>NW_027362764.1:166585168-167216834 GCF_046119375.1 Phyllobates terribilis
ACTTTAAGAAATGAAATACTGCAATTTAGGAATGAATTATAACGTAATCAGATTTTATTTTATTGAAAACCTTTAAGTAGATCACCTGCTCAACTAAGTAAATCATATTCTGCCAGGAAAGTGTTAATAGGTACGCAGATGCAACAGCTCAGACAATGAGGAGACAGCACTATTTAAACCAACAACTATTTATTTGATTAGGATAATCAAAGGGGTATGGTGCAAACAGTTAAAATGAAACAAGTTATGTTACAAGAAGAATACAGTAATTCAGATTAACATGATATTGACACAATGATATTTACACTTTATCGTTCTATTATTATCATCAATTAACTGTTATAGTCAGTGATGTCTTAGTCCTAGTACCCCAACCCAAAGGGCATCACTGTCACTACTGGGCCTGTCACCGTTGTCTCTCTTTGGGCAACACAAAACAGCAAACAAGCCCTAACGAGAGTCAACAGTACTACCCGCTAGGCCGCAAGTCACAGATTTGTGAGTTATTCAACCAACTCATCACACTGGTCCCCTTCGTTTCTTGCAGCATGGCCCGGTTTTCCACTTTGTACTGTATATCTACACTGGAAATGATGGCTCACACGAACATCCCTCTGCTGCAGCCTTGTCGTCTGTCTCGGCTCTGACTCTGCTCACTCGGCTCAGGTCTCCCGGCTCTGGTCTCTCTCAGGTCTTCACTCAAATCTGGTCTCTCAGCTCCTCTACTCGGAACTGGTCTATTGACTCCTTTACTCGGATCTGGCCTCTCAACTTTTTTACTCGGATCTCTCAACTCCTCTACTCGGATCTGGTCTGTCAACTCCTTACTATCACCTGGCCTGGTGCCTGCTCCAATCTCTTCCCCGAGGGAACAGGCACTTCCCTCTTGAGTTCCTACTTATGCAATTCTTTTTGCTTTCACTTTCTCTATCTCTTTACAAAAGGTGGATAAAACATTTCTTAAAACAAGACTCTTAGTTGTCTATAAGAAATAGTTGGAGTTCTACACAAGGTGATATCAATAAATATTATTGAATGGATGCACCAATGTTTAAATCAGCCAAGTTTAATTTCATATTTTCACTGATAAATGTAGTCAGTAATCACTTATACTATAGTGAAGTTTCCTGACATTAGTCTTCTTTAAGTTTGATCCATATAAAGGTTGTGCTAACTTTGTTTCTCTTAGAAAAAATTGTCAGAACATGTAATTTGGCAGTGATGTCCACACTTGGGGAAAATACTTTAGATGTGCTGTTATATGTTTGCTTGGCCAACATTTGATAAACCATTACAGTCATCTGTAACAGATAAGACAATGATTTACTAATAAATCGAATCCTTTTAATACAATAAGCTTAAAAATATACTTCATATTCATACCTTACAGATAGGTATGGTTTTTATCGTTACATCTATGGCCACTTCATCTATCACCTGCCCAATGACCAGTCTGTTCTAAAAGCAAAGATCAACAGGATAACTTATGAACAGTGACTAGCTGATTGCTCATGGTTGTTAACGACCAACAATTAGCCATAAAAGTCCTCATGCTCTGAATTAAAAAAAAATTCACATTGTCATAGGTGTACCGCGACAGAGACAGGCCGGAAGACCGCGGTGTCTGATTTCATGTACTCCTGCACTGATTAGAAGCATTCCACCATCATATTAAACAGTGCAGGTTTCTGCTAGCAGTACAAGGGTTAATCTGTTCAGTTGAGAGCTCCTGGAGCTTTACTGCTTTGATGATCTCAGCTGTTAAGTGTTGGCCACTCCCCTCTGCTATATATACTCACCTCTGGCAATCTGGGATTGCCAGTGTTAGTTCATACTGCCTGGTTCTGGAGTTGGCGGTGTTGGTTGTTGGAGGTGCCATTTGGAGAGTTGTTCAGATGACTGTTGCTTGATATTTGTCCGTGTGCACATGCTCATCCTCTCCTATTTGGTTTCTCCTTCCTTAACCCCCAGTGTTCCACTCTGTTGTTTGTGAGTGCATTTTTGTATGATTGGTATTTTCATTTAACCCTGTCCATCTTCCCTTGTTTGTCTGGTTGGTGTATTCTTATACACTTCTACTCCCCCCTTCCTTGGGTAGAGGGGGGCAGATTTGGGTTGATATAGGAGCACAGGAAGGCACGTGGCTCCAGCGTCTTCACCATCAGAAGTAATCTGGGGAGCAGGGATAGACTAGGGCGTCCCCTTGTTTGAGGGATAGGGAAGGAGCCCCTAGCCCTGTGATATCCAGCTACAGTGCCATGACAGATATAATGTATTTTCATGGATAACAGTAACTGTAGAGATGAGCGGATCTGACAAAATTCAAATTCTCCTAGTTTTACTGGGAAATTCAATTGACAGAGAAGTTATCCTCCACAAATTTGATGCACCTTATTATAATATGGGGTCTCTTCAGAACCCACAGCATAATAAACGTAATACGTAAAGATTAAAAAAATACTTATACTCACCTCATCGCTCACATCTCCGGATGCTCCTGCTGCTCCCTGCCCACTTTCCACTCAGTATGATGGCTCCCACAACCTCTCACTCATTAAGATAATAAACATTACTCACGTTGCCCCATTCCCCCGATGCGCTGCTTGAGTAGGTGCAGTTTGAGTACCGAGGCGCCGCACTGCAAGAGTGATGTAGTGACATTGTGCCTACAGTGCACAGATTCTCAGACTCACAGGCAGAGGCTGAATGGTGGATCATCATTCTATATACCAGTATCTACATTCTGAGGATGTGAATATCACTGAAATTATGATGATGGGTGGGGAGAGGGCACTTACAGACCCCGTAGTGGCCAAGAGATATGCCACTATGGACAGCATGTCCCTGCCACATTATTGTATTGCAGGACAGACAAGAAGAACAAGGTCAAGGTAATGTTGCTTCATACAAGGAGGGAATGACTAGGAAGCACTGGGTCTTCCTGTCCAGTAAACCGGTTCTGTACTAGCTGGGGCACCCAGTTTGTATTTCATTTCATTTTTTATGATAAAACCTGAGACTACATGACCCACAGATGATTTTTAGGCCTAGTTTAATACAAATTAGACAGTTCATGATCTGAGACAGACACATTTCTTAAACTTCTTAACTGTATGAAATCCATCTGTATGGACATACTTTAGCAAAAATTGTTCTATAAGATCATTAAGACAACAAATTTTGTGTAGCAGGAAAGTGTCTGTTTACCCTTCTAGACTAATTACAAGAAGCTGCCGGCCTTCTTGAGCAGCACTTTCAATCATGCACTAACTGCTGCAGATCAAGCAGAATCCTCGTTAGTGATCATTTCAATTTAAGTGTAATGTCAAACATGATATTCAATCTGGTCAATTTCTTTTATCAGTTGAATCAACATTTGTGAAAGGTCAAGCAACAATAGTGGCAATTATCCATGCATATCATTTACATCGCACTGAAGGTCCAGATACAAGCGCTTCATAGCCAAATGGCTCCGTCTGCCTCATAGGTTCCCATGTGGTATTGAGCTAATAGAACATTTTGTTACAGTACCTAGTATGGGCTTGACATAGAGAAATGTTACATTCTGACTGTTTATTTAGTGTTATTCGGTCAATGTATCAATGTTCTTTGCCTTGAGTCTGTTTTATATGCTGCTGTTTGTGATTTGGCAATGTCAGAATAGGTTTGGGAGTAGTTATACAGAACACGCTGATCTTAGAAAAGAGCAAGTCTGTGCAGTCTGTCTCTATGTAAACATCCCAAGCTTAGAATAAACAGCAAAGCCAGGAAATGTGAGTATTTCCTTCAAAGTTATTATATATGCAAAATACAAAACTCATTATATACTATAGATTGTTTAAAACACAATCATCATTTTTTTTACATCTCCCCATACAATGTGGTAGGCTTTTGGATGCTACTTTTTGATGTAGAAGTAGTCAAACGTGTGTGGATTGGGTCAGACTGGCTCACCAAAATATTAGATAATTCTCTGGAAGCCTAGGCAATAATGGCCCTATAGGTCCAGCAACAAACAAAGCCATTTGGAATTGATTTTAGAAATAATCACATTTTTGTAAGATTTATTTTTTATAACTTGAATAACAAATAACTAGAGATGAACGAACCCGATCTTAAAAAAAGTTCGGCGTTCGTACCGGACAGTTAGTGTCCAGTGCTAAACGCCAAACACAGACTTTCCCCGGAAGTCCATTGCAATGTTCGGAGTTCCGGGGAAAGTCAGTTGCAGAGAGAGATGTATGAGCAATATTGACTATAAAGTTTATGAGGAAGTTAAAAATGATCATGCTCTTTATAGATGGTGAGGAGCTGTTAGAATTAGTTTGACAGCTCCAATGAACCACAATACAACATTGCAGCCATGACAGTCTGTGCCCTATCACCATCATTGTCTTGATTTTGACAGTTTCAGCTGGCTTTACCCAAATGCACGACTGATTGACATAAAAGTCTAGGTTCAATAATCCCTTAAAGGGGTTGTCCGGGATTAGGCTACAAGTTTACAGTGACTCTATGTGACTCTGTATGACTGCAGACTTGTGAGTACTCACACTGCACATACTGCACGCTGTGGGGATTCTCTAGTGCCAGCACTGGGAGCGGTGGGCGCGTGACCGCAAGTATGCGATTTGCATATATGCAGTCACGTGCCGACTAGATGGCCGCAGCTTCACTCAATCCAAGTGTATTGAGCGAGGCTACAGTAGATACGCTCTAGTCGGAATGTGGCTGTAAGTATACAAATCGCTTACTTGTAGTCACATGGCCTCCCAATCCCGGCACCAAAGAATCCTCATACAATGTGCGTGATGTGATGATTCAAAAGTCTAGCCTAAGGAACATTGGTTCATCATGTTATATTTTGTAGGTTTTTACATTTTCTATAGATTGGTGGAGGATCCCCATCAATCACTAAAAAAGGCAGCTTAGAATTACTCAACTGATGTTATGTTCTGCTACCAGAGCTAAGGAAAGAGAGGAGATCTGTCCCTACGATAGAACTCAGCTGAATCCCTACGATGTAACAGGGAACCTGATCCTGCGATCAGACCTGCTAAAGTCCTAAGCTAGTCTGTACGGAGACCTATAGATGTGGGGAAGGAATCCCTACAAGTACTAAGGACTGGGAGGAATATGGGACACCTCCTAACAGAAATAGTAGCAGACAGACGAACAAACAAAATACATAGAACATAGAGGTCCGTAGACCAAGCAAACTAACAGAGTAAGATACAGAGCACAGGCTAGCTAGAAAGTAGTTATACAATGAAGTCCAGCAAAGCCAGAAGGGCGGAGCAGGCTTAAATAGGCCAACAAGGTCATGTGACCAGCAAAGGAAAAAAAACCTAAGAGCAAAGTTCTAACAGTACCCCCCCTTCTAAGAGGATCCTCCGGATCCCCTAGGACCAGGCTTATCAGGAAATCTCCTGTGAAACGCTCTGATAAGTCTGGACGCGGAAACATCATCCGACCTCACCCAAGAGTTATCCTCGGGTCCGAAACCTTTCCAGGCCACAAGATACTGCAAACTACCTCTATACAGTCTAGAGTTAAGGATGCGAGAAATTTCATATTCCCCGTCCTCCACCACCGGAGGAACAGAGTCAGAGGCGTCACAATCCGATACAACAGCTTTTTTCAACAGAGAGACATGAAATACCGGATTAATTCTCCAGGAGGTAGGAACCTCCAACCTAACAGCAGATTGGTTGACATCCTGAAGCACCTTAAAGGGCCCTACAAACTTGGGACCCAATTTCTTAGAGGGAATCCTCAACCGCAGATTCCTAGAGGACAACCAAACCATGTCACCAACAGTGAACAAAACCTCCTGTCGTTTCCTATCAAAGTAGTCCTTAGATTTTCTGTTGGCCTCCTGAAGAGTACCACGCACATCCGTCCAAACTCTCTCCAAATCACCGGAAAAATTCTCCTCCTCAGGCACGGCAGATCCCAACTTGGAGAACGACCCAAACGACGGATGTCTCCCAGAACAACAAAAAAAAGGCGAACAACCAGCAGAAGAAGATGTATGATTGTTCAGAGCAAATTCAGCAAGTGGCAGAAACTCAGACCACCCCTCTTGATTGTCTGCCACAAAACAACGCAAGAACTGCTCAACATCCTGGTTTTTCCTTTCTGTCTGGCCATTAGATTCAGGATGATATCCGGACGAGAACGATAAATGAACTCCCAACCTGTCACAAAAGGCACGCCAAAAACGAGCCACGAACTGAGGACCCCTATCAGAAACAATGTCAGTAGGAACGCCATGAAGTCTGACAATTTCCTTGACAAAGGCCTTAGCGAGAGTTTTAGCGCAGGGCAGTTTGACAAAGGGAACCAAGTGACACATCTTGCTAAAACGGTCCACGACCACCCAGATGACAGTAAAACCCTCAGAAGGGGGAAGGTCAGTTATAAAGTCCATAGCCAAATGTGTCCAAGGAGCACTGGGAACCTCCAAAGGACAAAGCAACCCCGCAGCAGGAGTATGTGAGGACTTAGATCTAGCACATATAGTACATTGACGCACCCACTTAATGACTTCCTTCTGCCATCCAGGCCACCAAAAACTGCGACCCACCAGTCTCTTGGTCTCAGAGATTCCGGGATGACCTGCCAACCGAGATTCGTGACACTCAACAAATAAATCTCTCCTAAAGGTCCCAGGCACAAACAACCTCCCATGGGGAGTGTTAGATGGGGCATTCTCCTGTGCTTTAAGAATCTCATCTTCCAAAACGGAGTCCAAAGCAGCTATCACAACACCTTCTTGTAAAATGTTCTCCTCTTTCTCAGCACCGACTATGGGAGAAAAACTGCGAGACAAGGCATCCGCCTTAACATTCTTAGTACCAGGGATGTAAGTAACGGAGAAATTAAACCGCGAGAAAAACAGTGCCCACCTAGCCTGACGGGCATTCAGGCGCTTGGCAGCATCAAGATATATCAGATTTTTATGATCCGTAAGAACCTGAACGGGAAATTCCGCACCTTCCAAGAAGTGACGCCAGTGTTCAAATGCGAGTTTAATAGCCAATAATTCCCGATTACCAATATCGTAATTCAGTTCAGTCTCCGAAAATTTTTTTGAAAAAAAGGCACAGGGATGTAATCCATCCCCGTTATCCTGAGACAATACTGCGCCAACCCCCACAGAGGAAGCATCAACCTCAACCAAAAACGGCTTAGTCACATCAGGCTGCATAAGGATGGGAGCAGAGGTGAACCTCTCCTTGAGATACACAAAAGCTTCAATGGCCTCAGAAGACCACTGAACCGCATCAGCACCTTTCCTGGTGAGATCGGTCAGAGGTTTGACAATACTAGAAAAAATTTTTATGAATTTTCTGTAATAATTGGCGAAACCTAAAAACCTCTGTATCGATTTCAAACCAATAGGCCTAGGCCATTCCTGTACAGCTTGAACTTTAACCGGGTCTATCTCAAAACCTTCGCTGGAGATAATGTAACCCAAAAAACTAATTCTCTGTACAGCGAACTCACATTTCTCCAGCTTAGCAAAAAGCGAATTGTCCATTAACAACTGTAATACCTCACGTACGCTCAGCCAATGACTCCAGATCCGGCGAATAAATCAAAATGTCATCCAAATACACAACCACATTTTTGCCGATCAAAGGTCTCAGGATGTCATTAATAAGATTCTGAAAAAATGCAGGAGCATTAGTAAGACCAAAAGGCATAACCAGATTCTCAAAATGACCCACAGGAGTGTTAAAAGCAGTCTTCCATTCATCACCCTCCTTCATGCGCAACAGATTGTATGCCCCCTTAAGGTCAATTTTAGAGAACCACTTGGCCCCCATTAACTGGTTAAACAGATCAGGAATCAATGGCAGTGGGTAAGGATTGCGTACAGTAATTTTGTTAATCTCACGAAAATCCAGACAAGGACGTAAACCGCCGTCCTTTTTTTTTACAAAAAAAAATCCAACCACCACAGGAGACTTAGAGGGCCTAATGTGACCGGCGGCCAAACTTGTCTGTATGTATTCCTCCAAAGCTTTCCTCTCAGGAATAGTAAGGTTAAATAAACGACTTTTAGGAAGAGTCGCTCCAGGGACAAATTCAATAGAACAATCATAGTCTCTATGGGGAGGCAAAACCTGCGATTCCTTCTCAGAAAAACTCTCCAAAAATCCTGAATAGGAACAGGCAATTCTCCCCTATCCAAAGCTGCAATACGCCCGTTACAACACTTGTCATAACATTTATGGCTCCAGGATTTAATTTCATTGGTAGACCAATCCAGTACAGGATTGTGAAATTTTAACCAGGGCAATCCCAATATTACTGTAGAAGGCAAGTTATTCAAAACTACCAAATCCAATTTCTCATGGTGAACACCATTAATAGTGAGAGGAAATTCACAGACCTTGAGAGTAATATTCTTCAAAGGGGAACCATCCACAGAAACCACAGCAATGGGGGATGATAAAGGTTCGGGTTTTAAATTGAGTCTTTCCAAGAATCCCCCATCAATTACATTCAGAGTAGACCCACAATCAACAAACACCCAAAATTCCATTAATTTTTCCTGAGCAATCGTGGAAGCAGCTAAAAATACACCCTTGGAATTTAAACAGGCAATACGGGCATGACTGACCATTTTTTTTTCTTTCTTCATACGAAGCTCACAGCCTTTAATCAAATGACCAGATTTTCCGCAATAGAAACACAAGCCTTCAGAAAATCGACGGTCTTTTTCTTGAGAGCGAGGTGCCACCGATCCAATCTCCATCGGTTCACCACTGTTAGTACACACATTCTCATAACCAGAAACTGACATAGCAGAGGATTTGCTCTCATTAACCCTTGCACACAGTCTCCTATCCACCCGTATAGCTAATTGCATAGCCTGTTGCAAATCTTCAGGTGTAGGATAAGCAATTAGCAGGTCTTTAACCCTTTCACTGAGCCCAGCAAGAAATAGACTTTTCAGAGCAGAATCGTTCCACCCTATTTGAGTAGACCAACGACGGAAATGAGTACAATATTTTTCCACATTACCTGATCCCTGTTTTCAAACGTCTCAACTCAGTCTCAGCTGATGCAACACGGTCAGGATCATCATATAATAGTCCCAAAGCAGAAAAAAAACTATCCACTGATCTGAAGCATGTATCACTAGGTTGCAAAGAAAAGGCCCACTCCTGAGGCTCTTTGCGCAAAAGTGACATTATGAACCCTATGCGCTGGGATTCATCCCCAGAGGACTTGGGTCTCAAACGAAAATACAATAAGCAAGCATTTTTAAATGAAAAAATTTCTCGATGTTCACCAAAAAATAAATCCGGCAAACATACCTTAGGCTCCAAGAAATGTGCTCCAGGACAGTTACTCACGTGCTGACGGAGCTCGGCCACCTCCAGAGAGAGTCCCTGCAGGCGATGAGCCAAATCCTGAACCGACACCATGATGGAACAGAAAAATCTTTCCTTAGAGAATTTGCAGGCTGGACTTACTGTTATGTTCTGCTACCAGAGCTAAGGAAAGAGAGGAGATCTGTCCCTACGATAGATGTGGGGAAGGAATCCCTACAAGTACTAAGGACTGGGAGGAATATGGGACACCTCCTAACAGAAATAGTAGCAGACAGACGAACAAACAAAATATATAGAACATAGAGGTCCGTAGACCAAGCAAACTAACAGAGTAAGATACAGAGCACAGGCAAGCTAGAAAGTAGTTATACAATGAAGTCCAGCAAAGCCAGAAGGGCGGAGCAGGCTTAAATAGGCCAACAAGGTCATGTGACCAGCAAAGGAAAAAAAACCTAAGAGCAAAGTTCTAACAACTGAGGTGTCAGAAGCACCCACCTCCGAAGCTGCTAAGCTTTAAAGGAGTTGTCAAGACAAAAGGTGATCATTACCTGGGGGTTGGATTATGGAAAAATAACAAAATAAATAATTTCAACTTGCTGTCACTCTTCTGGATCCAGGCTTATTCATGGTCTTTGCAGGCATTGGATGCAATACTGTTAACATTCAAGTAGCCACAGGACCAGGATACTGTGGCTTGTGTTAGGCTGCAGCAGTCAGTTGACTTGAAGCATGTGTCATTTGATTTTTTGAGATTTCGTGCGGTTCAAGTATTATGACCACTGCAGCCTATCGCAAGCTTAATGGTTCAGACCTCATTTCTGGTGCTTATGCAGATCACAGAGCATCCTGAATCTAGGAGGACAGAAGGTGAGAATGGTCTACCAACTGAAGGGCATTTTTTCCTTCAACTTATAGACTGCATATACAATGTTAGGCCCCCTGCACTTATGTCTGGCTGTTTGATATAATTTCCAATTGACATTTAATTAAAACAGCTGGTAGATACTGATTGAGGAACTAAATCCCATGGTGGAAAAGTCCCTGGAAGAAAATGGTGAAAAGCACGATGACAGTTGATGCATTTTTGAATCAGTTTTGGTATCAATCATAATTCATTGAGCTGCATCAGGCTCAAAAAACTCAGTCTGCAACTGATATTTGTAAATCCAGCCTTTCCTGCTCTAATATAGTTTTATTAGTTTTTTTCCATGTATGCCCCTAATAATAAAAATAATTTTATTTCTATAGCGCCAACATATTCTGCGTGCACACGATGCGTTTTTCATGCGTTTATGCTGCGGAATTTCCGCAGCGGAAACGCATCAAAAACGCATGGTAATCCGCACCCCATGGTCCCCAATGGCATTCCGCAATGTCAATGCACATGCTGCGGATTTTTCCGCAGCGTTTCTGCAGCGCTCATAAATCCGCAGCATGTTCATTAATTTTGCGGAAGCGCAGCGGAAGCGCCGCCATTGACTTGCATTGAGACGCATAGAATCCGTGTCTGTACATTTGTACAAGCGGATTATATGCGGTTCGATGTGCGGATGGTACCCAGTTCTGGAGGAGAGGAGACTCTCATCCAGACCTGGGTACCATTGTACCTGTGAAAAAAGAATAAAATAATAAATAAAGTTTATATTCACCTGTCCGGCGGCCCCTGCAGCGCTTCTCCTTCCAGGAGCTGAGATGACGTCGCGGTCATGTGACCGCAGGCTGTCTCGCGAGATGCCAGCAAGCCAGGAAGGAACCAGGAAGGAGCGCGACAGCACACGCGGCGGCATCGGAGGTAAGTATAGCTTTATTTTTTTATTTTTACGGTCACACTGTATAAATCCATGCTGTTTGCATGGATTTATACAGTGTGACCTAGTTGTCAAGCACTTTCCAAGTGATGCTATCGCCTGGAAAGTGCTTGTCAGTCCGCATGCGGAAACACATGCGTTAACGCATGTGGATACGCATGTGAATCCGCATGTATTCCGCATGTATTCTGCAGGAAAAACGCATGCACAATCTGCATGCGTTTTTTCTGCCAGGGAGATGCAGAAATGCTGCAGAAATTTTCTGCTTCATTTCTGCATCGTGGGCACATAACACTTTATACTTAAGTGAGTACATGTACAGACAACAAAGACATTACAAAGTAACACATAGTTCAACAATTACAGGAGGAGTGAGGGTCCTGCTTTCAAGCTTACAATCTATAGGGAAATAGGGGGCACAGTAGGTAAGAAGTGCTTGCCATGTATGGTCCAGTCATCATTATAATAAATAGGGCATTTCAAATAATGCTGCATGATCCGGTCATCAGCCAGTATCTGCCTAAGTACAGTTACTAAGTGCTATCGGGTGCACAAAGGATGTGGAGATGGATGTATAGGAGGCAGGCCTGGCGTCAGCACCTGGGCAAGTGCCGGGGCCCTGAGCAGGTGGGGGGGCCCACTCATCATCGGGCACCCCTGCGAGCTATGGAACCTGTGAGTGGTGCGGTGCCAGTACCCGCCATCCCTGCCTGCTCAGGACCCCGGCAGCCGGCGGCACAATACTTACCTCTCCCCGTGCCTCCACAGCAGCTCCGGTGTCTTCCGCGGCTGCTGCACTGTGACTTCTCAGGTCAGAGGGCGCGGTGACATCTTTACACTGCGCTGTCTCCTGAGCCGTCACAGCGCAGAGCGGGAAGACGCTGACAACGCGGGTGAGGAGTCTGGAGCAGCGGCAGCAGGTGAGAAGTGAGGTGAGTATTTGATTTTTTTTTTTTTATATATATATATACAGTATATGGAGGCATGGGGGCATTATATGAGGGGGAACAAGTGACATCCTGCATGGGGCATTATATGGAGGTGGGGAGACAAGTGACATCCTGCATGGGGCATTATATGGGGGGGAGAGGTGACATCCTGCATGGGGCATTATATGGGGGGAACAAGTGACATCCTGCATGGGGCATTATATGGGGGGGAGAGGTGACCTCCTGCATGGGGCATTATATGGGGGGAACAAGAGACATCCTGCATGGGGCATTATATGGGGGAGGGAGAGGTGACATCCTGCATGGGGCATTATATGGGGGAGGGAGAGGTGAAATTCTGCATGGGGCATTATATGGGGGAGGGAGAGGTGACATCCTGCATGGGGCATTATATGGGGGGGGACAAGTGACATCCTGCATGGGGCATTATAAGGGGGGGAGAGGTGACATCCTGCATGGGGCATTATATGGGGGGGAGAGGTGACATCCTGCATGGGGCATTATGTGGGGGCCAGTATTCTGTATGGAGCGTTATAAGGGGCCCAGTATCGTCTATGGAACATTATATGGGGGCCAGTATCCTGTATGGAGCGTTATATGGGGACCAGTGTCCTGTATGGAGCGTTATATGGGGGCCAGTATCCTGTATGGAGCGTTATATGGGGGCCAGTATCCTGTATGGAGCGTTATATGGGGACCAGTTTCCTGTATGGAGCGTTATATGGGGACCAGTATCCTGTATGGAGCGTTAAATGGGGACCAGTATTCTGTATGGAGCAATATAGGGGGTCCATAATACTGTATGGAGGACTATGTGGTGCCCATAATATTGTACGGAGGACTATGTGGGGTCATTATTCTGTATGGAGCAATATATGGGGCCCATAATACTGTATAGAGGACTATGTGGTGCCCATAATACTGTGTGGAGGACTATATTGTCCGGTCTGCACTGTGAGCTGTGAGGATTCGCCGGTTTCTGAGCTACTGCAGAATTTACAATAGATATCATTCATGTAATGTAAGAAGTGAATTCTTTGCCATTGTACTATATATACAGTACAGACCAAAAGTTTGGACACACCTTCTCATTTAAAGATTTTTCTGTATTTTCATGACTTTGAAAATTGTACATTCACACTGAAGTCATCAAAACTATGAATTAACACATGTGGAATTATATACTTAACAAAAAAGTGTGAAACAACTGAAAATATGTCTTATATTCTAGGTTCTTCAAAGTAGCCACCTTTTGCTTTGATGACTGCTTTGCACACTCTTGGCATTCTCTTGATGAGCTTCAAGAGGTAGTCACCGGAAATGATTTTCACTTCACAGGTGTGCCCTGTCAGGTTTAATAAGTGGGATTTCTTGCCTTTTAAGTGGGGTTGGGACCATCAGTTGTGTTGTGCAGAAGTCTGGTGGATACACAGCTGATAGTCCTACTGAATAGACTGTTAGAATTTGTATTATGGCAAGAAAAAAGCAGCTAAGTAAAGAAAAACGAGTGGCCATCATTACTTTAAGAAATG
The DNA here is from genome assembly GCF_046119375.1 of Phyllobates terribilis. NCBI lineage: Eukaryota > Metazoa > Chordata > Amphibia > Anura > Dendrobatidae > Phyllobates > Phyllobates terribilis. The sequence goes on from NW_027362764.1 coordinate 166,598,812, forward strand.
AAGGTCAGTCAGTCCGAAAAATTGGGCAAACTTTGAATGTGTCCCCAAGTGCAGTTGTAAAAACCATCAAGCGCTACAAAGAAACTGGCTCACATGAGGACCGCCCCAGGAAAGGAAGACCAAGAGTCACCTCTGCTTCTGAGAATAAGTTTATCTGAGTCACAAGCCTCAGAAATCGCAGGTTAACAGCAGCTCAGATTAGAGGCCAGGTAAATGCCACACAGAATTCTAGCAGCAGACATATCTCTACAACAACTGTTAAGAGGAGACTTTGTGCAGCAGGCCTTCATGGTAAAATAGCTGCTTGGAAACCACTGCTAATGACAGGCAACAAGCAGTAGAGACTTGTTTGAGCTAAAGAACACAAGGAATGGACATTTGACCAGTGGAAATCTGAGCTTTGGTCTGATGAGTCCAAATTTGAGATCTTTGGTTCCAACCACCGTGTCTTTGTGTGATGCAGAAAAGGTGAACGGATGGACTCTACATGCCTGGCTCCCACCGTGAAGCATGGAGGAGGATGTGTGATGGTGTGGGAGTGCTTTGCTGGTGACACTCTTGGGGATTTATTCAAAATTGAAGGCATACTGAAACAGCATGGCTACCACAGCATCTTGTAGCGGCATGCTATTCCATCCAGTTTGCGTTTAGTTGGACAATCATTTATTTTTAAACAGGACAATGACGCCAAACACACCTCGAGGCTGTGTAAGGGCTATTTGACCAAGAAGGAGAGTGATGGGGTGCTATGCTAGATGACCTGGCCTCCACAGTCACCAGATCTGAACCCAATCAAGATGTTTTGGGGTGAGCTGGACCGCAGAGTGAAGGTAAAAGGGCCAACAAGTGCTAACCATCTCTGGGAACTCCTTCAAGATTGTTGGAAGACCATTTCCGATGACTTCTTCTTGAAGCTCATCAAGAGAATGCCAAGAGTGTGCAAAGCAGTCATCAAAGCAAAAGGTGGCTACTTTGAGGAACCTAGAATATAAGACATATTTTCAATTGTTTCACACTTTTTTGTTAAGTATATAATTCCACATGTGTTAATTCATAGCTTTGATGCCTTCAGTGTGAATGTACAATTTTCAAAGTCATGAAAACACAGAAAAATCTTTAAATGAGAAGGTGTGTCCAAACTTTTGGTCTGTACTGTATATATATATATATATATATATATATATATATATATATATATATATATATATTTCTCTGCTGTATCTGTGCATCATGAATCGTGCATGTGTTAAAGGGGCCCACTGAGACTCTTTCGCTCAGGACCCACAAAAACCTGGAACCGGCCCTGATAGGAGGGACCAGTTTTTGAGGAAAATTTAGAAAGAGGGAACATGGAAGAGTTAGATTAGTGAAGTGAGGTGATAAGCCTGTCTAAAGAGATGTGTTTTTAAAGCAAGGTTACAAATACTGGGACTATGTATTAGCCGGATCGTCTGGGGTAGTGCATTCCAGAAAACTGGCACAGCACGAGAGAAGTCTTGGAGATGGAAGTGGGAGGTAGGGAGATAGACAGAGAAGAGGGAAGAGATATATGGTGGTGCAGAACTGTGGAGAGTTTTGTGGGTGAGAGAGATAACTTTTTATTGTACTCTGAGCAGATGGGTAACCATTTCAATGTCTGGCACAGAGTAGAGGCATCTGTAAAGTGGCTGGACAGAAATATGACCCTGGCTGCCCCATTCAGAATGGACTGGAGAGGAGAAAGTTTGGTAAGAGGGAGACCGATCAGTAGAGAGTTGCAGTGGTCCAGACAAGAATGGAATGAATAAGAGCAACAATGAGTTTTTGCAGTTTCAAAGGTGAGAAAAGGTTGGATGCCTCTTATTTGTCGTGTCTTGTGTTCATTTTTAAAAGCAATAATATAAGAGTCTGAAGTAACAAAAACTATAATATTCTTGTCAGATTGTATGTTTTACACTGGTGGTTTGTCTGTACTACATCTTTCAGCTGTTGAATTGATGTTTATGGATAATATTTGACAGACGCACTGGTAAAAAATGGTTATGCACATTAACCAGAAATAATTTGAAAACAGAGTCTTCTAACAACTTTAAAGGGAACCTTTTAGGTCTCATGTGCCCCCAGAACCACCAGCAGGTGTGTCTACATATATAAATTCCCTGCCTAACAGTCCCTGTATTACATTACACACACAAACAGATCTTTAGAAAAAGTATTTCTAAAGTCCGTTTATGATATGTAAATGAGGCCTTTGACTAGTGGATGGGGCGTTAATGTCCCCAGATTAGTCAGCCCATTTAGCATGTTATCACGCCACTGTAGGTGTGATAGCATAATTTACAAGCGCCGGCGTCATCGGTAGCAATATACTTACCTCGCGCATGTGCGTGGCTTCTTTCCCTCACTGCATTCATCCTCTGAAGCCGGGTGTACAAGTCCTGGCTTCAGAGAGGTGGACTGCGCATGATCAGAAGTCTCTGCATTTACAATTGCTGATTTTACCTTTGTACCCAGCTAATTCTTCTCTTTTCCATTAGGTCCATGACATCACGTGATTAAAAACAGACTAGCTGAATCCTTCTAAGCTCTATGTAGAAACCGGAGGTCAATTTTCCCTGTACCAGTCCTAAGTCACAGAAAAAGTCCCTGGCAGGGGGAGGGGCGGAGCATCTGGATCAGGAGGTGAAGAGGGGAATGATAAATGCAGGCACAAGAGACTTCCTGTTTCTACATAGAGCAGATAATAGAGAAGAATTAGCTGGGTAGAAAGACAAAATAAGCAATTGTAAGTACACAGTGCTATATAATATGATGATGGCAGTATATTAAATGGATATAAACTTTTATGGGAGGAATTCTTCTTTAATACTAACCTACCTAATACAAGCTAAACCCGTTCAATTACCGTATTTCATTTTTAAGCTGCAGATTCTTAACCAAACTTTGCAAAAATTGCAGTAAAATGAATTTCTAACCCATTTGTTATTTAGCTTGCAGGCGCAAGATGAACTTTTCTGCTTCCTACAGCATGTTTTATAGTTGTTCTGTAACGCGTTTGCAAAATAACATGCTAAAACAAAGAAAGTGCAATTTATTTTGTTGTTAAACTGAGTTTTGAAAAGTCTAAGAAAATATTTTCTTAAACACAATGCTTCAGCATCTTGATATTGGCGGAAAGGTTTTAATATGCAAGACAAGATGTAGGGTGCTAGCTGATCCAAATGCCAGTCTATAGATTTGAAAGAGTAAAGATCACATCACGGGGAGGTTGACAGAAGTGACACTTTGCAAAGTGCCAATGATTTATGCCAATGTCTGACTCGATGATACTGTTATAGACAGCACTGTCATTACTATACTCCCGGGGGACTTCAGGCTACATTTATAGTGCACAAATTATAGGTGAGCTCGGTGATCGAAGCCTGCCGTTAGCTTCAAGCTGAAGCAGATTTCTACATAACTCGGCTGTACTTTATGTAAAACGTAGTAGAGACACTTTATGATTTGTTATATTTCTACATTATTTCTGCATGTCATCTATAAAGTTAGTGTGTTCTTAATAAATGTCATACAGGATTTGCAAAAACATGCTCATATTTATGCAACTTGAACTAATGTTAACACAATGCTTATGACCTTTGTGAAGAACACTGACCCAATCAATTGACTGCAATATGTTACTGCTGCAAGGGACACAAGGTGCTGATTAACCAGTTAAGTACCATAAACACCAGCAGCACCCTATCTCAGCTAAAGGCCAAAGATATAATAACTCTCAGGACCTCTTTTATACAGACAGTAGAGGCAACAACGTAATCTTTAATGGTGGTAAAAAATATCGAGCTGTATAGTTGCTATAAGGTTATAATGTATGTGTAGGACGTATAATTAAAAATGATATTTTGGTACAGTATTAGTTAAAAAAATCGCTGTAAAAACTTTTATGCCCAAAAAAGACAAAAGTATTTAAGGAAAGATACCTATCACCTATGGGCATAACATTATTTACAATGTATGTGTAGGAAATTTGTATTATTTATCTAGTATTTTATTTATCAGATTGTGAAAAAATTCTAACATTTTTGTTTGTACTAAACCAGCCAGTCAATGAGAATGACGACATCTGCAACGAAAAAAAAACAGAATGTCACTGTACATCCCTTTTCCCTGACACATGAAGATTGCTACATAGTTCGCAGAATTTTAGAAAATCTTAACATCTAATTTTTCCCCTCATATATGTGTCCTCATTAAAACGGTGCTTTTTTTTTATTGATAAAATACTTTTTTATGAATCCCAAAATTCTGAAGTTATGTGTGTTCTTGCCAATGTCTCATTTTGCTTTTGGTAGTTTTTATATATAATTTGTGAAATAATATTTAAAGATAAGGATCGCTCTTCTTTTCAGATTCCACTTTTTGTCACGCGCCGGCAGATTCATGGAAGTATACAAAGTTTTATAGACTTCACCATCATGTATCAGGTTTGACTTTTTCGCTTCCGGGCACTAGAGGATTAAAACATTTTGCTCTAAAGAGGATTATGTTAAGCTTACAACTTGTTTGAAATACCAGAAGCAAACATGGTATTAAATGTAAATGATAGCAGGAAAGTCTCATTATGAATAGTCATCCTGTCTGTCATAGGGAATCATTACAAAAAGTCTATTATAATTATTGGATTAACTATAAAATTGATGTTTAAACTAACTTATAGGTAAAATAAAGCAAAAAAAAGATACGTTTGTCTTCTATCAATCATAGACATGTTAAGTAAATTATTAGAAACTGCTTGATAGGTGATGTCAGACTGACTGCTACTACCTGCCTTGTGCTTATTACTAAACATTAATAAACAGTACCCCCCTACATCTCCTCCCTTGTCTCAGTCTACCACCCTAAATGTGCCCTCCATTCTGCCAGTGACTTAAAACTAAAATCCTCCATAATCCAAACTTCCCACTCTCGTCTCCAAGATTTCTCGTGTGCTGCGCCAATTCTTTGGAATGCACTACTCAGAACAGTTTGATTAATTCCCAATACCCACAGTTTCAAGCGGACCCTAAAAACCCATTTCTTTAGACTGGCGTATCGCCTAAACACACTCTGTCCGTCCCAGTTTTCCCCCATATTAAAATCTTCATTTTCAGGTTCATACCAACCATGCACATAATAGTCTCGGTCAGGACTGCACACATACTGGCAGGCGACCAGTCCATGTATTATTTATTCTATTTAGTATATCAAGGCTGCATTATACAATATATGTACATTCTACCTTTTGTGTCTCCATTTCCTCATAGACTGTAAGCTTGCGAGCAGGGCCCTCACTCCTTTCGATATGAAATATGCTTATTCTGTATTGTCTGTATAAGTCCCCCCTAAAATTTGTAAAGTGCTGCGGAATATGTTGGCGCAATAAAAATAAAAAAATATTATTATTATTATTATAACATATGAACTCAAAGGGGTAATTCATTATGACTGGCATAGCCCACACAAGTCTTAGACTGGGGTCACACGAGCATATAAAAATCAGTCCCATTCTCATCCAGGAGAGTGGGACGATTCTTTCTCACTTGTCATCCGTGTGCAGTCCATATGCAATCCAATTTTTTTACTCAGCAGCTATTAATCATTTACAGGATCATTTATAGTTTCCTATGTTACAGAATTGTAATGTATCCATAAAAATTGGATTTCATACTGCTGCGATTTTTTTACTCACAACGAATACAGCAGAGAAAAAATGTGCAGATTGTTACTTCCGCATTAAATAATATTGGTCTGAGAACAATCAGATTTTTTATCGGATTGCACTCGTCCAATTTTGTACGGTCCTGTGAACGGGCCCTTACTGAAGAGCTTGCTGGAGTACACTGACGTGATTCATTAAGCCACTTGCGTCGCTTAATGAATCAGATGTGTCTGATACTCAGCATTCACCGTCATCAGAAATGCACGCCAACAGAGGGCCAATTCTAGAGTAAGTTATGCCACTTTATTGGTGTAACCGTATGTTGAATTTGATGGGCACACATGACCACGCCCTGTCCCGCCCAGGTCCCAACCATGCTACGCCCACAATGTCATAGCTGTCGGGGACTGGCGTGCAAATGCCAAAAGTTGCAATAATTTTGCCCAACTGCCAGGTTGCGCAAAAATATTGCAACTTATTAAGGTGTTTACTCCAAATTTCTGGTGTATGCACCTTAATGAATTGGCCCCATAGATTTACATAGACTGCATCTATGGTTTTCCAGGATAACAGTATTGCACTGGAGTAAAATTTGCAAAAAGTTCTTAAGAGGATGACGCTTTGCTTTACAATTGTCACCGTTTTTTGGCAGGATTAACTTTAAATCTGTGGGACTGGTGGTGGCCTTGAGCTCACACTTATCTCCACCTATTTTTCTTCAAAAATGACAAGAAAAAAGTAGCAAATATTAGTGGGTTATATAAAATCTGCAACATTTTTATGCCAACTTTTTATGAGAAAACATAGTCAGACAATCTGAAGGTTCTGGCACAGAAGGGATTAGCAATAAAAGCAGGAAGCAAACAATATTCAAGTCAAGGTCAGAAGAGAAGAGCAAGAATCAATGAGACCACAACACAGTTCTGCAACCAAAATAAAGAAACAAAATCCACATGAAATAACTCAAAATATTTGGAATAAAGCTTAGGGCAAGACTTGAGGAAGAGTAAAAAAAAACCCTCTTCAGTGAGGACCTACACATATACCATATATATATATATATATATATATATATATACTTATATAAATTGTGTAATGTGCACTTTTATCCATAAAAAACATGTCCTTAACTGTAGAGGTCACTCATGGCAAGATATCCCTTAACTATTTACTAAAGTAAAGCGAAATAGTAAAAAAGTATTATTCAGATGTTAAATCTAATGGCCATGTTTTGGTTATCATCCTTGTTATTTTTTATATCATACTTACATTTGCAGGTTAATATACTTTAATAGAGAGCTGGGAAGGTTCCTTAAGTGCCTACATAGAATTAAAATGCATGATGAACATCTTGGTGTCATAGTTGCAAAAGTAGCCTCTTAACCCTATAGCCCACATGTCAAACTCTCGCCTGTGGGCCAAATCTGGCCGCAGGGTAAGTTTATTTGGCCCACGATGCCAGTCAGGGCCATTATGCTGTATGGAGCACTATGTGGGGCCATTATACTGTATGGAGGACTATGTGGGGCCATTATTCTGTATGGAGGACTATGTGGGGACCATTATACTGTATGGAGCATTGTATGGTGCCCATTATTCTGCATGAGGACCAGGTGGGGCCCATTATGCTGTATGGAGGACTATGTGGGGCCCATTATTCGGTATGGGTATGGAGGACTATTTGGTGCCCATTATTCTGTATGGAGGACTATGTGGGGCCATTATACTGTATGGAGCACTATGTGGGGCCCATTATTCTGCATGAGGACCAGGTGGGGCCCATTATGCTGTATGGAGGACTATGTGGGGCCCATTATTCTGTATGGGTATAGAGGACTATGTGGTGCCCATTATTCTGTATGGAGGACTATGTGGGGCCATTATACTGTATGGAGCACTATGTGGGGCCCATTATTCTGTATTGAGGACTATGTGGGGCCCATTATTCTCTATAGAGGACTATGTGGTGCCCATTATTCTGTATGGAGGACTATGCGGGGCCTATTATTCTGTATGGAGCACTATGTGGGGCCATTATACTGTATGGATGACTATGTGGGGCACATTATGCTGTATGGAGGACTATGTGGGGCCCATTATTCTGTATGGAGGACTATGTGATGCCCATTATTCTGTATGGAGGACTATGCGGGGCCCATTATTCTGTATGGAGGACTATGTGGGGCCCATTATTCTGTATGGAGGACTATGTGGGGCCCATTATTCTGTATGGAGGACTATGTGGGGCCCATTATTCTCTATAGAGGACTATGTGGTGCCCATTATTCTGTATGGAGGACTATGCGGGACCCATTATTCTGTATGGATCACTATGTGGGGCCCATTATTCTGTATGGAGGATTATGTGGGGCCTATTATGCTGTATGGAGCACTATGTGGGGCCATTATACTGTATGGAGGTCTATGTGGGGCCATTATACTGTATGGAGGACTATGTGGGGCCATTATACTATATGTAGCACTATGTGGGGCCATTATACAATATGGAGCACTTTGTAGGACCATTAGACTGTAGGGAGGTTTGCCCTCGACTTTTTCCAAGCTTTTAATTTTGTCCCTCTGTGTATTTTGAGTTTGACAACCCTGTCCAATAGGAATGAAAGGATGAAATCAATAAATTGCTTATACATCATTGATTTGTATCTTTGGCACAACAAAAATGCCTTAAAAACAACCTTTGTGAATCCAGTCTTTAAGCCAGTTTTGGTGGGACTAGATGAACATGTTATGACCTGCTACAAGCACTAAGGAAAGACAGGAGATCTGTCCCTACAACAGAACTAAGCTGGATCCCTACGATGTAACGGGGAACCTGTCAGACCCGCTAAAGCCCTCGGCTAGTCTGAACTAAGACCTATAGATGTGAGGAAGGGATCCCTACAAGAACTAGGGACTGGGAGAAAGATGGACACCTCCTAGCAGAAATTGTAGCAGAAATAAGACAAACAAACAACATAGAACATAGAGGTCCGAAGACCTAGCAAAACTGACTGAGAAAGGTAACAGAGTACCAAGCTAGCTCAAGAGTAGAAATTACAATGAAGTCCAGCAAGGCCAGGAGGGCGGAGCCGGATTAAATAGGCAAAAAAGGTCATGTGACCAGCAAACTATAAAAAACCTAACAGGAGAGTTCTAACAGTACCCCCTCTTCTAAGAGGATCCTCCGGATCCCCTAGTCTCGGGCTTATCAGGAAACCTCCTGTGAAACGCTCTGACAAGTCTGGAAGCAGAAACATCATCCGCCCTCACCCATGAGTTATCCTCGGGTCCGAAACCCTTGCAAGCGACGAGATACTGCAAACTCCCTCTATACCGTCTAGAATTTAGGATGCGGGAAATTTCATATTCCCCGTCCTCCACCACCGGAGGAACAGTGGCAGAGGCGTCACCATCCGACACATCAGCTCTTTTTAACAGAGAAACATGAAACACCGGATTAATCTTCCAGGAGGTAGGAACCTCCAACCTAACAGAAGATTGGTTAACTATCTGAAGCAAAATACAGCAATGGGGTTTCCAAGATAACCACACAATAAAGTAGGTATTAAAGCAAGTATAGTGGTACTACAGAAAGTTAAAACTTAACATTTATTACAGATGAATAAAAAGTGATAAACAAGTCACAAGGACCTAAAAACAAGGAAATGCCTGCCTGTGGTGGTGAATGACCATACCAATCAGTAACTAATTATGTCCAGGAATCCGGAAATATGTTAAACAGACATAGTCTACCCGTAACATAACACAGATAAAATGGCAAAAAGTAGTGGAGCTCTCAAGACAATGTCTCAGCATATAGTGTCTCAGCATATAAGAACCTTAGTACATTTAAACCAGTTATGGTGAGCATTTAGACCTTATATATACTAATGGAACGACCTCACCAAATAAAATGTCGGTTCTTGCTCTCTGGCTTTAAGACAGCTCCATGTTGTGGGGCATCCAAACCTTTTTAGCCTCCAGCAACACACAGCACACTGCTCCCAACACGTTTCATTGCCTCAGCTAATCATCAGGGGAGAAGAGGGTGTCACACAGTATAGAAGCTGGCATCAATTGCTCAGCCTATCCATTAGACAGCGCAAATACCAAACAAATAAGTCCTCCTTTTGAATATGCCCGCGCTGACACGCGAGCGCGTCACTTCCGGTTCCGGCGAACTCACGTCCGGTATGTGGAACGCAAGTGCCGGCCGTGACGCGCAAACGTCACATCCGGTGCGCGCGTCCTAAAAGAAGCTGACGCGCTGACCAGATGACGACGAGTAGGGGGAGTGGACGCAATGTGCCCACACGTAACACACTGCAATGGGTGGTAACAAGCTCCCACCCGAAATCTCCCCAGCCAGGAGGAGTGTCCAAACAGAAACAATATATGACACTGCTCCGGCTGCATACCATCTACCGCGCAGTATACAATAACCACGCGCAGCACACCCCAATGGTCAATGGACCGGAAAAACTTCACAGGTCAGGTCAAACCAGTGGTACTGGGGCAGAGGCATAGAGAGCACACACAATACCCAAAAAGAAGCAAAAGTGCAAAATAATAAGGCAAAACAATATTTTGAGGTACAAAACTGGGGAGAAAACTGGGGAGGACCGCACCTCCAAAGAAGGGGGAAAGAAGAGGGATAAAAGGGGGAAAGAAGAGGGGGAGAAGAATAGATGATAAGGCATATGTTGCAGGAATTGATATTAATCATAAACAAATGTATGACAAATATATACAGGGGAGGAGAAATATAGCAGGGGACTACAGAACCCTATTAATGGACTAATTAGGACTATCCCTACCTGTCAGTGGAGGTTGGCACCCTAAAACCTGCGCAAGTGGCGCCCCCACTCCGCAGCGGCTGTCCCTACTCTCTTTACCCTAACTCACCCTGCACTCATAGAAAGGACCTATAAGACAGCTGTTCATTAAGGCCGTAAGGGACCATTGTCTGCAACCTAAAAATCCACTTTGTCTCCCTTTGGAGAATCAATTTATCCCAATCCCCCCCTCTTGGCGGGGCAGTCACTTTATCGATTCCCATAAATCGTATCACATCCGTGCCATTGGGATGCACGTTGTTCACATGCCTCGCCAGGGGGGTGTCCCTTTTCAGGGCAATGTCACGTTGATGTTCCCCCACTCTTCTTCTTAGTTCTCTTTTAGTTTTCCCCACATACTCCACCCCGCACACACATGTGGTCATATAGATTATCCCCTTGGATCTGCAATTGATGAAATGCTTTACGACGAAGGTTTCTCCGGTGACATTGCTTTTAAAGTCCTTTCCTTGTACCATTACTTTGCATGATACACATCCACTACATCTAAAACTGCCATTAATGGAACTTTTTAACCAATTGTTTCCCAGATGCCCCGTGTAGTGACTGTGGACCAATCTGTCCCTAAGGATCTACCCCTTTTGTAAGTAATCAGGGGTCTTAAGTCAACCAAATCGCCAATGTCCTCATCCATTTGGAGGATCGGCCAATGTTTTTGTAGTATCTCACGAACTGTGTGTGCCTGATTGGAAAAAGTGGTAATGAGCCTACATGGAGCACTATCCTTGCTTGGTTTAGGAGGTGGGTGTAGTAAGGAGGTGCGGTCACTAGCCAGAATTTCACCATAAGCCTCAGCCACCACCTTCCTCGGATAGCCCCTCTCGTGGAAGCGCTGACAAAGGTCACTGGCCTGAGCTCTGAAGGTAACGTCATCGGAACAGTTTCTTCGGATCCTCATGAACTGCCCCTTAGGAATTCCCTTCTTGAGGGGGACCGGATGGTTGCTCTCCCACCTGAGAAGGGAATTTGAGGCAGTCGTTTTTCTATAGGTTCTTGTCCCTATCTCACCATCCATCCCTATCTGAATGAGGATATCAAGGAAAGGCAGTTCATGAGGACCAAACTCGAAGGTAAAGTGTAAATTGAGATCGTTGTGGTTCAGTCTATCAACGAGATCCCCGAAGGATATTTTATCCCCCTTCCACAATACCAGGACGTCGTCGATGTACCGAACCCACAACAGGATGTTTTCGCCACCCACCACGGGAATATCCCCAAAAATGACAGTTTCCTCCCACCAGCCCAGGTAAAGATTAGCATACGATAGGGCACAGGGACTCCCCATCGCGGTGCCCCTGAGCTGGTGGAAGTACTTACCGCCGAAGAGGAAGACATTTTTCGTCAAACAGAACTGAAGGGCCTCCATGACAAAGAGATTATGTCTCTCAAATTGCTTGCCCCTCCCGCTGAGAAAAAAACGAATCGCTTCCAAACCCCTATCATGAGGTATTGAAGAGTACAATGACTCGACATCGATACTAGCTAGTGTCACATCTTTGTCCACCGTCATACTTTCCAGTTTGCGGAGCAGGTCGTTGGTGTCACCAATGAATGAGTTAAGGCTTAATACAAAAGGTCTGAGTACCTTCTCAAGGTATACTCCCAAGTTTTAAGTTAAGTTATTAACCCCCGATACAATTGGGCGTCCTTTAAGTGGACTCAAACCCTTGTGCACCTTTGGCAAGCTGTAAAAGGTTGCCATTACTGGGTGAACTGGGCAAATGAAGTCCCTCTCCTGTTTGTTCAAAACACCATCATTTAGGGCCCCATTAGCCAGTTCCTCCAGCTGTTGAGAAAATCCCTTAGTGGGATCCCCATTCAATATATGGTAACATTCACTAACATTCAGTATTAAAGTACACATCGAGTGATACTCACTGGTGTCCATGATCACCACATTACCGCCTTTGTCTGACGGTTTAATAGTGATAGAATGATCATTTTCCAAGGACCTCAGTGCCTGCATCTCACGATGTGTAAGATTATATTTAGCCCATCCTGAATGGCTCTCAAGGTCTCTCAGATCCTTAGTCACCATGCTCAAAAACACATCAATTGGACTCAAATCATTTTGTGGGGGTGGCATTTTGGTACTCTTCAATTTTAGATTGGTAAAAGGGCCTTTGTCTTCCCAATTGGAATCCGAATCACCGAGGTGAAAAAGGGTCCTAATATCAGGCAAAAGTTCCTCACGTACCCCAAGCTCAGCACAGGCCTGTTTATCGTTCCTAATGAAGTGTTTTCGCCACTTCAGCTTACGCACAAACAGATTTACGTCCTTGATGGCATCAAAAGAGTTATAGTCCGTTGTCGGTACAAAAGTCAGGCCTTTTCCCAGAACCTCCAGGCTAACTATCTGAAGCACCTTAAAGGGCCCTACAAACTTGGGACCCAATTTTTTAGAAGGAATCCTCAACCGCAGATTCTTAGAGGACAACCAAACCATGTCACCAACCGTAAACAAAACCTCTTGCCGTTTCCTATCAAAGTACCTCTTAGATTTTTTGTTAGCCTCCTGAAGATTACCATGCACATCCGTCCAAACTCTCTCCAAATCACCGGAAAAACTCTCCTCCTCAGGCACAGCCGATACCAATTTGGAGAATGACCCAAAAGATGGATGTCTCCCAGAACAACAAAAAAAAGGCGAACACCCAGCAGAAGAGGATGTATGGTTGTTAAGAGCAAATTCAGCAAGTGGCAGAAACTCAGACCACCCCTCTTGATTGTCTGCCACAAAGCAACGCAAGAACTGCTCAACATCCTGGTTCTTTCTTTCTGTCTGGCCATTAGACTCAGGATGATATCCGGATGAAAACGACAAATGAACTCCCAACCTGTCACAAAAGGCACGCCAAAAACGAGCCATGAACTGAGGTCCCCTATCAGAAACAATGTCAGTAGGAACGCCATGTAGTCTGACAATTTCCTTGACAAAGGCCTTAGCGAGTGTCTTAGCGCAAGGCAGTTTGATGAAGGGAACCAAGTGACACATCTTGCTAAAACGGTCCACGACCACCCAGATGACCGTGAAACCCTCCGAGGGGGGAAGGTCAGTAATAAAGTCCATAGCCAGATGTGTCCAAGGTGCACTAGGAACCTCCAGAGGGCAAAGCAACCCCGCAGCAGGAGCATGCCAAGACTTAGATCTAGCACACACAGTACATTGACGCACCCACTTAATGACTTCCTTCTGCCATCCAGGCCACCAAAAACTGCGACCCACAAGTCTCTTGGTCTCAGAAATTCCTGGATGACCTGCCAACCGAGACTCATGACACTCAACAAACAAATCTCTCCTAAAGGTCCTAGGCACAAACAACCTCCCATGGGGAGTGTTAGATGGGGCATTCTCCTGAGCTTTAAGAATCTCATCCTCCAAAACGGAGTCCAAAGCAGCAATCACAACACCTTCTTGTAAAATGCTCTCCTCCTCCTCCTCAGCACCGACCATGGGAGAAAAGTTGTGAGACAAAGCATCAGCTTTAACATTCTTGGTACCCGGGATGTAAGTAACGGAAAAATTAAACCGCGAGAAAAAAAGTGCCCACCTAGCCTGACGGGCATTCAAGCGCTTGGCAGCATCAAGATAGATCAGATTTTTATGATGAGTGAAAACCTGAATGGGAAATTCAGCACTTTCCAAGAGATGACGCCAGTGTTCAAATGCGAGTTTAATAGCCAGCAATTCCCGATTACCAATATCGTAATTAAGTTCAGTCTCCGAAAAAATTTTTGAAAAAAAGGCACAGGGATGTACTCCATCCTTGTTTTCCTGAGACAACACCGCACCGACCCCCACAGAAGAAGCATCAACCTCAACCAAAAACGACTTAGTCACATCAGGCTGCATAAGGATGGGAGCAGAGCTGAACCTCTCCTTTAGAAACACAAAAGCTTCAATGGCCTCAGAAGTCCACTGAACCGCATTAGCACCTTTCCTGGTGAGATCGGTCAGTGGTTTGACAATAATAGAAATTTTTTTTATGAATTTTCTGTAATAATTGGCAAAACCCAAAAACCTCTGTATCGATTTCAAACCAATAGGCCTAGGCCATTCCTGCACAGCTTGAACTTTAACCGGATCCATCTCAAAACCTTCACTGGAGATAATGTAACCCAAAAAACTAATTCTCTGTACAGCGAACTCACATTTCTCTAGCTTAGCAAAAAGCAAATTGTCCATTAATAACTGTAAAACCTCACGTACGCTCCGCCAATGAGACTCCAAATCCGGCGAATAAATCAAAATGTCATCCAAATACACAACCACATTTTTGCCGATCAAAGGTCTAAGGATGTCATTAATAAGATTCTGAAAAAATGCTGGAGCATTGGTAAGACCAAAAGGCATAACCAGATTCTCAAAATGACCCACAGGAGTGTTTAAAGCAGTCTTCCATTCATCACCCTCCTTCATGCGCAACAAATTGTATGCCCCCCCCGGAGATCAATTTTAGAGAACCACTTGGCCCCCACTAAACAAATCAGGAATCAATGGCAGTGGGTAAGGATTGCGTACAATAATTTTATTAATCTCACGAAAGTCCAGACAAGGACGTAAACTGCAGTCCTTTTTTTTAGCAAAAAAAAATCCAACAGCCACAGGAGACTTGGAAGGCCTAATGTGACCGGCGGCCAAGCTTGTCTGTATGTATTCCTCCAAAGCCTTTCTCTCAGGAATAGTAAGATTAAATAAACAACTTTTAGGAACAGTCGCTCCAGGGACAAATTCAATGGTACAATCATAGTCTCTATGGGGAGGCAAAATTTGCGATTCTTTCTCAGAAAAAACTTTCCAAAAATCCTGAATAGGTACAGGTAATTCCCCTTTATCCACAGCAGCAATGCGCCCGTTACAACACTTGTCATAACACTTAGGGCTCCAGGACTTAATTTCATTGGTAGACCAATCCAGTACAGGATTGTGCAATTTTAACCAGGGTAACCCCAACACTACTGGAGAAGGCAAATTATTTAATACTACCAAATCCAAATTCTCTTGGTGAATACCATTAATAGTGAGGGGAAATTCACAGACCTTGTGAGTAACACTCTTTAAGGGAGAGCCATCGACAGAAACCACGGCAATAGGGGATGACAAAGGTTTGGGTTTTAATTTAAGTTTTTCCAAGAACCCCCCATCAATCACATTCAGAGTAGAACCACAATCCACAAATACTCGAAATTCAATTAATTCTTCCTGAGCAGTGGTAGTAGCAGAAAGAAGTACACCCTTAGTATTTAAACAGGCTATACGGGCGTAACTGACCTTTTTTTTTTCTTTGTTCACACGAAGCACACAGTTCCTAATGAAATGGTCAGATCCACCGCAATAAGAGCACAAACCTTCAGAAAATCTGCGGTCTTTTTCCTGAGAGTGGGGTGACATCGCCCCAATCTCCATCGGCTCTCCAATGTCAGTACAGACCCTCTCAAGACTCGGAGCTGACATGGCAGAGGATTTACTCTCATTAACCCTTGCACGCAGTCTCCTGTCCACCCGAATAGCTAATTGCATTGCCTCCTGCAAGTTTCCAGGTGAAGGATAAGCAATCAGCAGATCCTTAACCCTTTCACCTAGCCAAGCAATAAACAAACTTTTCAAAGCTGAATCGTTCCACCCTACCTGAGCAGACCACCGACGGAAGTGAGTACAATAATTTTCCACATTACCTGATCCCTGCCTCAAACGTCTTAATTCAGACTCAGCAGATGAGACACGATCAGGATCATCATACAACAACCCCAAAGCAGAAAAAAAACTATCCACTGATCTAAAGCACGGATCACTAGGTTGGAGAGAAAAGGTCCATCCCTGAGGTTCTTTGCTCAAAAGTGACATTATGAACCCTATGCGCTGTGATTCATCACAGGGGATCAGGGTCTTAAACGAAAATACAATAAACAAGCATTTTCAAAGGAAAAAAATCTTGTTGTTCACCAAAAAATAGATCAGGCAGACGTACCTTTGGCTCTACAAAATGTGCTCCAGAACAGCTACTCACGTGTTGTTGGAGCTTGACCACCTCCAGAGAGAGTCCCTGCAAGCGTTGAACCAAATCTTGAACCGAGACCATGATGGAAACTGGAGGTCTTTCCTTAGAGAAATTTTTGGTCTGGACTTACTGTTATGATCTGCTACAAGCACTAAGGAAAGACAGGAGATCTGTCCCTACAAAAGAACTAAGCTGGATCCCTACGATGTAACGGGGAACCTGATCCTGCGATCAGACCCGCTAAAGTCCTCGGCTAGTCTGAACTAAGACCTATAGATGTGAGGAAGGGATCCCTACAAGAACTAGGGACTGGGAGAAAGATGGACACCTCCTAGCAGAAATTGTAGCAGAAATAAGACAAACAAACAACATAGAACATAGAGGTCCGAAGACCTAGCAAAACTGACTGAGAAAGGTAACAGAGTACCAAGCTAGCTCAAGAGTAGAAATTACAATGAAGTCCAGGAAGGCCAGGAGGGAGGAGC
This sequence comes from Phyllobates terribilis, assembly GCF_046119375.1. Taxonomy (NCBI): domain Eukaryota; kingdom Metazoa; phylum Chordata; class Amphibia; order Anura; family Dendrobatidae; genus Phyllobates; species Phyllobates terribilis. The sequence goes on from NW_027362764.1 coordinate 166,615,829, forward strand.
CGGATTAAATAGGCAAAAAAGGTCATGTGACCAGCAAACGAGAAAAAAAACTAACAGGAGAGTTCTAACAGAACATCTGATGTGTATAAGGGCCTCTCAGCTTAAATTTAAATGTCTAATCCATTTGTTCTGCTTTAGAAGTGGTATCTGGCTGCAGCTTTCTCCCCTATCAACTCCCCTGTCATCTATGGATGTCTTTGTCATAGCTGTGTCACATCCTCTGAAAAATTTGCTCCTGTCACCAAGCACCGCCATATCCATTCTGGTAATGGCGCTGGTGATGGAAAGACATCGGGACTAAAGCTCTAGCTGGTGCAGACCTTGTCTATCCACTGAGACTTGGTTGGCTGGGATCTGTAGTGCCATCTATTCTTACAGTATGGGTGTGCGTACTGTCCAGCTGGAGTAATCAGTTTCCTTCTTTGGCCAATTGCACAGCGTCACACACTACTAAACTCCCAGCTTACTGTTATATACTAAAATAGTTTTACTAGCCACTTGTTCACATCTCTAGCGCCTGTTTTGTTTGTATTAATATGGTTCTGATCTCAGCCGTTTCCTGGCTATTCTTCTACCTTTTGATGTTATTTCTTGTCTGATATCCTGATTCTCAACCAGCGACCTGAGCACTCCAGCCAACCCGCTCCATCTGCCAGCGAATACTCTGAGGACTCAATCCAGGGAAACTATGTAAATCCACATCACTGTATAGGTGATATAATAATAATCTTTTTATTTATAGAGCGCCAACATATTCTACAGCACTTTACAATTCAGACAATTTACAGACATTATGGGCACTGTCCCCAATGGGGCTCACAATCTACATTCCATAGGTGATGTTAAAGGGTTAAAGCCAGGGCACCCCTGGGACCTGATAGAGTGGCCAACATAAAGCCTGTGCACAAAAGCCCTATTAACAGCTGCAAGGCAACCACAGAACCACGCTATAAGCTGTTACCTGAACTCATTTGGAAAAATATTACGTATTTTTACATTTACCTGTGTTATTTAGGCTGAATTTTCATATGCAGTGTTTGATGCATTTTTGGTGTAATTTTGGATGTAGTGGCTACAATAGATGGTGATGTGCGAAGTTATCGTACAAGTCTGAAAGAGTTAACCTTCAGACTAAGAACAATAGAATAATAAATTGGCAAACACTCATTGGTCAAGTCTCTGAAATGTCATCTAGATTGGCATTTTGAAACTTTCCGATCCACGGTGGCTGTGAATAATGTTCCACCACTTTATACGCTGGAAATAAGTTTCCTATGACAGATTTTGCGTTTCAGAGAGTAAATGACATTTTACTGGATTTAAAAAAAAACTTAATGAAATAAAGACCATTGAAGGTCAGCATTTACATATTGATCCGCCTGTAAGTTTAAACATGTAATTAAGTTTGCTGTTATTGAATTTTGGTTCATAACCAATGTATTAGTCATAGCTGCACCATCACCCACAATTCAGGTGAAATGCAGTGTGAGTGGCAGGTATTTGTGAAAATGCCATATGCAACCTCAGATAAAATGATAATGCCAGCGCCTATCCCAAAAGTAATTTGCACATGTTTAATTGGGACTTTCATTATATATTCTTTTTCCCTGATTTTCATTTCCTAGTCACGTATTCCAAAATTTGCTCTACAAAATATAAAAATCGTATTAATCTCAAAGTCTATTTGAAATGTGAAATACTATTTCATTTTAGACTGATTTGTATTTTCTTAATATATTATAGGCTTCAATTATACAATAGAAGGTCAGTAATTATTTCTGATCAATAGACTGCTAGATTGAAGTCAGGCATTGAGTTCACACATGGTGGTAGAGGTGCAGCAGAGAACTGGGCAATAGGACCGAGCTGCACAGAGAAGCAAGGGAGAGGACACTGCGCCTTCATTCTGCCCCAATGGGTAAAACTGGCCCATGTTTCACATCCAGAAAACCCCTTTAGGCTGGTGCCCACGATGAGTTTTTGGTGAGTTTTTGACGCTGTGTATTTTCGATGCATCAAAAAATGCAGCGCTTAATAATTATTAATAATAATGGGATTTATAGAAATCTCCTGCCCACTGCGCTTCTTTTTTACTCAATGTAAACTGACCAGCGGTGCCAGTTTCAAATCCGCAACCTGTCAAATTCTGGGACTATGTGCTGCTGCGATTTTGACGCAGCATTAAAAACTCACCAAAAACTCATCATGGTCACACAGTTTTAAAGTTAAGTTCCCATGATGAGTTTTTAATGCTGCGTATTTTCCCTACGCAAAAAGTGCAGCATCTTACACTTCTAGCAAAGTGGATGGGATTTATAGAAATCTCCACTGTGCTTTTTTTTATTCAGCGTTACCTGACCTGCAATACGTTTTTGACAATATGTCAATTTCTCTTGCGGGTACGCTGAGTTTTTCACTGCAGATTTAGACTTGCATTAGGTGCAGAAAATCCATAGGTAAAAACACATATGCTTTTTTACTGTATTTCCACCAAGAAAACTCAAAAAGTACGCATTAAATCCACACATGACTGTATGTATAAAGCGTTGTCAAAGCCAAATGACAGGAGGTATCAAAAACAAAGCAGTTTTTTTAAAAAAACATGACATACCAACAAAAAAAAACGCTGAGTAAAAAAAAGAAATAAAAACACAAGTAAAAAAAGAAATGCATTAAAAAAACACAATGAAAATAACGCAAGTAACCTAATTCAGGTAATAGAAGTAGAGATGCTACAGAAAATCTGCAATATCAATATCTCACCAAATACCGGTACTCAAAATGGGACTGTAGCCTAATGGTATGTTCACACATTGCGTATGTACTGCAGATTTTCTTGCTGGAAGTTCTGCAACTATCCTATTCATCTGAAACAACTCCATTCACATGAATGCGTGAGAATACATGCTACTATTTCCTGCAATCACTTTTGGAAGCGAGTTTTTATGACATTTACACTATTAAAATCAATAGGGATAAAAAAACAGCACTGAAACCAATAGAGAAAACCACCCAAAGTACCCACAAAAGTATTGAAACAATGCTACAGGCTTAAAACCAAGGTGTGCGTTACAATAACCACAATCACTGCTATGTAAAATCTTTCTGGTATATTTTTTTCTGAATTTCCCCAAGAAAATACTTTAAAGATCCATACAGACAAATAGATTTCATGAAGAATTCTTGCAATCAGCAAGCTAAATCGCATCTATACCATCATTATACATTGCCCTCATCTTTAATTCCATTATCATTACAGTCATCAGTGTCATGAGCCAAAAGACTTTTGTGTTCAGGTCAAATGTGGTTCACCAGCTGCAGATCGAAGGAAACAAGACATTCAGTGTCTTCTCACTATTTCAACCAATGTCAATGTAATAATAAAGTATATTGATAACTGATATACACCAATCATGTAATGCAGATGGCAGCCTTAAAAAGGGGTTTATTCAACGTGCGAAAACATATAAAAACAACTGTGAAACTTGTAAAATGTTGAACCCTACTCACTAGAGATGAGAGGATATTTTGAAATTCAAATTCGCCGGCTTCGACAAATTTTCCGAAAAAGTTTGATTGGCGGAAAATAAATTTACATAAATGACAATACTGGAAAGCTTGTAATTGCTTGGAAACTACATGTGAGACATGAGAAACAGAGAGAACCCCGCTGACCATAAGAGCTTACACTCTACAAGAAAGGGAGAACCCGGCTGACCATCTGACCATAAGAGCTTACACTCTACAGGAGAAAGAGAGGACCCCACTGATCATTAGAGCTTACACTTTACAGAAGAGAACGAGATAGAGAGAAAGAAGACCCTTCTGACCATAACAGCTTTCACACTACCGAAGAGAGAGAGAAATGACCCCACTGATCATAAGAGCTTACACTCTACAGAATAGAGAGATTTACCCAGTAACTCTGGAGATGGAAAAGACACTGCTGTACAAACTGTGCAGAAATGGGAACCGCTGTGATGGCCCAGGTGTTGACCACTAGAAATATGCGAATAAATGTGATTGGAATTGAATTCTATTTGAATTTTACAAAAAATCTACATTTACCAATTCATTCAACCTTTTTTGTAATTCACTTTGTGCGAATACAGAAAAATGGCGGTGTGAATCATAATGTCCATAAAAAGGTCCATCAAAAAGTTAAAAAAAATAAAAAATCATTATATTCACCTTACCGTTCACCTCTTCGGCCCCTCCACTACTCACTGCCACCCGTCTGGTCCTCGACGCATCGTCTGATTATGAACTCCGCGATGAAATCTTCAGGCCTAAAGCACTGTGTTGGACAACATGGTACCCGTCAGGCTTTACAGCGCACTTCGTTACGTGATGCTGCCATTGACCTCCCACGTGCCAGTGCAGAACTCTCTTGAGCGCCATGACACGTGAAGTCCGGCATAGTGCGAGTGGACTGAAAATTACATTGTGAGCAGTGGGGAATCAGAAGATGCAGCGAGGATCAGACGAACCAAAGGAGCCAGAGAGGTGAGCAGAGGGTGAGTATAATTATTATTTAGATTTTTTACATATTACATTTATTATGCTTTGGGTCTGGAGAGACCCCAGAGCATAATAAGGTACATTACATTTGTGGAGAAGTTATTTAAATTTCCCAAGAAGAACCGTGTGAACAGCTGAATTTTAATTTTGCCTGAATTTTGTACAGAGGCTCATCTCTACTGACCGCCTCTGTACAATGTATGACAATCCGCTAGATGTCATAGCTGCAGGGCATTATGGGGAAGCCCACGCAGTCAAGCAAAGAGACATTAGCCTGCTCTCTCATGCTTCAGCAGTATGGCAAATGGTGCCGGCAAGGTTTTTTTTTGTGAACTGCAAATTGAATCTTAAAATGTTGCCATTTGCATTAAAAAGGGAGTTTCAGAAAACTTGACTTGAACTTGATCCTCCGCCGATGGAACCGCTCATCTCTACTTCTCACCTCATCTTTTCCGGGCAATCCTGTGTTCATGCTCTAGCGATCACTGTCTGTCAGTGCCCAACATGTGATAGCTATAAAGCTATGACTAATGAATAAATTGCTGTAGTCATGTGTCGTATTATTGCCATCATTGCACAGCGCTGAGTGGTGATGCCAATTAAATAGACTATGTGACCACATCTGTGCCGGATAGCCAGGAGGACAAAGTATTTTACTTTATAACATTTACCTGCTGGCTTTATATTTTCCAGAAGTATGATAGCCTCTATAAAACAATGGATTTTCCTTGCTGGACTTCGATGGCATTTCATGGATAGAAATATACGCACACCTGAACATCTTATTCTAGACTCCAGCGTCATGATTTTTATTATGGACTACAGTATATATCTCCCTTTGTGGTTTCCGTGCTTCCGCTCTTTTGAGAAGGGTTTACGTTAGATTTTGGAACCAAATTATATCTTGTTGTATTAATTCAGTCACAACAGTGATGCTTAACATTAAGCAATATTATTTGGATAAGGTTAGGGGGTCAGGTGGGAAGACTTGGGGCCTGGTTCATCATTACATTTCCTGCAGTTTTTAGCAGAAATACATCTCAATTAGTGACTTTTTGATTTTCCAAAAAATCATCCAAAGATTTATGCATTTTTCAAGTTTTTGGTGGTTTAGTTAGTTTTCTGACTTTTACGTTAATGTGGTTTTTCCAGATGTTTTAGACAAATTCATTGAACGCAACCTTTTTAAAAGTCACAAAATTTGGCGCTACTCTACTTTAGATTACCAACCCTCCACCCCCCACACATGCCCACTCATCCCTCGTGGAGTGATTTTATTTACGCTAGGTATTTTGGCGCATTTTTGAGGACATTTTGCAAAACCTGCTACTTTTCTCTCTAAAAAGTCCCAAAATAAGTTAAAGACAGAATTTGGGGTTTTGTGCAAAACTCATGAATCTCATGCACCAATTTGATGAATTTGGCGCGAAAACCATAAATCAAAAAGAATTTGACTTAAAAGTACGTAAATGATGAGTTGGGCCCTGTGTGTAGACCAGTCCAGGTCTTTCTTACCAAACTCAACAATCATACTGTATGGGTTTCAGAATTCTCTACAATGACCTCTATAGAAACATAGAATATTGACAACAGAAAAAGACCACGCAGTCCATAGAGTCCTTTTTATTTTTATCTAATGATAGATATATGTTGGTTACTGAAATCTCCTACTACAAAATTTCTTGATACATAAAGCAAAGATTTAACAAATTGTTTTTTAATCCAAAAAGGTCAATGTGATACACATCTAATGGACTGTCATGGCAAAAAAAATCTACCTAAACTTGCATCCTTGCATCCTTTGACTAAACACTGTCATACAGAGCCAAAATAATACTAAGGCACATACACATACCACTCCTACATATGTTTCACTTTACACGCCTGCATACACTACATATACCTGCATACACTATATATAACTGCATATACTCCAAACACATGATTCTTGCATTTTCATGCATGGTTCACTCACATACTGTACATATATTCCACATATGCAACCTACTTAGGCTATGTTCACACATCTTGGTTTTTTCAGCGTTTTTTTTTCTGCAGCAAAACCTGATCTCTTGCCAGGAGGTTTGTTCAGATTTTTCTTGCTTTTTTGCTTGTTTTTTGGTGCATTTTTGGTGCGTTGTTTCAGCATTTTTTTCACTGTCCTTTTGCATGTACATAGAGTTCAGTGATAAAAAATCTCATTCTGGTTTTGGCACAAAAATCGCTGAAAAAACACTGAAAAACCTGACACCGGCATTTTTGGTGCATTTTTTCAGCATTTTTATTCACCACCCATTACTTCCAATGGGTGAAAAAGCGCTGAAAGAAGTGACGTGCTCTATTTTGCAAAAAAAACATGCGAAGCACAAAATCCAGAACAAAAAAAACATGATGTGTGCATGAGATTTCTGGAATCTCATACACTGGTACTGTAAAACGCAGCTAAAAATTTGCATAAAAAAACGCATAAAAAAAAATGCTGAAAAATCAAGATGTGTGAACATAGCCTAACACTCCACACACTTGCATGCATTAAAAAAACTGCTTCATAAACTTAACACACACTTACTTCACATATGATGAGCGTTCCCCCTGGACACACACAGGCTGGACATCTATCCACATTTCACACTTGCTTCATACAGGTGGAAAGATTCCATCCACATCGGCATACACTCCCTACAATACACCCCTACAGTGGTGGCCAAAAGTATTGACACCCCTGCAATTCTGTCAAATAATACTCAGTTTCTTCCTGAAAATGATTGCAATCACAAATTCTTTGGTATTATTATCTTCATTTAATTTGTCTTCAATGAAAAAACACAAAAAGAATTGACCTAAAGCCAAATTGGATATAATTCCACACCAAACCTAAAAAAGGGGGTGGACAAAAGTATTGGCACTGTTTGAAAAATCATGTGATGCTTCTCTAATTCGTGTAATTAACAGCACCTGTAACTTACCTGTGGTACCTAACAGGTGATGGCAATAACTAAATCACACTTGCAGCCAGTTAACATGGATTAAAGTTGACTCAACCTCTGTCCTGTGTCCTTGTGTGTACCACATTGAGCATGGAGAAAAGAAAGAAGACCAAAGAACTGTCTGAGGACTTGAGAAACCAAATTGTGAGGAAGCATGAGCAATCTCAAGGCTACAAGTCCATCTCCAAACACCTGAATGTTCCTGTGTCTTCCGTGCACAGTGTCATCAAGAAGTTTAAAGCCCATGGCACTGTGGCTAACCTCCCTAGATGTGGACGGAAAAGAAAAATTGACGAGAGATTTCAATGCAAGATTGTGCGGTTGGTGGATAAAGAAGCTCGACTAACATCCAAACAAGTTCAAGCTGCCCTGCAGTCCGAGGGTACAACAGTGTCAACACGTACTATCCGTCGGCGTCTGAATGAAAAGGGACTGTATGGTAGGATACCCAGGAAGACCCAACTTCTTACCCCGAGACATAAAAAAGGCAGGCTGGAGTTTGCCAAAACTTACCTGAGAAAGCCTAAAACGTTTTGGAAGAATGTTCTCTGGTCAGATGAGACAAAAGTAGAGCTTTTTGGGAAAAAGCATCAACATAGAGTGTACAGGAAAAAAAAAAGAGGCATTCAAAGAAAAGAACACGGTCCCTACAGTCAAACATGGCGGAGGTTCCCTGATGTTTTGGGGTTGCTTTGCTGCCTCTGGCACTGGACTGCTTGACCGTGTGCATGGCATTATGAAGTCTTAAGACTACCAACAAATTTTGCAACATAATGTAGGGCCCAGTGTGAGAAAGCTGGGTCTCCCTCAGAGGTCATGGGTCTTCCAGCAGGACAATGACCCAAAACACACTTCCAAAAGCACTATAAAATGGTTTGAGAGAAAGCACTGGAGACTTCTAAGGTGGCCAGCAATGAGTCCAGACCTGAATCCCATAGAGCACCTGTGGAGAGATCTCAAAATGGCAGTTTGGAGAAGGCACCCTTCAAATATCAGGGACCTGGAGCAGTTTGCCAAAGAAGAATGGTCTACAATTCCAGCAGAGCATTGTAAGAAACTCATTGATGGTTACCGGAAGCGGTTGTTCGCAGTTATTTTGGCTAAAGGTTGTGCAACCAAGTATTAGGCTGAGGTGCCAATACTTTTGTCTGGCCCATTTTTGGAGTATTGTGTGAAATAATCAATGATTTGATTTTTGCTTCATTCTCTTTTGTGTTTCTTCCTTGCAAGCAAATTAAATGAAGATAATAATACCAAAGAATTTGTGATTGCAATCATTTTCAGGAAGAAACTGAGTATTATCTGACAGAATTGCAGGGGTGCCAATAGTTTTGGCCACCACTGTATATCGTAAAATCCATATACAGGTTTTATATACATTTATGATTGAATTTTTATCAGTCAAAAAAGGCAGCTGCATTTATCAACACAGGTCACAAAATGAATGCACTTACAGGATTCAGCAGCCGCCATTGATAAAAACAGAGGCAGGACAGGTGCAAAATACTGATAAAACAACCACTGGCATTGGCATTTTGCATGCCAGTGTTGATGAACAGTGCATTGATGTAAGATGCTCAAAATTCATTGAGAGGCGTGCACCTTTTAACAAATGTCATGCATCTTTCAGCTGGTGTGCGCCTGTGTGAGAAATGTACACTAGTCGGGGACTCAAGCTCATTTCTGTCTTTTGTGTCTGATATTTTATGAATCTGAGCCTTTTTACTAAGCTTTGTCCACTTTTTAAAAAAGTTAGCAGAGCTGGTGTAAAAATCCAAAAGTCAAGTTGTGCAAGTTGATCAAAAATGTTTTGATATCTCAAGTTTTTAGGAACACTTTGTGGTGATATTTATTTTTTCTATAGAAAATATTGTGCCTCTTGTCCAATTACTGAATATTGATAAGGTGTAAATATTATAAACTACTTTTGGACTTTGGTTGGACTTCCACTGATCACACACTTGTTCTACTCTTTCTTCACATAAAATATGTTAATTTCCACATAAGCACGTTTGTTTTACAACTTTAAGCAAAATTGCTATTAAAAATCTGTCTTTACAACAGGAAACAGCACTAAACTACGAAAAGCAAGTTATTCCTGTTTCCCTATAATTAAAAAGTGACACTTAAAAGGGTATCAGTTACTGGCCTTGGGCAATTTCTTCACATTTTATTCTATATTTATTTTCATTTCCATTTTCTTTCATGGCTTTGTGCTTTTTTATGTCACAGTACCTAGTTCAAAAAAACCTCATGGATAGTTAAGCTCAAATACAGGTAAAAATGAAAAGCCAATATAAGACCATAAATAGTAAGAAAGGAAGAAGGAGTCAAAGAACATATGTTTTCATGATCAGACTACACACAGAGTTTGTTTGTAGTCTGTAACCATGGAGACACTTAGATTTACATATGAATGTGTACATGGAATTAAAAAATAGCATTTTTTTAATTTTTAAACCAATGATAAAACAAAAAAGGTTGCATCTGTGTACATACACGTTAATATTTTGTTGCATGTTTGTAAAGGTCGCTAAATACTACATTTGTAAATCTTAACTATAATGAATTCATATGTATACAAAGGTTTTAAAACATAGCATTATCCTGGTATTAAAAGGGAGCGTTGGTTTTTTTTAAACAAATTTTTATTGAGTTTTCTCATTTAACATTTAAGGGAGCGTTTTAGATAAATATATGTATCCTTTCAGAGAAAATTCATGAGAGAGGACAATGCAAGTAGAGCTACAATCACTCTCACTCACGTTGGCTCATGGTGCCTTTGTATTATATAAGCCACTTGTTTGTGAATACTTCCTAGAATAGCTGGCAATGAAACAGGTTTTGTAACATCCAGTACACTAAAGAGGTCAGATCAACTTAATTTACCCTTTGGCCACGGCCCCACTATCAGTGTTTGATCAGTATTTGTCAGTATTTTTTCTCAGGAGTGGGAGCCAAAACCAGGAGTGGGTGATAAATGCAGAATTGGTGACTTGTTTCTATTATACCTTTTCTCTAATTGTTCCTCACCTGGTTTTGGCTCCCACTCCTGAGAAAAAATACTGAATGAATACTGACCAAATACTGATAGTGGAGCCATGGCCTTAGAGGAAAGATCACTATTCTTACAGACTGTATAAGATATAATTAGAGGGATTGCCGAAAGTGACATGTTTCATTAAGGCTATGTGCCCACGTTGCATTTATGAAGCAGAAAATTTCTGCTGCATAAATGCAAGTCCTCTCCCGGAAAAACGCATGCGGAATTCCGCACGCGTTTATCGCGCATTTTTCGCGCGTTTATCATGCGTTTTCCACATGCGGAATTGCCTTGCGTTTTTTATGCATTGGACAAAGGCAATTCCGCTTGCGGAAACGCAAAATTAAATGACATGCTGTGGATTTTTGAACGCGGCATAAACGCTGCGGAAAAATCCGCAGCATGTGCATAGAACTTGCGGAATCCCATTGGAGACCATGGGGTGCGGATATACATGCGTTTTTCAAGCGTTTACGCTGCGGAAATTCCGCAGCATATACGCTTGAAAAATGCTACGTGGGCACACAGCCTTATATTTTTAAGAATTTACTGTAAACACTTTTTTTCTGCTTGAAGACTGTCAACCGTGAGTCTGGTAAAACATCAGCAACCTCTAATTCCTATGGTCAGTATGTGTCTTATAATATATAGTCATATCTTAGCAATATTTCATCACTATTTTCAAAAGTAATGTGTCACCAAAAAATAGCCTATTGTTTAGATCAGATTATTATGTTAAAATGTTAAATGTTTTTTTATTTTGATGATCTATTTTTTTATATCATGATAGATAGTAAAAAAGGAGAGATCTTGCAATGTTAACACTGACCACTAGGCCTAATATGGACATAAGGTGCTCCTCACATTGACCGGCCCCGGTCCCTTCTGCAGCACGGTCCATTCCCACAACCTGTAGCGTGCCCCTACGCTGGAAGTAACGGCCCAGTTCACTTGCGTCTCCTGGTCACCACGGCAGACGTCAGGCCCCGTACTATGATCAAAGTTCAACCCTCGGTGCTTGACCTGAGGCGGTCAGACTTCGGCTGTTGACCGGCGCAGTCTTAGCTCCGAGCCTTGACCGACACACTCTGGGCTTTGGGTCTTTACCAGAGTAGTCTGGACTTCGGTGCTTGACCCACGATGTCCCGCTATTCTCGGCCCCCAGCCCCTTCTCGGTCGCTCATCCTCTGCGTTCCACCATTCACACATTTTTACTCTCTCACTGGTTGGCGCCAACTGCCTTCCCGCCTTGTCGCTTCGCCCTTTTATATTTGGTAACTGCACCACAGCTACCACCGTGCTCTCTTCAACTTCATCCCCTCAGAAACGCTTCCTCCATCTTCCAGTTCCATCTTACTCGGCTGGCTCAGCAGATGGCGACCTTTGGTCCTTAGTGCCATAGAACTCTGATGAACTTCATCTTCAACTCCCCAACCCCTTACAGTTGTTCTCTCTGTAGATTCCGCCTCTGATTTTGACTTACAAATACAGATCCAAAATACTGACTAAATACTGAAGTGTGATGACTAATAATGAGAGTGATCTGAGGTCTTAGTGTCACGAGTGTGTCAGATGTAACAGACAGTCGCTCTGCAGCTGGCTGCAGAAGATCACTTAATTTGGCATTGCAGACGCCTTCTTAAATCTGTCTTACTTTAGGACCAGTGTTGAGCCACCCCCGTAGTGTTCGAGTTCGGTTCGGTTCATCGAACACCCGTGTGTTCGCCGAACTGTTCGTCGAACTGTTCGTTGAACACCTTCAAACACCGTTAAAACCAATGGCAGGCAAACAAAAACACATAGAAACACATAGAAAACACCTTCAAAGGTGTCCAAAAGCTGACAAACTGCTCAGAAGACACAACTAACACATGGAAAAGTGACAAGTACATATAGTCATGCGAAAAGAAAAGAGGTGGAGGAGTAAAAGGAGGGGGAGACACAGATATAGGCATGTCATGCCCTTCTAAAATCCAAAAAGTGAGAAGCCGAGACGGCCAGTCCGCTCCTGCCCGTGCCACCTCCGTGTCGCCGGGTTTGTGCCAGAGCCGCGGTGAACCCTGACGGCCAGCCCCCCTCTCCCAATACTGGTGCTTGTCCGCTGGTGGGTCGAGAGAGCCCCCCTGTGGTGGAGGCAGCTCTAAGCTTTTTAATTTAAATTGTCCCTCTAATTTGAATGAATACACTTTAAATCCATTTACAAGGATCTATTGGAGGGTAAGTCTCATGCCAGCAGCCGCGTAATTCCAGCTCCAGTAGCGTCCACTAAAGCTGCTGCAGTTAAAAAGCTTTTATAAGGATCGAGCTCGGCTGTCCACCGCAAGGCATCCTAGTGCCAGTCCCAGCCCCTATGCCTTGGGGTGCCTCCTGATGCTCTTCACTAAGTATCCCGTGGTCCCGAAGCATTTCCTTTGAAAAAATTAAGTGTCCAAACTACAGGTGGTGTAGCTTGCTTAACAGCCGGGATAATCCGCTGACTAGCAGACACTGCTACTAGGCACAAAGTATTTCCTGGGCTAGATGCAGTTAAAAATTTGTAAGTAGATACTCTCGTTGGATGCTGAGAAAGCATTCCATAGAGTCTCCTGGCACGCCATATATGATTCTCTTAAAAAGCTTGGGGTAGGGGTCTAGGGGACCCTTTTATAGCCAAAATCACGGCCCTGTATCACAATACGTCACCTAGGCTGAAGATAAATGGAACTGTAGCACCGAGGGCTCGGTTGCTACAGACGTATTGCACCTCACCCAGAGGTGTGATATCTCACTCTCAGATAAGGATGGAGTGTGGATCAGGACCCGACACCTGCATGCATTACACCACATTGCCGTGGGGCAGGGCGACCAATATGCCCCTGAGATGGGCACGACAGTCCCTGTCCCTGGCTGGAGTGGGGGGAGGGAACACTGAGGAAGGGGAACCCTGCAGTGCAGGAGCAGGGAGGAAGCAGTTCCTGGGTGCATTGAGAAGGGAGTATAAAAGGTGGGCACCATCTTAGTTCAGTGCAGAGAAGTCTGAGCAGAAGTGGCAGGGAGCAGGGGCTCTGCATGAGCTCTGCTCCGGAGGCGGGCCTAGTAACAGAGGCCCAGGCCTGCAAGAGGGAGAAGGAAGGAAGAGGAGCGGAGAAGGCTCCAGGAACGAGGAATGAAGGGATCCCAGGGGTGCGGACGGGCGAATCACCACCGCACGCCCGAATCCACCTGCGTGGAGGGGTCAGGCCAAAGGGGGAGACCGGTCCCCGAACTAGTGGAGGCAGGAAACGACCCTCAGCTAGAAACTGGAGGCTCTGACATTTTATGTGGCGCAGCCCCTTGCTTCACCCGCTAGGAAGGCACCACATAGGGTCAGGGAAACTGGCGCCAAGTTTACCAAGAGGAGGCCCGAGGCAGCCGGACAGAAGTGTTGGTAAGAAAGGCCAGACAAAGGACACACAAAGGGGGTCCTGTGAAGCGCTCCAAAGTTATCTGGGAGTTGTCTGAGCCCCTCACCTGGTGAGCACAGTACGACGTGGGCAGCCGTTACCTGCAGACGTGGTCTGGATAATAAGAACTGTGAGTAAAGGCCCTGAACTGCATCACTGACTCCGTGTCGTTACTGCTGCTGCCCTGCACCATCACCCCCATCCTCCGCATACACTGCCCTGAGGCTATACTCCTCCCGTGGGGAGTTATGCTACGCTCTGCTGCACCCACAACACCAGCCTTAGCGGTCTGCCCTGTAGCGGCGGTTCACTCTGACCGCAATCCACGGGTGGCGTAGTCGGACATTTAAACATCAAAACCACATAAATAGTTCCGCCACTGGTTTGACCGCCCTGAGCCACGGAACCGGATCGCCGCCACGAAGACTACAACCACCAGCATCCACCAAAAAGGGTCCGGCTCCGGGTGTCCCAAGGCCCAGGGGGTGCGTCAGAACATTTTCATCACCTTTCACAATCACCAATGGGACAAGGCAGGGATGTCCTCTGTCCCCTCTCTTATACATCCTAGTGACGGAGCACCTGCTCTCATCAATTCGCCATAACCCCAATATTAGGTGGATTGAGGTGGGAGGCACCGAGTACAAGTGCTCTCTATTTGCTGATGATGTCCTAGTATATATCACTCAATCACATATATCCATCCCTGCTGTTATGGCTGAAATAGATCACTTTGTTACATGGTAAAATTTTAAAATCAATGCAGCGAAGTCTGAGGCCCTCGATGTCTCCCTCCCTAAATCCATATAGGATTCCATCCAGTCCAACTTTCCCTTTGCCTGGCCCTCACAGGGTATCAAATACTTAGGAATTCCTATTCATAGAGACCTCTCCCATCTATGTTATCTTAATTTTGGGCCCTTTATTGAACAATTCCATACAGACCACGGTTGGCAAGTTAGAACTGTAAGATTCACTACGTGAACCACTGGTGTTTTGTGGAAAAGCACATGTACACCGCGTTCCAAATTATTATGCAAAAAGTGTTTAGGAGTGATAAGGGAAGAATTTGTTTGTTTGTCAGTTAAACTCATTGATGGTGATGTGTGTCAGGGCTCTTTATATCACTGTAAGCAATTGCAGACACCTGTGCTAATTAGTTTGGCAGGTGTGTCCAATGAAAGGCAAGACTACTTAAGAAGGCTCTCTCACATTATTAAGCAGCCTACATTTTCTGCCAAAATGGGAAAGAAAAAGGATGTGTCGGCTGCTGAGAAGCAACAAATTGTGGAGTGTTTAGGTCAAGGCATGACTACAATCAACATTGTGCGATGATCAGGATGAAGTGTCTTGGCAATCAAGAAGTATGTAGCTGATTCACAGTACACACGTGTGCGTGCTGATAAGGGCAAATTGAGGACTCTTTCCTACAGGCAATTACGTCAGGTTGAAAGAGCAGCGGCAAAAAGCCTTGTCATAGCAGCAGACAAGTTTTTGAAGCTGCTTGTGCCTCCAACGTCCCCCGAACAACAAGATGCAGGGTCCTTCAGAGGTTTGCAGCTGTGCATACGCCATCCTGTCGACCTCCTCTATCCACTTCACACAAGCAGAAACGGCTCCAGTGGGCCAAACATTACATGAAGACTGATTTCAAAACTGTTTTGTTCACGGATGAGTGCCGTGCAGCGCTCGATGGTCCAGATGAATGGAGTGGAGGATGGCTGGTTGATGGACACCCCACGCAAACACGGCTACAGCGCCAACAAGGAGGAGGTGGAGTAATGTTTTGGGCTGGAATCATGGGGAGAGAGATTGTCGGCCCCTTTAGGATCCCTGAAGGTGCTAAAGATGAACTCCATAATGTATGTGGATTTTCTCAAACAGCACTTCCTGCCATGGTTCAAGAAGAAGAACCGTGTATTTCACAGCAAGATCATTTTTCTGCATGATAATGCACCATCTCATGCTGCACATAAAACATCTGCATCTCTGGCTGATATGGGCATAAAAGGGGACAAACTTATGGTGTGACCCCCATGCTCCCCTGACCTCTACCCCATTCAGAACCTTTGGAGCATCATTAAAAGGAGTGTCTATGATGGCGGGAGGCAGTTCACATCTAAGCAACAGCTCTGGGAGGGTATTCTGTCCTCATGCAAAACAATTGAAGCAGAAACCATCCAAAACCTGACAAATTCAATGGACGAGAGAGTTCAGAAGCTCCTTTCGAACAAGGGGTCCTATGTGAAAATGTAACATCACCTAGAATAAAGTTTTGAGTTGAAAACTGTTTGATTTCAGTTTCTAACAACCTGCTAATGCTTATAATTTCAAAAATGACCATTTTTTTGGTCTTTATTAAAATGAAAAGGTTGATCGAAAAGTTTGGGGGATCTAAGAGTGTGGCAACCCAGTAGTCATGATTACTTCGAATTCTGACAATATGAGGGTCATGCTGCAGGTAGTGCAGCAAGAAGGCACTTATGTGTCTTGCGCATCTCGGAGCCCCAAAATTATTTTCCGGGCTAGATGCAGCTAAAAATTATTTTTAATTTTAAATCTGGTGAAGCTTATTATAGATGGCCTAATAGGATCAGTGCTGCACACTGCTACAAAGCCCAAATTATTTTCCAGTCAAGATACAGATAAACATGATTAGTAATTTGAAAGCTTAAAATGGTTGGTAGGGTGATTTTAACCAATCATCAAGCTTTTACTCTCCCCAGGATGACACAGGGGTAGAAAAGTTGTTTCGGATCCATGATTTGTTCATCTTTATGAACGTGAGTCTGTCTACATTATCAGTGGAGAGCCGCGTGCGCTTATCTGTCAGCACACCACCAGCAGCGCTGAACACACGTTCAGACAGAACGCTGGCTGCGGGGCATGACAAGATCTCCAAGGCGTAAGTGGCTAGCTCCGGCCATTTATCCAGATTGGAAGCCCAAAAAGAGCAAGGGTCCAGTGACACAGTCGTGGCTTTAATGTTTACTTGGAGATACTACTGTACCATCAGCGTTGACTATGTGTCAGACTTCTTGTCTCCTGTGGCCTTGCAAAGGATGGGCTAAAAAAGTGGTGAAATGATTCCGCAAAATTGATGTTACCAGCAGATACTGTGGTTCTGTTACGGTTTGAGTGCTGAACACTTGACGGTCCCACGGTTGGCAAGTTGGAACTGTGAGATTCACTACGTGCACCACTGGTATTTTGTGGAAAAGCACATGTAAGATTCTGCAACAGTCTCTGCTGATACTCCTGCATGCGTGCATCCCTTTCTATGGCAGGAATAATTTCTGCAAATTTACTTTTGTACCGGGGATCTAACAGTGTGGCAACCCAGTAGTCAGGATTATTTCTAATTCTCACAATTCGAGGGTCATGTTGCAGGTAGTGCAGCAAGAAGGCACTCATGTGTGTTGCGCATCCAGGAGCACCAAGTCCCTGTTGTGTTGGTGGCGAGGTAACAATCATGCTTCCTTCCTCTGTCCTCTCCCCCCAACCTCGCACAACAGAAATGTGATCAAGGTCTCCCTCATCTGATGAGTCTTCCATCAGTTCGTCCTCCACTTCTTCCTGGGCTCCTGCACCTTCCTCACTAGTTTGGCTGCTACCATGCGCCCTGGTAAAATCATCTCCCCCACCCTCACATGCCTGCCGCCCTGGTGCTGCCGACCGTCTGGACCTTGCAGATGTTAGCCCTTCCGCATACAACTCCTCCTCCTCTACTTCCTCCACCTCCTCTTGTGCCACCACCTGACTCCGAATTCTGTTTAACATGTGCTCCAGCATGTAAATCACCGGAATAGTCATGCTGATAATGGCATCGTCAGCACTAAACATCTTCGTCGCCATTTCAAAACTGTGCAGAAGGGTGCATAGGTCCCTGATCTGAGACCACTCCTCCAGCGTGATTTGCCCCACCTCTGAATCTCGTTGGCCCAGGCTATACGTCAGAACGTATTGCACCAGGGCTTGTCGGTGCTGCCACAGTCGCTGCAACATGTGCAGAGTTGAATTCCACCGGGTAGGCACATCGCATTTTAGCCGGTGAAGTGGCAGGCCCAACGACTTCTGTAGAGATGTAAGTCGCTGAGCTGCGGGATGCGAACGGCGGAAGTGAGCACACAGCGACCGTGCCCTCTGCAGAAGGCCATCTAGTCTGGGATAGTGGGCTAAAAATTGCTGGACAACCAGGTTCAACACGTGAGCCATACAAGGCACGTGTGTGACATTGCCCCGGCGAAGGGCCGCACCCAGGTTTGCAGCATTGTCGCACACGACCTTCCCTGGTTTCAGGTCCAGTGGAGACAACCATTCATGAAATTGGTTCTCCAGAGCTGACCACAACTCCTCAGCTGTGTGACTCACATTTCCCAGACATTTCAATGTAAAAACCGCCTGATGACGTTGAGCCCTACTGCCAGCATAGTAAGGAGGTGTGCAGGATCCCTTCTGCGCAGTTAGAAAGCTTGTGGCATGACCAGACAGGCTTTGGGTGCAGGTGGAAGACCGAGAGGTGGTTGAGGAGGCAGAAGCAGTGGAGGAAAAATGACATAAAGAGGATTGACGCACAACTCGTGGGGACGGCAAGACTTGGACAGCAGCCCCTTGTCCTGCTGTCACCATAGTTACCCAGTGCCCAGTCAGCGACATGTAACGCCCCTGTCCATGCCTACTCGTCCAAGTGTCTGTGGTGAAATGCACCCTGTCACACACAGAGTTTCTCAAAGAAGCGGTGATGTTGTGTGCGACATGCTGGTGGAGCGCAGGCACACCTTTCTTTGAGAAGTAGTGCCGACTGGGCATCTGGTACTGGGGCACTGCGACGGACATAAGGTCTCGAAAATCCTCTGTGTCCACCAGGCGGAAAGGCAGCATTTCTGTAGCCAAGAGCTTGCAGATGGTGAAATTCAACCTCTTAGCTTTCTCATGGCTAGGAGGAAATGGTCTTTTACTTGTCCACATCTGAGGGACCGAGGGCTGGCTATTGTGCTTAGACGGGGTTGATAAGGGTGTCCCCGGCAAACTGCCGGTCTGTGAGGAAGATGCAGGCGGACATGTTAGGTTGCCTTGATCCAAAGGTGGTGCTATCGATGTCGGACAGCGCTCAAGACCAGCTGGTGTTACCACCTCCAAAGAAAATGATGACCTGCCAATCACGCTGGCTGTTGCGGGTAAAGAGGTGGCAGGTCTGCGCCCCAAAACAGGTGTGACTGCTGTCCCCCCAGTCACAGAGGATGAAGAGGCCGCGGATGCACAAGATATGGCAGACGGTGGTTGGCCCGGCCGGCTAGACCGCATTGTAGCACACTGAGCTTCCCACTGCAACTTATGCTTCATGTCCATGTGCCGGTTCATGCATGAAGTACTCAAACTATGTATTTTTTGGCCTCTACTTAGCTTTTGCTGACAAATGTTACAGATAACACGAGTTGGGTCATCTTTATCGATCTGAAAAAATGCCCAGGCTATGCAAGGCTTAGCACCCATGCGACCTGAAGAGCCACCACGACTTGTGGTGAGAGGCAGAGTTGTGTTTGAGGATGCAGTTGTTGACGTGCTTCCAGTACTACGTCTCTGTCCAGGAAGGCGCAACCTGACCTCGTCGTCACTAGCATCTTCCTCCACCTCCTCTGCTGACCTCATCTCTTGGCTGACTGTGGGTTGACAGTAAGTGGGATCTCCGACCTCATCATCATCACCCTGTGCGTTATCACACCCGTCGTCCTCAGAGCCAACCTGTTCCTGCCCTGACAAAAAACTAAAGTTGTCGCTCCAATCAGGTATTTGAGTCTTATCATCGTCTTCCTCATTGTCTCCACCAACAGGAGTTACAGTTTGGGAATGAGGGTCTACATTATGGTCAGAACCTTCTGCGTCTGGTCCTGGATCCGACTCATAAAGATTCTGGGCATCAGTGCAGATCATTTCCTCGTCTGGATTCACAGAAGCGCTGGAGTCGACCTCTGATTCCCAGGCTATAGTATGAGTAAACAGCTCTGCAGACTCAACCATCTGTTCTACCTCATACTCAGACGGGCAGCTGGAGATTTGGGAGCTGTGAGGAAGCAAGTGCGATTTGGGTGACACCTTTGAGGACTGGAGTATTTGTGATGTTGAAGTTGATGTGGAGGAGAGCCCACTTAAAGGAGCACTTGATATCCGTTGAAGCACCTGCTGTTTTTGTGCCTCATCTGGAATTTGTAGCGATTGGCGTGGCCGTAAGAAAGGGATCTTATCACATTGTCCGCTAAAAGAAGTAGACATTTTAGTTTGGCTGGAAGATGGTCTTTCTTCTGCACCTACCCCACGGACACAACCTTTTTTCCCCTTCCCAACACGCCTATTCCCCTTTCCACCAGCAGCAGGCCTTTTTCCACTCATTTTGGTGGTTAACTAATTCACAACTCTGGAGTTGTTTGCACAAAAAAACAATGGATGGTAACCGAGCAGAGCTGAGTGGCCAAACTGTGGTATTAGGCCAAAACTATTGGCTGGGTTAGATGCAGAAAAAAATTATTTTTAATTTGCAACCTGATGGAGGTCAGTATAGATGGACTAATAGACCAAGTCCCACACACCGCTAGAAGCCCAAATATTTTTTCAGAGCTAGATGCAGAAAAAAATTATTTTTAATTTGCAACCTGATGGAGGTCAGTATAGATGGACTAATAGACCAAGTCCCACACACTGCTAGAAGCCCAAATATTTTTTCAGAGCTAGATGCAGAAAAAAATTATATTCAATTTGCAACCTGCTGGACGTCAGTATAGAAGGACTAATAGAACAAGTCCCACACACTGCTAGAAGCCCAAATATTTTTTCAGAGCTAAATGAAGAAAAAAATTATTTTTAATTTGCAACCTGATGGAGGTCAGTATAGATGGACTAATAGACCAAGTCCCACACACTGCTAGAAGCCCAAATATTTTTTCAGAGCTAGATGCAGAAAAAAATTATTTTTAATTTGCAACCTGATGGAGGTCAGTATAGATGGACTAATAGACCAAGTCCCACACACCGCTAGAAGCCCAAATATTTTTTCAGAGCTAGATGCAGAAAATTTTTTTATTCAATTTGCAACCTGATGGAGGTCAGTATAGATGGACTAATAGACCAAGTCCCACACACTGCTAGAAGCCCAAATATTTTTTCAGAGCTAGATGCAGAAAAAAATTATTTTTAATTTGCAACCTGATGGAGGTCAGTATAGATGGACTAATAGACCAAGTCCCACACACTGCTAGAAGCCCAAATATTTTTTCAGAGCTAGATGCAGAAAAAAATTATTTTTAATTTGCAACCTGATGGAGGTCAGTATAGATGGACTAATAGAACAAGTCCCACACGCTGCTAGAAGCCCAAATATTTTTTCAGAGATAAATGAAGAAAAAAATTATTTTTAATTTGCAACCTGATGGAGGTCAGTATAGATGGACTAATAGACCAAGTCCCACACACCGCTAGAAGCCCAAATATTTTTTCAGAGCTAGATGCAGAAAAAAATTATATTCAATTTGCAACCTGCTGGAGGTCAGTATAGAAGGACTAATAGAACAAGTCCCACACACTGCTAGAAGCCCAAATATTTTTTCAGAGCTAAATGAAGAAAAAAATTATTTTTAATTTGCAACCTGATGGAGGTCAGTATAGATGGACTAATAGACCAAGTCCCACACACTGCTAGAAGCCCAAATATTTTTTCAGAGCTAGATGCAGAAAAACAATATATTCAGTTTGCAACCTGATGGAGGTCAGTATAGATGGACTAATAGAATGATGCTATGCCCAAAAGATTTTACTTCACTAGGTGCAGTAAAAAAATTGGTATTCTATACACAGGTGGTATATCTTGCAACACAGATAGGCTACTCCACTGACTAACACACTCTGCAATAGGCCAAAAAGGATTAGCTTTGCTAGATTCAGCCAAATGCTGTGAAAAAAACTTGCACAGCACTGGCACAGACCTGCCTGGCAAAAACTGATAGGAACTGATGTAACCTAGTCCTGAAAAGGACTCCAATTACAATTAGTCTTTACTCCCACAATCTATCTATTTAAGAGCACAGACCTGCCTGATAAAAGTCGTAGGAAATGCTGTAACCTAGTCCTTAAAAGGACTGCAATCACAACTATTCCCTACTCCCAAGCTATCTGTATATTTGTGCGAAAATTGGCTTGAAATTAACAAGGTATAGCGCACACAGCAACAGCGGTGCCGTCTAACACGCAGCTGCAGCAGTGAGAAAATGGTGGCGACGGGGAAAATGGCTTGGTCTTATAGGGCAAGGACATGTGACATACACTGCCAATCACACATGCCCTTGCTTGTGTGAAAAAAAGCACTTCGCTCCGTGTGTGCGCTGCTGATAGGCTGACAGATTGCACCTCCCCACTGCAAATGCGGGAAAGAGAAAAAAAAATGGAGATCTTCATTGTTCCTGCAGAGATCCATCCCCTGCCCCTCCCCCCGCCCCGCTGTACACTCAAACTGCGTATTAACATTAATTTTCATCATTACTGAGAAAAAATCCAGTTATGATTTTGGTGCACGAACAGTTATCGAACATAACCTCGAACAGCCGAATTTTTCTCAAATTGTTCGTGTTCGCCGACCGGCTCGAACACCGCCCAAAACAGCTCGAATTTGAGATTGGCGAACAGTTCGAGTAGAACAACGCTCATCTCTATTTAGGACCCAGCGGCTACCTCCCTCCTGCTCTGATTGACAACCTGGCCTGGGTGTTTAAATACTTTCAGTTTGCTGCAGGGAGGGGCCGGTGAAATTCACATGTTCCCTTGTGAAGGCTTGGAGCAATTGCATTCGGCTTACTTCTTCTCTGGTGCTTTGTAGGATGTTTGGTGAAATCTCTCTGAAGTCTGCTCAAGCTAAGTTTCTTCCCCCTGTGTTTGTCTCCCTTGTTGTCTGTAGTTCATAGTGGGGACTGACCAGTGCTCACCCCTCCCCCCTTCCTTATCCAGGGCCTAGCTCTAGGGAATACAGTGCTTAAGATTCCTGTGAGGAACCAAAATAGGGACGGTAGGGGAGACAGGGTGATATTAGATCAGCCTAGGGGTCTCCACTCCCCCTTTCCCTAGTGTCTGGTCTCCCTTCCCCTCATTGTGGCGCCCCTGCGGGTTCAGTCGCCACAGAGGTACTGCATCTCACCCAGAGGTGTGGTATTCCACTCTCAGGTAAGGATGAAGTACTACCCGGGACCCAAACACCTGCATCCAACACTACACTACTCCAGACCAGCAGGAGGGGCAAGATGCACTGCTGCGCTGCTGTGCCCTGTCCCTGGCTGGAGTCGGGGGAACCAAGAGAGGGGGAACCATGTAGTGGGTGTGGGTGGAGGAAGAAGATCAGGGGAGTACTTGAGAAGGAGGATATAAAAAGGGGAAGCCATCTTGGGTGTGAGTTTAGTGTTCAGTTCAGGGGAGTGGTGTTCAGTCAGAGGAGGACAGTGAAGGGAGCAGGAGCTCTGCAGGAGCTCTGCTCAGGAAGAAGAGAAACTGAAGAGAGGAGAGGAGCAGGGAGGTAGGCTCCAAAAAACAAAGAGCGGATCCTAGGGGTACGGGAAGTGCTGGAGGCCACCCGTACGCCCGAATCTACCAGGAGTGGAAGGATCAAGCCGCAGAGGGGACCGGCCCTTAACTAGTGAGAATTGCATATTCAACTGGAAACCGGAGGCTTCTACACTTTCAGGGTGTAGTTGCCACAGCCACAATTAATCGCCAAAAAGGTAGCCGCACAGAATCCAGGGAACTCCAGGTTGCCCGCAAAGATCTGAGGTTACCGGCTTGGGACACTGATTGCAAGGCACAGGGCAGGAGGGTGAGAGTCAGCGAAGGAAGACGACTGAGAAAGGCATACAGAACGGGGTCCCGTTAAGTACTTCACACATACCTGAGGGATTGCTGAACCCCTGCCTGGGTGAATGCAGAACGACGTGGGTGTTGATAATTGGCCGTTGTAACCAGGAGCAATGTGATAACCGTGAGTAAACCCTGAAGACTGTCTCTGTGAATTATTGCTGCGCCATCATCCCCTGCACCACACTGCACAACAACATCTGCCTCATCTAAAATCACCACAGCAATGCCCTGGAGCTTAGTTCTACCTGTGGAGAGCTGAACCAACTCTGCTGCATTACCAACAGTTCCAGAGGACCTGATCCGCAGCAGCAGCTCACTTTAGCCACATACCAAAGGTGGCGTCATGAACATTATATAAAAACTATATTCCCTTTTGTTTATTCCCCTTTTATTGACCGCCCTGGGTCATGGACCAGGTCCCCGCCACTGTGACATCTCCCAGCAGCGACCGGCCCGGAACCGAGTACCCCACGGCCCAGGGGGCGCATTATCATCCCTTTGTGTTGCATTTAGTCTTTCCTACGCTGTGCGTGACACTTAGTCATTAAAAATAATGTGTGTATAACCAGCCACACTAGCCATGATATACTTCATTAAAATAAATAAACGGTATGCCAAGAAAATTATAAAAAGATAATTCTGGAGCAGGGATGAGTAAGTACTAATAGTCCACTTTGTAAACATCTTTGAGACCCCAATATAGAATGGGGATCTCCTAAACCCTCTGTGACACTCCAGAAAGGAGTATATAATGTGTGAGATGGCCATGCATGAATGTACAAAAATAACAAAATACTGGACTTTTTCAGCAACACACATATAAAGGAGAGCCACGTGTCTGCATTGTCCGAGTGCAAATGCAAGAGAGCCCTCATTCTCTTAGTAGGTGAAAGTCCCAGAAATGGAACCAGAACATTTTATGCATCTAAGGGATATACTTTGGATATGCCACAAATGTTTTTGATGGCAATGCCTCTTTACGTTTTATTATGGCACCTGGAATTTGGCTCAATCTGATAGTGTCACCTTTGGTTGATGCCTGAATTGTCAATCTATCCTTGTCCACACATTGATTCACACACTCACATTGTGAAAGCTGTATGGGAAAGCCTGTGGGAGCAGCAATTGTGACCATATTGACTTTCCTTTTAGAAAACAAAAGAAAGAAAATGTAACTAAGGAGTAGCCAAGACGAATGTTTAAGATCTTGATATATTCGGACAACCTAAAGAACTATATTAACAGATGATTTTGCTTTTAATTTCTGTGAAAAAATGCTCTTTAAAAGATAAAAGGTAAAAATGCGCTATTTCTGGCTCACCATCTGTAGCTATCAGAGAAGTTCATGAACTTTTAAATTGCTTCGTTCCTCTTAGATTCTTTTTTAAGAAAAAGGGCAGGTCTGAATTTTCACTTGTGCAGCTGCAGGAGGTGTTTTTCAAAAGAAAACCTTAGGTATGTGCATGTATACACTTGCTGTGTCCTTTGATTGACTGTACAGCGCTGTTCACCTGGGAAAGAATGGAGCAAACAAGGGATAACTCCTGCAGTCACCTTTTCAGGACATTTCAAAGTTTATCTAGAATTACTTTGTTTGATAACTGCAACTTTTGAGAGCAATGAAGAATAGGACTTAGAAAGAACATGTCATGCAGACAGATCTCTTTAAAGGATAACTGGGATTACCTATTTAAATGTAACTGGCTTTGGCTTCGCTAACACCTCACAATCAGCTGTCATTGATGGGTAAACTGTATCTGGTGACTCATTTTCCCTGCAACCAATGTCCTGGCAATACTGCATTACATGCTATGCATTTATATATTTAGTGGTCCATGTAATATATGGATTGGCCACCTCTGACACAACTCTATCAAGTTTCCTTAGGGACAAGGGTTGTCTTTTGGAGAACATGGTTTTAAATTAAAGAAGCTCCAAGATATCCCAATAACATGAAACTGGTAGAAGCAATCAAACTCTAATTGAGAAACAGTAAAGACCCTAGAACCTTAACATTAGATAAATGTCATCCAAACCTGCTATTAGTAGGTGGATCAGCTGAACCTCTAGTTTATATGTTGACTTGGAGTTTTGTCGGGAACACAAGGATTAGGAGGTTGAAATCTATTTGTTCTGTCTTTTTGTATGGTGGGTCATTCTAGCAGTTCTCTCATAGAGATGTCAGGAATGCTTACCCTAGCAGAGTATTCCTGTTAAAGGAAATGGACTTACTGCCCATGTTCCCCCTTGAAGAACAAGCGTATTGTTGTGACGCGCCCCCTGGGCCATATTCTTTAGGGGGAATATCCGGAGCCGGATCAGATGGGGGTTGTAGTCTTCCGAGTGGCTGTGACCCGGTCCGTGCCCAGGGTGTCAAACTCAGTTGTATGTGGCAGTCCTACAGATGTTACTAAGTTCTTAATGTCGACTACGCCACCCGTTGTGTTGCGGTCACTGTGGCCGCCGCTGCAGCAGGGTCCGCTGAGGCTGGTGGTGTAGGTGCAGCTTTGGTGATATAACCCCCAACGGGTGGGGTATAGCCTCAGGGGGATCAGGTGCAGAGGATGGGAGTTGTGGTGATGCAGTGTAGACGGCAATCAGAGACAGAGTCGGGTTATGCAGTTTAGGATGTTTACTCACTGCTGATGTTCCGGTCACTCCAGCTTCGAGTGACCTCCCGAGCCGTGCTGCGTCCACCAGGTTCTGGATCCAGCCAACCCCCAAATAAGTCCGGAGCGTGACCCTGAGCTCTCCTTCTGTCCTTTCTCTGGCCGTCCCCACTATTGATCCACCCAGGTCCAGCTCCCTCGGGCCTTCTGTTGGGAGACCCTTGGCCTTGGGTTCCCTGACCCTCCACGTGGTATGCCTTCGTGGTGGATGTGGTGGGTGGCCGTGGCAGACGCTGCCCACGGCCTCCGGTCTCTGGCTGGGGTGTGTTTTTGCCCCCACCAGCTTGGGTTCCGGTACCCTGTGCCGACTCTTCACCCGGGGATTTAAATTGGGTTCTTAGAGTCCTCTTCTTCTGTTTCCCCCGCTGGGTCTCTCTTTCTCCTCTCTCACTCTGGGTCTCTCTTCTCCTCTGCTCGCTGACTTTCTCTCTGCAACTGACCCTGTTCTTAGTTGGTGCCCACCTTATATACACCCTCTATGTGTGAGCTCAGGTGACCAGCACCCAATGAGCTCCTATCTTTACCCAGGCTGCTCCCCCTATCTGCCCCTACACTACTTGGGATGTACCACCCCCCTCCCACTCCAGCCAGGAACAGACTCGGTCGTACCTGCACATTTCTAAGTGGGAGTACCGTTGGTCTGTTCCCCGGAAATGGGATGTGTGTAGTGCATGCAGCCTACCGAGCTCAGTTCCACACTCCTTCCTTACCCGGGAGTGGAATATCACACCTCTGGGTTGAGGTGCAATACCCCTGTAGCAGCCGAATCCTCAGGGTGCTACATTCCCCCCTGGTAAATCACAGCACGTCCTCGGGCTGTAAGACAAAAACATCCAAACATACAAATTTTTTTTTTTTTCATAAACATGTAAAACATATAAAACATCATATAAATTAGCAGCATCAATAAAACTTTTTTTTATAATAAACATTCTCGTCGTCTCTTGCTCCTCCTCCGGTCACTGGGCAACTGTTGACCGGGCAAAGTGCGACAGTTCTTTTCCTTAAGGTGGTTTTACAGTAAAACCAGTAGGGGGCGCTTTAGGACGCGCAACTATATACAAAAGGGAAGGTGGCCGCTCTCAGTCCTCGGCCAGGTATTGGGGAGGAATGACCGCTCTCAGTCCTCGGTCAGTGGGATTAAGGGTAAACGGGTGAACAGTTCACATCAGCTGGTCCCAACGGGGACTATATTTGCAGTAACAGTTTCTTTGTACCCCGGTCGGGTAACTATTTACAGCACCTGCTCCGCTGTACTTAACGACGTCTTCCTCCTGCTCTTTCTTTGGGGATCTTAGCTTCAGACCCGTCCGGGTCCTCTTGCTCTTCCTCCTCACATCGCAGCTCCTCCTCTGTCAGGCGATGCACATGGAGGGCGTAAGGTCCTTTGGCACACTTGTGCCGGGTAAAGGTGACCTCGTCCCCGATGTAAAGGTCACGACCTCTGTGCCCCTCCGGCAGATGGGACTCCACGTCTCTGCGCGTGACAAAGACGTCGCCGGGGGTGTTGTGGTCTCGGATGAAGCCCCACCCATGCTGCAGGTTAAACTTTATTACAGTACCGGTGGTGCGGGGACTGTGCGCTGCACGGGGGTCCCTCCTGGTCCGGCTCTTCTGCTCGGCGCTCCTTATTTGGGCCTGTTGTTCCCGGACCCGCCTCTCTCTCCGCTCCTTCGCAAACTCCTCGAGCTGCTGTCGGCAGCACTCAGCACGCTCCGCTGCAGCTGCCCGGGTTTCTTGAGTGAACCCCATTAGATCTTCTCCGGTGGGGTCCCACTCAAATTGGGTCTCTTCAAGCGGGGGCGAGATCCTTATCACGGGCTTCGGAGCTGGAATCAGGGGTGCACACATGGCCCCAACCCTCCTCTGGCGCTCCAGTCCATAATATTCCTGGGGCCAGATGAAAGGCTGCCCGTCCGGCCACGTGTGCTGGGCAAACAAGTCCTCTCCCAGACGCGGCACCCTTGGTTTTACGGGCGCGGGCGCGGTGGTGGTGGCGCCCGGGTTGCCCAGGCCTTGCGGCCAGGCCTGGGGCACCTGGAAGGTGAAGGGCACCGTTAGGACGGCGGCACCCTGGGCTACCTGGCCTTGCGGCCAGGCCGGAGGCTCCGCGGAGGTAGGGGGCGCTGTTGGTGATGCGACGCCCGGGAATTCTAGGCCCTGCGACCAGGCTGGTGTTGCTTCCTGTTTTGCCACGCTCGGGGTCGTTGCGCATGGCGTCACAGGGGTCGCGGCGGCGGCTTCCGGTTGGGGCCTAGTCTGCGTCGGTGACATGGCGTTTTTGGGCACAGCAGGGGGACTTTCGGGCTCTGCGACGGGGAGCTGGGGCAGGTACGCGGTTTCCCGGTTTGGGGTATAGACGTCCCCTTTACCTGCCTCCATGCGTTCGGCTCCCTTCTCGGCGCCGTCTCCGGCCTTGGGTCCTCCCGCGCCATCCTCAGAGGCGGTCTGTCTCCTCATCTTGGCTGGCGTGCTCCGGGTCTTGGTTTGCTGGGCCATCTCTCGGCTCCACTCCGCCAATGTCTCTCGCTGTACCCGGGCCATCCTCCGTGCGAGGCCCTCCAGAGCGGTCTGTGCACACTCCCGGTCTCGGGGAAGCTGTGCGAGGACCTCCACTAGGCCTAGTGGGGTCGTGGTTTCCAGCAGGCTCCTGACCAACGGGTCGGTGCTGCTCTGCTCTTCTTCCAGCAGGCTCCTGGCCCGCGGGCCGGTGCTGCTCTGCCCTCCTACAGTCGTCTCCAGCAGGCTCCTGGCCAGCGGGCCGGTGCTGCTCTGCTCTCCCTCCTCGGTTTCTAGCAGGCTCCTGGCCAACGGGCCGGTGCTGCTCTGCTTTCTCGCCATCTCCGGGTAAGCTCCTCCGATATTCTTCTCCAGGCTTCTTGCCTCCGGGTGCGCTCGCTCCAGACTGCTCCAGGCGGCACCCATCTTTGTTCTCTCCTTTCGTCTCCTCCCACCTCGAGGGCGGTCCCGGGGCCACTTGGTGACTGTCAGCTCCAGGGGCGGTTCTTTCACGCTGACAGACACCTCTAGCATCACAGTCTCTGTTGGTGGGGGCGGTTTCCACTTTTGGCGCCATTTTCGGTCCTGGCCCACGATGGGAGGTGGCCTCTCACCACCCTCTGGCACGCCCATAATGGCGTCCGCTCTTCCAAGGCGGGAAACCTTTGGAAATGGCGGGAATCGCTTCCCAGTGGCGGGAAACTCTGCAGATGGCGGGAAAAAGCTGTTAATGGCGGACAACCGGCAGGAATCGACTGGTGATGGGGTCCGATGGCGGGGACCCTCCGGAACCGGCAGGAGACTTCTTTTTGAGGTAAACTCATTCTTTTCTTCAGGCACGCAGTACCCGGGTGTTGCGGGCACGTAATCCTGCCGACTACGCCAAAGTTGACGCGCCCCCTGGGCCATATTCTTTAGGGGGAATATCCGGAGCCGGATCAGATGGGGGTTGTAGTCTTCCGAGTGGCTGTGACCCGGTCCGTGCCCAGGGTGTCAAACTCAGTTGTATGTGGCAGTCCTACAGATGTTACTAAGTTCTTAATGTCGACTACGCCACCCGTTGTGTTGCGGTCACTGTGGCCGCCGCTGCAGCAGGGTCCGCTGAGGCTGGTGGTGTAGGTGCAGCTTTGGTGATATAACCCCCAACGGGTGGGGTATAGCCTCAGGGGGATCAGGTGCAGAGGATGGGAGTTGTGGTGATGCAGTGTAGACGGCAATCAGAGACAGAGTCGGGTTATGCAGTTTAGGATGTTTACTCACTGCTGATGTTCCGGTCACTCCAGCTTCGAGTGACCTCCCGAGCCGTGCTGCGTCCACCAGGTTCTGGATCCAGCCAACCCCCAAATAAGTCCGGAGCGTGACCCTGAGCTCTCCTTCTGTCCTTTCTCTGGCCGTCCCCACTATTGATCCACCCAGGTCCAGCTCCCTCGGGCCTTCTGTTGGGAGACCCTTGGCCTTGGGTTCCCTGACCCTCCACGTGGTATGCCTTCGTGGTGGATGTGGTGGGTGGCCGTGGCAGACGCTGCCCACGGCCTCCGGTCTCTGGCTGGGGTGTGTTTTTGCCCCCACCAGCTTGGGTTCCGGTACCCTGTGCCGACTCTTCACCCGGGGATTTAAATTGGGTTCTTAGAGTCCTCTTCTTCTGTTTCCCCCGCTGGGTCTCTCTTTCTCCTCTCTCACTCTGGGTCTCTCTTCTCCTCTGCTCGCTGACTTTCTCTCTGCAACTGACCCTGTTCTTAGTTGGTGCCCACCTTATATACACCCTCTATGTGTGAGCTCAGGTGACCAGCACCCAATGAGCTCCTATCTTTACCCAGGCTGCTCCCCCTATCTGCCCCTACACTACTTGGGATGTACCACCCCCCTCCCACTCCAGCCAGGAACAGACTCGGTCGTACCTGCACATTTCTAAGTGGGAGTACCGTTGGTCTGTTCCCCGGAAATGGGATGTGTGTAGTGCATGCAGCCTACCGAGCTCAGTTCCACACTCCTTCCTTACCCGGGAGTGGAATATCACACCTCTGGGTTGAGGTGCAATACCCCTGTAGCAGCCGAATCCTCAGGGTGCTACAGTTGTATTGTGTAATGTGAACTGTGACATGCGTTAACAGTGTAAGTATTGGTTGTATTGTGTAATGTGAACTGTGATATGCATTAACAGTTTTAGTATTGTGTTGCCCAACGGTAGGGAGAGTTAGAGTTAAAGTTTTGGAGTAACCCAGAGTGGGAGGGGCTAAGGTGAAGGGACAGACAGTTTCCTGTCAGAACATCAGATAGGGCCCAGTGGGCGTCTGAAGTAGACCTAAGGTCTAGACAGTAAACACTGCCGCATGACGTGGGTGTCCCGAAGTGAGGGAAGAACAAGACGGTGGTTAGCGTGAACCAGAGTGAAGAGAAAAGGAGAACCGACAGAAGGACAGAGTGATAAATCAGAGACAGGTCCTGGGAGAGAATGCATAGCAGTACAGGACTGAGAACGTGAGACGAAGAGAGTGCCCCGGGAGGGAGTTTCAGAGCATCAGTAGCAGAGAAGTTAAGCATAGGACTCTTGCTAACTGGACTGTACTACTGAGCTGGGTTGTGGTGAAGGAAAGTGAAACAGTGGAGATAGAGAACAAACAAGTGACGAGGAAAGAATTGAGACTGTGTGTGGAAAATGCTCCGTGTTGTGAAGGAAACATTCATAAAGCTGTGTAACCGCTACCTACTGTACAAAACTCCCACAAAATTATCGCTAAGTAAAAAGTTTATTTTCGATTGGTGGTCTTCCTCATTGAAGTCCGCAACATCTTGTCCTAGCAAACCCAAATCATTGTCAACATGCAGCCTGCAAGGGTGTAGCGTCCCCCATAGCACAAGTCCACAGATCAAGCCAGGTCCCCACCTTCATGTACCGTGCTGGAACGTAAGAGATGAGTACCTCGCCCACGGCTACCGCCCAGCGCCATGTTACACCTGTTTATGGGGGAGTTGGGAGTGATAGTTCTGCCAACAGCTATCCATGACTAAAAGCTGTACTATGGCAATGACTGTGACGAAAAATGCGTGAACCTCAGATATTTGCTATAGCATGTTCAAAATCAAGTTCTAATGTCTAATAGTATTTATAAAATTTGGGAACACCCAATCCACCCTATTTGTACATTGTAGACCTATTTAGAAAAGGGTGTGTGTTATCCAAAAGAATAACTTCATTTCTTTGTTTCAACATATCATAAAGAATATTCTGGAATAATGTAGTATATAGTTTCAACCAAAATATAAAATCCTCATTATTTCAACTTACGGTGTAGCGCCCTGAGGGTTCGGTCGCTACAGAGGTAGTGCATCTCCCCCAGAGGTGTGATATCTCACTTCCAGGTAAGGATGGAGTGTGGCTCAGGACCCTAACACCCACATGCACTACACCACATTTCCGGGGGGCAGGGTGACAATGCTTCCAAGAGTGAGCACAACTGTCCCTGTCCCTGGCTGGAGTGGGGGGAGGGAACACCTAGAAAGGGGGAACCCGGTAGTGTGTGGGTGGGGAGAGTAGATTCTGGGTGCACTGAAAAGTAGGAGTATATAAGGTGGGCACCATCTTGGAGTCAGAGAGAAGAGAGAGGGGAGAGAGGAAGGCTGGGAGCAGGGGCTCTGCACTGGCTCTGCTCCGCAGGCAGGCCAAGTCTCAAGGCCTGAGCCTGGAGAGAGAAAACAGAAAGGAGAGGAACGGAGGAGGCTCCAGGAGTGGAGTGAAGGGACCCCAGGGGTGCGGATCGGCCGGTCGCCACCGTACGCCCGCCGCTACCAGAGTAGGGGGGTCAGGCCAAGAAAGGGAACCGGATCCCTCATCTAGTGGAGGAGAGCAACTACCCTCAGCTAGTAACCGGAGGCCATGGCATTGCACGTGTACGGCCCCTCACTACACCCTTTAGGAAGGTACCATATAGGACCCAGGGAAACGGAACATACGTTTGCCCGCCAAGGCCCGAGGCAGCTGGACAGAAACGTGGTCAATTGTGGGGTACGACGGGCTAGAGAAAGGACACACGAAGGGGGTCCTGAAAAGCATTCCAAAGGTACCTGGGAGTTGGCCGAGCCCCTCACCTGGTGAGCACAGTACGATGTGGGCAGCCATTACCTGCAGAAGTGGCTTGGAGTGTAAAACTGTGAGTAAAGACCCTGGACTGTATCACTGGACTCTGAGTCATTACTGTTGCTCCCGCGCACCATCACCCCCACCATCTGCACTCACTGCCCTGAGGCTATACTCCTCCCGTGGGGAGTTATATTACCCTCTGCTGCATACCAACACCAGCCTCAGCGGTCTGCCACGCAGCGGCGGTTCTCAGTGACAGCAATCCACGGGTGGCGTAGTCGGACATTTCAACATTAAAAACCAAGTAAACAGATCCGCCACTGGTTTGACCACCGTGAGCCACGGGACCGGGTCGCCAGCACGGAGACTACAACCCCTGACATTACACAGAGACCCGGCTCCGGGTATTCCCCCACACACGGCCCAGGGGGCGCGTCAACAGCATCACTGTAATTGTCACTTAATTTATCTACCTCATCTGAAGGAAGCAAGTGTTAGTGGCAGCACTACACTGCATACAAAGCTTTAAGAAACAGCTTCTACTTTTTTGAGTTTTTTTGCTGATGGTTAAATCGTGCCTAAACATTCCTGTGAAAAAGTTACCATCATTTACATCAGTATATTTTATTTCCACCTTTAGGGTTCGCTCACACTAGCATATAACAAATCAGTCTCATTCTCATCCAAGAGAATGGGACTTTTTTTTTTCTCACTTGTCGTCCGTGTGCTGTCCATTTTTTACTCAGCAGCTATTAATCTTTTAATGGACCATTTAGAGTTTCCTATCTGACAGAATTGCAATGTATCCATAAAAATTGGATGCCATACTGATGGTCCTTATGGCATGCAATTTTTTTCTCGCACTATCTGGTTCCGGAGTAAAATCTCAGCATGCTGCAATTATTTTGTCATGCCAAATACTGCTAAGAAAAAATACTCAGATCTGCACTGCCTCATTGAATAATATTGGTTCAAGTGCAATCCCTTTTTTTCTTGCATTGCACTCGTCTGATTTATACACTAGTGTGAGCAAGCCCTTAAGAGGTCACACGAGGAACAATTTCATAGGAAGCCATTGAACCGATCTGTTTGTTTTTGAAGTGTTAGATAGAATAACTAGTGATGAGTGAGTATGTTCGGTTAACCCTTTCGGCGAGTATGCTCGGGCGAGTACCGAGTATCTTCAGCATACTTGGTGATATGTTTGAATCACTCCCGTATGCATGATTTGAGACTGTTTGATAGCTTTAATACATGTGAGGAATGCTTATTTCTTAAGCATTCCTCACATGTATTAAAGCTAGAATAGAATAGGCTACAAAACCATAAGTAAGAAGCTGGGTGAAAAGAAGACAACTGTTGGTGCAATAGTAAGAAAATGGAAGAAATACAAAATGACTGCCAATCGACATCTATCTGGGGCACCATACAAAATCTCACCTCGTGGGGTATCCTTGATCATGAAGAAGGTTAGAGATCAGCCTAAAACTACACGGGGGAAACTTGTTAATGATCTCAAAACAGCTGGGACCACAGTCACCAAGAAAACCATTGTTAACACATTTCGCTATAAAGGTTTAAAATCCTGCAGTGCCCGCAAGGTCCCCCTGCTCAAGAAGGCACATGTGCAGGCCTATCTGAAGTTTGCCAATGAATACCTGCATGATTCTGTGAGTTATTGGGAGAAGGTGCTGTGGTTAGATGAGACAAAAATTGAGCTCTTTGGCATTAGCTCAACTCGCTGTGTTTGGAGGAAGAAGAAGGATGAGTATAACCCTAAGAATATCGTCCCAACTGTGAAGCATGGTGGGGGAAACATTATACTTTGGGAGTGCTTTTCTGCAAAGGGGACATGACAACTGCACCATACTGAAGGGAAGATAGATGGGGTCATGTATCAACCTCCTTACCTCAGTAAGAGTGACTCACCCCGTGGGCCGTGGGGCACTCGGATCCGGGCAACAGGGCAATAATGGGGGTAGTAGTGGCAACCCGGTCCGTGGCTCAGGGTGGTCAGACCAGTGGCAGTCTTCTATATGTTTTGCAATGTCCGACTACGCCACCCGTGGATTGCGGTCAGGGCTAACCGTCGCTGCAGTGCAGACCGCTGGGGCAGATATAAAGGTGCAGCACTGAATAGTACAACTCCCCACGGGAGGAGTATGGTCCCAGGACAGTATATAGATGGATGATGGAGGGGATGATTCCGACCGCAAAAGCCAGGAAACGGAGGCCTCTTAAACAGTTCAGGGTCTTTATTAGAACAGGTGAGACGACCCAAAAACAGTCCCGGCTAGGAGGGGGCCTGAATGTCTGAGAACAAGTGGGAATCCCTCCTGGTCAGGGTGAGGGTGTAGGCCTACCGTGCTCTCTGCGCTCCTTCTGGCTATTTCCCTCCTTGTGGTGTAATAGCCCACGTTCCTGAGCTCACCGTGTCTTCTCGCCCGTATGGCTGGCGACTTGGGTCCCTTTTTACTCTTGGCCTGGTGCGGCTTCACCGGTCCCTTCTGCTGTGGCGGAACCTCCGGGCTTCTTAGGCCAAAGGACATACAGTCCCCTGTGGACTGGCTATTTGCTGTAGGACTTGGAATCCTAACAGCCTCGGACACCAAAGTCCGGTAGATTAGCTTCTCTATCTGCCAGGACAGGCTCGCTTCGCCTCTTGCCCCTGGCTCTTGGCTCTCCTACTGCCACACGGCCTCTTAGGCTGCAGCACAACTGTCTGTCCCTGCTCTGGGACACCTCTCAATCCAGAGACAGGTTGTCCAGTTCTCTCTAACCCTGCCCCCAGTTCCAGCCTTTATAGGGGCAGCCTGCTCCCTCTACTGGCCTGGGACAGGAGGTGCTGCATGCTAATGGTCCCTGACAAGAGAACCTCCCCCTTGCTCTCAGACACAGCTTTATTATACATTTGTGGCATCCAGGACAGGGTGACACAAGAGCATTGAAGATGGATCGTGTCTGGGTCTTCCAGCAAGACAATGACCCAAAACATACAGCCAAGGCAACAAAGGAGTGGCTCAAAAAGAAGCACAGTAAGGTCATGGAGTGGCCTAGCCAGTCTCCAGACCTTAATCTTATAGAAAACTTATGGATGGAGTTGAAGTTCCAAGTTGCCAAGCGACAGCTTCAAAATCTTTAGAGATTTAGAGATGATCTTCAACGAGGAGTGGACCAAAATTCCTCCTGACCTGTGCGCAAGCCTCACCATCAGCTACAAAAAACGTCTGACTGCTGTGCTTGCCAACAAGGGTTTTGCCACCAAGTATTAAAGAAGTTGTCCAGTACTTTATATTACCCCCCCAATGTATCCCCCCGGGGCCCCTAAGGATTTTTGTAAATACCTTACGTTGCTGTTTCTGCCTGTGAGCGGCACTATCCTTGTCCGCTCACATGCATCACGTGACCACCGCGCTGACGTCACGACAAGTGAGACGTGACTCAGCGCTGGAGTCCCGCGGTGGCTGCTGGGTTGTGGGCGGGGTTACCCCCTGAGTCACAACCAGCATCCACCGTGCACTTTTCCAATGAATGGGGAGAGGCAGAGGGCGCGGTGGATGCTGGGTGTGACGCGGGGTGGGTAACCCCGTCCACAGCCTGGCATCCACCATGGAATGCAGAAGACAGAGACCCACAGCTGCTACCAGCACTTGTCGTGACGTCAGCGGATGTCAGAGCCGACTGCAGCCGGGGGTCACGTGATGCCTGTGAGTGGCCAGTGATAGCGCCGGTCACAGGCAGTAACTGGAACTTAAGGTAATTACAAAAATCCTTACAGGCCTGGGGGGATATGTGGCACCCCTGCGGGTTCAGTCACCACAGAGGTACTGCATCTCACCCTGGCTTATGCTGAGCCCTGTCCCTGTTTGGAAGTGGTGGGAAGCGAGAGAGGGGGAACCATGTAGTGGGTGTGGGTGGAGGAAGAAGACAGGGGAGCACTTGAGTAGCAGTATAAAAAGGGGAACCATCTTGGGAGAGTGAGTCCAGTCAGAGAAGACAGTCTGAGCAGAAGGAGTGGGAGCAGGAGCTCTGTAGGAGCTCTGCTCAGAGGAACGGGCCCAGATTGAGAGGCCCAGGAGGACTGGCAGGACGAGGAAGGGAGCAGAGAAATGCTCCAGAAGTGAGGGGATCCCAGGGGCGCGGCGAGTCCGGAAGCCACCCGTGCGCCCGAATCTGCAGGAACGTGGAGGGATCAGGCCGCAAAGGGGATCGGCCCCTAACTAGTGGAGAACTACAAGGCTCAGCTAGAAATCGGAGGCTTCTGTACTTCCAGGGTGCAGTTGCTCACAACCGCAACTAAATCGCTAAAAAGGTAGCCACATAGGATTCAGGGGACTGCAAGTTGCCCGCCTAAATCCGAGGTTACCAGCTTGGGACACTGGTTGCGCGGCGCAGGGCAGGAGGGTGAGAGCCAGCGCTGGAAGACGACCGAGTAAGGCACACAGAATGGGGTCCCGTTATGTACTCCTGAAACACCTGGGAGTTTGCTGAACCCCTGCCTTGGTAAACACAGGACGACGTGGGAGGTTACCCTGGTCCTGGTAACCTGGAGTGCAACAACTGTGAGTAAACCTTGAAGACTGCACCCCACTGTGTCCTAGCATTATTATCTGCGCCATCCCCTGCACTACACTGCACAGCAACATCTACCTCATTAATCATCACTGCACCGCTCTGGAGCTTAGCTCTACCTGTGGAGAGCTAAACCAACTCTGCTGCATCACCATCAGCTCCAGAGGATCTGCACTGCAGCGGTGGCTCCATATAGCCGCATACCACAGGTGGCGTCACGAACATTAAACTATAAAAACTATAACCCCCTTTGAAATATTCCCCTTTTATTGACCGCCCTGGGTCACGGACCGGGTCACGCCACTGTGACATCCCCCAGCATCCACCGGCCCGGCTACCGAGTACTCCACGGCCCAGGGGGCGCATCAGATACATTGGGGGGGTAATATAAAGTAATAGACAACCCCTTTAAGTGTTGTTTGCCAGAGGGATCAAATACTTATTTCTCACTGCAAAATGCAAAAAAAATTATCTAATTTATACAATGTGATTTTCTTGATTTTTTGGGGGGGATATTCTTTCTCTCAATGTTAAAAATAACCTACCCTTAAAATTCTAGACTGTTCATGTCTTTGTCAGTGGGCAAACTTACAAAAACAGCAAGGGATCAAATATTTATTTCCCCCACTGTATGTTCTATGCAGATGTCATAATTTGATTGGAGAAATATCATGCCTCTTACACCATGTTGTGGCCACAGTCATTTATTTATTTATTTTAGTTGCTTAATTTCCACAGTGCTGTACAGACATCATCATCACTGTCACCCAGTTGCGTACCGCCAATGGGGGCAGACCACGCGACTGCTATGGGGCCCGTCAGCCGGGGGGGCCCCATAGCAGTCCAGGGGTGGACATACCTCCGCCGATGCAGCGGCGCTGGGTCCCCACCATGCAGCTGCACCAAGGGGCCCCCAAGGTGCAGCTGCTTCCTGCACGTGGCGGTCAGTGAGCGATCCCTGGAGCTCTGCCGCTGTCAGGAGGAGAATAGCAGCAGAGCTGGAGGGTTCGTCCTCTGCTTCCTCCCTGACCCAGGCGCGCACAGCTTGATGACGTCATCATGCAGCACGCGCCTGGGTCAGGAAGAAAGCTGCCGGCAACCAGGAGGATGTTGCAGGGGAGCGAGCTGAGGTAAGTTGTTTTTTTGGGGGAGGTTTTACTGAAACGCTGGGGAGGTGGGGGAGAGCAATGTTGGGATGGTGGGGCTGGGGAGAGCAATAATGGGGCTGATGGGGCTGGGGAGAGGAATGATGGGGCTGGGAAGAGCAATAATGGGGCTGATGGGGCTGGGGAGAGGAATGATGGGGCTGGGAAGAGCAATAATGGGGCTGATGGGGCTGGGGAGAGGAATGATGGGGCTGGGAAGAGCAATAATGGGGCTGATGGGGCTGGGGAGAGGAATGATGGGGCTGGGAAGAGCAATAATGGGGCTGATGGGGCTGGGGAGAGGAATGATAGGGCTGGGAAGACCAATAATGGGGCTGATGGGGCTGGGGAGAGGAGTGATGGGGCTGGGAAGAGCAATAATGGGGCTGATGGGCTGGGATAGAGCAATATTGGGGCTGATGGGACTGGGGAGAGGAATGATGGGGCTGGGGAGAGGAATAATGGGGTTGATGGGGCTGGGGAGAGGAATAATGGGATGGTGGGGCTGGGGAGAGCAATGATGGGGCTGGGGAGAGGAATGACAGGGCTGGGAAGAGCAATAATGGGGCTGATAGGGCTGGGGAGAGCAATGATGGGGATGGTGGGGAAGGGGAGAGCAATTGTGACACCCCAGGGGTCTGGTTGCCACAGTAATAGAGATAGTATGTCTGAGATCAAGTGGGAGGTTTCTCTGGTCAGGAGCCCTAAGCATGCAACACTGCCCGCCCAGACCTGGGAGGGGAGGAATCTGCCCTTATAAACTGGGTCTGGGGCGGGATTAGGTTAGTCAGAGCCTGGAGAGGGAAAGTGACAACAGGAGCTCTGTAGGAGCAGGAGCGAGTGCCAGAGGCTGGAAGCTAGAGAGCTCGCCTTGGCTGAAGACACTAATACCGGACACGGAGTCCGAGGCTGTGGGGACATCCAGGTCCAGCAGCAGAATCCAACCGGCAGGGGATTCCATGTCCTCTGGCCTTAGAAACCCGAAGGCACGGTCACAAGCAAGGGACCAGCACCGCCATCGTGAAGCGAAGGCTGACGGAAGGCCCCAAGTCACCAGCCATACGGGTGAGCACCACACGGTATACTCAGGGACGTAGGCTACTTCTAGCCGCATAGAGCAAGGTAGCCAGGAAAGAGTGCAGATAGTCGGGGAGGCCTACAACTCCACCTGGCCAGGGGAGATCCTGCTTGTTCACAGACTGACCAGGCCCCTACTGCTAACCAGTACTCCCGGGAGGGTCTGCTTTATACCATCAGTAAAGGCCCTGAACTGCACCACACGTCTCTGTGATTCCTTGCCGCACCAGCACCATTACTACTGGGACGCTCACACCATCACTCCCATCATCCACCTTAGCTGCCCTGAGGCAATACTTCTCCCGTGGGGAGTTATCCCATACTCGGCTGCGCAAACAACATCAGCCTCAGCGGTCGGCAGCGCAGCGGCGGTCCCCACTGACCGCAATCCACGGGTGGCGTAGTCGGACATTGTTCTTACCTATAGACTGCCACTGGTTTGACCGCCCTGGGCACGGACCAGGTCACCGCCACGGAGGACTACAACCCCCAGCGATCCGGCTCCGGGTATCCCCCTGCACCGCACAGGCCCAGGGGGCGCGTAACAATGACGTGTTGCTGGGAGAAAGCAATGACGGGGGTGCTGGAAGAGAGCAATAATGGGGGTGCTGGGAGAGAGCAATGATGGGGGTGCTGGGAGAGAGCAATGATGGGGGTGCTGGGAGAGAGCAATGATGGAGGTGCTGGGAGAGAGCAATGATGGGGGTCTGGGAGAGAGCAATGATGACGGTGCTGGGACAGAGCAATGATGGGGTTGCAGGGACAGAGCAATGATGGTGGGCTGGGAGAGAGCAATGATGGAGGTGCTGGGACAGAGCAATGATGGGGTGCTGAGAGAGAGCAATGATGGGGTGCTGGGAGAGAGCAATGATGGGGGTGCTGAGAGAGAGCAATGATGGAGGTGGTGGGAGAGAGCAATGATGGGGGTGCTGGGAGAGAGCAATGATGGGGGTGCTGAGAGAGAGCAATGATGGAGGTGGTGGGAGAGAGCAATGATGGGTGTGCTGGGAGAGAGCAATTATGGGGGTTTCACTTTGCTTGTACTGTGAAGCCTTGTATGTTTTCCGTGTGCACATAGCCTTACAGTTAATTGGGGAGAGTCACAGAGACTGAATAATTTATATTATTGGCTGGTGGAGATTATAGTTAATGGGGGGCACAGTGCTGCTTATCACTTTATATTTTGATTACTAAGTGGCTAATAGTATATTAATGGGGGGAGGTACATATCTGTATTCGAGGACACAGAGCGGGGGAGACACATATATGCATACAATATGTGACCATGTTATTTTTTAGGCTGGAGATCATCGTGACAAGACGAGTCGTGGCTGGGAGATGTCGACATGAAGGTCTGACCAGATGGAGAAGAAGCAGCAGAAACCGACTCTGATCATATGACACGTCAGCGGTAAGTGCCTGGATGTAAATATTATTCTGTATCTGCACTTTGTGACTTGGAGTGATAATGTTATCTGTAAAATCCCTTAGGCCACATTCTGTGTGAAATGTCCGTGTGCTGCCAGATTTTTTTATAGGATGGTCTACAGACTCGTAGAGTTTTATAGATCCATTCACACATCCATGAAAATCACGGATCTGAGAATGAGATCTAAGAGGGTCAGAGAATGTCCTGTTCTGATCCGATTTTGAGGATTAGAATAGGACCTGCTCAATGCGTCGGTAAAACCGGGCAGCACACCGACACTGCACACAGATACAGGAATGTAGCCTTATTATGTATAGCACAGTCCCTTAGTATATAGTGTACTCACTTATTATGTATAGCGCCATCCTTAGTTATATAGTTTCCTCTTTTATTATGTATAACACCCTCCCTTATTATGTACCATCCTCTCTAGCTCTAGGGACTCACAGTTGGGGGATCATACTGTGTTGGGGTCAGCATACTTTGCCCTGGGAGTTGAGGTGGGGTATAGTAGGGTCATTATGGGGGTATCATACTGTGTTTGGGGGGCCCTTTTATTGGCATCACACTTTATGGGGCAATGAAAGAGAGATCTAGGACTTCAGCAGGAGGAAAATTACTATGTAAAGGATGGAAAGTTGTGAGATCTGATCTTTGGTTACTCCGACTATTATTTACATTTTCTTTTGGGGAAGGGGCCCAATTAGAGCTTCTGCTATGGGGCCCCATGATTCCTATGTACGCCCCTGCTGTCACCATTGGGGCTCACAATATAATGTGCTTGGCACAGGAAAATGTGTCCAATAGGAAACTTTCATGAACAATTTAAGGCCACGTTCACACGTCAGTAGTGGAACAATCAGAGGAAAACTAAATTAGAAATGTGGCGCCCCTGAGGGTTCAGTCACCACAGGGTTATTGCATCTCATCCATAGATGTGGTACCTCACTCTCAGGTAAGGAAGGAGTATGGCTCAGGACCCTAACACTACATCCACTACACCACATTTCCGGGGGACAGGGCGAGATTGCTCCTACGGGAGAGCACAGTCCCTGATCCCTGGCTGGAGTGGGGAGGAACCACTTAGAGAGGGGGAACTATGTAGTGGATGGGTGGAGGACGTAGATCCTGGGAGCATTGGAGTAGGAGTATAAGTACGGGAGCCATCTTAGAAAGATGTGGCACCCCAGGGGTCTGGTCTCCACAGTAATAGCAATGTTATGTCTGAGAGCAGGTGGGAGGTCTCTTGGTCAGGAATCCTATGCATGCCACACCTCCTGCCCAGTCCTGGGAGGGGAAGAACTTCCCCTATATAAAACTGGGGCTGAGGCAGGGTTAGTGAGAAGAGAAGAGTTGAGAAGAAGAGAAGCAGCATAGGAAAGAAAGATCAGGAGCTCTGTGGGAGCAGTGCTAAAAGGAATCAGGGGCTGGCAGCTGAAGAGCT
Source organism: Phyllobates terribilis (assembly GCF_046119375.1). NCBI lineage: Eukaryota > Metazoa > Chordata > Amphibia > Anura > Dendrobatidae > Phyllobates > Phyllobates terribilis. Next base: position 166,658,600 of record NW_027362764.1, read on the forward strand.
CGCCCTGATTGAAGAGTTACTACCGGACCCGGAGTCCGAGGCTGTGGGGATTAACCCAGACCCAGCAGCAGAAACCGCCCGGCAGGGGATTGCAGGTCCTCTGGCCAAGAAACCCGAAGGCACGGTCACACGCGTGGGACCAGCACCGCCGTCGTGGAGCGGAAGCCACTAGAAGGCCCCGAGTCACCGGCCATACGGGTGAGCACCACACGGTACACTCAGGGACGTGGGCTACTTTTACCCGCCTCTAGCAAGGTAGCCAGAAGAGTACGATTAGTTGGGGAGGCCTACAACTCCGCCTGGCCAAGGGGGATCCCATCTGCTCAAGGACTGACCAGGCCCCGACCGCTAGCCAGTACTCCGGGAGGGTCTATCTTTGTCACCAGTAAAGACCCTGAACTACACCGCATCGTCTCTGAGTGGTTCCTGCTACCCCCATCATCCACGTCGGCTGCCCTGAGGCCATACCCCTCCCGTTGGGGGTTATACCATCTACGCTGCACTATCCTACCACCGGCCTCAGCGGTCTGCCCTGCAGCGGCAGCTCCATAGCTGCATTCAACGGGTGGCGTAGTCGTCCTACATCTACTGCTAATACTCAGCCACACAGTTTGACTCCCTGGGCACGGACCGGGTCACCGCCACGAGACTACTACCCCTATCAGATCCGGCTCCGGGTAGGCTCCCGCGTGCGCAACGCTACTCAGCACAGGCCCAGGGGCGCGTCAACTTTTAGCGTAGTCGGCAGGATTTCGTGCCCGCAACCACCGGGTACTGCGTGCCTGAAAAAGACTGTTCAAACTTACCAGTGGTGAAGATTCCCGCCATCCGGCGCCATCTTCAGCCTTCTTCCCGCCATCGGTGAAGATTCCCGCCATCCGGCGCCATTTTCAGCCTTCTTCCCGCCTTCCGTGGAGTTTTCCCGCCGTTGGACGCCATCTTGAAGACGCCGCGCGGGAAGAAGAGGGGCGTGGACTCCAAAAGCGCGCGAGAACTGAAGCCCCGCCTCACGTCCAGACGTCGCGTAAGGTCCTGGAAGGAGCCCAGCAGACGCCGACGTCACAGGAGCGCGACGGAAGGTCCTCAACCCTGACGATCCACTGTGGAGCCGCGGCCTACGGAAGAGGATCATCGCAAGGTAGGCCACGGTCCACTAGGGGGGAGGAAGATGTCGGATACGGAGGAGAGCTTCACTGCCTCAACCCTCGCCAGCGCCAGCGCTGCTGCAGTCATGCCTTTTACCATGCCCTATATCCCGGGAGCAGCCTGGCTACCCCAGTACTCAGGGGAGTCACATACCCTGAATGACTTTAAAGAAAAGCTGGATAGCCTCTTCCAGGTGTACCCCCTCACAGAAGAGCAAAAAGTGAGCATCCTGGTGGCCCAACTAACCGGGGCAGCCCGAAGGGAGGTAAAGTCCTGGCCACCTGGGAGGAGGACTGTCGCAGGGATACTAACCCGGCTGAGGGACACCTTTGATACCCGCACCTCAGCCGAGATTAAGCTTAGATTCTATGGGTGCAAGCAGCGAGCACATAAGAGTATAAGGGACTATGCACTAAACCTACAAGAGGCCCTGAGAGCCATTAAGCAGACCGACCCTGACGGTGTGGGAAACGAGGACAGGCTGTTGACCGAACAATTTATAGAGGGACTATATTGCAATGTCCACCGAACCCAGTTGCGGGCCATAGCCTTACAGGATCCTCATCTGGACTTTGCACAGTTCAAGGACAGAGCCATCCGGGTGCTCCGAGAACCGGCACCGGGTGGCGTTGTGACCCACAGGCGCCCAGCTATCACTTACCACCAGGAGGCGGCGCCCTTGTCGGCAGGGCCTGTGGGGGCTGATGCGCAGGCTTTGAACAATGACCCGGCTCCAGACCTGCACCATCAGGTCCAAGAGCTAGCTAAAAGCGTTGCTGCGCTAACCCGAACTGTGCAGTCTTTACAGGTTTCCACTCCAGGGAAGATCCAGCTGGCATCCGGACCGGAGGACATCCCGTGGCGTCGACCGAGGAGGACCCCACCGGCCAGAGGAAGACCCAGCGACCGATACAACGAGGACGGACAACCCATCTGCCGCCGCTGCAATCAACCCGGACATATGGCAAGATACTGTCCTTTAAACTGGCACAACCTGGGGTAGAGGGCCAACCCCCAGGAAAAAGATCACCAGGCCCATCGAGCTGGCGCGACAAATATGTGGGAGGACGTCCAGTCTTGCCTGTGGTACTGGATGGCATTCCTATGAGTGCCCTACTGGACACCGGGTCACAGGTCACCACCATCCCGTACGTGCTCTTTAAGCAGTACTGGAATGACTCGGATATAACCCGCTACCCTGACGACGACTTGAGTATCATTGCCAGCAATGGTCAACCCGTGCCACAGATCGGATTCAAAGAGGTGACCATTAAAATCGGTAGAGTCGAACTGGCAGCACAGGGACTGATCATTGTGGACATTGACAAGCGCGAGAGTCACCCAAAGATAACTCTAGGAACTAATGTGATTGAAAATTGTCTTGCAGAGGTGATTTTCATTTTACAGCAGGTTGCCAAGAACGCCAGCTCCGGCCAGCAGCGAGTGCTCCAGAAAGAGATCCGGGCACTGATGCGACGGCAACAAGTGGAACTCTCCGGCGGTGAGATTGGTAGCGTAAGAATGTGTGACCCTTACCCTATTGCCATACCCCCGAAAAGTGAAATGATGATTTGGTGCCGGGCAGCTATTGGTCTGAGAGGTAGAGATTACCAGGCCATGGTAGAGCCAGTCTACTCAGACATTAGGCCCACCATTTTGACAGCCCGGGGGGTAGTTGATGTACGCCATGGGAGGGTGCCCGTTCGCATAATAAATATCGGGAAAAGGGAAGTATACCTGCCCCGGTATGCTACGCTAGCCAAATTATATACTATCAACCAAAATTCTATACAGTCTGTGGAACCCTTGCCTCCATCTCACCCGGAGGAAGGTAACGGCTCTACGAAAATAATGGAGGATTGGTGTCAGCAACTACATTTGGGTACTGACTCCACTCCCTCCCACCAGAAACAGGGAGTCTACCGGGTGGTTCAAGAGTACGAGAGAGTGTTTAGTAAACACCCGTTAGACTTCGGGCGAGTCAAGGGGGTAGAACACCACATCCCCACGGGAGACCATCCTCCCATAAAAGAGAGGTATCGACCCGTACCCCCTGCATACTACCAACACGCCAAGGGGATGCTTAGAGACATGAAGGAGGCTGGGGTAATCAGGGATAGCTGTAGCCCCAGGGCAGCTCCACTAGTCTTAGTCAAAAAGAAAGACAACACCATGAGAATGTGTGTAGATTACCGGAAAATTAACCGTATCACACACAAAGATGCGTACCCCTTACCAAGAATAGAGGAGTCTTTGGCTGCTTTAAAATCTGCTAACTTCTTCTCCACCTTGGATCTCACTAGCGGGTACTGGCAGGTTCCTGTAGCAGAGGCGGATCGGGAGAAGACCGCATTCACCACCCCGATGGGACTTAGCGAGTTTACCTGCATGCCGTTTGGACTCTGCAACGCACCAGGAACCTTCCAGCGATTGATGGAGTGCTGTCTGGGACACCGGAACTTTGAGACGGTCCTGTTATACCTGGACGATGTCATCGTCTACTCCAAGACCTACGAGGACCACCTGAAGCACCTGGCGGAAGTGTTTGAAGCTCTGGCAAGTTACGGCCTAAAGGTGAAACCTTCCAAGTGTCACCTCCTGAAGCCAAAGGTGCAGTACCTGGGACACGTGGTGAGTGCTGACGGAGTGGCTCCCGACCCTGATAAGATCACCGCCATTAAGGAATGGCCAAGCCCCTCCAGCGTAAAGGAAGTGAGGCAGTTCCTCGGGTTGGTAGGCTACTACCGAAGGTTCATACCCAGTTTCACCAAGAAGGCAGCTCCTATGCAGGACCTCCTGATAGGCCAGTCCAGGAAGGCCAAGAACCAGAAGCCACCCTTCAGATGGGAGAAGCTGGAAGAAGAGTCCTTCCACCAGCTGAAGATGGCCCTCACGGGGGATGAAATCCTGGCGTACCCGGATTACAGCCAGCCCTTTATCCTCTACACCGACGCTAGTAACATCGGGCTAGGAGCTGTACTGTCCCAGATCCAGCAGGGGAAAGAACGGGTAATTGCTTACGCCAGCCGAAAACTGCGACCCACCGAAAGAAACCCTGAGAATTACAGCTCATTTAAGCTAGAGTTCCTGGCAGTGGTGTGGGCAGTCACCGAACGCTTTAAGCACTACCTCGCTTCTTCCCGGTTCACCGTGTGCACGGATAACAACTCGTTGTCACACCTGGACACTGCAAGACTCGGTGCCCTAGAGCAGAGATGGATGGCCCGCTTGTCCAACTATGAGTTTACAATCAAATACCGGGCAGAACGCTCCAATACCAACGCGGACGCCCTGTCCAGGATGCCGAACCTACCGGACGTAGGGGAAGATTCAGAGGAACTGGAAGAAGTTGAACTCCCCGCGTTCCACCGTCATGGGACTATCCAGTATTCCCACCGTGTAAGGAGTAAGCAATCCGCTACGTTCAACCCGTTACCTCATTACAACTGGGCGGAGACGCAAGACAGTGACCCTGCCGTCCGACTGGTAAAGGAGATGCTGACTCGGCCAGATGCACGCCTTGACCCAGACGCTCCGGAGGAAGCCAAGCAACTGTGGGCTGAGAAGAGTCGACTGTTCCTTTACAAGGGGAAGTTGTGCCGCAGAATGGTTAACTCCCGGACGCATGAACTAATCTGGCAAGTAGTGGTGCCAAGAAGAGACGCAGCTATGGTGATGGAGGCATACCACGACGGAGCTGGGCACTTCGGATGGAAGAAGCTGGAGTTTCTGCTGCGCGGGCGGTTCCATTGGGTAGGCATGAGAGGGACCATCGAGAGGTGGTGCAGAGACTGTGGCCCATGCAACTTAAGAAGGAGGGACCGTGCCAGCCAGAAGACTCCCCTGCGGTCCATCATCACCAGACAGCCGTTGGAACTGGTAGCCTTGGATCATGTAAAGCTGACCCCAAGCAGAAGTGGCTACGTCTACGCATTAACCATCGTGGATCACTACTCCCGGTTCTTGGTTGTCGTCCCCGTCAAGGATTTAACGGCTCACACAGCAGCTAGAGCCTTCCAGCAGCACTTCTGCCGTCCGCATGGATACCCGGAGCAGGTGCTGACGGACCAGGGGCCTGCCTTTGAAGCAGAGGTCTTCCAGGAGTTCTGCACCCTGTATGGATGCCGGAAGATTAGAACAACACCCTATCACCCGCAAACTAATGGACTTTGTGAGAAAATGAACCAGGTGGTGATAGATCTCCTGAAAACATTGCCCCTGGAGGAACGCAGTCTGTGGCCTGAGAAGCTGCCCGACCTGGTGGACCTATACAACCACATCCCTGTAGGTTCCACCAACTGTACCCTGGCTTACCTAATGAGGGCAAGACCTGGTAAGCTTCCTGTTGATCTGGAGATGGGAGTCCTGACACCCGAGGACACTTCACCAGAAGCAGACTGGGACACAGAGAGGCAGCAGCAGTACCGGAAAGTACAGGAGAGCGTGGAGCGAAGTCTCTGTCAAGCTAGGGAAAGACAAGAGAAAACTTACAACCAGTATGCTCCCGCTGTTCCCCTGGTGCCCGGAGAGCAGGTCTTGAAGAGGAAAAGACGGCTCCACAAGTTGGACGACCAGTGGGAGAAGGACCCGTACACCGTACTGCCCTCAAGCCACGACAACCCGAAGATCTGTACAATCAGTAAAGACGGAGGGGAAACCACGGCCATTGTATCCCGGGATCACCTAAAGAAGTGTCCCGAACAGCTACGGAACCCTGAAGAGGAACAAGAGGACCCTCGACCCGTAGAGGAAAGGGAAGATATGGTTAGTACTGTGCTCGGAGACTTCCCTCGATCTTGGACTCAAGTCAATGGTGCTGTTGTGGTACCCGTCCTCACGTTCCTCCAACCAGCATCCCAAGTGCCTACGGAGACACAGGTAGAACTGGAAGAACAGCCGGTCCACGAGGCAGAAGACCCTACACAAGCAGACCCGGAGAATCAACCCTCTGCTTATAGTGAGCCTGCCATACCCCTAGTGAGCCAATGAGTCCATAGACGGCTGCCCAGTTTACCCTTGACAGCTCCTATACCCCGTAGCTCAGGACCAGTGAGTCAGCTCCGTAGGTCCACTAGGGTCACTAGAGGCCAGTTGCCCATACGTTGGAGGATCTAAGTGTTTAGATTGTTTATTAATGTTTACCTGTCTATTGTTGCTTGTGTATAATTTTGTGTTTCTAGTTATTTATAGGAGTCTTTGGTGGATTTACCGGGAATCCTTTGTGTACATATGTTGGAGCGTAACCAGGAATGGACTAAAGACTGTTAAGGACTCGGGGCAGGACAGACCCCTACCTGGTTACGTCTTCCTGTGTTGGTGAAATGGACACCTTTGTTTTCTTCAAAGACTGCACCCGGTTGCGGACACGCCGTGACCATCCTAATGTTTTTCTTTATTGCGTTGTTTCTGTTTGTAATTTGTTATGTTTACAAAAGTATGTTTAGTCCCGGAGTACTAAAATTCACTAGGGGGGAATGTGGCACCCCAGGGGTCTGGTCTCCACAGTAATAGCAATGTTATGTCTGAGAGCAGGTGGGAGGTCTCTTGGTCAGGAATCCTATGCATGCCACACCTCCTGCCCAGTCCTGGGAGGAGAAGAACTTCCCCTATATAAAACTGGGGCTGAGGCAGGGTTAGTGAGAAGAGAAGAGTTGAGAAGAAGAGAAGCAGCATAGGAAAGAAAGATCAGGAGCTCTGTGGGAGCAGTGCTAAAAGGAATCAGGGGCTGGCAGCTGAAGAGCTCGCCCTGATTGAAGAGTTACTACCGGACCCGGAGTCCGAGGCTGTGGGGATTAACCCAGACCCAGCAGCAGAAACCGCCCGGCAGGGGATTGCAGGTCCTCTGGCCAAGAAACCCGAAGGCACGGTCACACGCGTGGGACCAGCACCGCCGTCGTGGAGCGGAAGCCACTAGAAGGCCCCGAGTCACCGGCCATACGGGTGAGCACCACACGGTACACTCAGGGACGTGGGCTACTTTTACCCGCCTCTAGCAAGGTAGCCAGAAGAGTACGATTAGTTGGGGAGGCCTACAACTCCGCCTGGCCAAGGGGGATCCCATCTGCTCAAGGACTGACCAGGCCCCGACCGCTAGCCAGTACTCCGGGAGGGTCTATCTTTGTCACCAGTAAAGACCCTGAACTACACCGCATCGTCTCTGAGTGGTTCCTGCTACCCCCATCATCCACGTCGGCTGCCCTGAGGCCATACCCCTCCCGTTGGGGGTTATACCATCTACGCTGCACTATCCTACCACCGGCCTTAGCGGTCTGCCCTGCAGCGGCAGCTCCATAGCTGCATTCAACGGGTGGCGTAGTCGTCCTACATCTACTGCTAATACTCAGCCACACAGTTTGACTCCCTGGGCACGGACCGGGTCACCGCCACGAGACTACTACCCCTATCAGATCCGGCTCCGGGTAGGCTCCCGCGTGCGCAACGCTACTCAGCACAGGCCCAGGGGCGCGTCAAAGACAGGTCAGTCAGTGTTCAGCTCCAGTCAGACAGACTGAGGTGAAGACAGGGAGCAGGGGCTCTGTATGAGCTCTGCTCCAGAGGCGGGCCTAGTCAGGAGGCCTGAGCCTGGAAGGAGAAGAGAGGAGTGGGAGCAGGAAGGCTCCAGGAACCGAAGGTACCCTAGGGGTACAGGCCGTGCAGCAAGCCACCCGTACGCCCGCCGCTACTAGAAAGTAGGGGGGTCAGGCCAGATAAAGGGAACCGGTCCCTCAACTAGCACGAAGCTACAAGGCCCAACTAGGAAACCGGAGGCTGCAGCACTTCAAGTACCGCAGGCCACAAGTCCACACCAGTACACTAAGAAGGTAGCCACATAGGACCCAGGGGACGGAACACACGTCGCCCGCCAAGGCCCGAGGACACCGGATAGAAGTGCTGCTGGGTGTGAGGTGCAGGGAGCAGGCCAGAGAGAGGACACACAGAAGGGGGTCCTGTAATATGCTCCGGAGTTACCTGAGGGCCGACCGAGCCCTTCACTGCGTGAACACAGGACGCCGTGGGCCCCTACACTGGCCCTGTATCTGGAACTGCTACAATCGTGAATAAAAGACCTGGGACTGCACTATCTGACTCCGTGTGATTACTGACTACCTGCACCATAACCACCATCATCTACATACGCTGCCCTGAAGCTACACTCTTCCTGTGGGGAGTTACACTACCTTAGCTGCTATACCACCAGCTTCAGAGGACTGTTCCGCAGCGGCGGTTCCTATTGACCGCATTCCACAGGTGGCGTAGTCGGACATTAACACTTATATACCCAGACTACCCCTTGGTTTGACCACCTGGGTCACTGACCGGGTCACAGTCACTGTGACTACAACCCCCAGCATCTACCGGCCCGGCTCCGGGTACCCCACGGCCCAGGGGGCGCATCAGAAACACGCCACCACTTCTGTATTTTTCACTCACTACTGGTTTTGACTTACAAATACTGATGTAAAATACTGACCATATACTAAATGTGTAAACCTGGCTTTAAACTTCCAAGAACTTTTCAGTCTAGGAAACATGGCATTTAAAAATATGATGCACATGTGCTAGAATTGACAGGTTTTATACTGTATATCCTCAACATTTTGCAAGTTCTGTTTTTTTGGAACACTCAAACAGAATTTATGTCCAAAATTGATTGGTTGCATAATTGATGCAAGTAGAAGCCAAAGTACCCCACAAATTAATGTACCCCATTAATTAATATAAAACCAAGCAATGTGAACTGAGGTCTAAGATGGTACACATGCAAGAAATAGGAGCATATTCACACTAGCAAAAAGAAGCAAAACCTACAAAAGACAAAAAATATATCTCATACCCTACCATCATTATATATAAATGTAAAGCAAAGTTGCATATTAAATATAGGGTACTTAGTGAACTATTTTTGATCAAAAAATAGTTCACTAAGTACCCTATATTTAATATGCAACTTTGCTTTACATTTATATATAATGATGGTAGGGTATGAGATATATTTTTTTGTCTTTTGTAAGTTTTGCTTCCATTAATTAATATGTGGTCTGTCTGTCTCTCTGACAGCTATGTGTCTGTTTTTGGAATGGAAGTAAAACAACATCATGCAAAACTTTTTTTCCATTGTAAAAAAACAGACACATAACAGAACCCAGACAGACCTGATAATAAAGAAGGGGGTCTCTCTGCTTCCATTTGCATCAGTTGTGTGATGGATCCATTTTAGACACTTATTCTGTTTGTCTAGTCCTAATGATAGAGAAGACAGAATATTCAGACGCATGTGTAGCACAGCCCTAAAGTTGTTGTTTCATCAATATAGCACCTTTTTAAAGTTAAGCTGGTTGCTGAGAGTCTATTTTAAGCCAGTGACCCACCTCTATGATAGTTATTATTTTTTAAGTGCCCGTAATTCCAAATCACTATTCATCTGAAAAAGGTGCTAACAAGATTTGCAATGTGTAACATTTTGAGTATAACATAATGCTTAAAATAAGATGAAAAACAAGAATAAACAAGATTATATAAGTTACATACTGGTACAGAGTGAAAGATGCCCAAGAGGGCATACAGTCTACACGAAAAGGAGAAGGAAGACACAATGGGGAAGAAGCTGCTCATATGGTAATGTAGTGCTAGCAGGGTTATAGTAGGTTCTGTGATTTTTTTTACGATGTCAACATGGCCTCATAGAGCATATAGGAAGGGAGTTTATCTTAGAGTGAGAAAAGACATGGCCACTTTCATACATATAAACCATAGATACCATGCTTTATTTAAGATTTCAGTACATTTCAAATTTAAAACATCAACAAGTAGCCCAAACATCCACTCTTTTACAAACTCAGAAATGCCCCTTAGAGCTTGCTCACATAGGTGTATAATACAGAGGCGCACCAGGGCAATCGGAAAAAGCCGGGACAAGCGCCAGAATTGGCACATCTAATTTAATGCGCCAATTCTGAGGGCTTGTATTTTTATGTTGGGAAGGGCCCAATTACCAGGGACCTTCTCAGCCTGATAATATAAGCCCGCAGCCGTCTGCTTTACCTTAGCTGGTTATCAAAAATAGGGGGTACCCTACATCAATTTTTTTATTATTATTTATTTATTTAATAGGTTAAATAAGGCTAAACACCCTTTAGTGACACATAAAAGGCACTAAAGGGTGTTAGTTTATTATATGTAGGAGGCCTGTGAAATTATATTTCTACAGGATATCTATATATTCTATATAACTATCTATTCTATTTATCTAGTCTACATAGTAACATAGTAACATAGTTTTTAAGGTTGAAGGAAGACTAAGTCCATCTAGTTCAACCCATATCCTAACATGTTGATCCAGAGGAAGGCAAAAAAACCCATGTGGCAAACACTAAGCTCCACATTGGGGGGAAAAATTCCTTCCTGACTCCATACGACAATCAGACTAGTTCCCTGGATCAACGCCCTATCAAGGAATCCAGGAAAGAAAGCCATCCATGCCCTTCTTAAATTTTAGTAGTGAATCACTCATTACAACATCATGCGGCAGAGAGTTCCATAGTCTCACTGCTCTTACAGTAAAGAATCTGACGCACCCCTGGGCCTGCTGTGTCGTGCGGCATCGCGTGCACGGGGGCTTACCCGGAGCCGGATCAGATGGGGGTAGTAGTCTCGTGGCGGTGACCCGGTCCGTGCCCAGGGAGTCAAACTGAGCGGCAGTATTTAGCAGTAGATGTTAGAATGTTCGACTACGCCACCCGTGGATTGCGGTCACGGAACCGCCGCTGCACGGCAGTCCGCTGAGGCCGGTGTTGTTTGTGCAGCTGAGAATGAGATGACTCCCCACGGGAGGAGTATGGCCTCAGGGCAGATCTGTTAGAGATGATGATGGGAGTGATGGTGCGGGTGTCCCAGTGCTGAGGGTGCAGGTGTGACGGCAGGAACACAGAGGCGGGAAGTGCAGTTTCAAAAGCTTTACTCACAGTTCTTTATCAGATCCTTGTGCACAGTAGGACCACCCGAGCCGTGCTGCGTCCACCAGGTCAGGGACTCGGCCAACTCCCAGGCGATTCCAGAGCGTGGTCCAGAGCTCCCCTCTCTTCCTTCCTACTGGCCGTCCTCACCAGGGACCCACCTATGTCCGGCTTCCTCGGGCCTTATGGGGCAAAACCTCTCTCCGGCTTTCCTGACCCTATGTGGCGTGCCTTCCTGGTGGATGTGGCGAGGGGTCGTGCCAAAGCTTGACCACGACCTCCGGTTCCTGGCTAAGGATGATTGACCTCCACCAGTTTGGGATCCGGTACCCTTCTCTGCCAACCCTTCACCCGTTTTAGTTCACTCATGGGATCTCAGGGTTCCTTCTGCTTGCGTCTCTGGGCCTTTCCTTGTGTTCCTCTTCTTCCTTCCCTCTCTTTGCTTCAGGCCTGGCTCTGGAGCTGGGCCCAGACGGAGCCAGAGCTCCCCCTCAGCCCTCTCTGGCTGAGCTCCTCTCTCCACTCCTCCAGGCTGAACAGACCCTGTCTAAAGATGGTGCCCACCTTATATACTCCCTCTGACACCCGAGCCCAGGTGACTAGCACCCAATGGGCTCCTACCTATGCCCAGAGTCCCTCCCCTATCTGCCCCTACACTACTGGGATGTTCCTCCCCCCCCACTCCAGCCAGGGACAGACGCTGTCGTACCTGCACATCTATCTGGTGGGAGTACCGTTGTTCTGTCCCCCGGAAATGGGGTGAGTGTAGTGCATGCAGCTATCTGAGCTCTGTCCCACACTCCATCCTTACCCGGGAGTGGAATACCACACCTCTGGTTTGAGGTGCAATACTCCTGTAGCAGCCGAGTCCTCGGGGTGCTACAAATCCCCGTCTGTGATTATGATTAAACCTTCTTTCCTCCAGACGTAGAAGATGCCCCCTTGTCCCCGTCTCAGGCCTCAGAGTAAAAAGATCAGTAGAAAGGTCTTTGTACTGTCCCCTCATATATTTGTACATAGTAATAAGATCACCCCTAAGCCTTCATTTTTCAAAGCTAAATAACCCCAAGTGTAATAACCTGTCTTGGTATTGCAGACCCCCCAGTCCTCTAATAACTTTGGTCGCTCTTCTCTGCACCCTCTCTAGTTCTGCTATGTCCTTCTTTTACAACAGACCAGAACTGTACACAGTATTCTAAGTGTGGTCGCACTAGTGACTTGTGTAGAGGTAAAATTAAGTTCTCCTCATGAGCATCTATGTCTCTTTTAATGCATCCCATTATTTTATTTGCCTTTGCAGCAGCTGCCTGACACTGGCCACCAAACGTGAGCTTGTCGTTCACCAATACACCCAGGTCTTTTTCAGTGACAGTTTTGCCCAGTGTTTTACAATTAAGCATATAATTATACATTTTATTTCCTCTGCCCAAGTGCATTACCTTACATTTATCCACATTAAAACTCATTTGCCATTTATCAGCCCAAGCTTCTAGTTTACATAGATCCTCCTGTAATATAAAATTGTCCTCCTCTGTATTGACTACCCTGCAGAGTTTAGTGTCATCTGCAAATATTAAAATACTACTCTGTATTCCCCCTACAAGGTCATTAATAAATATGTTAAAAAGAAGCGGGCCCAATACTGACCCCTGTGGTACCCCACTGTTAACTGAGACCCAGTCTGAGTGTGTTCCATTAATAACCACCTTTGTTTCCTATCACTGAGCCAGTTCTTAACCCACATACATATATTTTCCGCTATCCCCATTGTTCTCATTTTATGTATCAACCTTTTGTGTGGAACCGAATCAAAAGCTTTTGAAAAGTCCATATACACAACATCCACTGCATTTCCTTGGTCCAGTCCGGAACTTGCCTCCTCATAAAAACTGATCAGATTAGTTTGACAGGAATGGTCCCTCGTAAACCCATGTTGATATTGGGTCATGAGGTTATTCTTCTTCAGATACTCTAGTATAGCATCTCTTAGGAAACCCTCCAGGATTTTACCCACAGTAGAGGTTAAGCTTACTGGCCTATAATTTCCAAGTTCGGTTTTGGTCCCCTGTTTGCATATTGGCACCACATTTGCTATACGCCAGTCCTGTGGTGCAGACCCTGTTATTATGCAATCTTTAAAGATTAAAAATAATGGTCTATCTATGACGTTACTTAATTCCTGCAGTACTCGCGGGTGTATCCCATCCGGGCCGGGAGATTTGTCAACTTTAGTGATTTTTAGACGATGCCGTACTTCCTGCTGGGTTAAGTAAGTGACATTTAATGGAGAATTTTTGTTATCACTAATCATGTTTTCGGTCATGTGATTTTCTTGTGTAAATACTGTTGAAAAAAAATCATTTAGCATATTGGCTTTTTCCTCATCCTCATCCACCATTTCACCCAGACTATTTTTAAGTGGGCCAACATTATCATTTTTTAGTTTTTTACTATTTATGTAGTTAAAGAATATTTTGGGATTATTTTTACTTTCTCTGGCAATGAGTCTCTCTGTCTCAATCTTTGCTGCCTTGATTTGGTTTTTACAGAATTTATTTAATTTTCTGTATTTATTTAATACCTCATCTCTACCTACTTGCTTTAGTTCTCTAAATGCTTTCTTTTTTGTCACTTATTGCGCCCCTTACAGCTCTATTTAGCCACAGTGGTTTCCTCCTATTTCTAGCATGTTTATTCCCATAGGGTATATATTGTGCACAGGTCCTATTCAGGATGCTAATAAATGTCTCCCATTTGCTTTGTGTAGTTTTATGTCTCAGGATATCGTCCCAGTTTATTGCACTAAGATCATCTCTCAACCGTTGGAAATTTGCCTTCCTGAAGTTTAGTGTCCTTGTAACCCCTCTACTACACATCTTATTAATAGATACATGAAAACTTATTATTTTGTGATCACTATTACCCAAGTGACCCCCAACTCGTATATTTGATATGCGGTCTGGCCTGTTGGTTAATATTAGGTCTAGCAGTGCCCCCCTTCTTGTTGGGTCCTGAACCAGTTGTGAAAGGTAATTGTCTCTCATAGTTGTCAAAAACCTATTACCTTTGCTGGAACTACAGGTTTCTGTCCCCCCAATGTATTTCAGGGTAGTTGAAGTCCCCCATAATAATGACTTCTCCTTAAGTCGCTTCTTCATCTATTTGCTTTATGAGGATATTCTCCGCTGCTTCCATTATTTTTGGAGACTTATAACAAACTCCTATCAGTAATTTATTATTTTTCCCCCTCCTTTTCTCTCCACCCACAGGGACTCTACGTTTTCATTAGATTCACATATATTTTCACACAAGATGGGTTTTAAGGATGATTTTACATATAAACACACCCCCCCTCGCTTGTTTGTACGGTCATTTCTGAACAGACTATAGCCCTGTAAATTAACTGCCCCGTCATGGCTCTCATCCAGCCATGTCTCAGATATCCCCACCATGTCATAATTATTTTCCAACAAAATTAATTCTAATTCCTCCATTTTGTTGGTGAGGCTTCTGGCATTAGTGTACATGCATTTTATGTATCTCTCTGTACCTCTATTCCTTCTTACTCTATTGACTGTTCTAACCCCACCCCCAATTTCTTTATTTGTGCCCAGGTCACTATCTGCACTATCTTCCCCACCTAAAAAATTAATGCCCTCCCCCCCAATCCCTAGTTTAAACACTCCTCCAACTTTCTTGCCATTTTCTCCCCCAGCACAGCTGCACCCTCCCCATTGAGGTGCAGCCGGTCCCTAGCGTAGTGTCTGTAGCCAACTGAGAATTCGGCCCAGTTTTCCAGGAACCCAAACCCCTCCTTCCTACCCCAGTTCCTGAGCCACATATTTATCTCCCTAATCTCCCATTGCCTCTCTTGCGTAGCACATGGTACAGGTAGTATTTCAGAGAATACCACCTTGGAGGTCCTTGCTTTAAGCTTGCAGCCTAATTCCCTGAAGTCATCTTTAAGGACCTTCCACCTACCTCTAACTTTGTCATTTGTGCCAATGTGCACCATGACCGCTGGGTCCTCACCAGACCCTCCCAGTAATCTGTCAACTCGATCAGCGATGTGGCGGACTCGAGCGCCAGGTAGGCAGCACACTGTTCGACGATCTCTGTCTTTGTGACAGATTGGCCTATCTGTTCCCCTAATAATTGAGTCCCCCACTACCAGCACCTGCCTGGCCTGCCCTGCTCTCCTATTCCCCCCCTTACTGGAGCTGACACTCCTCCGGCTCTCAGAGGACATGCCTTGCTGCAGCAGTGCTACCCTTGTACCGACACCCCCCTCATCTTCCAACTTTGCAAACTTATTGGGGTGTGCCAGATCAGGACTAGCCTATCTATTCATCTATTCTATCTTTTTATTCGATTTATCTATACCTATTTACCTATTCTATCTATCTATTCTATTTATCAATTCTATCTATCTATATCTGTATATAAGATTGCTTTATTAATTTGAAAACTAACTTTAAATTACATAGAGAATTACAGTCTGTAAAAGATGATGTTAAAAATTGACGCGCCCCTGGGCCTGTGTCGCGCTGCGTTGCGCACGCGGGAGCCTACCCGGAGCCGGATCAGTGGAGGGTTGTAGTCTCGTGGCGGTGACCCGGTCCGTGCCCAGGGAGTCAAACTAGACGGCAGTCTATTAGTAGTAAATAGTTGATGACTACGCCACCCGTTGAGTGCAGCCAGGAAGCTGCTGCTGCAGGGCAGACCGCTGAGGCCGGTGGTAGGATTGTGCAGCGTGATAGTATAACCCCCAACGGGAGGGGTATGGCCTCAGGGCAGCCGACGTGGATGATGGGGGTAGCAGGAACCACTCAGAGACGGTACGGTGTAGTTCAGGGTCTTTACTGGTAACAACGACAGACCCTCCCGGAGTACTTGCTAGCAAACGGGGCCTGGTCAGTCTTTGAGCAGATGGGATCTCCCCTGGCCAGGCGTAGTTGTAGGCCTCCCAAACTGACTGTACTCTTCTGGCTACCTTGCTAGAAGCTGATGTAAGTAGCCCACGTCCCTGAGTGTACCGTGTGGTGCTCACCCGTATGGCCGGTGACTCGGGGCCTTCTAATGGCTTCCGCTCCACGATGGCGGTGCTGGTCCCACGCGTGTGACCGTGCCTTCGGGCTTCTGGGCCAGAGGACCTGAAATCCCCTGCCTGACGGATTCTGCTGCTGGGTAGGAGTTAGTCCCCACAGCCTCGGACTCCGGGTCCGGTAAAGAATCTTCTTAGTCAGGGCGAGCTCTGCAGCTGCCAGCCCCTGACTCCTTGTAACTCTGCTGTTTCCTATGCTGCTTCTTGTCTCCACTCTCCTAGTCTGACTCACCCTGCCTCAGCCCCGGGTTTATACAGGGGAAGTTCTTCCCCTCCCAAGACTGGGCAGGAGGTGTGGCATGCACAGGATCCCTGACCAAAGGACCTCCCACCTGCTCTCAGACATAACATTACATTACTGTGGAAAACCAGACCCCTGGGGTGCCACATTCCCCCCTAGTGAAATTTAGTACTCCGGGACTAAACACATTTAGAAAAACATAACAAAGTATAACAATAACAATACTATAAGAAAAACACATAAGATGGTTACGGCGTGTCCGCAACCGGATGCAGTCTTTGAAGAAAAGCAAAGGTGTCCATTTCACCAACACAGGGAGACGTAACCAGGTAGGGGTCTGTCCTACCCCGAGTCCTTAACAGTCTCTAGTCCATCCTGGGTTACGCTCCAACTATATACAAGGATTCCCGGTAAATCCACCAAGGTTTCCTAAAAACAACTGGAAACACAAAATTATACACAAGCAACAATACACAGATAAACATAAATAAAACTATTTTTACACTTCAAATTCTCCAGCGTGCGGGTAACTGGCCTCTAGTGGCCCTAGTGGACCTACGGAGCTGACTGTCTGGCCCTGAACTACAGGGTGTAGGAGCTGTCAAGGGTAAACTGGGCAGCTGTCTACCGGCTCTTTGTCTCACTAGGGGTACGGCAGGCTCACTATAAGCAGAGGGTTGATTCTCCTGTTCTACTCGTGTGGAGTCTTCTGCCTCCTGGACCGGCTGTTCTTCCAGCTCTACACGTTGCTCCGTAGGTTCTTGGGATGATGGTTGGAGGAAGGTGAGTACGGGTACCACAACTGCACCATTGACTTGAGTCCAAGACCGAGGGAAGTCCCCGAGCACGGTACTAACCATATCTTCCCTTTCCTCTACGGGTCGATGGTCTTCTTGTTCTTCTTCAGGGTTCCTCAGTTGTTCGGGACACTTCTTCAGGTGGTCCCGGGATACAATGGCTGTGGTTTCCCCTCCGTCTTTACTGATGGTACAGACCTTCGGGTTCTCGTGGCTTGAGGGCAGTACGGTGTACGGGTCCTTCTCCCACTGGTCATCCAACTTGTGGAGCCGTCTTTTCCTCTTCAAGACCTGCTCTCCGGGTACCAGGGGAACAGCGGGAGCATACTGGTTGTAAGTCTTCTCTTGTCTTTCCCTAGCCTGACAGAGACTTCGCTCCACGCTCTCTTGTACTCTCCGGTACTGCTGCTGCCTCTCTGTGTCCCAGTCTGTTTCTGGTGAAGTGTCCTCAGGTGTCAGGACTCCCATTTCCAGGTCAACAGGTAACTTACCAGGTCTCGCCCTCATTAGGTAAGCCGGGGTACAGTTGGTGGAACCTACCGGGATGTGGTTGTATAGGTCCACCAGATCGGGCAACTTCTCAGGCCACAGACTGCGTTCTTCCAGGGGCAATGTTTTTAGAAGATCCATTACCACCTGGTTCATTTTTTCACAAAGTCCATTAGTTTGCGGATGGTAGGGTGTCGTCCTTATCTTCCGGCAGCCATACAGATTGCAGAATTCCTGGAAGACCTCCGCTTCAAAGGCAGGTCCCTGGTCCGTCAGCACTTGGTCCGGGTACCCGTGTGGACGGCAGAAGTGCTGCTGGAAGGCTCTAGCTGCTGTTTGAGCCGTTAAGTCCTTGACGGGGACGACAACCAAGAACCGGGAGTAATGATCCACGATGGTTAACGCGTAGACGTAGCCACTTCTGCTTGGGGTCAGTTTTACATGATCCAAGGCTACCAGTTCCAACGGTTGCCGGGTGACGATGGACTGCAGGGGAGTCTTCTGGCTGGCCCGGTCCTTCCTTCTCAGATTGCACGGGCCACAGTCTCTGCACCACTTCTCGATGGTTCCCCTCATGCCTACCCAGTGGAACCGCTCGCGCAGCAGGAACTCCAGCTTTTTCCACCCGAAGTGTCCAGCTCCGTCGTGGTATGCCTCCATCACCATGGCTGCGTCTCTTCGTGGCACCACTACTTGCCAGAGTAGTTCATGCGTCCGGGAGTTGACCATTCTGCGGCACAACTTCCCCTTGTAAAGGAATAGTCGACTCTTCTCCGCCCATAGTTGTTTGGCTTCCTCCGGAGCGTCTGGTTCAAGGCGAGCCTCCGGCCGAGTCAGCATCTCCTTCACCAGTCGGACGGCAGGGTCGCTGTCTTGCGTTTCCGCCCAGTTGTAGTGGGGTAAGGGGTTCAACGTAGCAGCCTGCTTACCCCTTACCCGGTGGGAATACTGGATAGTCCCATGACGGTGGAACGCAGGGAGTTCAACTTCTTCCAGTCCCTCCGGATCTTCTCCTTCGTCCGGCAGGTTGGGCATCCTGGACAGGGCATCCGCGTTAGTATTGGAGCGTCCTGCCCGGTATTTGATTGTGAACTCGTAGTTGGACAGACGGGCCATCCACCTCTGCTCCAGGGCACCGAGTCTTGCCGTGTCCTGGTGTGTCAACGGGTTGTTATCCGTGTATACGGTGAACCGGGAAGAAGCGAGGTAATGCCTAAAGCGCTCGGTGACTGCCCATACCACGGCCAGGAACTCTAGCTTAAATGAGCTGTAATTCTCGGGGTTCCTTTCGGTGGGTCGCAGTTTTCGGCTGGCATAGGAGATTACTCGTTCTCTCCCCTGCTGAATCTGGGACAGTACGGCTCCTAGCCCGATGTTACTGGCGTCGGTGTAGAGGATGAAGGGCTGGCTATAGTCCGGGTACGCCAAGATTTCATCCCCCGTGAGGGCCATCTTCAGCTGGCGGAAGGACTCTTCTTCTAGCTCTTCCCATTTGAAGGGCGGCTTCTGGTTCTTGGCCTTTCGGGACTGGCCTATCAGGAGGTCCTGCATAGGCGCTGCCTTTTTGGTGAAACCGGGAATAAACCTTCGGTAGTAGCCTACCAACCCTAGGAACTGCCGCACTTCTTTTACGCTGGAGGGGCTTGGCCATCCCTTAATTGCGGTGATCTTATCGGGGTCGGGAGCCACTCCGTCAGCGCTCACCACGTGTCCCAGGTATTGCACCTTTGGTTTCAGGAGGTGACACTTGGAGGGTTTCACCTTTAGGCCGTAACTCGCCAGAGCTTCGAACACCTCCGCCAGGTGTTTCAGGTGGTCCTCATAAGTTTTGGAGTATACGATGACACCGTCCAGGTACAACAGGACCGTCTCGAAGTTTCTGTGGCCCAGACAGCACTCCATTAATCGTTGGAAGGTTCCTGGGGCGTTGCAGAGTCCGAACGGCATGCAGGTGAACTCGCTAAGTCCCATCGGGGTGGTGAATGCGGTCTTCTCCCGGTCCGCCTCTGCTACAGGAACCTGCCAGTACCCGCTAGTGAGATCCAAGGTAGAGAAGAAGTTAGCAGATCTTAAAGCAGCCAATGACTCCTCTATCCTTGGTAAGGGGTACGCATCCTTGTGTGTGATACGGTTGATTTTCCGGTAATCTACACACATCCTCATGGTGTTGTCTTTCTTTTTGACTAAAACTAGTGGGGCTGCCCAGGGGCTACAGCTATCCCGGATTACCCCAGCCTCCTTCATGTCTCTAAGCATCCCCTTGGCGTGTTGGTAATGTGCAGGGGGTACGGGTCGATACCTCTCTTTTATGGGAGGATGATCTCCCGTGGGGATGCGGTGTTCTACCCCCTTGACTCGCCCGAAGTCTAACGGGTGTTTACTAAACACTCTCTCATACTCTTGAACCACCCGATAGACTCCTTGTTTCTGATGTGAGGGAGTGGAATCAGTACCCAAATGTAGTTGCTGACACCAGTCCTCCATGTCTTTCTTAGAGCCGTTACCTTCCTCCGGGTGAGATGGAGGCAAGGGTTCCACAGATTGTATAGAATTTTGATTAGTGGTATATAATTTGGCTAGCGTGGCATACCGGGGCAGGTACACTTCCCTCTCCCCGATATTTATTATGCGAATGGGCACCCTCCCATGGCGTACATTGACCACCCCCCGTGCTGTCAAAATGGTGGGCCTACTGTCTGAGTAAACTGGTTCTACCATTGCCTGGTAATCTCTACCTCTCAGACCAATAGCTGCCCGGCACCAAATCATCATTTCACTTTTTGGGGGCATGGCAATAGGAAAAGGGTCACACATTCTTACGCTACCAATCTCACCGCCGGAGAGTTCCACTTGTTGCCGTTGCATCAGTGCCCGGATCTCTTTCTGGAGCACCCGCTGCTCGCCGGAGCTGGCGTTCTTGGCAACCTGCTGTAAAAGGAAAATCACCTCTGCAAGACAATTTTCAATTACGTTAGTTCCTAGAGTTATTTTTGGGTGACTCTCATGTTTATCAATATCTACAATGATCAGTCCCTGTGCGGCCAGTTCGACTCTACCGATTTTGAGGGTCACCTCTTTAAATCCGATCTGTGGCACGGGCTGGCCATTGCTGGCGATGATACTCAAGTCGTCGTCAGGGTAGCGGGTAATATCCGAGTCATTCCAGTACTGCTTGAAGAGCACGTACGGGATGGTGGTGACCTGTGACCCGGTATCCAGTAGGGCACTCATGGGAATGCCATCCAGTACCACAGGCAAGACTGGACGTCCTCCCACATATCTGTCGCGCCAGTTCGATGGGCCTGGTGATCTTTTTCCTGGGGGTTGGCCCTGTACCCCAGGTTGTGCCCGTTTAAAGAACAGTACCTTTCCATATGTCCGGGTTGATTGCAGCGGCGGCAGATGGGTCGTCCGTCCTCGCTGTATCGGTCACTGGGTCTTCCTCTGGCCGGTGGGGTCCTCCTTGGTCGACGCCACGGGATGTCCTCCGGTCCGGATGCCAGCTGGATCTTCCCTGGGGTGGAAACCTGTAAAGACTGCACAGTTCGGGTTAGCGCAGCAACGCTCTTAGCTAGCTCTTGGACCTGATGGTGTAGGTCTGGAGCCGGGTCATTGTCCAATGCCTGCGCATCAGCTCCCACAGGCCCTGCCGACAAGGGCGCCGCCTCCTGGTGGTAAGTGATAGCTGGGCGCCTGTGGGTAACAACGCCACCCAGTGCTGGTTCTCGGAGCACCCGGATAGCTCTATCCTTGAACTGTGCAAAGTCCAGATGGGGATCCTGTAAGGCCATTGCCCGCAACTGGGTTCGGTGGGCATTGCAATATAAACCCTCTATAAATTGTTCAGTCAATAGCCTGTCCTCGTTTCCCACCCCATCAGGGTCGGTCTGCTTTATGGCCCTCAGGGCCTCTTGTAGGTTTAGTGCATAGTCCCTTATACTCTCATGCGCTCGCTGCTTGCACCCGTAGAATCTAAGCTTAATCTCGGCTGAGGTGCGGGTATCAAAGGTGTCCTTCAGCCGGGTTAGTATCCCTGCGACAGTCTTCCTCCCAGGTGGCCAGGATTTTACTTCCCTTTTGGCTGCCCCGGTTAGTTGGGCCACCAGGATGCTCACTTTTTGCTCTTCTGTGAGGGGGTACACCTGGAAGAGGCTATCCAGCTTTTCTCTAAAGTCATGCAGGGTATGTGACTCCCCTGAGTACTGGGGTAGCCAAGCTGCTCCCGGGATATAGGGCATGGTGAAGGGCATAACTGCAGCAGCGGTAGCGCTGGCGGGGGTTGAGGCAGTGAAGCTCTCCTCCGTATCCGACATCTTCCTCCCCCCTAGTGGACCGTGGCCTACCTTGCGATGATCCTCTTCCGTAGGCCGCGGCTCCGCAGTGGATCGTCAGGGTTGAGGACCTTCCGTCGCGCTCCTGTGACGTCGGCGTCTGCTGGGCTCCTTCCAGGACCTTACGCAACGTCCGGACGTGAGGCGGGGCTTCAGTTCTCGCGCGCTTTCGGAGTCCACGCCCCTCTTCTTCCCGCGCGGCGTCCTCAAGATGGCGTCCAATGGCGGGAAAACTCCACGGATGGCGGGAAGAAGGTCGAAGATGGCGCCGGATGGCGGGAAAACTTCGCGGATGGCGGGAAGAAGGTAGAAGATGGCGCCGGATGGCGGGAAACCTTCACCACTGGTAAGTTTGAACAGTCTTTGCTTTTCAGGCACGCAGTACCCGGTGGTTGCGGGCACGAAATCCTGCCGACTACGCCAAACTTGACGCGCCCCTGGGCCTGTGTCGCGCTGCGTTGCGCACGCGGGAGCCTACCCGGAGCCTGATCAGTGGAGGGTTGTAGTCTCGTGGCGGTGACCCGGTCCGTGCCCAGGGAGTCAAACTAGACGGCAGTCTATTAGTAGTAAATAGTTGATGACTACGCCACCCGTTGAGTGCAGCCAGGAAGCTGCTGCTGCAGGGCAGACCGCTGAGGCCGGTGGTAGGATTGTGCAGCGTGATAGTATAACCCCCAACGGGAGGGGTATGGCCTCAGGGCAGCCGACGTGGATGATGGGGGTAGCAGGAACCACTCAGAGACGGTACGGTGTAGTTCAGGGTCTTTACTGGTAACAACGACAGACCCTCCCGGAGTACTTGCTAGCAAACGGGGCCTGGTCAGTCTTTGAGCAGATGGGATCTCCCCTGGCCAGGCGTAGTTGTAGGCCTCCCAAACTGACTGTACTCTTCTGGCTACCTTGCTAGAAGCTGATGTAAGTAGCCCACGTCCCTGAGTGTACCGTGTGGTGCTCACCCGTATGGCCGGTGACTCGGGGCCTTCTAATGGCTTCCGCTCCACGATGGCGGTGCTGGTCCCACGCGTGTGACCGTGCCTTCGGGCTTCTGGGCCAGAGGACCTGAAATCCCCTGCCTGACGGATTCTGCTGCTGGGTAGGAGTTAGTCCCCACAGCCTCGGACTCCGGGTCCGGTAAAGAATCTTCTTAGACAGGGCGAGCTCTGCAGCTGCCAGCCCCTGACTCCTTGTAACTCTGCTGTTTCCTATGCTGCTTCTTGTCTCCACTCTCCTAGTCTGACTCACCCTGCCTCAGCCCCGGGTTTATACAGGGGAAGTTCTTCCCCTCCCAAGACTGGGCAGGAGGTGTGGCATGCACAGGATCCCTGACCAAAGGACCTCCCACCTGCTCTCAGACATAACATTACATTACTGTGGAAAACCAGACCCCTGGGGTGCCACAAATGCATTACAAATGGACAAGTCTATGGATTCCCTAATACATCTCAGCAAACTATAGAGGATAAATAGATTTATTATATGGCCAACTCACACCCCTACTCACAAGGTGAAAAAGTGTATGTTTCCATGAATAGATTGCTTTAATACTTATGTTAGGCCTAATTTAAACATCAGTTTTTTTCATGTATGAGAAAATCGGAGTTTCATCATTGATTTTTGACAGAGTTTAGTCCGTTTTTTATCAGTTTTACTAGCATGTGGATAAAAAGTTTCTCAAATTTCTCCTATGTAACAAGACTGCACTCGGGCGTCGTTCGAGTGCGGTCTGATTTTTTCACAGATCTATAGACTTACATTGTCGATTTCTATTTGACACTAGGGTCAATATCGGAGATGTCTCCGCGATTTTGAGCGAACCATTCATTCTATAAAAAATCACTGACATGTCAACAGTCCCATTTACTGGTATAGGTCTGAATGCTATCCAAGAAAAACGCGGATAGAACTTATACGCAAACAATGTTCGTCTGAATGAGGCCTGATTCTGTTCTACAGGCCTTGATAATAATTAATAAATTCTTCTTTTGACAATTGCAGAAAAAGATGTTTAGAAATTGTGCATTTTGTCAACAAGGGAAGAGCAAGAATCTGAACGCTCCACATATTTGAACACAGTCACATAGAGTGCATGTAGCATCAGGTGTGCTAATCTCACCTCACATCTCCAGGTCTCTGTCTATAAAGGCAGATTGGATCACACAGCTGTATCACTATCAGACTGTTGACCTATCATTACCACTGTTGACTTGGAGTTGGCAGGCATGAGCCTATTTTACTGGCAGCATTACCTAATGCTGACATGGGAAAGGGAAGGAGATGTTATAATGACTCTGCAGACCTTACAAAAGTCTCAAGAACAGTAAGAATTTAACCAGTTCTAGACCTGTGTTAATAGTTGATGTCTATATAATAATAGAGAGTTATTTAGTTACATAATTAATACAGTTGAAAAAATAAATATGTCCATCAAGTTCAACATAGGAATTGGAAAGGAAAAAAGGGAAGGGCGTATACACAACCACAATGCATGATCCGGTCCTAATCCCAATTGTCGATTCACTGGACTAAACATTCAGAAAAGAACTTCATACATTTACACCTACATTTATGTTATTAGCTTCTAAGAATCATCTAAGCCAGGGGTCTCAAACACGCGGCCCATGGGCCGCATGCGGCCCCTCCGGCTGCTTCATGCGGCCCGCAGGCACATAGACCCCGTAACGATCACAGCTCGCTCCAGCAGCCGCCGACATCAGTGCTGTAATGCAGTGTATTGCCGCGCATAGACCGGCTCTCTGCACAGCAATACCAGAGGCCAGCAGCTGACATCTGCGCATGGCAGTGACGTCATACGCCGCTGCGCTAGGACGCAGATGTCAGCTGCTGGCCTCTGATAGGCCGGCGGCTGGCATTGGTATTGCTGTGCAGAGAGCCAGTCTATGCGCGGCAATACACTGCATTACAGCGCTGATGTCGGCGGCTGCAGGAGAGAGCCGTGATCATCAAGGGGTCTACGGTGTCTGCGGGCCACAGGTGCAGAAAGGACGCCGAGGGAACGGAGGACAGGTGAGAAGAATTTTTTTTCTTTTGTGTCATGTCTATGTAAAATACAGCACAGGGGACCTGTGCGCAGTATGGGAGGGGGAACCTGTGCGTAGTATGAAGGGGGGACCTGTGCGCAGTATGAAGGGGGGACCTGTGCGCAGTATGGGAGGGGGGACCTGTGCGCAGTATGGGAGGGGGAACCTGTGCGCAGTATGGGATGGGGGACCTGTGCGCAGTATGGGAGGGGGAACCTGTGCGCAGTATGAAGGGGGGACCTGGGCGCAGTATGAAGGGGGGACCTGTGCGCAGTATGGGAGGGGGGACCTGTGCGCAGTATGGGAGAGGGAACCTGTGCGCAGTATGAAGGGGGGACCTGTGCGCAGTATGGGAGGGGGAACCTGTGCACAGTATGGGGGGGGACCTGTGCGCAGTATGGGAAGGGGGACCTGTGCGCAGTATGGGAGGGGGAACCTGTGCGCAGTATGGGATGGGGGACCTGTGCGCAGTATGGGGGGGGGACCTGTGCGCAGTATGGGATGGGGGACCTGTGCGCAGTATGGGAGGGGGAACCTGTGCGCAGTATGAAGGGGGGACCTGTGCGCAGTATGGGAGAGGGAACCTGTGCGCAGTATGAAGGGGGGACCTCTGTGCAGTATGGGAGGGGGAACCTGTGCGCAGTATGAAGGGGGGACCTGTGCGCAGTATGGGAGGGGGAACCTGTGCGCAGTATGAAGGGGGGACCTGTGCGCACTATGGGAGGGGAACCTGTGCGCAGTATGGGAGGGGGAACCTGTGCGCAGTATGGGGGGGGACCTGTGCGCAGTATGGGATGGGGGACTTGTGCGCAGCATGGGAGGGGGAACCTGTGCGCAGTATGGGAGGTGGAACATGTGCGCAGTATGAAGGGGGGACCGGTGCGCAGTATGGGAGGGGGAACCTGTGCGCAGTATGAAGGGGGGACCTGTGCGCAGTATGGGAGGGGGAACCTGTGCGCAGTATGAAGGGGGGACTTGTGCGCAGTATGGGAGTGGGAACCTGTGCGCAGTATGAAGGGGGGACCTGTGCGCAGTATGAAGGGGGGACCTGTGCGCAGTATGGGAGGGGGAACCTGTGCGCAGTATGGGAGGGGGAACCTGTGCACAGTATGGGGGTGGGACCTGTGCGCAGTATGGGATGGGTGACCTGTGCGCAGTATGGGAGGGGGAACCTGTGCGCAGTATGGGATGGGGGACCTGTGCGTAGTATGGGATGGGGGACCTGTGCGCAGTATGGGATGGGGGACCTGTGCGCAGTATGGGAGGGGGAACCTGTGCGCAGTATGAGGGGGGGACCTGTGCGCAGTATGGGAGGGGGAACCTGTGCGCAGTATGGGGGGGGACCTGTGCGCAGTATGGGATGGGGGACCTGTGCGCAGTAAGAGAGGGGAAACCTGTGCGCAGTATCAGGGGGGGACCTGTGCGCAGTATGGGAGGGGAACCTGTGCGCAGTATGGGGGGGGACCTGTGCGCAGTATGGGAGGGGGAACTTGTGCGCAGTATGGGAGGGGGGACACCTGTGCGCAGTATGGGGGGGGGGAAACATCTGTGCACAGTATGGGAGGGGAGGACACCTGTGCGCAGTATGGGGGGGGGACACCTGTGCGCAGTATGGGGGGGTACCTGTGCGCAGTATGGGGGGAGGAAAACACCTGTGCGCAGTATGGGGGGGACCTGTGCGCAGTATGGGGGGGGACCTGTGCGCAGTATGTGGGGGGGACCTGTGTGCAGTATGGGGGCGGACACCTGTGCGCAGTATGGAGGGGAAGGAAAACACCTGTGCGCAGTATGGGGGGGTACCTGTGCGCAGTATGGGGGGGTACCTTTGCGCAGTATGGGGGGGTGTACCTGTGCACAGTATGGGGGGGTACCTGTGCCAAGCAGTATGGGGCGGTACCGGTGCGCAGTATGGGGGGTACCTATGCGCAGTATGGGGGGGAGGGAACCTGTGCGCAGTATATGGGGGGGACACCTGTGCGCAGTATGGGGGGGGAACCTGTGCGCAGTATGGGGGGGCCTGTGCACAGTATATGGGGGGGTGACCTGTGCGCAAGTATGGGGGGGACGACCTGTGCGCAGTATATGGGGGGGTGACCTGTGCGCAGTATATCGGGGGGTGACCTGTGCGCAGTATGGGGGGTGACCTGTGCGCAGTATGGGGGGGGACACCTGTGCGCAGTATGGGGGCGGAACCTGTGCGCAGTATGGGAGGGAGAGAACCTGTGTGCAGTATATGGGGGGTGACCTTTGCGCAGTATATGGGGTTGACCTGTGCGCGGTATGGGGGGGAGGGAACATGTGCGCAGTATGGGGGGGAGGGAACCTGTGCGCAATATATGGGGGGGTGACCGACCTGTGCGCAGTATGGGGGGGTAACCTGTGCGCAGTATGGGGGGGTGGACCTGGATGGGGACATGTGCGCAGGATGGGCGACATGTCAGCAATATAGGGACCTGGATGAGGGACATGTCTGCAATATGGGGACCTGGATGGGGGACATGTCTGCAATATGGGGACCTGGATGGGGGACATTTCTGCAATATGGGGACATGGATGGGGGACATATCTGCAATATGGGGACCTGGATGGGGGACATGTCTGCAATATGGGGACCTGGATGGGGGACATTACGACAAGAATAGGACCAGGATGAGGACGTTACTTCAAGATGAGGACCAGGATGGGGCCATTACTACAAGATGAGGACCTGGATGGGATCATATCTACAATATGGGAGCCAGTATGGGGATATACTTACAATATGGGGACCTGAATGGGGATATACATACAATATGGGGACCTGGATGGTGGACATTACTACAAGATAGGGAGCAGCATGGGGCATTACTACAAGATGAGGACCAGTTCAAATGTTGTATAGAAAAAAAAATGGTATCACTAAAAATGTCACTTTGTCCTGCAAATAATGCGGCCCCCCAAATCAAATGTTTTTCCGTGTGCGGCCCACATACCCAACTGAGTTTGAGACCCCTGATCTAAGTCTTTTTTTAAACCAACAAGTCTCACTGTGACCTGCTTTTGAGGTAGACTATTCCACAGATTAATAGTTCTTGGATAGAGGATCTTCTTGCAATCTTCAGAAAATGAGAGGATCTTGCAATCTACAGACGTCTATGGGAACTTAAGGTCCCCATACACATTAGACTAATGTTGGCTGAATCCGCTGATATTGACAGGTTCAGCAGACTGCCCAGTATGTATGAAGGAGCCACTCGACTGATCATCGAGAGAGATGTCGATCAAACATGTTCGATTCTGGACTGCCAATCGCATTGCTCTCCTGGAGATAAGACGCCAGCCGATGCGTCAGTTGGCTGATTTCTCTTAGAGAACACAAGAACACTCGGTCAAACGAGCGTTCCTGTGTATCAGAGAGTTGGCTGAGATTACTGTCAGCTGAACAATTGGTCAAAGCATTGTTTGGTCGACAGTCATCTATGGCCAGCTTTAGAAGAAGATGAGGGAATCTTACAGAACTACAGATGATGAGAGGATCTTACAATCTACAACAGATGATGGAAACTTTCAATCTAGAGAAGTTAAGAGGATTCTACAATCTTCAGAAGATAAGGGTAGCTTAGTATCTAAAGAAGATCAGGGGATCTTCCAATCTACAGAAGATGAAAGGAGAGTGAAATGTACAAAATATGAGAAGTGTACAGTCTTCAGAAGGTGAGGGGAGCTTACAATTTGAGGAGTTGAGAGGAGCTTCCAATCTACAGAAGATGAGAAGAGCTTTCAATCTACAGAATTGATGGGAATTTAGGAGATGAGGGGATCCTACAATCAACAGAAGATGAGAGAATCTTACAAGCTACAGAATATTATGAGAACTTAGAAGAAGATGAGGGGATCTTACAATCCACAGAAGATAAGGTGATCTACAATCCACAGAAAATAAACAGTTATAATGCCATATTCTTCAGAAACTCAATATTCTTCCACTGGCAAAACTGCACGTTAGGCTTTTCCTAGCAATCATCATCGTATGTGTTTGGATGAATTATCACACTGAAAAATTGCCAAAGAATTTGAAGTGAATTTCTCACCAAAAATATTCTACTATTTTTACAGTACATACACGTGGATGGGTGTTTCAAACCTCATTCACAAGTGTGAGAACAAATATACGCAGAACTGAGGTCATGCTGTAGATATTCAAATGCCCTTTCCATTTTCTATTTTCAGCCAATGCAATAATTTAACAGCATGTTTCAGTATAAATATCTTCCATATAATATCTACTAAAGTAATGGGGGACATACTAGACAACTTATATGTATAGCACAAATTTAGTAGTTCATTTATCTCTGGTAAATCATTTGTACATCTTGTTCCCATAAAAAAATGGGACATGATTACCGGTTTCATTACAATGTGTCAATGTGTGTCAGTGTTAGAGAAACATTGTCTATGCAGCTCTGGTGGATAGCAGCATAGGAAATAGAGACATTGAAGGGCCTATATTCTGTATTTTTTATTTTGCACCTGGTAGGTGTTTAGGGTGGGACTGCGCCTGTATGCTTCTACTCTGCCAATTACTATTTTCTTTGTGAAGTCTAAGCCAAATTTTAAATATTTCATTGAGTAACCACGCTTATTATTTTTGGATCCTGATCAAGTGCTTCATTTGCTCCTGAAGTTATTTGTCCTGTGAAGGTTTAGGTTTAAGGTTTTTGTATACATATAATCTTAGTTGTACAAATTATTGAGCTTTAATAGTTTTAATCATAACATAAATGAGTTCAAGTCTCCAGGTCCAGATGAATTACACCCCAGAGTACTGAAGGAGATCGTAGAAGAAATTTTAGAACCACTCTCCATAATCTTTGAAAATTCTTGGAGAACAGGAGAAGTCCCAGAAGACTGGAGAAGAGCAAATGTTGTTCCTATCTTCAAAAAGGGGAAGAAGGTGGACCCAGGGAACTATAGGCCGGTGAGTCTGACTTCTATACCAGGAAAGATCTTTGAACAAATTATTAAACAACATGTATGTAAGTACATGGATAAGAATGAAGTGATTAACCAGAGTCAGCATGGGTTTGTAACTAACAAGTCATGTCAGACTAACTTAATTTCCTTCTATGACAGAATCACTGACTGGGTGAATCAGGGAAATGCTGTAGATATAGTATATCTTGACTTCAGCAAAGCATTTGACAAAGTATCTCACACCATCCTTATTGAAAAAATGACCAAGTATGCAATGGACCAGGCAACTGTTAGGTGGATTCATAACTGACTTAGTGATCGGACTCAAAGGGTGGTTGTAAATGGCTTCACATCCAGCTGGATGAATGTCTCAAGTGGGGTACCACAGGGATCCGTCCTGGGACCTGTATTGTTCAACATCTTTATCAATGATTTAGATGAAGGAATTGAGGGTAAACTGATTAAATTTGCTGATGACACAAAGCTAGGAGGGATAGCTAATACTAGAGAAGAGAGAGAGAGGATTCAAAAAGACCTAAATAAACTGGAGCAGTGGGCAGCAACCAACAGAATGGTTTTTAACAGGGAAAAATGCAAAGTACTACATCTGGGCAATAAAAATGAAAAAAGCATATACAGAATGGGAGGAATAGAGCTAAGCAACAGTACATGTGAAAAAGACTTAGGTATACTAATAGATCATAGACTGAACATGAGTCAACAGTGTGATGCAGCAGCAAAAAAGGCAAATACAATTCTGGGATGTATTAACAGAAGCATACAGTCTAGATCACGTGAAGTCATTATCGGTCTTTACTCCTCTTTGGTCAGACCTCATCTGGAATACTGTGTACAGTTTTGGGCACCACATTTTAAAAAAGACATAGACAAACTGGAGCAAGTTCAGAGAAGAGCGACCAGAATGGTGACTGGTCTGCAAACCATGTCCTATGAGGAACGGTTGCAGGATTTGGGAATGTTTAGCTTGCAAAAAAGAAGACTGAGAGGAGACTTAATAGCTGTCTACAAATATGTCAAGGGCTGTCACATTGTAGAAGGATCATCTTTATTCTCATTTGCACAAGGAAAGACTAGAAGCAATGGGATGAAACTAAATGGGAGGAGACACAGATTAGATATTAGAAAAAACTTTTTGACAGTTAGGGTGATCAATGAGTGGAACAGGCTGCCACGAGAGGTGGTGAGTTCCCCTTCAATGGACGTCTTCAAACAGAGGCTGGACAGACATCTGTCTGAGATGATTTAGTGAATCCTGCTTTGAGCAGGGGGTTGGACCAGATGACCCAGGAGGTCCCTTCCAACTCTACCATTCTATGATTCTATGATTAATCTGAATGTACATTAATTAAAATCTTTGCTTTCAAAGTTTAGAAGTAAATGTCCAATTTAAGGGAAATTAAAGATAGTCCATTGATAACACAAGTGTGTCATTTTCACAGAAAATTAGTGGATCTTCTAAAGAAGCTTCTGAAGATGACGAATTACTAATTTACCTACACATTAAAGATTCGTTTTTGCTGGATTTTTTTTTCATTTATACTGAGTACCTCCTCCAAATGCTTCTGTTCCACTGATTCTGGAACAGTTTTTCTTTTTTTTTTTCTGTATTACTCCGTTCTAAAGTAATGTTGGATATTGGAGCAAATTTTCCCTTGCACAAAGTGAGTGAATACCAGAGAACTTCTTTGTGGGCATTTGTTTTGTCTCCTCTGATGCTGACCAATCAAAACACTGCCGCACCCACAGAGAAGTCCTGTGGTACACACCCAGTTTGTTGAAGGGAAAATTTTTACCATTATTACTAGGGGGTATAACTTTGGAATAGAAGGGCACAGAAGGAAAAGAAAAACTGTTCCAGAATCAGTAGAGCGGTGATAAGTGGAGAAAGTGCTCAGCTTAAATTAAAAAAAATACAGTGGAAGGTCCTCTTTAATAAAAAATGTGAGGAGTTAGCAATCTAAAGAACATGAAAAAAAAACAGTTTAAAATCTAGAGGAGATAGGGGCATTTTACAATAAAAAAACAAGGAATGTTTATATTTATAGACTGAAAATAAAGGGTAGTTCATAATCTGAGGAGGATAAGGGAGTTTATAATCTAGAGAAGATGATGGGATTCTATAATCTATAAATTATGATGGAAGCTTACAATCTACAGAAAATGAGTAGGGGCTTGCAATATATTGATGGTGAGAGAAGCTTACGATCTGATAAAGATAAGGAGTTGTCCATTACTTGGACAACATCTAATTGAATGCTGCAGTCCATTTTATAATATAGAGAAAACCCTACCCTCATGTCACGGGTGTGTTGGGTGTGACAGACAGTCATTCTGGATTCGGCTGAAGGAGGTCACTGTGCTTAGCCTTTCAGACACCTTCTTGATTCTTTCACCCTCCTTCCCTCTCTAGGACCCAGCAGTGAGCTCCACTTTCTGCTGCTAATTAACACTCCCTTGCTGGACCTTTAAATAACACCCAGTCTCTCCAGAGAATCGCAGGTGATAGAAGTATATTCCTCTGTTTAGGCCTGGAGTTCTAGCAGTCGGCTAGTTTATTTTTGGAGTTCCTTTGTGATCGTTGTCGTGATCGCTCTGGTGTCTTCTAAAGCTAAGTCTATCCCCTTGTCTGTTTACCTTGTTTGTCTTTAGTTGCAGTGGGGCTGACTAGTGCTTGCCCCTCCCCCTCCCTACCTAGGGCCTAACTCTAGGGTCAGCAAGGGCTAAGGTATCCTGCTCGGCGATAGGTGAGGAACCTATTTAGGGATGACCTAGGGGTCTCCACTCTCCCTTTCCCTGGTTGCTGGGCTTCCTCTCCTTTTCCCCTCGTTCTTCCCATACCTAGCATGACACCTCATCTCCCGCACTGGCACTATTCCAGCGATGTCATCGTTGGATCTACCGGCACTCACATGACATTCTTATATCACGTAAGCCCTGCAGCCCAGCAGAACAACCGATTTTTTTGCAGATTAGATTTTGTTCAGAAGATTAGGGCAGTTTACTATCTACAGGAGATGAAGGGAGCTTAAGTTTCCCCTCATACACAATACATACTGTAGCTATCCCACCCGAGTCTCTCATACTCAGCTCAACCGGGTGCTCCTCTATTCTCTATGAGAGAGTAACTACTAGACACCTCTTGCAGCAGCTTATCTCCAGGAGAACAAAATAATTGGCTATTGTAAATTAAACATGCCAGACCATTCTTCTACCTCAACATCCTCTGTTGAGGGTGAATTCAGAGATCCCCATATACCTTAGACTGTCAGTCGATCCTGCCTATAATGGCCAACAAGACTCTGATGTATACGGGGTGCTTTACAACCTACAGAGGATGAAGGGAGCTAACAATATACAGGAAATAAGGGGAACAATGGTATTACTGATTGTTCTGTACGCATGGAAGTGCGGCGACCTGTCTAAACTGGCTATTAAAGCACCACTCCAGCAGGTTTTTTTTTTTATTTCAGCACTGGAGTGGTGCTACTAATCTAAGTTCCCTAACCCTAGTATTATACTTACCAGCCACTGTCATCAGCTCTTTCCAGCACCACTCCAGTCCCGCGCCGCCATCTTGTGGCTGCAACTTCTGAATGATCAGAAGTCAGAAGTAACGGTCACAAGCTCTCAGTGTAAGTGTATGACGCGCCCCCTGGGCCTGTGTTGTGCTGCTGTGCAGGGGGAATACCCGGAGCCGGATCGCTGGGGGTTGTAGTTCTCCGTGGCGGTGACCCGGTCCATGCCCAGGGTGGTCAAACCAGTGGCAGTCTATTTGTATGGTAATAAGTGTCCGACTACGCCACCCGTGGATTGCGGTCAGTGGGGACCGCCGCTGCGCTGCAGACCGCTGAGGCTGATGTTGTTTGCGCAGCTGAGTATGGGATGACTCCCCACGGGAGAAGTATTGCCTCAGGGCAGCTAAGGTGGAAGATGATGGGAGTGATGGTGTGAGGGTCCCAGTACTAATGGTGCTGGTGCGGCAAGGAATCACAGAGACGTGTGGTGCAGTTCAGGGTCTTTACTGATGGTACAAGGCAGACCCTCCCGGGAGTACTGGCTAGTATAAGGGGCCTGGTCAGTCTGCGAGCAAGCAGGAGTTCCCCTGGCCAGGTGGAGTTGTAGGCCTCCCCGTTTATCTGCACTCTTCCTGGCTACCTTGCTGTCAGCGGTTACAAGTAGCCCACGTCCCTGAGTATACCGTGTGGTGCTCACCCGTATGGCTGGTGACTTGGGGCCTTCTGTTAGCCTCCGCTCCTGGATGGCGGCGCTGGTCCCTTCTTTGTGACTGAGCCTCCGGGCTTCTATGGCCAGAGGACCTGGAATCCCCTGCCGGCTGGTTTCTGCTGCTGGGTATAGATCAGTCCCCACAGCCTCGGACTCCTGTGTCCGGCTTTAGTATCTTCGTCCAGGGCGAACTCTGCTCAGCTCCAGCCCCTGGACTTCTGCTACTGCTCCTACAGAGCTCCTGTTCTTGCTTTCCCTGTGTCTGGAACTGAACTCCAGGCTCTGACTGCTCTAATCCCACCCCAGACCCAGTTTAAAAGGGCAGATTCCTCCCCTCCCAGGTCTGGGCGGACCGTGTTGCATGCTTAGGGATCCTGACCAGAGAAGCCTCCCACTTGCTCTCAGACATAATATCTCTATTACTGTGGCAACCAGACCCCTGGGGTGTCACATTCCCCCCTAGTAAATTGTAGTACTCCGGGACTAAACACATTTTTTTAAAGAAACATAAATACAAGGTATAACAATAACAAGACAACATATTTACAAGAAGCTTTAGTCTGTAGAGGTCACGGCGTTTCCGTGACCGGGTGTCCATATCACCCAAGGTGAAGTTTATGAAACAAAGGGGGTGTCCATGTCACCCAACAAGGCGAAGTCTTGGCACAGAATAGGGGACCTGTCCAAAGCAAACCCCTTGCGTTGTCCTTGGGCGTGGCTGCAAGGTTAGACTAACTACTTTGGGCCGCAAGGAGGCCACGCCAGACAGGTTTTCTCTTCCGCGGCCGTCTTCACAAGAGGCACCAAGGTGCAACTATCTACAAAACTGTTCCGGTTATCCAGTGTCCATAACCTGTTAGTCCAAATAAATCTGCAGGGTAACTGAGAAACATAATTAGTAACAGGCAACAAACATAAACCATAAACATTTTTCAATAAACAGTCAACTTTACAGTGCACTGGTTTAGATTCTCCAGCGAGCGGGCATCTGACCTCTAGTGACTCTAGTGGACCTACGGAGCTCACTAACCGGTTCTGCACTACAGGGTGTAGGAGGTGTTATGGGCAAGCTGGGCAGCTTTCTGCGCACTCTTTGGCTCACTAAGGGCACGGCAGGCTCACTACTAGCAGAGGGTTGATCCTCCTGTACTGCTGGTGTGGACTCTTCTGCCTCTTGGGCCGGCTGCTCTTCCAGCTCTACCGGTTCCTCTGTAGGCACTTGCGGAGCTGGCTGGAGAAAGGTGAGGACGGGTACCACGACAGCGCCGTTCACTTGTGTCCAAGACCGGGGGAAGTCTCCGAGTACGGTACTGATCATTTCTTCCCTTTCCTCTGCGGGTTGATGGTTTTCTTGATCTTCTTCAGGGCTTTGCAGCTGCTCGGGACACTTCTTCAGGTGGTCTCTGGAGACAATGGCTGTGGTTTCTCCTCCATCCTTACTGATTACGCAGATTTTTGGGTTCTCATGGCTTGATGGCAGTACGGTGTACGGGTCCTTCTCCCACTGGTCGTCCAACTTGTGGAGCCGCCTCTTCCTCTTCAAGACCTGCTCTCCAGGTACCAGGGGAACAGCGGGAGCATACTGGTTATAAGCCTTCTCTTGCCTTTCTCTAGCTTGAGACAGACTTCGCTCGACGCTCTCCTGTACTTTCCGATACTGCTGCTGCCGTTCTGTATCCCAGTCTGCCTCTGGCGAGGTGTCCTCAGGCGTCAGGACTCCCATATCCAGGTCAATAGGCAGCTTACCAGGTCTTGCTCTCATTAGGTAAGCCGGGGTACAGTTGGTGGAACTTACAGGGATGTGGTTATACAGGTCCACCAGATCGGGCAGTTTCTCAGGCCACAGACTGCGTTCTTCCAGGGGCAATGTTTTTAGCAGATCTATCACCACCTGGTTCATCTTCTCGCAGAGTCCATTGGTTTGAGGGTGATAGGGCGTTGTTCTTATCTTCTTGCAGCCATACAGGTTGCAGAACTCCTGGAAGACCTCCGCTTCGAAGGCTGGTCCTTGGTCTGTCAACACTTGGTCCGGGTACCCGTGTGGACGGCATAAGTGCTGCTGGAAGGCTCTAGCTGCTGTTTGAGCCGTTAAGTCCTTGACCGGGACCACCACCAGGAACCGGGAGTAATGATCTACGATTGTGAGGGCGTAGACATACCCAGATCTGCTTGGAGCCAGTTTCACATGGTCCAGGGCTACCAGTTCCAGTGGCTGTCTGGTGATGATGGGCTGCAGGGGAGTCTTCAGGCTGGCACGGTCTTTTCTTCTCAGGTGGCACGGGCCACAGTCTCTGCACCACCTCTCGATGGCTCCTCTCATGCCTACCCAGTAGAACCGTTCACGCAACAAGAACTCCAGCTTCTTCCATCCGAAATGCCCTGCTCCGTTGTGGTATGCCTCCAGAACCATAGCCGCGTCTCGTCTTGGGACCACTACCTGCCAGGTCAACTCATGTGTTCGAGAGTTAACCATTCTCCGGCACAGCTTCTCCCTGTAGAGGAACAGCTTACTTTTCTCCTTCCACAGTTGCTTGGTCTCCTCTGGAGCATCTGGGTCAAGACTGGCATCGGCATGGGTCAGCATTTCCTTCACCAAACGGACTGCGGGATCACTGTCTTGCGTCTCCGCCCAGTTGTAGTGGGGCAAGGGATTGAACGTCACGGAGCGCCTGTCCTTCACACGGTGGGAATACAGGGTAATCCCATGACGGTGGAACGCAGGGAGCTCAACTTCTTCCAGATCTTCTGGATCTTCCCCTACGTCCGGTAAGTTCGGCATTCTAGACAGGGCATCCGCGTTGGCATTTGAGCATCCTGCCCGGTATTTGATGGTGAATACAAAATTGGACAGGCGGGCCATCCATCTCTGTTCCAGGGCACCGAGCCTTGCAGTGTCCAGGTGTGTCAACGGGTTGTTATCCGTGTACACGGTGAATTTGGAGGAGGCAAGGTAATGCTTGAAACGTTCGGTCACTGCCCACACTACTGCCAGGAACTCCAGCTTGAATGAGCTATAATTCTCAGGGTTCCTCTCAGTGGGCCGTAGCTTTCGGCTGGCGTAAGCGATTACCCGTTCTTTCCCTTGCTGGATCTGGGACAGTACGGCTCCTAGCCCGATGTTGCTTGCGCCCGTGTGGAGGATAAAGGGCTGGCTGTAGTCTGGATATGCCAGGATTTCATCCCCCGTGAGGGCCATCTTCAGCTGGCAAAAGGACTCCTCTTCCAGCTTTTCCCACCTAAAGGGCGGCTTCTGGTTTTTGGCTTTCCGAGATTGACCTATCAGGAGGTCCTGCATAGGGGCTACCATTTTGGTGAAACCGGGAATGAATCTTCGGTAGTAGCCTACCAACCCGAGGAACTGCCGCACTTCCTTTATGCTGGAGGGTCTTGGCCAGTCCTTAATCACGGTGATCTTATCAGGGTCAGGAGCCACTCCGTCAGCACTCACCACGTGTCCTAGGTATTGCACCTTTGGTTTCAGGAGGTGACACTTGGAGGGTTTCACCTTTAGGCCGTAGTTTGCCAGAGCTTCGAACACTTCTGCCAGGTGTTTCAGGTGGTCCTCGTAGGTCTTGGAATAGACGATGACATCGTCCAGGTATAACAGGACCGTCTCGAAGTTCCGGTGTCCCAGACAGCATTCCATCAACCGTTGGAAGGTTCCTGGTGCGTTGCAGAGCCCGAACGGCATACAGTTAAATTCACTGAGACCCATCGGGGTGGTGAATGCGGTCTTCTCCCGGTCCGCCTCTGCTACAGGAACCTGCCAGTACCCGCTAGTGAGATCCAAAGTAGAGAAGAAGTTAGCAGATTTTAATGCAGCTAAGGACTCTTCTATCCTTGGTAACGGGTACGCATCTTTGTGTGTGATACGGTTGACCTTCCTGTAGTCTACACACATTCTCATGGTGTTGTCTTTCTTTTTCACTAAGACTAGTGGAGCTGCCCAGGGGCTACAGCTGTCCCTAATTACCCCAGCCTCCTTCATGTCTTTTAGCATCCCCTTGGCGTGTTGGTAGTGTGCAGGGGGTACGGGTCGGTATCTCTCTTTTATGGGAGGATGGTCTCCCGTGGGGATGTGGTGTTCTACCCCCTTTACTCGCCCGAAGTCTAGCGGGTGTTTACTAAACACTCTCTCGTACTCTCGAACCACCCGATAGACTCCCTGTTTCTGGTGTGAGGGAGTGGAGTCAGTACCCAAATGCAGTTGCTGACACCAGTCCTCCATTGGTTTCTTAGAGCCGTTACCTTCCTCTGGTTGAGATGGAGGCAAGGGTTCCACGGCCTGTACAGAATTCTGGTTTATGGTGAACAATTTGGCTAGCGTGGCATACCGGGGCAGGTGTACTTCTCTCTCCCCGATATTTATGATGCGAACGGGCACCCTCCCATGGCGTACATCGACCACCCCCCGTGCTGTCAAAATGGTGGGCCTACTGTCTGAGTAGACGGGTTCTACCATTGCTTGGTAGTCTCTACCTCTTAGACCAATAGCTGCCCGGCACCAAATCATCATCTCACTTTTTGGGGGCATGGCAATAGGGAACGGGTCACACATTCTCACGCTACCTATCTCACCACCAGATAGTTCCACCTGTTGCCGCTTCATCAGTGCCCGGATCTCTTTTTGGAGCACACGCTGCTGGCCGGAACTGGCGTTCTTGGCAACCTGCTGTAAAATGAGAATCACCTCTGCAAGACAATTTTCAATCACATTAGTTCCCAAGGTTATTCTAGGGTGACTCTCATGACGGTCTATGTCCACTATTATCAGTCCTTGTGCCGCCAGTTCGACTTTACCGATCTTAATGGTCACCTCTTTGAATCCCACCTGCGGCACGGGCTGACCATTGCTGGCGTTGATACTCAGGTCGTCATCTGGGTAGCGGGTTATGTCCGAGTCATTCCAGTACTGCTTGAAGAGCACGTACGGGATGGTGGTGACCTGTGACCCGGTGTCTAGTAGGGCACTCATAGGAATGCCATCCAGTACCACAGGCAAGACCGGACGTCCCCCTACGTATTTATCACGCCAGTTTGATGGGCCTGATGGTCTTATGCCTGGGGGTTGGCCCTCTACCCCAGGTTGTGCCCGTTTAAATGACAGTACCTTGCCACATGTCCGGGTTGATTGCAGCGGCGGCAGATGGGTCGTCCGTCCTCGTTGTATCTGTCGCTGGGTCTTCCTCTGGCCGGTGGGGTCCTCCTCAGTCGGCGCCACGGGACGTCCTCCGGTCCGGATGCCAGCTGGATCTTTCCTGGAGAAGAGACCTATAAAGACTGCACAGTTCTGGTTAGCGCGGCAACGCTCTTAGTCAGCTCTTGGACCTGATGGTGCAGGTCTGTAGCCGGGTCACTGTTTAAAGCCTGCGCATCAGCTCCCACAGGCCCTGCAGACAAGGGCGCCGTCTCCTGGTGGTAAGTGATAGCAGGGCGCCTGTGGGTCACAGCGCCACCTGGTGCCGGTTCTCGGAGCACCCGGATGGCTCTGTCCTTGAACTGTGCAAAGTCCAGGTCAGGGTCCTGTAAGGCCATTGCCCGCAACTGGGTTCGGTGGGCATTGCACAGTAGACCCTCAATAAATTGTTCAGTCAACAGCTTATCTTCATTTCCCACGCTGTCAGGGTCTGCCTGCTTAATGGCTCTCAGGACCTCTTGTAGGTTTAGCGCATAGTCTCTTATACTCTCATGTGCCCGTTGTTTACACCCGTAAAATCTGAGCTTTATTTCGGCTGAGGTGCGGGTGTCAAATGTGTCTTTCAGCCGGGTTAGTATGTCTCTGACAGTCCTCTTCCTCCCAGGTGGCCAGGACTTTACCTCCCTTTGGGCTGCCCCGATTAATTGGGCCACCAGGATGCTCACTTTTTGCTCTTTTGTGAGGGGGTACACCTGGAAGAGGCTATCCAGTCTTTCTCTAAAGTCATTTAGGGTATGTGACTCCCCTGAGTACTGGGGTAGCCAGGTTGCCCCCGGGATATAGGGCATGGTGAATGGCATGACTGCTGCAGCGGTTGCGCTGGCGGTGGCTGTGGCAGTGGAGCTCCCCTCGGTATCCGGCATCCTCCTCCCCCCTAGTGGACCGTGGCCTACCTTGCGATGCTCTTCTTCCGTAGGCCGCGGCTCCGCAGTCGATCGTCGGGGTTGAGGACCTGGCGTCGCACTCCGATGACGTCAGCGTCGCTCTTCCTCCCTTCCAGGACCTTGCGCAGCGTCAGAGCGTGTGGCGGAGCATGGGGCGGAGCTTCGGATCTCGCGCGCTTTCGGCGTCCACGCCCCTCTTCTTCCCGTGCGGCGTCCCGAAGATGGCGTCCGAAGGCGGGAAGCAGCTGCGGATGGCGGGAAGAAGGCAGAAGACGGCGGGAAACGGTCCAAGATGGCGTCTGATGGCGGGAATCGGCTCCGGATGGCGGGAAACGACTCCGGACGGCGGGAAACTTCACCACAGGTAAGTTCAAAAGTCTTTTTCAGGCACGCAGTACCCGGTGGTTGCGGGCACGAAATCCTGCCGACTACGCCAAAGTTGACGCGCCCCCTGGGCCTGTGTTGTGCTGCTGTGCAGGGGGAATACCCGGAGCCGGATCGCTGGGGGTTGTAGTTCTCCGTGGCGGTGACCCGGTCCGTGCCCAGGGTGGTCAAACCAGTGGCAGTCTATTTGTATGGTAATAAGTGTCCGACTACGCCACCCGTGGATTGCGGTCAGTGGGGACCGCCGCTGCGCTGCAGACCGCTGAGGCTGATGTTGTTTGCGCAGCTGAGTATGGGATGACTCCCCACGGGAGAAGTATTGCCTCAGGGCAGCTAAGGTGGAAGATGATGGGAGTGATGGTGTGAGGGTCCCAGTACTAATGGTGCTGGTGCGGCAAGGAATCACAGAGACGTGTGGTGCAGTTCAGGGTCTTTACTGATGGTACAAGGCAGACCCTCCCGGGAGTACTGGCTAGTATAAGGGGCCTGGTCAGTCTGCGAGCAAGCAGGAGTTCCCCTGGCCAGGTGGAGTTGTAGGCCTCCCCGTTTATCTGCACTCTTCCTGGCTACCTTGCTGTCAGCGGTTACAAGTAGCCCACGTCCCTGAGTATACCGTGTGGTGCTCATCCGTATGGCTGGTGACTTGGGGCCTTCTGTTAGCCTCCGCTCCTGGATGGCGGCGCTGGTCCCTTCTTTGTGACTGAGCCTCCGGGCTTCTATGGCCAGAGGACCTGGAATCCCCTGCCGGCTGGTTTCTGCTGCTGGGTATAGATCAGTCCCCACAGCCTCGGACTCCTGTGTCCGGCTTTAGTATCTTCGTCCAGGGCGAACTCTGCTCAGCTCCAGCCCCTGGACTTCTGCTACTGCTCCTACAGAGCTCCTGTTCTTGCTTTCCCTGTGTCTGGAACTGAACTCCAGGCTCTGACTGCTCTAATCCCGCCCCAGACCCAGTTTATAAGGGCAGATTCCTCCCCTCCCAGGTCTGGGCGGACCGTGTTGCATGCTTAGGGATCCTGACCAGAGAAGCCTCCCACTTGCTCTCAGACATAATATCTCTATTACTGTGGCAACCAGACCCCTGGGGTGTCACATGTATGCTTGTTCTGGCCTCGTTATGGCTCTCATAGACTTACATTGAGTTGTGACGTCAATTTTGCCCAACAAACACAGGAGCATCTAGTAGGTCACAACCTGCAGAAGATTAACCGGAGCGGCACCAATATAAGGTGAAGATGGTGGTTGGTAAGACTAGGGGCAGGCAACATAGATTAGTATCACTCCAGAGCTGCAATAAAAAAGCACTGAAGTGGTGCTTTAAACGATCACCAAATGGCTTGCATGAGGCCGATCCGCAATAGTTAACCGATGCAGATTACACTGTTGCAATCTACAGATGATGAAGAAATTTTATAATCTAAACATAAAAGTTGCTTAAAATATATAAAATTTGACAATCTGTAGGAGACTATGGGAGTGACACAATCTATAAGAGATGAAGGTAGAGACACAATAGGCACAAAGTATGGATTTTTCCCAGGTTTTTCCGGACACTCGTACGTGCATTGTATACAGTAGGTGGAAATGTTTGTATATAACATATATTTCCTCAGTTCACATAAGGAACTTTCTGTTAAGCAGAAAACTTCATTATGTTGTAACCTTTGCTTAAATTGTTTTTGGAATATGAAACCGTTTCAAACATGTGTCATGTTACTTCTGAAATACTTTAATCTCCCACACAGTGTCTAATTTGACATCTGCCCCAGATTTGTCCTGATAACATGTCAGAGAAGACCTGTTCAAGAGTTAAATGTTCTATTGTCTCAGTTGAAAATTATGTTTTTCTACCCTCTAAAATAGATTTAGCCTCCTTGCTCAATGTTGAAATATCTTTACCTGAGGATAATCTTCATTTGCTTATCTTAAACCTGTCACTGTCTAATTTATAAATAACTAAAGTTACCTTCTGGCAACTTACCACATGGCTGTCAATCTGTCTTCACTCCTAGGTATTTGCTGTAAACTGAATTCAGGTGTGTTACAGGTAAGAAATAGCTTCTGCCTTATCATGTTCCACTGTTCTTCGTATATTTTCCTAGTGCATGTGCTATTTTCTTCTTATATTACCAGAATAATTTCTATTTGTATTGATTTGTTAATGAAAAGAATAATTTGCTGTTAAAAGAACAAATTTAACCCTGAGGTTTAATAGTGGAAATATTGGTTGTCACACAGCTCTCCACAAAACAAATATAAAGATAGAACAACCAAAGAAAATGCCACAGAAGAAAACTCATGGATTTATATTAAAGGGGATGTCCACCTTAAAATTATTTTTCAAGGGGTTGTCCACTGTTCTGACAACCCCTTCTCAATCCCTATTTTTCCCACTTGTAAAATAGTAACAATTATACTCACCTTCAGTGCCGCACAGTTCCAGTGGTGTCTACATTGACTCCCAGGGATCACGTGGCATTGTTATATCACACAATACCTGTGGCCATTCAGTGCTGGCTTCACTCTCCCTGCTTTCAGACAAATCTCATACATCCAGAGGAAGTGAGAGCTTCCAGCTTGTGTGTGACACAAGAGTGAATTTCCAGTGTTGACACAACATCAATATTATGTGTGTAGGGGGCTGGCTGAGTGGCTTTTTTCAATAGCTAAGCCAACCCCCTTCTCTGCCAATGCATAGACAAAAATGAGGCTGGTTTAGCTATTGGAATTAGCTGCAGCTCTCGCACTTCCTAACTTGGGATGTATTTGATTCGTCAGAAGGCGGAGAGAGTGAAGCCAAAGCTGATTGGCCGCAGGGATCGTGTGACATAGCAATGTCATACAATCCCTGGGAGAGCCAGTGCCAACACTGCTGGAACAGCACTGGCATCGAAGGTATAAATAGGTGTTATTATTTTACGAGGAGGAAATATAAGAATTGAGAAGGGGTTGTCTAAGTAATGGATGACCCCTTTAAATCTATTTAAAATACAGTACAGACCAAAAGTTTGGACACACCTTCTCATTTAAAGATTTTTCTGTACTTTCATGACGTTGAAAATTGTACATTCACACTGAAGGCATCAAAACTATGAATTAACACATGTGGAATTATATACTTAACAAAAAAGTGTGAAACAACTGAAAATATGTCTTATATTCTAGGTTCTTCAAAGTAG
The DNA here is from genome assembly GCF_046119375.1 of Phyllobates terribilis. Lineage (NCBI taxonomy): Eukaryota > Metazoa > Chordata > Amphibia > Anura > Dendrobatidae > Phyllobates > Phyllobates terribilis. The sequence continues at coordinate 166,702,538 of NW_027362764.1, forward strand.
CCACCTTTTGCTTTGATGACTGCTTTGCACACTCTTGGCATTCTCTTGATGAGCTTCAAGAGGTAGTAACCGGAAATGGTTTTCACTTCACAGGTGTGCCCTGTCAGTTTTAATAAGTGGGATTTCTTGCCTTATAAATGGGTTGGGATCATCAGTTGTGTTGTGCAGAAGTCAGGTGGATACACAGCTGATAGTCCTACTGAATAGACTGTTAGAATTTGTATTATGGCAAGAAAAAAGCAGCTAAGTAAAGAAAAATGAGTGGCCATCATTACTTTAAGAAATGAAGGTCCGTCAGTGCGAAAAATTGGGAAAACTTTGAAAGTATCCCCAAGTGCAGTTGCAAAGACCATCAAGCGCTACAAAGAAACTGGCTCACATGAGGACCGCCCAAGGAAAGGAAGACCAAGAGTCACCTCTGCTTCTGAGGATAAGTTTATCCGAGTCACCAGCCTCAGAAATCGCAGGTTAACAGCAGCTCAGATTAGAGAGCAGGTCAATGCCACACAGAGTTCTAGCAGCAGACACATCTCTATGTAGCACCCCGAGGGTTCGGTTGCTACAGAGGTATTGCATCTCAACCAGATGTGAGATATCTCACTTCCAGGTAAGGATGGAGTGTGGATCAGGACCCTGACACCTGCATGCATTACACCACCTTTCCTGGGAGGCAGGGCGACCGATATACTCCAAGTGGAGCATGACAGTCCCTGTCCCTGGATGGAGTGGGGGGAGGGAACACCGAGGAAGGGGGGACCCTGTAGTGCATAGGAGGGAGAGGGCAGTTCCTGGGTGTGCAGAGAGGGAGGTATAAAAGGTGGGCACCATCTTAGTTCGGTGGTCAGTTTAGTAACAGGAGCAGAGGCTCAGACCGAGCTCTGCTCCGCAGGCAGGCCTGGGAGAGCGGCCGGAGCCTGGAGGAAGGAGAAGGAAGGAAGAGGAGCAGAGGAGGCTCCAGGAACAAGGAACGAAGGGACCCCAGGGGTGTGGACCAGCGAGTCTCCACCGCACGCCTGAATCTACTTGCGTAGGGGGGTCAGGCCAAAGGGGGAGACCGGTCCCCGAAACTAGTGAAGGCGGGGAACTACCCTCAGCTAGAAACTGGAGGCTGTGACATTTTATGTGGCGCAGCCCCTCGCTACACCCGCTAGGAAGGCATCACATAGGGTCAGGGAAACGGCACCAACGTTTACCCGAGAAGGCCCGAGGCAGCCAGACAGAAACGAGGTCACTGGTGGGGTATGACAGGCCAGAGAAAGGACACACAAAGGGGGTCCTGTGAAACGCTCCAAAGTTATCTGGGAGTAGGCCGAGCCTGTCACCTGGTGAGCACAGTGCGAAGCGGGACGTTATGACCAGCTGGAGTAACGTGGATAAAGAACTGTGAGTAAATACCCTGGACTGCATTACAGGACTCTGTGTCATTACTGCTGCTCCCGCGCACCATCACCCCCAACATCCACACTCGCTGCCCTGAGGCGATACTCCTCCCGTGGGGAGTTATACTACCCTCTGTTGCACCCACAACACCAGCCTCAGCGGTCTGCCCTGCAGCGGCGGTTCACTCTGACCGCAATCCACGGGTGGCGTAGTCGGACATTCAGCATATAAACTGCCATTTGGCTTGACCACCCTGGGCACGGACCGCGTCCCTGCCACGCAAGGACTACAACCCCCAGCATCCACAAAAGATCCGGTTCCGGGTATCCCCACACACACACGGCCCAGGGGGCGCGTCACCTACAACAACTGTTAAGAGGAGACTTTGTGCAGCAGGCCTTCATGGTAAAATAGCTGCTAGGAAACCACTGCTAAGGACAGGCAACAAGCAGAAGAGACTTGTTTGGACTAAAGAACACAATGAATGGACATTAGACCAGTGGAAATCTGTGCTTTGGTCTGATGAGTCCAAATTTGAGATCTTTGGTTCCAACCACCGTGTCTTTGTGCGACGCAGAAAAGGTGAACGGATGTCCTCTACATGCCTGGTTCCCACCGTGAAGCATGGAGGAGAAGGTGTGATGGAGTGGGGGTGCTTTGCTGGTGACACTGTTGGGGATTTATTCAAAATTTAAGGCATACTGAACCAGCATGGCTACCACAGCATCTTGCAGCGGCACACTATTCCATCCGGTTTGCATTTAGTTGGACCATCATTTATTTTTCAACAGGACAATGACCCCAAACACACCTCCAGGCTGTGTAAGGGCTATTTGACCAAGAAGGAGAGTGATGGGGGGCTACGCCAGATGACCTGGCCTCCACAGTCACCAGACCTGAACCCAATCGAGATGGTTTGGGGTGAGCTGGACCGCAGAGTGAAGGCAAAAGGGCCAACAAGTGCTAAGCATCTCTGGGAACTCCTTCAAGATTGTTGGAAGACCATTTCCGGTTACTACCTCTTGAAGCTCATCAAGAGAATGCCAAGAGTGTGCAAAGCAGTCATCAAAGCAAAAGGTGGCTACTTTGAAGAACCTAGAATATAAGACATATTTTCAGTTGTTTCATACTTTTTTGTTAAGTATATAATTCCACATGTGTTAATTCATAGTTTTGATGCCTTCAGTGTGAATGTACAATTTTCATAGTCATGAAAATGCAGAAAAATCTTTAAATGAGAAGGTATGTCCAAACTTTTGGTCTGTACTGTATATTTAAAATAGAAAAATTAGTAATATACTTCAATTAGCAAAAGTGCACTAATCATCAGATATCAGCATCAGCACTAGATTGCAGCAGCTCAACATCCAGCTTGTGTGTGACGCAATAGTGCATTTCCAGATTTGGAAATACATCATCAATACTATGTGTGTAGGGGGCTGGCTGAGTGGTGTCTTTCAATAGCTAAGCCAACCCACTTCTCTGACAGGGCCAGTGCGTAGATAGAAAAAGGGTCTGGCATAGCTATTGAAATTAGCAGTCAGCCAGCCCCTCACATAACACTGATGAGGTGCCGAAACAGGAAATGCTGTCTTGTGACAAAACCAAGCTGGAATTGAAGCTGCTGGAATCCAGAACCAGTGCTGATATCAATGAATTGGGGCACCTTTATTTATTGAAGTATCTTAGTAATTTGTATTCTTTTCTGCATCAAAACTGCTATGCAAGTCATATTGCCTAATATGCTAATAGGTTGTGCAATAGATTTCATAATATGTGCTTCATACCTGTGAAATTCTTGCCCAAAATATGTATCCAACCAAAATCAAATAAGCTGCTGGCAATTGCACCTCTCTTCCTCTTGATTGACAGGTTTTTTTTATGCTGGATCTTATCAGCATATTCCAAAACTTGGTTCTTGTTGAGTATTCATGGATGGATTGCTACTCTTCTTTCAGCTACGGCCATTGACACAACCAATCATGTAGAATTCTGAGCATTCTCAACGGAAACCATACTTAACTTGATCATGTGCCGTAAGAATGTGATGACGAGCTGGTGTACACTGAAGGATGGTGCACGTGCTGAATTTTGTATGGTGAATCCAAGAGGTGAGTTTTCCCATCACATAGCTTTGATGTTGGGGCAATCACTGTCGAATTTCATGACCTTATGCCAGGAATACCCATCAACTCCTAAGTGCTAAATACTATAAATTATGGGAAAAGTTTGAGAACGACTAAAGGTATGGGATATTTTTGGACACATATGGGAAAAGTTTGAGAACGACTAAAGGTTTGGGATATTTTTGGACACGTATGGGAAAAGTTTGAGAGCGACTAAAGGTATGGGATATTTTTGGACGCAAGTGTTAATATTCAACCATCATGTTTAATTTATTTTACACGATTTTAAGCACCTTTTTCTGCCAGGTTCCTTTTAAAGTCATTTTTATCCAGCTGGAGAACCCCTTTAGCCAGCAAGTAAAATAAAAGCAATTCTGATCAGTAGATTCTTCATTAATTAATTGTACGTGTCAGTGTTGTACTCTCATATTGAATGAATACCTTGCTGATTTCTGCTACAGTTTGCTTTGATCCTCACAAAATAGTTTTGACATGTTGGAAGTAGTGAAAGATTGAGCAGCAGCCTGAAGGTAAGTCTTACACAGTGACTTATAGCTCTGCTTGTCGTGACCCAGACACTAGTGTAAATAGAGAGTATAGTACAAATTTGGTACTTAATGCCTTTTAAGTTGTGTGTGGAAAGAAAAATTTGTAGCAGAAAAATGTGTAGCCACATGTAAATTCTACATAAAGGACTAGGAAATGACAGTATATCCAAATGTATAGAGAGGGCTAAAAAAAAATTAGGTTTGCCTAAAGATGTGTTCTGTGGAAGTGCTCTGGTTTCTCATACCCCCAAAGCATATACATTTATTGAGTTAAACAAGACATCATATTCAAAAATCTTTTAGCTGGACAAATGGGTCTTGTGCTAGCCAAAAATGCCCACTTTTACCATAGACGTTTATAGGCCAGACTAAAAATGACTATGTATAGAAGGTAGCCAGAATGCAGAGTATTACGTTTAGTGGGCTGCTCTGCAGGAGTAAAGGAGCCTTGGCGTTCCAAATAGGAATTCTCTTTTTATTAATTCTAACACGTTTTGGTGCCGGACCATCACCTTTTTCAAGGTATAAAACACTTTTTGTTTTTTTCACCTTGAAAAAGCCGCCGCTTCTGCGCTGAAATGCATTGGTACAAATAGAAAACCTTATTTGGAATATCAAGGCCCCTTCATTCCTGCAGCGCAGCCCACCAAATGTGATACTCTCCATACTCTGGATAATACACACCTGGAAGAATTATTTCCTCCAACCACAGGGCAGCAGCAGCTTTATATACTTCCATAGGTGTTGTGCCTCCACACAACCCCTCCAGGTGAGCACCGTTACCATTTTGTGTATTTATTTAACAGATGATACTGCCCTATTTGAGTGCAATTCTGTCCCTTCCAGAACTCTTCATGTATATTACTTGTCACTTTTAGGTCAGAACTAGTGATGAGCGAGTATTTTCTGTTAACCCTTTTGGCGAGCATGCTCGGGTGCTCGCCGAGTATCTTCAGCGTGCTCGGGTGTTATGTTTCAGTCACTCCGTGCTCATGATTTGCGACTGTTCGACAGCTTTAATACAAGGAATGCCTAAGAAACAGCTATTCCTCGCATATATTAAAGCTGTCAAACAGTCGCAAATCATGAGCACGGAGTGACTGAAACATAACACCCAAGCACGCTGAAGATACTCGGAAAACCCCCGAGCATGCTCGTAAATCTCGAGTAACGAGCATGCTTGCTCATCACTAGTCAGAACCAATAAGAGACTTTTGCTGTAGAAAAGAAATCTTATTCAATGTGTAGAGTGCCTATACATAAGACTCACAAGACATTTACTAGCTAAACTTTATAAAAGTCAAAGATATACAGCAAATACAAGTCATAACAAGCAAAAGAGTAACTTCAAATGCAAAATTGGTAAATGGCCCCTGAAATATCATTTATTTATTTTACTTGATTATATAGTGGCATTAATTTTCACAACCCTTTACAGACATCATCATCACTGTCCACATTGGGGCTCAGAATCTAAATTCCCTATCAGTATGTCTTTGGAGTGTGGGAGGAAACCGGAGAACCCGGAGGAAGCCCACGCAAACACGGGGAGATCATACAAGCTCCTTGCAGATTTTGTCCTTCGAGGAGCTTGAATCCAGGACTCTGCTGCATAGCAACAGTGCTAACCACTGAGCAACCGGGCTGCCAATGCCATATATGGATGGGGTCACTTCTCTTTTTTCATGTATATGGAGGTCTCTATTGTCTCCCTATATATATAGATTCATATGTGCCATTTATAATATGAACACTTCCTATGTGAGAAAAGGGCCATTTGGCAACTTCATGCATCGGGTCAATCTGAAATTGCTCAGTTTGCACCCTCTTTGCTATACCCCTATAAATTTTTGGTATTAGACCAATTAATAATTTCATTTTACACATTATCAAGGTCTCAGTGTGATACAGACAGCAGTAGAGTGTGAATGATACAGTCATGGTAATAACTGCATTTACACCACTAAAACAGTCAATGAACACAGTGTATCAGTGTCAGGTTGTACTAGGGACAGAAAAAACACCTAAACAGCTACACAGAGGCCTAGGCAGGCAGCACATTTTCTCTATACACTATTATATCAGCAAGGTTGGGCAGGTACAAGTAGAGTCTTACACAGAACATTTCTGTATTCTCTCAACCCAGGTAGATCCTCTTACACATGACATGGGGGGCAGAGAGGTCTGACTGTGCTCAGTAGATGCCTTTTTATAAATATCCATATTGTGACAAAGTCAATGGCAAAGTACTTGAGAGGAGATATGGTTCACTGGGGCTATTAGCTTCAGTGAGTTGAAACCTAGGAGTTTTCTACAGCATTCTATGTGTTGAGAGGAGTTAATCGGCCATTTTAAAGGGCTGTGTTTTTGTGAATGACCATAGGGTGGGTGTGAGGTTGATCACCATATCTTCACCCCAGGGAATGGTCTGGGATGTAGCCTGTCTTTTGAATCATTAGTTGTTCAGTGTGTCTGGAGAGGCTAACTCTAGAGAGGTGCTCGTTTGGCTGCTAAACTGAACTGTGTGTTTTGCTAACCCTGAGCGGGCGGATTCCCCCAGACATATGGACTGTGATATACCATTTTGTTTTGAATTCCTGTTTTGCCCAAAGGGCAGTGTTTATTTTTACTTTGCAATGGTTTATGCCGCATGTATATAATAAACCAGTGAAGGACTTAAAAAAGAGAAAGTGTTCCTGTGTCTACCTCTGTGTTCAGCTGAGTGAGCTAACCTTCCACAATATATATACTATATATATATATAATATATATATAATATATATATATATATACTTATTTCTCAGCATTTCGTGTAGCTTGTCTTTGCTGGACCTGTTATGTCAAGGCTAGATACACTAACAATGAGCCACAACCTTAAAATTAAAGGTCAGAGATTTTTTCTACAAAGTTATTAAAAAAATGTGCAATACAAAAAAAAAACATTTTTGTGATATACTTTTCTTTAATAACCTGTAAAGAACATGGGTGCAGGTATTCCTGTAATCGTAACAACCCTTATAGTACAGTTAACATATTTTTTATGGTGATCGGTAAATTACGTAAATAAAAATGGCCCAATTCTTTTATTTATGCATTTATCTAATAAAAAAAAGTCAAAACCAATGTAAAGTTTACATGTTTGTATTGCAAAATAGAGTCTATGGTTTATGCTGACTTATATAATAAAGCACATCATTTAAAGAGATAGTGTCCTATATCTACCTCCAAGTGCAGCAGAGCGAAAGACTTTACCACAGTACATATGTGTAATGTATATGCATCTGTAATATGGATGTTGTGTGTACATTTGTGTGACATGTATATGTGTGTATGGATAAAGTGTGTGTCTATATATATATATGCACAATATATATATATGTGTGTCTACTGTGTACTGTACATGCATATATAATGTGAATATGTATGCGTAATATGTGAATATGTACGTAATGTGTAGATGCATGTGTATGTGCATATTTCATATATTTGTGCATGCACATTGGAGGGGTATAACAGGGGACCCAGATACGTGTCCTTTATGTGAGTTTAAAAAAAATGGGGCAAACACTAAACTGTCAACTGCCCTTTGATACCCATGAACTACTGTTGGGACTTACGTAATTACAGTGAATAAATCCCATTTAAAGGGAATCTGTCAGCCAGATTTCACACCCCAAACTATTTATAACTATTTTCAAAGACAAGTCCAGCAATAACTTTACATGGCCTGTCCATTACTTCACTACTAAGATATCAGTGTTTTAATTGATATGCAAATGTGGCTGAAGAGCTGTTGTAGATCTCAAGCATTTGTCACTCCAGTTGTATTCCCAGCATAGTGTCGCCGTCTCCTACTTCAATGACAACCTCTATGCTGTCTAAATTCTGACAAAGGAGCCATTGATCAGACAGGAGGAGGTGGCGCTGGGTGGGGAATAGAGCTGGAGTGACAGAGGCTTCAAATCTACCATAGTCATTAGCATCTCAATTCAAATGCTGATTTCTCAGTAATGGAAGAACGGACTGGCCATGTAAAAGTATGGCTGGACTTATCTCTGAAAGAGCTACATGCACATATAGTTTGGGGAATGAAGTACTCCTGACAGATTCCCTTTAATAGGCAATACATGGAAACATAACATCCATTAGATTCACAGATTGCTATTAGTATTTTGTCCCGAGACCATCCTGATCTACACTTGTCTTTACAAGTGCCCTGCCACCGAGAAGAGAATAACATGATTTTTGTATATCATAATTACCAAGTGACCTCGCTTCCCTCATCTGCCCTTTAAATGTACATAGTAGGTGTAATGGGAGATGTGGGAAGTTGGGATCTGATCTTTTGAATCCTAAATATTTCAAATCAAGGCCACGATCATTTTATCATTTATAGAAAGTTGTTTTTTTTTCAGATCTTGCCTCCTCAGTGAGAACGGTACAATTCTGAATCTATTTATACAAGCATGCTATAGGAATAAGCTAAAGTTAAATGTAGCATTTTAATATTCAGTATAGCTTGACATACCAGTGTAATTAATTGTGGGTGGGCTGAATAGCTCAGTATGCACTATGTGCCTTAAGCGAGAATATACAATGATATGTAAAAGTGACTTGACAGTGCTTGTCGGTGAAGAAGCTGCTTTATGTCATTCCAATATGTATCTCAAATCACATATACTATATGTCCCCTATAACATCACCTGCAGTGTTTCAGGTATGGGGATAGAATATACTATTCCATGATAAATATTTTCATCAAAATGTATCTTTTATGAGTGTTTTTATACTTAAATGCAATATGTATGTGTTTTAGCACTATTTATATGCTTATTTAGAAAAGTTATACTGTTGGCTTTCATTGTTTTTATTTCAGCACAGTGAGGAAAAAATACTGCTATATCTCCTGATGGTGTCCTATCTTTCCATGGGAAGAAAGTACTGGGCATGTTGAAATCTAACATGCCCGATTCTACTTTCCCTAAAACCTACTGTCAAGGGGCAAATCCACATACACATGAGATCATCCGTCAATCCAATCAATTTTGGCAGGTTCATAAGATTTTTTTTTCATGTCTAAAGTTAGATCAACCACAGGACAAAATGGCATTTTTTTACAGCATGTTAGGTGCCAACATCATGATATTTAATTTTCTTTTATTTTCATTTCTCATAAAGTGTGTTTGATTTTCATATACAGTGGCGTGAAAAAGTGTTTGCCCCCTTCCTGATTTCTTATTCTTTTGCATGTTTGTCACACTTAAATGTTTCAGATCAGAAAACAAATTTATTTATTAGACAAAGATAACACAAGTAAACACAAAATGCAGTTTTTAAATTAAAGTCTTTATTGTTAAGGGAAAAAGAAATCCGAACCTACAGGTCCCTGTGTGAAAAAGTGATTGCCCCCTAAACCTAATAACTGGTTGGGCCACCCTTAGCAGCAACAACTACAATCAAGTGTTTGTAATAAATGTCTTTTACAGCGCTCTGGAGGAATTTTGGCCAACTCATCTTTGCTAAATTGTTGTAATTCAGCCACATTGGCCTTTTTAAGGTCATGCCACAGCATCTCAATTGGATAAAGGTCAGGACTTTGACTAGGCCACTCCAAAGTCGATTTCAAGATACCTGAAGGTGCCTCGTTCATCTGTACAAACATTTATACACAAGTACAAACAAGATGGGAATGTCCAGCCATTAAACTGCTCAGGAAGGAGACCGGTTCTGTGTCCCAGAGATGAATGTGTTTTGTTCCGAAGTGCATATTAACCCAAGGACAAAAGCAAAAGACCTTGTGAAGATGAAGGCGGAAGCTGGTAAGACTGTGTCAATATCCACAGTGAAACGACTACTGTATCAACATGGGCTGAAAGGCCACTCTGCCAGGAAGAAGCCATTGCTCCAACAGAAACATAAAAAAGCCAGAATAATGTTTGCAAATGCACACAGGAACAAAGACCTTAATTTTTAGAGACATGTCCTGTGGTCTGATGAAACTAAAATTTAACTTTTTGGGCATAATGACCATTGCTACCTTTGGAGGAAAAAGAGAGAAGCTTGGAAGTCTAAGAAGACCCTCCCAACTGTGAAACACGGGGGTGGCAGCATCATGTTGTGAGGTTGTTTTGCTGCAGGAGGGACTGGTGCACTTCACAAAATAGATGGCATCATGAGAAAAAAAGATGATTTTGTGGCAATACTGAAGCAACATCTCAAGATATCAGCCAGGAAGTTAAAGCTTGGGCGGAAATGGGTCTTCCAATTGGACAATGACCCGAAGCATGCTGCCAAAATGGTAACAAAGTGGCTTAAGGATAACAAAGTCAATGTATGAAGTGCCCATCACAAAGCCCTGATCTCAATCCTATTGAAAATGTATGGGCAAAGCTGAAAAGGCAGGTGCGAGCAAGGCGACCTGAATCAGTTACACCAGTTTTGTCAGGAGGAATGCGCCCAAATTCCGACCAACTATTGTGAGAAGCTTCTGGAAGGATATCCCAAACGTCTGACCCAAGTCATTCAGTTTAAGGGTGTAGTATCGGCGTCTCTGCCCCCTGACAGGCAGACACGCCGTCCCTCTTACCGCCGCACTCCCCGCCCGGTGTCCTCCGGTGCTCCTGCTTCTGCTGCTGCCGGCGCGCGCAGCTTCCCGGGCACTGTGCTTAGGCACGCGTGCGTGCGCTCCCTCTTAAAGGGGCCGCGCGCGCCGTCCTAAGGAGTCCCCGGCCAATGGCCGGAGGACCTCTCATATAAAAGGCACCGCCTCCAAAATGGCTTTGTGTGTTAAACTCTGCTTCAGCCCTCAGGTCCCGCTGCCAGCCTGACTACCAGTCCAGTCCGCCAGCCTGACTACAAGTCCAGTCTGCCAGCCTGACTACAAGTCCAGTCCGCCAGCCTGACTACCAGTCCAGTCCGCCAGCCTGACTACCAGTCCAGTCCGCCAGCCTGACTACCAATCCGCCAGCCTGACTACCAGTCCTGTCCGCCAGCTTGTCTACTCTCCAGCCCGACAGTCTGTCTACAGTCCAGTCTGCCAGTCTGTCTATGGGCCCTGCCTGCCTGCTTACCTGGAAGCACCTGACTGTTACCTGCCATGCCTGCCAGCCCGCTTACCTGGAAGCACCTGCCTTTTACCTGCCGTGCCTACCAGCCAGCCTACCTGGAGGCTCCTGCTTGTTACCTGCCGTGTCTGCCAGTCCGTCTACCCGGATCACCCGTCAGTCTGCCTGCCGTGCTCATCTGCTGTACCGGTCAGTTCCTGCCTTCTGACCCGTGGGAGTCACCTGCTCTCATACAAGGTCTGGCCCAAGGGTGTGGCATGCCCCTTGTTGAGCTGGTTAGTATATATGTAGCTTACCACGGGCTTAGGTGGTCTGATATTGGGACCCGGTTCTATTTGTCTACCCTTTTATATGCATTACTTCAACTTTGATATACAGTAAGGTTTTTAATATAGACAGTGTAGGACCGTCCCAATTTAGGGTCACCTTGTCGCTGGTGGGACGGCTTGTATACTTTTTTTGATCAAAAATAGTTCACTAAGTACCCTATATTTCATATGCAACTTTGCTTTACATTTATATTTAATGATGATAGGGTATGAGATATATTTTTTGTCTTTTGTAGGTTTTGCATCTTTTTGCTAGTGTGAACATGCTCCTATTTCTTGCATGTGTACCATCTTAGACCTCAGTTCACATTGCTTGGTTTAAGGTCTGGCCCAGAGTAGCACCTGGTCCCTCTGCTCGGTCCTTCCCTGGTCACGGAGTCGATTGAGCCGCTGTACGACCTCGGTCAGTCCGAGTTGATACCTGGTTACGCCCCTCTGGTCCCTCCTTGCACCGCAGCACAGAGGTTCCACCACCCGGATCCGTAACAGTTTGCACGGGCCATGGAACCCGGTGGCCCCCAGGCCCCTTCGCTTGCTGACCTGTACCAGGAGGTTTCTCGTCAGAGATCCCAACAAGAAACCATCCTGACCTACCTGCGGTCTGTCAACTCTGGTCTGGACACGCTGTCTGTCCCACCTGTGCCCGCCTCGAGTCGAGCGACACCCGCTCCGGCAGCGCCGCTGCCTTCCAATACCACGGCATCCAGCCTAGGACCCCGGCTTTCTGCGCCTCCTCGTTTTGGAGGTGACCCCGTCTTATGTCGGGGCTTTCTGAACCAGTGCATGCTGCACTTTGAACTTCTGGCACATCAGTTTCCCTCCGACCGGGCCAAGGTGGTGTTCATCATGTCTCACCTCACCGGGGAAGCATTGGCATGGCTAAACCCTCTATGGAAGAGAGGGGATTCCCTGGTGTCAGATCTTCCGGCTTTCCTCACTGCCTTCCGGAGGGTCTTCGATGAACCCGGACGAAGGATTTCTACTGCCTCCTCATTGCTCCGTCTCCGCCAAGGGAGTCTCACCGTGCGTGGGCCAGTATGCCATACGGTTCCGTACCCTCGCTTCTGAGCTTGCCTGGGACAATGAGGCCCTGGTGTCCACCTTCTTGGAGGGCCTTTCCGGTTGGATTAAGGACGAGTTAGCCGGCTGGGACATTCCTACCACCCTGGATGACCTGGTGTCACTAGCTACCCGGATTGACATCCGTTTCCTAGAACGTGCTAAGGCGACTACCCGGGAGAGAAGATTTCCTCATCTTGCTCCTGTTTTCCAGAAACCAGCTTCCCAACCAGCAACTCCCCGGGCACGCTCGCCCGAACCTATGCAGATAGACCAGACCAAGATGGTCAAGTCTCGCCAAGAAACACGCCGAGCCGAGGGGAGCTGTTTCTACTGTGGTAGTAAGGAGCACCTGATCCGTTCCTGTCCGGTGAAGCCGGGAAACTCCAGTGTCTAGGACCACTCGGAGAGGTCGTCCTAGGCAAGAGTAAATCCTCTCCGTTCTTGACTTTGTCCATCTCTATCTCCTGTGGAGAGAACCGCTTCTTTGAAACCGCACATCTGGATTCTGGAGCCGCTGGGAATCTCATTTCCCAGTCCCTTGTAGAGAAGTATCAGATTCCTACCAAACCTCTGGCTGAACCATTGGCAGTCGCTTCCATGGATGGAAGACTCCTTCCGGTGACCATCTTGCTTGTCACTGAGCCCGTAACCCTGCAGGTGGGAATGCTGCACTCAGAGAGGATCTCCTTACATGTGCTTTCCGGACTCTCTCACCCCCTTTTGCTTGGTCTACCCTGGCTACAGAGGCATGAACCCGTTCTGAATTGGCAATCCGGTGAGGTGCTCTGTTGGGGGCAGGATTGCCATGAGACCTGCCTGGTTCCGATTCGCCTGGCTCGACCTCCATCTACTCCGGCTAAGTTACCTGGTCTACCGGCACCTTACTGGTCCTATACTGATGTCTTCGACATGAAGGAGGCAGAGACACTGCCACCTCATAGGCCATATGATTGCCCTATCGACCTGGTACCCGGTGCCACTCCACCCCGTGGGCATATTTACCCGTTGTCGTTGGCCGAAACCCGGGCCATGTCGGAGTACATCGAAGAAAATCTGGCTAGGGGATTCATCCGGAAATCTTCCTCCCCAGCTGGAGCCGGATTCTTCTTCGTAAAAAAGAAAGACTGTTCACTACGCCCCTGTATCGATTATAGAGGACTCAACCAAATTACTATCAAAAACAAATACCCCCTGCCGCTCATCTCTGAGCTGTTCGACCGCCTTAAAGGCGCGAAGATCTTCACCAAGCTCGATCTTCGTGGGGCGTATAACTTGGACCGGATCCGCCAAGGAGACGAGTGGAAGACGGCATTCAATACCCGGGACGGTCACTATGAATACCGTGTGATACCCTTCGGTCTCTGTAATGCTCCCGCCGTCTTCCAAGAATTAGTTAACGACATCTTCCGTGACCTCTTATATTTTTGCGTGGTGGTGTACCTGGACGACATCTTGGTCTTCTCTCTGGATCTTCCTACACACCGGAGGGATGTTCGTCAGGTCCTGCTTAGGCTCAGGCAGAATTACCTATATGCAAAATTTGAGAAATGCCTCTTCGAGCAGACCTCTCTTCCGTTCCTGGGCTATATTGTCTCTAATACAGGTCTACGGATGGACCCCGAGAAGTCCTCTGCCATCTTAAAGTGGCCCCGTACAGAGGGGTTGAAGGCGATTCAGTGATTCCTGGGCTTCGCCAACTATTACCGTCTCTTCATCCCACATTTCTCTTCCCGGACTGCTCCCATCTCTGCGCTCACCCGAAAGGGAGCAAATCCTAAGGAATGGCCGTCCGAAGCGGAGGAGGCCTTCCTCTCCTTAAAACAAGCCTTCTCTTCTGCCCCGCTGCTGCACCGTCCGGATAGCAACCAACAGTTCTTTATGGAGGTTGATGCTTCCTCTTCCGGAGCCGGAGCGGTGCTCACCCAGAAATCTCCATCCGGGAGAATGGTAACCTGCGACTTCTTCTCCAAGCTCTTCTCCTCGTCTGAGCGCAACTACTCCATAGGAGACCGAGAACTACTACCCATCAAATTGGCGCTGGAGGAGTGGCGTTACCTGCTCGAGGGGACTCTGCACCCGGTGGTCATCTATACTGACCACAAAAGCCTGGCATATCTACAGAATGCCCAAAAACTCAATCCGCGTCAGGCCCGGTGGTCTTTGTTCTTCGCCCGCTTCAACTTTACCCTACATTACCGCCCGGCGGATAAGAACGATAAAGCCGACGCCTTGTCCCGATCCTTCCTGTCTTCCGATCAAGAGGAGGAGCCTATGCATATCATCGATCCCTCCAAAGTGATGAATGTGGCCCCCTTGGACCTGTCTCGTCTCCCACCCGGTAAGACGTTTGTAGCGGTTCCGGATCGTAAGAAGGTTCTTCACTGGGGTCATTCATCCAAACTAGCTGGCCAGAAGAAAACCTTCCTGCTCATTACCCGGCATTACTGGTGGCCTACCCTGCGCCAGGATGTGGTAGACTTCGTCACGGCCTGTTCGTCCTGTGCCCGAAACAAGGTTCCCAGACATCTTGCAGCCGGCCGTCTCCTGCCTCTTCCCGTACCTGCTGCCCCGTGGCAACACATTGCTATGGACTTTATTACTGATCTCCCTGTTTCTGCCGGCTGTACGGTCATTTGGGTGGTCGCTGACCGCTTTTCTAAAATGGCCCACTTCATCCCTCTGCCTGGTCTCCCGTCTGCTTCTGTGCTGGCTAAGGACTTCATCCATCACATCTTTCTTCTCCACGGCCTACCCCTCCATATTGTGTCTGATCGAGGGGTCCAGTTCACTTCTGGCCACCAAGAGGGTAAGAGGAAAAACCTTTTTTCTGGTGGATTGGAAGGGGTTTGGCCCAGAGGAGAGAACATTCACACCCCGCTTCTCCTTAAAAAAAATCTTTCAGGCCTAAAAATGAGGGGGCGTAAAGGGGGGGTACTGTAGTATCGGCATCTCTGCCCCCTGACCGGATCCGTAACAGTGGGCAATGGTACCAAATACTAATGAAATGTATGTAAACTTTTGACTTTGCAGTAAGTAATAAAAATGCCTTAAAGAATTCCCTTTTTATCATTATTCTGGCATTTGGCAAATATTAAATTTATGGTAATCCTAATTGACCTAAAATGGGAACGGTTTATTCTGACTTCATGTCAGATATTGAGAAAAACATGCATATGTGTCTTTTTATATAGTGTATGGAAACTTCTGGTTTCAACTGTATGTGTATGTGTGTATATATATATATATATATATATATATATATATACATATATATATATGTGTGTATATATATATATATACATACATATGTATATATATATATATATATATTCGGTTAAGGCAATTGATAAGGTGTACAACATTTGCAAACAATGTAGTCTGTATGCAACTTTTACATTAATCACATTTTAATTAAAACATATTGAAACAGCTATAAGTAAAATATATTTTATTTGGTGTTTTGTGCTAAATTTAATAAGCAATATGCTGATTTTTGTACAAGGCTCAGCCTACATAGCATGTTAGATTTAGTCAAGTCTTGCTGGTCCCCAACAGACTTGCAATTTTCTCCATAAAACAGAATTGCCATAAAGTCTCTGCCACTATCCTTTCAAGAAACCTGGTATACATCAGTATTACAAGTGTGTAATTTGTAATTTAGATTTAATCAGAAAAGAATGTTTTTTTCTCTACTTATCAGTTGCGCCTACTCACCACTGCTTCCTTAACTCATTATTCTTTTAGAAATACAGCTAAAATCAAATTTGTTCTTAACAAGAGGGACTGCCAATTTACTTAGGAATCAGATTACAGTTGCCTATTGAAGTCTAGAAGGAGAAGAGGAAGTGGAGTATGGATGAGGAAAGTGTGAGAGAAAAACAGAAAAAAAATCCTGCTTTCTGACAAGTTTTTTTCTTACTCCAGTAGTGGATGCACAGCTACAATGATCAATACTGCTGCATAGCATCATCTATGCTGCTGTTAATTTTGAGTAAGCGGTACATAGATATATGAGAATAGAAATCCATCGCCTGCTTGTAATAGACATCATAGCAGTCACTCATCAACCACTAACTTAGAAACTACTGAATATTAGGGGCTGCAGAGTGGAAAACAGGTGAAAAATTAAGGATACAACTTATATGCTGATCAGAAATACTGTTATTCCTCATTTACAAACATGTGACAGCTTATTCTGAACAGTCACTTTAAATGACAGGCATGCTTTAAGCTTGCATTGGACATTCGATTATTTAATTGATCGTTATCACTCACGACTTATCTATTCATCTTAAATTGAAGCTTTAGGCAGGATTCACTCACAACATTTCAACACTTTTTCTGTACCTCACAGCATTTCTTTCAATCACAGCAATGCAGCCAGATGTTAATTTACAGATGTTATTTTTAAGTCTACGTGAACAGTGTGGATTTTTGTGGCATTTTTGGCACCAATGGCATTGTTTTCAAAACACACCATGATCTGAGTGTGACATTTTTTGTGCCGGTTTTTAGTAGACTCTTTACACTTCAAAAAGGGCAGTAAAAAGGCATTTACAAAAATGTGCCAACAAAAATGTGTAGCAAAATCCATCAGAATAAAGACTTATAAAGGCATGGAGTAAGCATTTTAAACCAATAAAAATGAGTGTGAAGGAGGCCTTGAATATTGTACTTTATACACTGTACTAAAAAAACTTTTGCTAGCTTGAAACCATCACTAGGAAGGCTCTTGTTTAATTTTAATTGACATAGCACTTCATACTTCATATCGAATCATTTCAAGATTTCTCTCTTAGATTCTGTACTAATCTGACAGAATGAAAATTGTGAGCTGCTCCATTGGATGCTCTATATACAAAAGTGTTCTCCCCATAAGGCAATACTGCTAGAAGAATACCTTCGAATATGCAAACAAGCCGGTAGAGCAGCACATAGCGGTTGTTCATTCGATTTATCAATTTATATGACACCTGCACATCCCCATCTTTTGTTCATTGCTACTGTATCTATCCAAATAGCAGTCCGTTACTTATTTGTATACCAAAGCAGACAGAATTTACCATTATGTCATTGTGTGTCCTAAAATGACACCTAATAATGAAGCTATTTCATTATAATAGCGTATTTCCTGTTTAGATCCATCGGTTGAAATAAGAATGTTTTCTTCTTTCAAAGTCATCCCAAATGAGGGTTTTAAAAAAAAAATTTCAGGAAATATAAGGCTTTTCTTTGGTAGCCCAATCTAACAAATATATTTTCATAAGAATTAACTAAGGAAAGGCAGTCTAAATAGGAAATATAGTTTCCTATGATTGTTCCTCTATTGGCAGTTTTCCTCAGTTTTTCTCACAGTTTGAAAAGCCAAGATCTCTTGGGTACAGTGCTAATAAGAATGCAGTGTGTTTTCCAAGGACCGACACATAAGCACCGATTCAGCAACACTGGTGTAGTGCACGCCCGCTGGAGGTCCGCCAGTCTTACTGGAGTAGAATTCCTGGCATACAAAACACTGGCATATTTGAAGAATTTCACGGGTGGGCATGGCCATGCAGCTATCCCACCCCGGCAGCAGAGCTGATTCAAACTGCCATGAAAATACCAAAAGTCACAAAATTTTCAAAGCTTTTAAACCAGTTTTTAGCATAAAAGCATTGATGAATTTGTTTCATAGTGTCAACTGAGCCTAAGGCCAAATTTAGTCGTCCATGTGACATGGTCCATGAACAGATCCTGATGCATGGACTAGCTATGAGTCTCCTAACCTGAACTTGACAGCCTCATATATTTCTATTCCTGAATTCAGTCTAAGGGTCAATTATCAGTAGAGAACGTTCCTAAAAATGCTAATTTCTGATAATCGGCCAGTTGTCATGGCTCGGTTTGGGGATTCGAGCCCGGTGACCTCTTGTTCCATGGTCAGTTCTCCTGTCAGCTGAGCTATTGCCCTTTTCTTTCTTGTCCTTTTGCTGATGCCTTTATTTTTCCTAAATGGGTTTGCTCCTCTTCAGGTGTTTCCTATTGTCCCAATTTGTTTGCCCTATCACTTTCTAGGTTGGGCTATATATATTCTCCCTTCACTACACTTCACTTCAGGTCATGTATTGGCATGAACACTAACAGTCTATAGGCAAAGAACGATCATATTACTGCATAACTTTGATTGAATTGCCTAAAGAAGGGACAGGATAATACTAATGTGCCCTTCTGCCCGCCCATTGTGAAGCAACTGCAATTGAATTCGTCCAGTTCCATTAAAGCACCTGGCAGCCATGCAGCTCTAAACATTTACTAGTCTAGAAAATGTTTTAGTGACGCTTTCCTTTAAACCTAAGGATGCAAGAGAATCTGCTGTCCACCGCCACGCAGCAACACACTGTGTGAGTCGGAAGACACTCCGGAGAGGAGTGCGGGATGAAAGTGAGTAATGCGGCCGTACCTAGAGGGACTGATGAGCAATGTACCATAGGATGGTGCTGTATATAGTGGGGCTGAGGAGCAATGTACTACAAGATGGGGCCATATATAGAGGGCCTGAAAGGAGTGATGTTCTGCAGGAGGGGGGCTGAATATAGAGGGGATGAGAAGCGATCCACTGCAGGATGGAGCTGAACTGTACATAGAGAGGCTGAGGAGCGATGTATTGCAGGCTGGGGCTGTATATACATAGGCTGATGAGAGTGATGTTTTACAGGATTGGGCCGCTTTTAGAAAAGCATGGAAGAGTGATATACAGCAGGACACGGTATACAGGAGTTGAAAAGTGATGTACTGAAGGATGGGGTTCCAAGTAAAGGGGCTGAGGAGATATACTGCAGAATGGGGCTGTTTATATACAAACTGAGGAGTGATGTACTGCATGGAGCTGTATTTATTGAGGGACAGAGGAGTGATGTACAGTTGGGTGGGACAGGTTTATAGAGGAGAGGAAGGAGAGCTGCAGCATAGGGCTATATATACATGGGCTGAGAGGAATAACGTACTTCAGGATGGGGCTGTGTATAGAGGTGCTGAAAAGAATAATATACTACAGGGTGGGCTGTATATAGAGTAGAGGAACTATGTAATGCTTAATGGTGCTGTACAGTGGGTACGGAAAGTATTCAGACCCCTTAAAATGTTTCACTCTTTGTTTCATTGCAGCCATTTGGTAAATTCTAAAAAGTTCATTTTTTTTCTCAATAAAGTATACTCTGCACCCCATCTTGACTGAAAAAAAACAGAAATGTAGAAATTTTTGTAAATTTATTAAAAAATAAAAACTGAAATATCACATGGTCATAAGTATTCAGACCCTTTGCTCAGACACTCATATTTAAGTCACATGCTGTCAATTTCCTTGTGATCCTCCTTGAGATGGTTCTACTCCTTCATTGGAGTCCAGCTGTGTTTAATTAAACTGATAGGACTTGATTTGGAAAGTCACACACCTATCTATAAGACCTCACAGCTCACAGTGCATGTCAGACCACATGACAATCATGAGCGCAAAGGAACTGCCCAAGGAGCTCAGAGACAGAATTGTGGCAAGGCACAGATCTGGCCAAGGTTACAAAATAATTTCTGCATTACTCAAGGTTACTAAGATCACAGTAGCCTCCATAATCCTTAAATGGAAGAAGTTTGGGACCACCAGAAGTCTTCCTAGACCTGGCCATCCAGCCAAACTGAGCAATCGTGGGAGAAGAGCCTTGATGAGAGAGGTAAAGAAGAACCCCAAGATCACTGTGGCTGAGCTCCAGAGATGCAGTAGAGAGATGGGAGAAAGTTCCACAAAGTCAACTACCACTGCAGCCCTTTCCGTACCCACTGTATATAGATGGGCTGAGAAGAGTGAGCTATGAAGGAGGGGGCTGTATATAAAGGGGATAATAGGAGTGATATACTGTAAAATGGGTTTATAGATAAAGGGGCTAAGGGGAGTGATACAATGGAGGAGGGGGTTGTATATAGAGGGACTGAGAGGAGTGATGTACCGCAGGATGGAGTTGTAGATAGAGAACTGAAGAGTGATATATAGCAGAATGGGATTGTAAATAAAAGGGCTAATAATCTTTAGATTATCACAATCTGTAAAACGCACCTATACAGAAGAGCATCTTGAGCTGGGAGATGCCTTTGGGCATGGTTAGCTGTAGCACCAGCTGAGATGTATTATTTATTTTTTCTTACCTATATAGAGCCATCATATTCTGCAGTGCTTTACAGACATTATTATCTTTTCCCGTATTGGGGTTCACAATCTAAATTCCCTATTAGTATGTCTATGGAGTGTGGAAGGAAATTAGAGTACTCGGAAGAAACCTACACAAACACTAGATTGTTCATTTATACAGCAGTAGTCAGGGTGTTGAGTGCTGATGCTAGTTGCCACTGGTATTTGTGCATCTTGTATTATAATGTTGGCAACGCTCAACAATTTAAAGAGAACCTATCTACTGGTTAAATGTGGCCAGTTGTTTGCTTTTTTAAAAATCCCCAATATGGTTCCAGAAATATGGGTCTTTGTGATTAGTGCTAATTTTTATGGTATCTCTTTATCAAGGGGGCATTTCTCATAGGATTCTCTAGGGGAATATCTTTAGACTGCTCCATATTAAGAACCTTTCAGCAAAATCCTTTTGGTAAAGACTATAAAAATTAGCACTAAATTAAAAGGCCCACATCTTTGGAACCATATGGTTGATTTAAAAAAGCAAACAACAACAAAAAACAACGGCATACTCAATGGCATACACTAGCCACTTTTGACTCGGTGACAAGTCCTCTTTAATGTGGCAGATTGATGCAGCAGTGCTTTGGATATTTTGAAATTGAGGAAATGGCGACTGCTTTTGGTGAAATGTATATATTTATTCAATATGGGTGCAGTGTGTGAGATGTAATTATAATCTGGGTTGGGGTGTGACTGAAAGGTTATGCCCCAAAAAAGGAAGTTATCTGCTATTCATAAGATAGAAGATAACTTTCTAATCATTGGGGTTCCAAACAATGGGACCCGCTGCAATCCTGAGAGTGGGGCTGTGGAACCCAGAGAATGGGTCTGTGTCCTGAATGGAGTGGAGGTACATATGAGAGGCCTCTACTCTATACATTGTCTATAGGATGGATGGAACTAACCGAGCACTGTGCTTGGCAGTCCCATAGTCAATGAATGGAGCTGAGGCCACATGCGTACACCTCCACACTATTGTAGATGGTGTTCCAAATCCATGATCTCAGGGTTCTGGTGCCCACCAGTGGTTGGATCAGCATATTATCCCCCCCTAATCTATGGATAGGAGATAACTTCATCTTTTGGGGGAATAATCCTTTATTATTAGACAACATGGGGTTTGAAAAATCCCAGGGGAAAGGGAATGATTATCGCAAGGAGGCATATTACAGTCATGGGGGTTGACTAATTATTATGCAACAGGGGATGTGTGATTATAATCTGAAGAACGGGGTGACTGGTTACTGCAGGAGGGTTTTACTATAACCTTGGTGGGTGCAACTAATTATTATACTACGGGTAACGACTGCATCACTGTATGATGTTATAATCAGGAGGAATTGGGGGAATGAATTACTATTATACTATGAGGGAATTGTTACTGCAAGTGGCTGGGATTATGATGGGTGGGCTTCAAACCACATTTTATTCAGACCAAGTCTAACCTGGTTAGTTAGCAGGAGAATTCTCTCACGCTCACCGCAAGCGCAGGAGAATTTTCCCACGCTGTCAGTGATGTGCATGAGGTGAGCTGAGTTCATAGGACTTGAACTCGGCTCATCTGGATGCCGTCACAGCCAAACACTGAGGAGCGCTAGCATGCCTGCGCTTCTCAGTGTCTGCGGCATGGCAAGCTGGATGGCAGCTTTCGGCTGCGATCCAGCCTGTCATGTGAATGTAGCAGAGCTGGAGCCGTCCTGGGAACCATGGAAAGGTAAGGATGAGGTTGGTTTATTATTTTATTTTTATTGCAGGAGATCGTTGGCTTCAGCTGGAAGTGGCGTGATGGTAAGTATGGTTTAATTTAGAACAATAAAGAATTGTGTGTTTATTTCAATTAAAGGACTTTATTCTGGGTGTTTGTGGTTTTTTTTAACTTTGACTATGGGGTTAGTAATGGGGGTGTCTTATAGACGCCTCTCCATTACTAACCTGGGCTTGATGTCATCTGGCATTATAAGCTGACATCAACCCCAGCCCTATTACCCCACTGCCACCGCAACAGGGCAGTGGGAAGAGCGAGGCTAAGTGCCAGAATTGGCGCATCCTATGGATGCGCCATTTCTGGGGCGGCTGACGGCTGGTGTTTCTAGCCTGGGAGGGGGCCAATATTCATGGCACCCTTCCTGGGCTATTAATATCAGCCCCCAGCTGTCTGCCTAGCCTTTGCTAGCTATTAAAATAGGGGGACCCCACGTCATTTTTTTGGGGGGTCCGCAATTTTAATAGCTAGTAAAGGCTAGGTATTCAGCTGGGGGCTGATATTAGTAGCCTGGGAAGCTCCGTGGGTATTACCCCCATCCCAGGCTTCAAACATCTGCCCCAGCCGTCTGCTTAACCTCCGCTAGAGACTAAAATTACGGGGAACCCCACGGCAATTTTTTTTTTAATAAATCCTTTATTTTAACACTAAATGACAAGTACAGTAACCAACACTATCACTGTACTTCTTATATATGTGACTGACATGTTTCTATCTATCTAATCTATGTGTGATGCTCTATTCTTTCTGTTCTAAATTGTCGGGTACCAATGCTGAATTGCCGGCCGGCTTTTTTAAAGAGACGGTGCATGAAAACACTATTATTTTTTTTAATAAATCCTTTAACACTAAATGACAAGTACAGTAACCAACACTGTCACTGTACTTCTTGTATATGTGACTGACATGTTTCTAGCTATCTAATCTATGTGTGATACTCTATTCTTTCTGTTCTAAATTGTCGGGTACTGATGCTGAATTGCCAGCTGGCTTTTTTAAAGAGAGTGTCTTCTGAGCAGTTTGTCAGCTTTTGGACACCTTTGAAGGTGTTTTCTATGTGTTTTTAATTGCCTGCCATTGGTTTTAACGGTGTTCGACGGTGTTAGACAGTGTTCTAAGGTGTTCGACGAACAGTTCCACGAACATCCCGGTGTTCGACGAACCGAACCGAACCCGAACACTATGGGGGTGGCTCAACACTAGTCTCAAGGGACAGAACTAACAGGCGGTAGTGGAGCCCATTAGCTCGGAGCACAGACCTACACTCTTAACTGCTAGAGGGGTAGTTGATGTACGCAATGGGAGGGTACCTATACGTCTCCTAAATTGTGGGGAGGAGGAAGTTAAATTACCAAGATACGCCACTGTTGCCAGATTGTATACTGTGAATGATGATGCCATACACACAGTGGAATTCTTGACCCCACCAGATACAGTGGAGGACAATGACTCCGAAGCTCAGCTGGAGGATTGGTGTCAACAGCTTGATGTTGGGACTGATGCCACTCCTGTCCATCAGAAACACGGTGTTTACAGGGTTGTTCAGGAATATGATTGTGTTTAGTAAACACCCACTTGACTTTGGAAGGGTTAAGGGGGTACAACACCACATACCCAATGGTAACCATCCACCCATTAAAGAGCGTTACAGACCCGTACCACCAGCGCATTATCAGAAAGCCAAGGAAATGTTACATGACATGAAAAAGGCAGGGGTAGTAAGGGATAGCTGTAGCCCCTGGGCAGCTCCCCTGGTCCTGGTCAGGAAAAATGATGGCAGCATGACGATGTGTTTAAATTACCGACAGATTAATCGAATAACACATAAAGATGCATACCCTTTGCCCCGTATAGAGGAATCCCTGGCTGCATTAAAATCTGCCAATTACTTCTCTACACTGGATCTCAATAGCGGGTACTGGCAAGTCTCTGTTGCTGAGGCAGACCGGGAGAAGACGGCCTTCACCACCCCGATGGGACTGTGCGAGTTCAAAAGCATGCAGTTTGGACTCTGCAATGCACCCGGAACATTCCAGAGGCTGATGGAGTGTTGCTTGGGACACCGGAACTTCAAGACAGTGCTGCTGTACCTGGATGACGTTATCGTGTACTCGAGGACATATGAGGACTAGAGATGAGCGTTGTTCGACTCGAACTGTTCGCCAATCTCAAATTCGAACTGTTTTGGGCGGTGTTCGAGCCGTTCGGTGAACACGAACGATTTGAGAAAAATTTGGCTGTTCGAGGTTATGTTCGATAACTGTTCGTGCACCAAAATCATAACTGGATTTTTTCTCAGTAATGATGAAAATTAATGTTAATACGCAGTTTGAGTGTACAGCGGGGTGGGGGGAGGGGCAGGGGATGGATCTCTGCAGGAATAATGAAGATCTCCATTTTTTTTTCTCTTTCCCGCATTTACAGTGGGGAGGTGCAATCTGTCAGCCTATCAGCAGCGCACACACGGAGCGAAGTGCTTTTTTTCACACAAGCAAGGGCATGTGTCATTGGCAGTGTATGTCACATGTCCTTGCCCTATAAGACCAAGCCATTTTCCCCGTCGCCACCATTTTCTCACTGCTGCAGCTGCGTGTTAGACGGCACCGCTGTTGCTGTGTGCGCTATACCTTGTTAATTTCAAGCCAATTTTCGCACAAATCTACAGATAGCTTGGGAGTAGGGAATAGTTGTGATTGCAGTCCTTTTAAGGACTAGGTTACAGCATTTCCTACGACTTTTATCAGGCAGGTCTGTGCTCTTAAATAGATAGATTGTGGGAGTAAAGACTAATTGTAATTGCAGTCCTTTTCAGGACTAGGTTACATCAGTTCCTATCAGTTTTTGCCAGGCAGGTCTGTGCCAGTGCTGTGCAAGTTTTTTTCACAGCATTTGGCTGAATCTAGCAAAGCTAATCCTTTTTGGCCTATTGCAGAGTGTGTTAGTCAGTGGAGTAGCCTATCTGTGTTGCAAGATATACCACCTGTGTATAGAATACCAATTTTTTTACTGCACCTAGTGAAGTAAAATCTTTTGGGCATAGCATCATTCTATTAGTCCATCTATACTGACCTCCATCAGGTTGCAAATTGAATACACTTTTTTTCTGCATCTAGCTCTGAAAAAATATTTGGGCATCTAGCAGTGTGTGGGACTTGTTCTATTAGTCCATCTATACTGACCTCCATCAGGTTGCAAACTGAATATAATTTTTTTCTGCATCTAGCTCTGAAAAAATATTTGGCCTTCTAGCAGTGTGTGGGACTTTCTCTATTAGTCCATCTATACTGAACTCCATCAGGTTGCAAATTAAAAATAATTTTTATCTGCATCTAGCTCTGAAAAAATATTTGGCCTTCTAGCAGTGTGTGGAACTTTCTCTATTAGTCCATCTATACTGACCTCCATCAGGTTGCAAATTAAAAATAATTTTTTGTCTGCATCTAGCTCTGAAAAAATATTTGGCCTTCTAGCAGTGTGTGGGACTTTCTCTATTAGTCCATCTATACTGACCTCCATCAGGTTGCAAATTCAAAATAATTTTTTCTCTGCCTCTAGCTCTGAAAAAATATTTGGCCTTCTAGCAGTGTGTGGGACTTTCTCTATTAGTCCATCTATACTGACCTCCATCAGGCTGCAAATTAAAAATAATTTTTATCTGCATCTACCTCTGAAAAAATATTTGGCCTTCTAGCTGTGTGTGGGACTTGTTCTATTAGTCCATCTATACTGACCTCCATCAGGTTGCAAACTGAATATAATTTTTTTCCGCATCTAGCTCTGAAAAAATATTTGGCCTTCTAGCAGTGTGTGGGACTTTCTCTATTAGTCCATCTATACTGACCTCCATCAGGTTGCAAATTAAAAATAATTTATATCTGCATCTAGCTCTGAAAAAATATTTGGCCTTCTAGCAGTGTGTGAGACTTTCTCTATTAGTCCATCTATACTGACCTCCATCAGGTTGCAAATTAAAAATAATTTTTTGTCTGCATCTAGCTCTGAAAAAATATTTGGTCTTCTAGCAGTGTGTGGGACTTTCTCTATTAGTCCATCTATACTGACCTCCATCAGGTTGCAAACTGAATATATTTTTTTTCTGCATCTACCTCTGAAAAAATATTGGGCTTCTAGCTGTGTGTGGGACTTGTTCTATTAATCCATGTATACAGACCTCCATCAGGTTGCAAACTGAATATAATTTTTTTCTGCATCTACCTCTGAAAAAATATTTGGGCTTCTAGCTGTGTGTGGGACTTGTTCTATTAGTCCATCTATACTGACCTCCATCAGGTTGCAAACTGAATATAATTTTTTTCTGCATCTAGCTCTGAAAAAATATTTGGCCTTCTAGCAGTGTGTGGGACTTTCTCTATTAGTCCATCTATACTGACCTCCATCAGGTTGCAAATTAAAAATAATTTTTATCTGCATCTAGCTCTGAAAAAATATTTGGCCTTCTAGCAGTGTGTGGGACTTTCTCTATTAGTCCATCTATACTGACCTCCATCAGGTTGCAAACTGAATATATTTTTTTTCTGCATCTACCTCTGAAAAAATATTTGGGCTTCTAGCTGTGTGTAGGACTTGTTCTATTAGTCCATCTATACTGACCTCCATCAGGTTGCAAACTGAATACAATTTTTTTCTGCATCTACCTCTGAAAAAATATTTGGGCTTCTAGCTGTGTGTGGGACTTGTTCTATTAGTCCATCTATACTGACCTCCATCAGGTTGCAAATTGAATATCATTTTTTTCTGCATCTAACCCAGCCAATAGTTTTAGCCTAATACCACAGTTTGGCCACTCAGCTCTGCTCGGTTCCCATCCATTGTTTTTTTGTGCAAACAACTCCAGAGTTGTGAATTAGTTAACCACCAAAATGAGTGGAAAAAGGCCTGCTGCTGGTGGAAAGGGGAATAGGCGTCTTGGGAAGGTGAAAAAAGGTTGTGTCCGTGGGGTAGGTGTTAAAGCAACAGTAACATCTGCAGAAGAAAGACCATCTTCCAGCCAAGCTAAAATGTCTACTTCTTTTAGCAGACAATGTGATAAGATCCCTTTCTTACGGCCACGCCAATCGCTACAAATTCCAGATGAGGCACAAAAACAGCAGGTGCTTCAACGGATATCAAGTGCTCCTTTAAGTGGGCTCTCCTCCACATCAACTTCAACATCACAAATACTCCAGTCCTCAAAGGTGTCACCCCAATCGCACTTGCTTCCTCACAGCTCCCAAATCTCCAGCTGCCCGTCTGAGTATGAGGTAGAACAGATGGTTGAGTCTGCAGAGCTGTTTACTCATACTATAGCCTGGGAATCAGAGGTCGACTCCAGCGCTTCTGTGAATCCAGACGAGGAAATGATCTGCACTGATGCCCAGAATCTTTATGAGTCGGATCCAGGACCAGACGCAGAAGGTTCTGACCATAATGTAGACCCTCATTCCCAAACTGTAACTCCTGTTGGTGGAGACAATGAGGAAGACGATGATGAGACTCAAATACCTGATTGGAGCGACAACTTTAGTTTTTTGTCAGGGCAGGAACAGGTTGGCTCTGAGGACGACGGGTGTGATAACGCACAGGGTGATGATGATGAGGTTGGAGATCCCACTTACTGTCAACCCACAGTCAGCCAAGAGATGAGGTCAGCAGAGGAGGTGGAGGAAGATGCTAGTGACGACGAGGTCAGGTTGCGCCTTCCTGGACAGAGACGTAGTACTGGAAGCACGTCAACAACTGCATCCTCAAACACAACTCTGCCTCTCACCACAAGTCGTGGTGGCTCTTCAGGTCGCATGGGTGCTAAGCCTTGCATAGCCTGGGCATTTTTTCAGATCGATAAAGATGACCCAACTCGTGTTATCTGTAACATTTGTCAGCAAAAGCTAAGTAGAGGCCAAAAAATACATAGTTTGAGTACTTCATGCATGAACCGGCACATGGACATGAAGCATAAGTTGCAGTGGGAAGCTCAGTGTGCTACAATGCGGCCTAGCCGGCCGGGCCAACCGCCGTCTGCCATATCTTGTGCATCCGCGGCCTCTTCATCCTCTGTGACTGGGGGGACAGCAGTCACTCCTGTTTTGGGGCGCAGACCTGCCACCTCTTTACCCGCAACAGCCAGCGTGATTGGCAGGTCATCATTTTCTTTGGAGGTGGTAACACCAGCTGGTGTTGAGTGCTGTCTGACATCGATAGCACCACCTTTGGATCAAGGCAACCTAACATGTCCGCCTGCATCTTCCTCACAGACCGGCAGTTTGCCGGGGATACCCTTATCAACCCCGTCTAAGCACAATAGCCAGCCCTCGGTCCCTCAGATGTGGACAAGTAAAAGACCATTTCCTCCTAGCCATGAGAAAGCTAAGAGGTTGAATTTCACCATCTGCAA
Source organism: Phyllobates terribilis (assembly GCF_046119375.1). NCBI lineage: Eukaryota > Metazoa > Chordata > Amphibia > Anura > Dendrobatidae > Phyllobates > Phyllobates terribilis. The sequence continues at coordinate 166,731,415 of NW_027362764.1, forward strand.
GCTCTTGGCTACAGAAATGCTGCCTTTCCGCCTGGTGGACACAGAGGATTTTCGAGACCTTATGTCCGTCGCAGTGCCCCAGTACCAGATGCCCAGTCGGCACTACTTCTCAAAGAAAGGTGTGCCTGCGCTCCACCAGCATGTCGCACACAACATCACCGCTTCTTTGAGAAACTCTGTGTGTGACAGGGTGCATTTCACCACAGACACTTGGACGAGTAGGCATGGACAGGGGCGTTACATGTCGTTGACTGGGCATTGGGTAACTATGGTGACAGCAGGACAAGGGGCTGCTGTCCAAGTCTTGCCGTCCCCACGAGTTGTGCGACAATACTCTTTATGTCAAAGTTCCTCCACTGCTTCTGCCTCCTCAACCTCCTCTCGGTCTTCCACCTGCACCCAAAGCCTGTCTGGTCATGCCACAAGCTTTCTAACTGCGCAGAAGGGATCCTGCACACCTCCTTACTATGCTGGCAGTAGGGCTCAACGTCATCAGGCGGTTTTTACTTTGAAATGTCTGGGAAATGTGAGTCACACAGCTGAGGAGTTGTGGTCAGCTCTGGAGAACCAATTTCATGAATGGTTGTCTCCACTGGACCTGAAACCAGGGAAGGCCGTGTGCGACAATGCTGCAAACCTGGGTGCGGCCCTTCGCCGGGGCAATGTCACACACGTGCCTTGTATGGCTCACGTGTTGAACCTGGTTGTCCAGCAATTTTTAGCCCACTATCCCAGACTAGATGGCCTTCTGCAGAGGGCACGGTCGCTGTGTGCTCACTTCCGCCGTTCGCATCCCGCAGCTCAGTGACTTACATCTCTACAGAAGTCGTTGGGCCTGCCACTTCACCGGCTAAAATGCGATGTGCCTACCCGGTGGAATTCAACTCTGCACATGTTGCAGCGACTGTGGCAGCACCGACAAGCCCTGGTGCAATACGTTCTGACGTATAGCCTGGGCCAACGAGATCCAGAGGTGGGGCAAATCACGCTGGAGGAGTGGTCTCAGATCAGGGATCTATGTACCCTTCTGCACAGTTTTGAAATGGCGACGAAGATGTTTAGTGCTGACGATGCCATTATCAGCATGACTATTCCGGTGATTTACATGCTGGAGCACATGTTAAACAGAATTCGGAGTCAGGTGGTGGCACAAGAGGAGGTGGAGGAAGTAGAGGAGGAGGAGTTGTATGCGGAAGGGCTAACATCTGCAAGGTCCAGACGGTCGGCAGCACCAAGGCGGCAGGCATGTGAGGGTGGGGGAGATGGTTTTACCAGGGCGCATGGTAGCAGCCAAACTAGTGAGGAAGGTGCAGGAGCCCAGGAAGGAGTGGAAGACGAACTGATGGAAGACTCATCAGATGAGGGAGACCTTGATCACATTTCTGTTGTGCGAGGTTGGGGGGAGAGGACAGAGGAAGGAAGCATGATTGTTACCTCGCCACCAACACAACAGGGACTTGGTGCTCCTGGATGCGCAACACACATGAGTGCCTTCTTGCTGCACTAAATGCAACATGACCCTCGAATTGTGAGAATTAGAAATAATCCTGACTACTGGGTTGCCACACTGTTAGATCCCCGGTACAAAAGTAAATTTGCAGAAATTATTCCTGCCATAGAAAGGGATGCACGCATGCAGGAGTATCAGCAGAGACTGTTGCAGAATCTTACATGTGCTTTTCCACAAAACACCAGTGGTGCACGTAGTGAATCTCACAGTTCCAACTTGCCAACCGTGGGACCGTCAAGTGTTCAGCACTCAAACCGTAACAGAACCACAGTATCTGCTGGTAACATCAATTTTGCGGAATCATTTCACCACTTTTTTAGCCCATCCTTTGCAAGGCCACAGGAGACAAGAAGTCTGACACATAGTCAACGCCTAGAGACGATGGTACAGGAGTATCTCCAAGTAAACATTGAAGCCATGACTGTGTCACTGGACCCTTGCTCTTTTTGGGCTTCCAATCTGGATAAATGGCCGGAGCTAGCCACTTACGCCTTGGAGATCTTGTCATGCCCCGCAGCCAGCGTTCTGTCTGAACGTGTGTTCAGCGCTGCTGGTGGTGTGCTGACAGATAAGCGAACGCGGCTCTCCACTGATAATGTAGACAGACTCACGTTCATAAAGATGAACAAATCATGGATCCGAAACGACTTTTCTACCCCTGTGTCATCCTGGGGAGAGTAAAAGCTTGATGATTGGTTAAAATCACCCTACCAACCGTTTTAAGCTTTCAAATTACTAATCATGTTTATCTGTATCTTGGCTGGAAAATAATTTGGGCTTTGTAGCAGTGTGCAGCACTGATTCTATTAGGCCATCTATAATAAGCTCCACCAGATTTAAAATTACTAATCATGTTTATCTGTATCTTGACTGGAAAATAATTCGGGCTTTGTAGCAGTGTGCAGCACTGATCCTATTAGGCCATCTATACTAAGCTCCACCAGATTTAAAATTAATAATAATTTTTAGCTGCATCTAGCCCGGAAAATAATTTTGGGGCTCCGAGATGCGCAAGACACATAAGTGCCTTCTTGCTGCACTACCTGCAACATGACCCTCATATTGTCAGAATTCGAAGTAATCATGACTAGTGTTGAGCCACCCCCGTAGTGTTCGAGTTCGGTTCGGTTCGTCGAACACCCGTGTGTTCGCCGAACTGTTCGTCGAACTGTTCGTCGAACACCTTCGAACACCGTTAAAAACAATGGCAGGCAAACAAAAACACATAGAAACACATAGAAAACACCTTCAAAGGTGTCCAAAAGCTGACAAACTGCTCAGAAGACATAACTAACACATGGAAAAGTGACAAGTACATATAGTCATGCGAAAATAAAAGAGGTGGAGGAGTAAAAGGAGGGGGAGACACAGATATAGGCATGTCATGCCCTTCTAAAATCCAAAAAGTGAGAAGCCGACACGGCCAGTCCGCTCCTGCCCGTGCCACCTCCGTGTCGCCGGGTTTGTGCCAGAGCCGCGGTGAACCCTGACGGCCAGCCCCCCTCTCCCAATACTGGTGCCTGTCCGCTGGTGGGTCGAGCGAGCCCCCCTGTGGTGGAGGCAGCTCTAAGCTTTTTAATTTAAATTGTCTCTCTAATTTGAATGAATACACTTTAAATCCATTTACAAGGATCTATTGGAGGGCAAGTCTCATGCCAGCAGCCGCGTAACTCCAGCTCCAGTAGCGTCCACTAAAGCTGCTGCAGTTAAAAAGCTTTTATAAGGATCGAGCTCGGCTGTCCACCGCAAGGCATCCTACTGCCAGTCCCAGCCCCTATGCCTTGGGGTGCCTCCTGATGCACTTCACTAAGTATCCCATGGTCCCGAATCATTTCCTTTGAAAAAAATAAGTGTCTAAACTACAGGTGGTGTAGCTTGCTTTACAGCCGGGATAATCCGCTGACTAGCAGACACTGCTACTAGGCACAAAGTATTTCCTGGGCTAGATGCAGTTAAAAATTTGTAATTAGATACTCTCGTTGGATGCTGAGAAAGCATTCCATAGAGTCTCCTGGCACGCCATATATGATTCTCTTAAAAAGCTTGGGGTAGGGGTCTAGGGGACCCTTTTATAGCCAAAATCACGGCCCTGTATCGCAATACGTCACCTAGGCTGAAGATAAATGGAACTGCAGCACCCTGAGGGCTCGGTTGCTACAGACGTATTGCACCTCACCCAGAGGTGTGATATCTCACTCTCAGGTAAGGATGGAGTGTGGATCAGGACCCGACACCTGCATGCATTACACCACATTGCCGTGGGGCAGGGCGACCAATATGCCCCTGAGATGGGCACGACAGTCCCTGTCCCTGGCTGGAGTGGGGGGAGGGAACACTGAGGAAGGGGAACCCTGTAGTGCAGGAGCAGGGAGGAAGCAGTTCCTGGGTGCATTGAGAAGGGAGTATAAAAGGTGGGCACCATCTTAGTTCAGTGCAGAGAAGTCTGAGCAGAAGTGGCAGGGAGCAGGGGCTCTGCATGAGCTCTGCTCCGGAGGCGGGCCTAGTAACAGAGGCCCAGGCCTGGAAGAGGGAGAAGGAAGGAAGAGGAGCAGAGAAGGCTCCAGGAACGAGGAATGAAGGGATCCCAGGGGTGCGGACGGGCGAGTCGCCACCGCACGCCCGAATCCACCTGCGTGGAGGGGTCAGGCCAAAGGGGGAGACCGGTCCCCGAACTAGTGGAGGCAGGAAACGACCCTCAGCTAGAAACCGGAGGCTCTGACATTTTATGTGGCGCAGCCCCTCGCTACACCCGCTAGGAAGGCACCACATAGGGTCAGGGAAACTGGCGCCAAGTTTACCAAGAGGAGGCCCGAGGCAGCCGGACAGAAGTGTTGGTAAGAAAGGCCAGACAAAGGACACACAAAGGGGGTCCTGAGAAGTGCTCCAAAGTTATCTGGGAGTTGTCTGAGCCCCTCACCTGGTGAGCACAGTACGACGTGGGCAGCCGTTACCTGCAGACGTGGTCTGGATAATAAGAACTGTGAGTAAAGGCCCTGGACTGCATCACTGACTCCGTGTCGTTACTGCTGCTGCCCTGCACCATCACCCCCATCCTCCGCATACACTGCCCTGAGGCAATACTCCTCCTGTGGGGAGTTATGCTACGCTCTGCTGCACCCACAACACCAGCCTCAGCGGTCTGCCCTGGAGCGGCGGTTCACTCTGACCGCAATCCACGGGTGGCGTAGTCGGACATTTAAACATCAAAACCACATAAATAGTTCCGCCACTGGTTTGACCGCCCTGAGCCACGGAACCGGGTTGCCGCCACGGAGACTACAACCACCAGCAGCCACCAAAAAGGGTCCGGCTCCGGGTGTCCCAAGGCCCAGGGGGCGCGTCAGAACATTTTCATCGCCTTTCACAATCACCAATGGGACAAGGCAGGGATGTTCTCTGTCCCCTCTCCTATACATCCTAGTGACTGAGCACCTGCTCTCATCAATTCGCCATAACCCCAATATTAGGTGGATTGAGGTGGGAGGCACCGAGTACAAGTGCTCTCTATTTGCTGATGATGTCCTAGTATACATCACTCAATCACATATATCCATCCCTGCTGTTATGGCTGAAATAGATCACTTTGTTACATGGTCAAATTTTAAAATCAATGCAGCGAAGTCTGAGGCCCTCGATGTCTCCCTCCCCAAATCCATATAGGATTCCATCCAGTCCAACTTTCCCTTTGCCTGTCCCTCACAGGGTATCAAATACTTAGGAATTCCTATTCATAGAGACCTCTCCCATCTATGTTATCTTAATTTTGGGCCCTTTATTGAACAACTCCATACAGACCACGGTTGGCAAGTTAGAACTGTAAGATTCACTACGTGAACCGCTGGTGTTTTGTGGAAAAGCACATGTACACTGCGTTCCAAATTATTATGCAAAAAGTGTTTAGGAGTGATAAGGGAAGAATTTGTTTGTTTGTCAGTTAAACTCATTGATGGTGATGTGTGTCAGGGCTCTTTATATCACTGTAAGCAATTGCAGACACCTGTGCTAATTAGTTTGGCAGGTGTGTCCAATGAAAGGCAAGACTACTTAAGAAGGCTCTCTCACATTATTAAGCAGCCTACATTTTCTGCCAAAATGGGAAAGAAAAAGGATGTGTCGGCTGCTGAGAAGCAACAAATTGTGGAGTGTTTAGGTCAAGGCATGACTACAATCAACATTGTGCGATGATCATGATGAAGTGTCTTGGCAATCAAGAAGTATGTAGCTGATTCACAGTACACACGTGTGCGTGCTGATAAGGGCAAATTGAGGACTCTTTCCTACAGGCAATTATGTCAGGTTGAAAGAGCAGCGGCCAAAAAGCCTTGTCATAGCAGCAGACAAGTTTTTGAAGCTGCTTGTGCCTCCAACGTCCCCCGAACAACAAGATGCAGGGTCCTTCAGAGGTTTGCAGCTGTGCATACGCCATCCTGTCGACCTCCTCTATCCACTTCACACAAGCAGAAACGGCTTCAGTGGGCCAAACATTACATGAAGACTGATTTCAAAACAGTTTTGTTCACGGATGAGTGCCGTGCAGCGCTCGATGGTCCAGATGGATGGAGTGGAGGATGGCTGGTTGATGGACACCCCACGCAAACACGGCTACAGCGCCAACAAGGAGGAGGTGGAGTAATGTTTTGGGCTGGAATCATGGGGAGAGAGATTGTCGGCCCCTTTAGGATCCCTGAAGGCGCTAAAGATGAACTCCATAATGTATGTGGATTTTCTCAAACAGCATTTCCTGCCATGGTTCAAGAAGAAGAACCGTGTATTTCACAGCAAGATCATTTTTTTGCATGATAATGCACCATCTCATGCTGCACATAAAACATCTGCATCTCTGGCTGATATGGGCATAAAAGGGGACAAACTTATGGTGTGACCCCCATGCTCCCCTGACCTCTACCCCATTCAGAACCTTTGGAGCATCATTAAAAGGAGTGTCTATGATGGCGGGAGGCAGTTCACATCTAAGCAACAGCTCTGGGAGGGTATTCTGTCCTCATGCAAAACAATTGAAGCAGAAACCATCCAAAACCTGACAAATTCAATGGACGAGAGAGTTCAGAAGCTCCTTTCGAACAAGGGGTCCTATGTGAAAATGTAACATCACCTAGAATAAAGTTTTGAGTTGAAAACTGTTTGATTTCAGTTTCTAACAACCTGCTAATGCTTATAATTTCAAAAATGACCATTTTTTTGGTCTTTATTAAAATGAAAAGGTTGATCGAAAAGTTTGGGGGATCTAAGAGTGTGGCAACCCAGTAGTCATGATTACTTCGAATTCTGACAATATGAGGGTCATGCTGCAGGTAGTGCAGCAAGAAGGCACTTATGTGTCTTGCGCATCTCGGAGCCCCAAAATTGTTTTCCGGGCTAGATGCAGCTAAAAATTATTTTAAATTTTAAATCTGGTGAAGCTTTAGTATAGATGGCCTAATAGGATCAGTGCTGCACACTGCTACAAAGCCCAAATTATTTTCCAGTCAAGATACAGATAAACATGATTAGTAATTTGAAAGCTTAAAACGGTTGGTAGGGTGATTTTAACCAATCATCAAGCTTTTACTCTCCCCAGGATGACACAGGGGTAGAAAAGTCGTTTCGGATCCATGATTTGTTCATCTTTATGAACGTGAGTCTGTCTACATTATCAGTGGAGAGCCGCGTGCGCTTATCTGTCAGCACACCACCAGCAGCGCTGAACACACGTTCAGACAGAACGCTGGCTGCGGGGCATGACAAGATCTCCAAGGCGTAAGTGGCTAGCTCCGGCCATTTATCCAGATTGGAAGCCCAAAAAGAGCAAGGGTCCAGTGACACAGTCGTGGCTTCAATGTTTACTTGGAGATACTCCTGTACCATCGTCTCTAGGCGTTGACTATGTGTCAGACTTCTTGTCTCCTGTGGCCTTGCAAAGGATGGGCTAAAAAAGTGGTGAAATGATTCCGCAAAATTGATGTTACCAGCAGATACTGTGGTTCTGTTACGGTTTGAGTGCTGAACACTTGACGGTCCCACGGTTGGCAAGTTGGAACTGTGAGATTCACTACGTGCACCACTGGTATTTTGTGGAAAAGCACATGTAAGATTCTGCAACAGTCTCTGCTGATACTCCTGCATGCGTGCATCCCTTTCTATGGCAGGAATAATTTCTGCAAATTTACTTTTGTACCGGGGATCTAACAGTGTGGCAACCCAGTAGTCAGGATTATTTCTAATTCTCACAATTCGAGGGTCATGTTGCAGGTAGTGCAGCAAGAAGGCACTCATGTGTGTTGCGCATCCAGGAGCACCAAGTCCCTGTTGTGTTGGTGGCGAGGTAACAATCATGCTTCCTTCCTCTGTCCTCTCCCCCCAACCTCGCACAACAGAAATGTGATCAAGGTCTCCCTCATCTGATGAGTCTTCCATCAGTTCGTCCTCCACTTCTTCCTGGGCTCCTGCACCTTCCTCACTAGTTTGGCTGCTACCATGCGCCCTGGTAAAACCATCTCCCCCACCCTCACATGCCTGCCGCCTTGGTGCTGCCGACCATCTGGACCTTGCAGATGTTAGCCCTTCCGCATACAACTCCTCCTCCTCTACTTCCTCCACCTCCTCTTGTGCCACCACCTGACTCCGAATTCTGTTTAACATGTGCTCCAGCATGTAAATCACCGGAATAGTCATGCTGATAATGGCATCGTCAGCACTAAACATCTTCGTCGCCATTTCAAAACTGTGCAGAAGGGTGCATAGGTCCCTGATCTGAGACCACTCCTCCAGCGTGATTTGCCCCACCTCTGAATCTCGTTGGCCCAGGCTATACGTCAGAACGTATTGCACCAGGGCTTGTCGGTGCTGCCACAGTCGCTGCAACATGTGCAGAGTTGAATTCCACCGGGTAGGCACATCGCATTTTAGCCGGTGAAGTGGCAGGCCCAACGACTTCTGTAGAGATGTAAGTCGCTGAGCTGCGGGATGCGAACGGCGGAAGTGAGCACACAGCGACCGTGCCCTCTGCAGAAGGCCATCTAGTCTGGGATAGTGGGCTAAAAATTGCTGGACAACCAGGTTCAACACGTGAGCCATACAAGGCACGTGTGTGACATTGCCCCGGCGAAGGGCCGCACCCAGGTTTGCAGCATTGTCGCACACGGCCTTCTCTGGTTTCAGGTCCAGTGGAGACAACCATTCATGAAATTGGTTCTCCAGAGCTGACCACAACTCCTCAGCTGTGTGACTCACATTTCCCAGACATTTCAATGTAAAAACCGCCTGATGACGTTGAGCCCTACTGCCAGCATAGTAAGGAGGTGTGCAGGATCCCTTCTGCGCAGTTAGAAAGCTTGTGGCATGACCAGACAGGCTTTGGGTGCAGGTGGAAGACCGAGAGGAGGTTGAGGAGGCAGAAGCAGTGGAGGAACTTTGACATAAAGAGGATTGACGCACAACTCGTGGGGACGGCAAGACTTGGACAGCAGCCCCTTGTCCTGCTGTCACCATAGTTACCCAGTGAACAGTCAGCGACATGTAACTCCCCTGTCCATGCCTACTCGTCCAAGTGTCTGTGGTGAACTGCACCCTGTCACACACAGAGTTTCTCAAAGAAGCGGTGATGTTGTGTGCGACATGCTGGTGGAGCGCAGGCACACCTTTCTTTGAGAAGTAGTGCCGACTGGGCATCTGGTACTGGGGCACTGTGACGGACATAAGGTCTCGAAAATCCTCTGTGTCCACCAGGCGGAAAGGCAGCATTTCTGTAGCCAAGAGCTTGCAGATGGTGAAATTCAACCTCTTAGCTTTCTCATGGCTAGGAGGAAATGGTCTTTTACTTGTCCACATCTGAGGGACCGAGGGCTGGCTATTGTGCTTAGACGGGGTTGATAAGGGTGTCCCCGGCAAACTGCCGGTCTGTGAGGAAGATGCAGGCGGACATGTTAGGTTGCCTTGATCCAAAGGTGGTGCTATCGATGTCGGACAGCGCTCAACACCAGCTGGTGTTCCCACCTCCAAAGAAAATGATGACCTGCCAATCACGCTGGCTGTTGCGGGTAAAGAGGTGGCAGGTCTGCGCCCCAAAACAGGTGTGACTGCTGTCCCCCCAGTCACAGAGGATGAAGAGGCCGCGGATGCACAAGATATGGCAGACGGCGGTTGGCCCGGCCGGCTAGGCCGCATTGTAGCACACTGAGCTTCCCACTGCAACTTATGCTTCATGTCCATGTGCCGGTTCATGCATGAAGTACTCAAACTATGTATTTTTTGGCCTCTACTTAGCTTTTGCTGACAAATGTTACAGATAACACGAGTTGGGTCATCTTTATCGATCTGAAAAAATGCCCAGGCTATGCAAGGCTTAGCACCCATGCGACCTGAAGAGCCACCACGACTTGTGGTGAGAGGCAGAGTTGTGTTTGAGGATGCAGTTGTTGACGTGCTTCCAGTACTACGTCTCTGTCCAGGAAGGCGCAACCTGACCTCGTCGTCACTAGCATCTTCCTCCACCTCCTCTGCTGACCTCATCTCTTGGCTGACTGTGGGTTGACAGTAAGTGGGATCTCCAACCTCATCATCATCACCCTGTGTGTTATCACACCCGTCGTCCTCAGAGCCAACCTGTTCCTGCCCTGACAAAAAACTAAAGTTGTCGCTCCAATCAGGTATTTGAGTCTTATCATCGTCTTCCTCATTGTCTCCACCAACAGGAGTTACAGTTTGGGAATGAGGGTCTACATTATGGTCAGAACCTTCTGCGTCTGGTCCTGGATCCGACTCATAAAGATTCTGGGCATCAGTGCAGATCATTTCCTCGTCTGGATTCACAGAAGCGCTGGAGTCGACCTCTGATTCCCAGGCTATAGTATGAGTAAACAGCTCTGCAGACTCAACCATCTGTTCTACCTCATACTCAGACGGGCAGCTGGAGATTTGGGAGCTGTGAGGAAGCAAGTGCGATTGGGGTGACACCTTTGAGGACTGGAGTATTTGTGATGTTGAAGTTGATGTGGAGGAGAGCCCACTTAAAGGAGCACTTGATATCCGTTGAAGCACCTGCTGTTTTTGTGCCTCATCTGGAATTTGTAGCGATTGGCGTGGCCGTTAGAAAGGGATCTTATCACAATGTCCGCTAAAAGAAGTAGACATTTTAGTTTGGCTGGAAGATGGTCTTTCTTCTGCAGATGTTACTGTTGCTTTAACACCTACCCCATGGACACAACCTTTTTTCCCCTTCCCAACACGCCTATTCCCCTTTCCACCAGCAGCAGGCCTTTTTCCACTCATTTTGGTGGTTAACTAATTCACAACTCTGGAGTTGTTTGCACAAAAAAACAATGGATGGGAACCGAGCAGAGCTGAGTGGCCAAACTGTGGTATTAGGCCAAAACTATTGGCTGGGTTAGATGCAGAAACAAATTATATTCAATTTGCAACCTGATGGAGGTCAGTATAGATGGATTAATAGAACAAGACCCACACACAGCTAGAAGCCCAATATTTTTTCAGAGCTAGATGCAGAAAAAAATATATTCAGTTTGCAACCTGATGGAGGTCAGTATAGATGGATTAATAGAACAAGACCCACACACAGCTAGAAGCCCAATATTTTTTCAGAGGTAGATGCAGAAAAAAATATATTCAGTTTGCAACCTGATGGAGGTCAGTATAGATGGACTAATACAACAAGTCCCACACACAGCTAGAAGCCCAATATTTTTTCAGAGCTAGATGCAGAAAAAAATTATATTCAGTTTGCAACCTGATGGAGGTCAGTATAGATGGATTAATAGAACAAGACCCACACACAGCTAGAAGCCCAATATTTTTTCAGAGCTAGATGCAGAAAAAAATTATATTCAGTTTGCAACCTGATGGAGGTCAGTATAGATGGATTAATAGAACAAGACCCACACACAGCTAGAAGCCCAATATTTTTTCAGAGCTAGATGCAGAAAAAAATTATATTCAGTTTGCAACCTGATGGAGGTCAGTATAGATGGATTAATAGAACAAGACCCACACACAGCTAGAAGCCCAATATTTTTTCAGAGGTAGATGCAGAAAAAAATATATTCAGTTTGCAACCTGATGGAGGTCAGTATAGATGGACTAATACAACAAGTCCCACACACAGCTAGAAGCCCAATATTTTTTCAGAGGTAGATGCAGAAAAAAATATATTCAGTTTGCAACCTGATGGAGGTCAGTATAGGTGGACTAATAGAACAAGTCCCACACACTGCTAGAAGGCCAAATATTTTTTCAGAGCTAGATGCAGAAAAAATTTTTATTCAGTTTGCAACCTGATGGAGGTCAGTATAGATGGATTAATAGAACAAGACCCACACACAGCTAGAAGCCCAATATTTTTTCAGAGCTAGATGCAGAAAAAAATTATATTCAGTTTGCAACCTGATGGAGGTCAGTATAGATGGATTAATAGAACAAGACCCACACACAGCTAGAAGCCCAATATTTTTTCAGAGCTAGATGCAGAAAAAAATTATATTCAGTTTGCAACCTGATGGAGGTCAGTATAGATGGATTAATAGAACAAGACCCACACACAGCTAGAAGCCCAATATTTTTTCAGAGCTAGATGCAGAAAAAAATTATATTCAGTTTGCAACCTGATGGAGGTCAGTATAGATGGATTAATAGAACAAGACCCACACACAGCTAGAAGCCCAATATTTTTTCAGAGGTAGATGCAGAAAAAAATATATTCAGTTTGCAACCTGATGGAGGTCAGTATAGATGGACTAATACAACAAGTCCCACACACAGCTAGAAGCCCAATATTTTTTCAGAGGTAGATGCAGAAAAAAATATATTCAGTTTGCAACCTGATGGAGGTCAGTATAGGTGGACTAATAGAACAAGTCCCACACACTGCTAGAAGGCCAAATATTTTTTCAGAGCTAGATGCAGAAAAAAAATTTATTCAGTTTGCAACCTGATGGAGGTCAGTATAGATGGATTAATAGAACAAGACCCACACACAGCTAGAAGCCCAATATTTTTTCAGAGCTAGATGCAGAAAAAAATTATATTCAGTTTGCAACCTGATGGAGGTCAGTATAGATGGATTAATAGAACAAGACCCACACACAGCTAGAAGCCCAATATTTTTTCAGAGCTAGATGCAGAAAAAAATTATATTCAGTTTGCAACCTGATGGAGGTCAGTATAGATGGATTAATAGAACAAGACCCACACACAGCTAGAAGCCCAATATTTTTTCAGAGGTAGATGCAGAAAAAAATATATTCAGTTTGCAACCTGATGGAGGTCAGTATAGATGGACTAATACAACAAGTCCCACACACAGCTAGAAGCCCAATATTTTTTCAGAGGTAGATGCAGAAAAAAATATATTCAGTTTGCAACCTCATGGAGGTCAGTATAGGTGGACTAATAGAACAAGTCCGACACACTGCTAGAAGGCCAAATATTTTTTCAGAGCTAGATGCAGAAAAATTTTTTATTCAGTTTGCAACCTGATGGAGGTCAGTATAGATGGATTAATAGAACAAGACCCACACACAGCTAGAAGCCCAATATTTTTTCAGAGCTAGATGCAGAAAATAATTATATTCAGTTTGCAACCTGATGGAGGTCAGTATAGATGGATTAATAGCACAAGACCCACACACAGCTAGAAGCCCAATATTTATTCAGAGCTAGATGCAGAAAAAAATTAGATTCAGTTTGCAACCTGATGGAGGTCAGTATAGATGGATTAATAGAACAAGAACCACACACAGCTAGAAGCCCAATATTTTTTCAGAGCTAGATGCAGAAAAAAATTAGATTCAGTTTGCAACCTGATGGAGGTCAGTATAGATGGACTAATAGAATGATGCTATGCCCAAAAGATTTTACTTCACTAGGTGCAGTAAAAAAATTGGTATTCTATACACAGGTGGTATATCTTGCAACACAGATAGGCTACTCCACTGACTAACACACTCTGCAATAGGCCAAAAAGGATTAGCTTTGCTAGATTCAGCCAAATGCTGTGAAAAAAACTTGCACAGCACTGGCACAGACCTGCCTGGCAAAAACTGATAGGAACTGATGTAACCTAGTCCTGAAAAGGACTCCAATTACAATCAGTCTTTACTCCCACAACCTATCTATTTAAGAGCACAGACCTGCCTGATAAAAGTCGTAGGAAATGCTGTAACCTAGTCCTTAAAAGGACTGCAATCACAACTATTCCCTACTCCCAAGCTATCTGTATATTTGTGCGAAAATTGGCTTGAAATTAACAAGGTATAGCGCACACAGCAACAGCGGTGCCGTCTAACACGCAGCTGCAGCAGTGAGAAAATGGTGGCGACGGGGAAAATGGCTTGGTCTTATAGGGCAAGGACATGTGACATACACTGCCAATGACACATGCCCTTGCTTGTGTGAAAAAAAGCACTTCGCTCCGTGTGTGCGCTGCTGATAGGCTGACAGATTGCACCTCCCCACTGTAAATGCGGGAAAGAGAAAAAAAAATGGAGATCTTCATTGTTCCTGCAGAGATCCATCCCCTGCCCCTCCCCCCACCCCGCTGTACACTCAAACTGCGTATTAACATTAATTTTCATCATTACTGAGAAAAAATCCAGTTATGATTTTGGTGCACAAACAGTTATCGAACATAACCTCGAACAGCCGAATTTTTCTCAAATTGTTCGTGTTCGCCGAACGGCTCGAACACCGCCCAAAACAGCTCGAATTTGAGATTGGCGAACAGTTCGAGTAGAACAACGCTCATCTCTAATCATGACTACTGGGTTGCCACACTCTTAAATCCCCCAAACTTTTCGATCAACCTTTTCATTTTAATAAAGACCAAAAAAATGGTCATTTTTGAAATTATAAGCATTAGCAGGTTATTAGAAACTGAAATCAAACAGTTTTCAACTCAAAACTTTATTCTAGGTGATGTTACATTTTCACATAGGACCCCTTGTTCGAAAGGAGCTTCTGAACTCTCTCGTCCATTGAATTTGTCAGGTTTTGGATGGTTTCTGCTTCAATTGTTTTGCATGAGGACAGAATACCCTCCCAGAGCTGTTGCTTAGATGTGAACTGCCTCCCGCCATCATAGACACTCCTTTTGATGATGCTCCAGAGGTTCTGAATGGGGTAGAGGTCAGGGGAGCATGGGGGTCACACCATAAGTTTGTCCCCTTTTATGCCCATATCAGCCAGAGATGCAGATGTTTTATGTGCAGCATGAGATGGTGCATTATCATGCAAAAAAATGATCTTGCTGTGAATTACACGGTTCTTCTTCTTGAACCATGGCAGGAAGTGCTGTTTGAGAAAATCCACATACATTATGGAGTTCATCTTTAGCGCCTTCAGGGATCCTAAAGGGGCCGACAATCTCTCTCCCCATGATTCCAGCCCAAAACATTACTCCACCTCCTCCTTGTTGGCGCTGTAGCCGTGTTTGCGTGGGGTGTCCATCAACCAGCCATCCTCCACTCCATCCATCTGGACCATCGAGCGCTGCACGGCACTCATCCGTGAACAAAACAGTTTTGAAATCAGTCTTCATGTAATGTTTGGCCCACTGGAGCCGTTTCTGCTTGTGTGAAGTGGATAGAGGAGGTCGGCAGGATGGCGTATGCACAGCTGCAAACCTCTGAAGGACCCTGCATCTTGTTGTTCGGGGGACGTTGGAGGCACCAGCAGCTTCAAAAACTTGTCTGCTGCTATGACAAGGCTTTTTTGCCACTGCTCTTTTAAGCTGACGTAATTGCCTGTAGAAAAGAGTCCTCAATTTGCCCTTATCAGCACGCACACGTGTGTACTGTGAATCAGCTACATACTTCTTGATTGCCAAGACACTTCATCCTGATCATCGCACAATGTTGATTGTAGTCATGCCTTGACCTAAACACTCCACAATTTGTTGCTTCTCAGCAGCCGACACATCCTTTTTCTTTCCCATTTTGGCAGAAAATGTAGGCTGCTTAATAATGTGAGACAGCCTTCTTAAGTAGTCTTGCCTTTCATTGGACACACCTGCCAAACTAATTAGCACAGGTGTCTGTGTAGCACCCTGAGGATTCGGCTGCTGCAGGGGTATTGCACCTCAAGCCAGAGGTGTGATATTCCACTCCCGGGTAAGGATGGAGTGTGGACCTGAGCTCGGTAGGCTGCATGCACTATACACATCCCATTTCCGAGGAGCAGGCCGACGGTACTCCCACTTAGAAATGTGCAGGTACGACCGAGTCTGTTCCTGGCTGGAGTGGGAGGGGGGTGGTACATCCCAAGTAGTGTAGGGGCAGATAGGGGGAGCAGCCTGGGTAAAGATAGGAGCTCATTGGGTGCTGGTCACCTGAGCTCACACATAGAGGGAGTATTTAAGGTGGGCACCATCTAAGAACAGGGTCAGTCTGTCAGAGTAAGAAGCAGAGGTCCAGATGAGCCTGCAGAGAGAGAGAGGAGCAGAGAAGGAAAGACCCAGAGGGGACAAAGAGAGGACTCTGAGAACCCAAATTCAATCCCCGGGTGAAGAGTCGGCAATAGGGTACCGGATCCCAAACTGGTGGGGGCAAAAGCACACCCTAGCCAGAGACCGGAGGCCGTGGGCAGCGTCTGCCACGGCCACCCACCACATCCACCCCGAAGGCAAACCACGTGGAGGGTCAGGGAACCCAAGGCCAAGGGTCTCCCAACAGAAGGCCCGAGGGAGCTGGACCTAGGTGGATCACTAGTGGGGACGGCCAGAGGAAAGGACAGAAGGAGAGCTCAGGGTCACGCTCCGGACTTGTTTGGGGGTTTGCTGAATCCAGGACCTGGTGGACGCAGCACGGCTCGGGTGGTCACTTGAAGCTGGAGTGACCGGAACATCAGCAGTGAGTAAATACCCTAAACTGCACAACCCGACTCTGTCTTCATTTAACATCTATGCTGCACCACCACAACCCCCATCCTCTGCACCTGACCCCCTGAGGCTATACCCCACCCGTTGGGGGTTATACTACCAAAAGCTGCACCAACACCATCAGCCTCAGCGGACCCTGCTGCAGCGGCGGCCATAGTGACCGCAATACAACGGGTGGCGTAGTCGACATAAAGAACTTTAGTAACATCAGTAAGGACTGCCACACACTGAGCTTGACACCCTGGGCACGGACCGGGTCACAGCCACTCGGAGACTACAACCCCCATCTGATCCGGCTCCGGGTATTCCCCTAAAGAATATGGCCCAGGGGGCGCGTCAACTTTGGCGTAGTCGGCAGGATTACGTGCCCGCAACAACCGGGTACTGCGTGCCTGAAGAAAAGAACGAGTTTACCTCAAAAAGAAGTCTCCTGCCGGTTCCGGAGGGTCCCCGCCATCGGACTCCATCACAGGTCGATTCCAGCCGGTTGTCCGCCATTAACAGCGTTTTCCCGCCATCTGCAGAGTTTCCCGCCACTGGGAGACGATTCCCGCCATTTCCAAAGGTTTCCCACCTTGGAAGAGCGGACGCCATTATGGGCGTGCCAGAGGGTGGCAAGAGGCCACCTCCCATCGTGGGCCAGGACCGAAAATGGCGCCAAAAGTGGAAACCGCCCCCACCAACAGAGACTGTGATGCTAGAGGTGTCTGTCAGCGTGAAAGAACTGCCCCTGGAGCTGACAATCACCAAGTGGCCCCGGGACCGCCCTCGAAGTGGGAGGACTGAGAAGAAGAGAGCAAAGATGGGTGTCGCTTGGAGCAGTCTGGAGCGAGCGCACCCGGAGGCAAGAAGCCTGGAGAAGAGTATCGGAGGAGCTTACCCGGAGATGGCGAGAAAGCAGAGCAGCACCGGCCCGTTGGCCAGGAGCCTGCTAGAAACAGAGGAGGGAGAGCAGAGCAGCACCGGCCCGCTGGCCAGGAGCCTGCTGGAAACAGCAGAAGGAGAGCAGAGCAGCACCGACCCGTTGGTCAGGAGCCTGCTAGAAGCAACGACCCCACTAGGCCTAGTGGAGGTCCTAGCACAGCTCCCCCGAGACCGGGAGTGTGCGCAGACCGCTCTGGAGGGCCTCGCAAGGAGGATGGCCCGGGTGCAGCGAGAGACGTTGGCGGAGTGGAGCCGTGAGATGGCCCAGCAGACCGAGACCTGTCAGCGGAGCACGCCACCCAAGACGAGGAGACAGACCGCCTCTGAGGATGGCGCGGGAGGACTGAAGGCCGGAGACGGCGCCGAGAAGGGAGCCGAACGAAAGGAGGCAGGTAAAGGGGACGTCTATACCCCAAACCGGGAAACCGCGTACCTGCCCCAGCTCCCCGTCGCAGAGCCCGAAGTCTATCCTGCCGTGCCCGTCGCTGCAACGTCACCGCCGCAGACTAGGCCTCAAACGGGAGCCGCGACCCCTGTGACGTCACACGCCTCGACCCCGAGCGTGACCAAGCAGGAAGTACCACCAGCCTGGTCGCAAGGCCTAGTACCCCCGGGCGCCGCAATACTAACAGCGCCCCCTACCTCCACGGAGCCACCGGCCTGGTCGCAGGGCCAAGTAGCCCAGGGTGCCGCCGTCCTTACGGTGCCCTTCACCTTCCAGATACCCCAGGCCTGGCCGCAAGGCCCGGGCAACCCGGGCGCTAACACCACCGCGCCCATAAGACCAAGAGTGCCGCATCTGGGAGAGGACCTGTTTAACCAACACACGTGCCCGGATGGGCAGCCTTTCATCTGGCCCCAGGAATATCATGAACTGGAACGGCAGAGGAAGGCTGGGGCCATGTGTGCACCCCTGATCCCGGCTCCAAAGCCCGTAAAGAGGATCTCGCCCCCGCTAGAAGAGACCCAGTTTGAGTGGGACCCCACTGGAGAAGACCTCATGGGGTTCACTCAGGAGACTCGGGCAGCTGCAGCGGAGCGTGCTGAGTGCTGCCGCCAACAGCTCGAGGTCTTCGAGAGGGAGCGGAGAGAGAGGCGGGTCCGGGAACAGCAAGCTCAAATAAGGAGCGCGGAGCAGAAGAGCCGGGCCAGGAGAGACCCCCGTGCAGCGCATAGTCCCCGCACCACCGGGACTGTGATCAAGTTTAACATGCAGCATGGGTGGGGCTTCATCCGAGACCACCGCACCCTAGGCGACGTCTTCGTGACCAGGAGAGACGTTGAGTCCCACCTACCGGAGGGACACAGAGGTCGTGACCTTTACATCGGGGACGAGGTCACCTTCACCCGGCACAAGTGTGCCAAAGGACCCTACGCCCTCCATGTGCATCGCCTGACGGAGGAAGAGCTGCGGTGTGAGGAGGAAGAACAAGAGGACCCGGACGGGTCTGAAGCTAAAGGAAACCATAAAGAAAGAGCAGGAGGACGTCGTCGTTAAGTACAGCGAAGCAGAAGCTGTATATAGTTGCCCGTCGGGGCACAGTGAACTGTTACTGCTGCTATTATAGTCCCCGTTGGGACCAGCAAGTGTGAACTGTTTACCCGTTTAACCCTTAAATCCCACTGACCGAGGACTGAGAGCGGTCATTCCTCCCTAATACCTGGCCGAGGACTGAGAGCGGCCACCATCCCTTGTATATAGTTGCGCGTCCTAAAGCGCTCCCTACTGGTTTTATAGGAAAGCCACGAGTTCCAAAGACTGTCGCACTTTACCCGGTCACACGTTGCACAGTGACCGAGGAGGAGCAGAGGCGACGAGAATGTTATTTATACGAAAAGTTTTATTGATATATATATATATATAATGTTTTATATGATATTTTAATATGTTTTATTATGTTGTTTATGAAAAAATTTGTATGTTTTATGGTGTTTTGTTCTTACAGCCCGAGGACGTGCTGTGATTTACCAGGGGGGAATGTAGCACCCTGAGGATTCGGCTGCTGCAGGGGTATTGCACCTCAAGCCAGAGGTGTGATATTCCACTCCCGGGTAAGGATGGAGTGTGGACCTGAGCTCGGTAGGCTGCATGCACTACACACATCCCATTTCCAAGGAGCAGGCCGACGGTACTCCCACTTAGAAATGTGCAGGTACGACCGAGTCTGTTCCTGGCTGGAGTGGGAGGGGGGTGGTACATCCCAAGTAGTGTAGGGGCAGATAGGGGGAGCAGCCTGGGTAAAGATAGGAGCTCATTGGGTGCTGGTCACCTGAGCTCACACATAGAGGGAGTATTTAAGGTGGGCACCATCTAAGAACAGGGTCAGTCTGTCAGAGTAAGAAGCAGAGGTCCAGATGAGCCTGCAGAGAGAGAGAGGAGCAGAGAAGGAAAGACCCAGAGGGGACAAAGAGAGGACTCTGAGAACCCAAATTCAATCCCCGGGTGAAGAGTCGGCAATAGGGTACCGGATCCCAAACTGGTGGGGGCAAAAGCACACCCTAGCCAGAGACCGGAGGCCGTGGGCAGCGTCTGCCACGGCCACCCACCACATCCACCCCGAAGGCAAACCACGTGGAGGGTCAGGGAACCCAAGGCCAAGGGTCTCCCAACAGAAGGCCCGAGGGAGCTGGACCTAGGTGGATCACTAGTGGGGACGGCCAGAGGAAAGGACAGAAGGAGAGCTTAGGGTCACGCTCCGGACTTGTTTGGGGGTTTGCTGAATCCAGGACCTGGTGGACGCAGCACGGCTCGGGTGGTCACTTGAAGCTGGAGTGACCGGAACATCAGCAGTGAGTAAATACCCTAAACTGCACAACCCGACTCTGTCTTCATTTAACATCTATGCTGCACCACCACAACCCCCATCCTCTGCACCTGACCCCCTGAGGCTATACCCCACCCGTTGGGGGTTATACTACCAAAAGCTGCACCAACACCATCAGCCTCAGCGGACCCTGCTGCAGCGGCGGCCATAGTGACCGCAATACAACGGGTGGCGTAGTCGACATAAAGAACTTTAGTAACATCAGTAAGGACTGCCACACACTGAGCTTGACACCCTGGGCACGGACCGGGTCACAGCCACTCGGAGACTACAACCCCCATCTGATCCGGCTCCGGGTATTCCCCTAAAGAATATGGCCCAGGGGGCGCATCATCTGCAATTGCTTACAGTGATATAAAGAGCCCTGACACACATCACCATCAATGAGTTTAACTGACAAACAAACAAATTCTTCCCTTATCACTCCTAAACACTTTTTGCATAATAATTTGGAACACAGTGTACATGTGCTTTTCCACAAAACACCAGTGGTTCACGTAGTGAATCTTACAGTTCTAACTTGCCAACCGTGGTCTGTATGGAGTTGTTCAATAAAGGGCCCAAAATTAAGATAACATAGATGGGAGAGGTCTCTATGAATAGGAATTCCTAAGTATTTGATACCCTGTGAGGGCCAGGCAAAGGGAAAGTTGGACTGGATGGAATCCTATATGGATTTGGGGAGGGAGACATCGAGGGCCTCAGACTTCGCTGCATTGATTTTAAAATTTGACCATGTAACAAAGTGATCTATTTCAGCCATAACAGCATGAATGGATATATGTGATTGAGTGATATATACTAGGACATCATCAGCAAATAGAGAGCACTTGTACTCGGTGCCTCCCACCTCAATCCACCTAATATTGGGGTTATGGCGAATTGATGAGAGCAGGTGCTCCGTCACTAGGATGTATAAGAGAGGGGACAGAGAACATCCCTGCCTTGTCCCATTGGTGATTGTGAAAGGTGATGAAAATGTTCTGATGCACCCCCTGGGCCTTGGGACACCCGGAGCCGGACCCTTTTTGGTGGATGCTGGTGGTTGTAGTCTTCGTGGCGGCGACCCGGTTCCGTGGCTCAGGGTGGTCAAACCAGTGGCGGAACTATTTATGTGGTTTTGATGTTTAAATGTCCGACTACGCCACCCGTGGATTGCGGTCAGAGTGAACCGCCGCTGCAGGGCAGACCGCTGAGGCTGGTGTTGTGGGTGCAGCAGAGCGTAGCATAACTCCCCACGGGAGGAGTATAGCCTCAGGGCAGTGTATGCGGAGGATGGGGGTGATGGTGCAGGGCAGCAGCAGTAACGACACGGAGTCAGTGATGCAGTCCAGGGCCTTTACTCACAGTTCTTATTATTCAGACCACGTCTGCAGGTAACGGCTGCCCACGTCGTACTGTGCTCACCAGGTGAGGGGCTCAGACAACTCCCAGATAACTTTGGAGCGCTTCACAGGACCCCCTTTGTGTGTCCTTTGTCTGGCCTTTCTTACCAACCCTTCTGTCCGGCTGCCTCGGGCCTCCTCTTGGTAAACTTGGCGCCAGTTTCCCTGACCCTATGTGGTGCCTTCCTAGCGGGTGTAGCGAGGGGCTGCGCCACATAAAATGTCACAGCCTCCGGTTTCTAGCTGAGGGTCGTTTCCTGCCTCCACTAGTTTCGGGGACCGGTCTCCCCCTTTGGCCTGACCCCTCCACGCAGGTGGATTCGGGCGTGCGGTGGCGACTCGCCCGTCCGCACCCCTGGGATCCCTTCATTCCTCCTTCCTGGAGCCTTCTCCGCTCCTCTTCCTTCCTTCTCCCTCTTCCAGGCCTGGGCCTCTGTTACTAGGCCCGCCTCCGGAGCAGAGCTCATGCAGAGCCCCTGCTCCCTGCCACTTCTGCTCAGACTTCTCTGCACTGAACTAAGATGGTGCCCACCTTTTATACTCCCTTCTCAATGCACCCAGGAACTGCTTCCTCCTTGCTCCTGCACTACAGGGTTCCCCTTCCTCAGTGTTCCCTCCCCCCACTCCAGCCAGGGACAGGGACTGTCGTGCCCATCTCAGAGGCATATTGGTCACCCTGCCCCACGGCAATGTGGTGTAATACATGCAGGTGTCGGGTCCTGATCCACACTCCATCCTTACCTGAGAGTGAGATATCACACCTCTGGGTGAGGTGCAATACCTCTGTAGCAACCGAGCCCTCAGGGTGCTACAGTTCCATTTATCTTCAGCCTAGGTGACGTATTGTGATACAGGGCCGTGATTTTGGCTATAAAAGGGTCCCCTAGACCCCTACCCCAAGCTTTTTAAGAGAATCATATATGGCGTGCCAGGAGACTCTATGGAATGCTTTCTCAGCATCCAACGAGAGTATCTAATTACAAATTTTTAACTGCATCTAGCCCAGGAAATACTTTGTGCCTAGTAGCAGTGTCTGCTAGTCAGCGGATTATCCCGGATGTTAAGCAAGCTACACCACCTGTAGTTTGGACACAATTTTTTCAAAGGAAATGCTTCGGGACCACGGGATACTCAGTGAAGAGCATCAGGAGGCACCCCAAGGCATAGGGGCTGGGACTGGCAGTAGGATGCCTTGCGGTGGACAGCCGAGCTCGATCCTTATAAAAGCTTTTTAACTGCAGCAGCTTTAGTGGACGCTACTGGAGCTGGAATTACGCGGCTGCTGGCATGAGACTTGCCCTCCAATAGATCCTTGTAAATAGATTTAAAGTGTATTCATTCAAATTAGAGAGACAATTTAAATTAAAAAGCTTAGAGCTGCCTCCACCACAGGGGGGCTCGCTCGACCCACCAGCGGACAGGCACCAGTATTGGGAGAGGGGGGCTGGCCGTCAGGGTTCACCGCGGCTCTGGCACAAACCCGGCGACACGGAGGTTGCACGGGCAGGAGCGGACTGAACGTGTCGGCTTCTCATTTTTTGGATTTTAGAAGGGCATGACATGCCTATATCTGTGTCTCCCCCTCCTTTTACTCCTCCACCTCTTTTCTTTTCGCATGACTATATGTACTTGTCACTTTTCCATGTATTAGTTGTGTCTTCTGAGCAGTTTGTCAGCTTTTGGACACCTTTGAAGGTGTTTTCTATGTGTTTCTATGTGTTTTTGTTTGCCTGCCATTGGTTTTAACGGTGTTCGAAGGTGTTCGACGAACAGTTCGACGAACAGTTCGGCGAACACACGGGTGTTCGACGAACCGAACCGAACTCGAACACTACGGGGGTGGCTCAACACTAATGAGGACCATCTGAAGCACCTGACGGAGGTATTTGAAGCATTGTCCCGGTATGGGATGATACTAAAGCCTTCTAAATGCCACTTGCTCAAGCAGAAGGTTCAGTACCTGGGGCACGTAGTCAGCTCGGAGGGAGTAGCACCAGACCCGGAGAAGGTCACTGCCATCCAGAAGTGGCCTGAACCGAGAAGCATCAAAAAAGTACGGCAATTCCTGGGACTGGTCGGATACTACAGGAGGTTCATAAAGGACTACACCAAAAAGGTAGCACCTCTACAAGATCTCCTGGTAGGACAGTCCAAAAGAGGAAAGAGTCCCCCATTCCAGTGGGGCAAAGAACAGGCCGAATCCTTTGCAGTAATGAAGGAAATCCTGACTGGTGAAGAAATCCTGGCTTACCCTGACTACAGCCAGCCTTTCCTGCTATACACCGACGCCAGCAATGAGGGACTGGGAGCTGTGTTGTCCCAGAAGCAGAATGGAAGAGAGAAGGTAATTGCGTATGCCAGCAGGAAGCTACGCCCTACCGAGAGGAACCCGGAGAACTACAGTTCCTTCAAGCTGGAGTTCCTGGCCTTGGTCTGGGCTATCACTGAAAGGTTCAAGCATTACCTAGCCTCAACTACGTTTACAGCTTTTACTGACAACAATCCCTTGACACACCTGGAGACAGCCAGGTTGGGAGCCATGGAACAGCGTTGGGTGGCCAGACTGTCAAATTATCAGTTCACCATCAAGTACCGGGCAGGTCACAAGAACACCAATGCTGATGCCCTGTCAAGGATTCCCCACCAGTCAGACACCGAGGATGAAGTGGATGATTTAGAGGAAGTTGAATTACCTGCTTTCCACCGAAGCGGAGTGGTCCATGAGCAACACGTCACCAGAAGACGCCAGGGAAGGACGCTGAATCCTCTACCCCATCACAGTTGGAAGGAGACTCAAGACAGTGACCCGGTTGTCAGCCTCATCAAAAGACTGATCACCCAGGAAGGTTCTCACCTGGAGAAGGATGCTCCTCCACAAGCCAAACAACTGTGGAATGAGAGAAGCCGGCTGTTCATCTATAGAGAGAAGCTGTGCAGAAGATATATCAACCCCAAGACCCATGAAATGGTGTGGCAGATTGTTGTACCCAGAACGGATATCCAGATGGTGTTGGAGGCCTAACACGATCAAGCAGGTCACTTTGGCTGGAAGAAGCTGGAAACCCTGCTAAAGGACCGGTTCTATTGGGTTGGAATGCGGAGCTCCATAGAGAGGTGGTGCCGGAATTGTGGGCCCTGTAGCCTCAGAAGGAAAAACTACGGCAGCCAGAAAGCACCCTTGCAGTCCATCAAAACAACCCAGCCCCTGGAGATTGTCGCTCTGGATCACGTCAAGCTGTCACCCAGCAGGTCAGGCTATTCCTGTGCACTGACCATGGTGGATCATTATTCCCGGTTCCTGGTGGTAGCCCCTGTCAAGGATCTGACAGCAGAAACTGCAGCAAGAATGTTCCAAGCATACTTCTGCACGCCCCATGGATACCCGGACAAAGTGCTGACGGATCAAGGCCCTGCCTTTGAAGCTGAGCTGTTTAACCCCTTCAGGACCCAGCCTATTTTGACCCTAAAGACCTTGGCATTTTTGTCAATGCTGACCAGTGTCCCTTTACGAAGTAAAAACTCTGGAACACTTCAACGGATCCTAGCGATTCTGAGATTGTTTTTTCGTGACATATTGGGCTTCATGTTAGTATTAAATTTAGGTCGATAATATTTGCGTTTATTTGTGAGAAAATCAAAAATATGGGAAACATTTTGAAAATTTCGCAATTTTCAAATTTTGAATTTTTATTCTGCTAAACCAGAGAGTGATGTGGCACAAAATAGTTAATAAATAACATTTCCCACATGTCTACTTTACATCAGCACAATTTTGGAAAAAAAAAATTTGGGTAGGAAGTTTGAAGGGTTCAAAGTTCATCACTAATTTATCTTTTTTCCTGCAAAATTTACAAAACCATTTTTTTTAGTGACCACATCACATTTGAAGTCCCTTTGAGGGGTGTACATGACAGAAAACACCCAAAAGTGACACCATTCCAAAAACTGCACCCCTCAAGCTACTCAAAACTACATTCAAGAAGATTATTAACCCTTCAGGTGCATCACAGGAACTAAAGCAACATGGAAGAAAAAAATGAACATTTTAATTTTTCTAACAAAAATTTTCTTTTAGCCTAAATTTTTTAATTTTCCCATGGGTAACAGGATAAAATGCATCCTAAAATTTGTTGGGCAATTTCTCCTGAGTACACTGATACCTCATATGTGGTCATAAACCACTGTTTGGGCGCACGGCAGGGCTCAGGAAAATAAACTCGACCTCGATCCTATGCGGATCAATACGCTCATCTCTAGTTCGTGCAAATCATTTCGCACCACCAAGTCTATCGGCCTAAGTGGTAATCTGTGGCCTTGGGACAGGAGCCATGAGAACCACGTCTTAGCTGACACCTGACAAGATTCCTGGCTCTCCTTTTGATTAACCAGCCCGGCATAACACACGTTACATGCTACAATTACGTCATACCGAGTTGGCTAATCAAAACTTCATTTTCTTCCTGTAGCCGCGCTTGCAGTAAGCCTGCCAGACATAGTTTAAGTGCTATTTACCTGCAGATTATCATTATATCTGCAAGTAAATAGCATTTTTGGAGGTGTCATTTTTTCATTTAATGGATCAAAATTTCTTATAGTATGAGTTTTTTTTACAACTAGCAGCACACAATTGGCATCCTGAATAAAAATAGATTAACACGTTTTTTGTCGTCTTTGAATTTCATAAAATTTGTTTTGTCCTTATCCCTAACACCATACTAACAAAAAAATATTAATTCCACAGCATGTCAATTCATTTTGCGGATTTTAATTGCGGATTAACCCTTTGCAATGCATAGGATTAAATTTGCACCACAAGCCGCAACAAATTCCACATGACGGACCCACCGATTTTGCTGTGAAAACATAACGTATTTGCTGCAGATACGCTGTAAAACATCAGCAATGTGTGCAGTGTCACGCCCACAGGTGGCACGTGGTTCGTGGACCCATTGTGCCAC
The DNA here is from genome assembly GCF_046119375.1 of Phyllobates terribilis. Lineage (NCBI taxonomy): Eukaryota > Metazoa > Chordata > Amphibia > Anura > Dendrobatidae > Phyllobates > Phyllobates terribilis. The sequence goes on from NW_027362764.1 coordinate 166,757,901, forward strand.
AGGGCCGGATTTACCTAGGAAGGGGCGTAGCTAAGTGGCTACCTGGTGTTCACTGGAGCTCCTGATGGTGGAGTCAGGCTTGAGCTGCAGGTAGCTGTCAGGTACCACTCCTAGGCAGTCCCCAGTGCTGCAGCTGCTGACCAGGGTTGCCAACCTCATATTCGATTTTTTTCTAGACAACTGAACCAAAATTCACGGACGGTACAATATTTTTATGGACATTTTCCACACCCCATGATAAAACCACGCCCCTTGAGATGTCCAAAATAATACAGAGTAAGAGCACATACTGAGATTTATACCCAGTATAAAGGATATGAGAAGTGGCAATGTGCAGTGTTTGTGTGTGTGCATGTATATATAAGCACATACACACGTACATACACATTTAGAAATATATTTACTACTGTACACTTAGGCAGGGTTGGGACAAAGTTTTTTGGTGCCCTAAGCAAATAAAGCCAATGGTGCCCAAAATTGCGTGATGGTTGTTCTGGTGATGTATTCATATAGTGTTGATGATTCTGGTGATATATTCATAAACAGAATCATCATCAGTACTTGAATACGAAGCCAAAATCATCATCAGTACATAATTATAGCACCAGAGCCATCAATAGTACATGAATATGGCACCAGAAACATCATCAGAAAATAAATACATCACCAGAGCCACCATCAGTACATGAATGTCACTAGAACCACCATCAGTACACAAATATATCACCAGAACCACCATTAGTACATGAATGCATCACTAGATCAAACATCAGTACATGAATACATCAACAGACCCACCATCAGTAATTGACTATGTCACCAGAACCACCACCAGTAAATTAATACATCACCAGAAACTCCATCTGTACATGAATATGTCACCAGAAACAACCTAAGTACATGAATACATGACCAGAACCAAGAGTACTGGAATACAAGAACTAAGCTTAGTACAACGATCAATTGTAATATCAAGTCAGCCCCATAAACAATTTAATCGCATGAACCTACAACCCTACAACTCCCAGTATGTTCTTGACTTCTTGACAAATGGTAAAGAGATACTGGGAGTTATTAACAGCCATCATCAGACTGCGGACCATACAGGAACCACAGTACTGATGAGAATTAGTCAGCATCACAAGTAAACATTTACATCCAAGTACCTTTGAGATTACATCTTCTCTGGAGTCGCCTCTTTCTTTTCATCTGCATCTTGTCTAGATGCCATGATGACTTTTCACATCCAAACCTGTTCTCTGCAGACCTCCCTCTTCTCCAGTCTTTTGCAGCACATCCCGACACAGTGCCCTTAAAAATAAGAGTGTTATTAAAATGCCCTCTGCATAAAAATATCTGTCCACATTATGACCCTAAATAAGCCTCCTATGATATATGACCTCCACACTGTCTACCGTTATCAGCTATAACCGCCACACCATCCATCCTTATGAACCACAGCCTATACCATGGCTGTAACCTCTCTAATTTTCCATGACACTTTCTATATCTCCACACTGTCCCCCCACCATGCTAGCCCCTCTCCATACTGTGCCTCCATTTCACGCTGTCCCCTCTCCATATCCATTCTGCATCACTTTTCACACTATGCCCTCATACTGCTCACCATGCTGTCCTCTTAAAACTGTAACCACTCCTAACACTGTCCCCCTACACAGTATGATGGAGACCCCTGCCGCCCATAAGGTATGATATCCACAAAAATCCCCTAATATATAGTATGGTCACCACCACAGCCGCCATATATAGTATGGTGTCCACCACAGACCCCCATAAATTGTATGATGTCCAAAACTTTCCCCATGTATAGTATGATAGCCCCCATAGCACCCCATACAGCATTATGACCCACAAGCAACACCCCATGTATGGTCACCACAGCCCCACTATAATGACCTCCACAGCCCCATATACAGTATGATCACCACAACTCCTCATATACTTTTCTGTCCACCCCTTCACATCCCCACATTTCATGGCCCCCCGCACAGCCCCTCATTTCATGCCCTCCCCTGCACAGCCCCTCATTTTATGCCCCTCTGCACAGGCCCTCATTTTATGCCTCCCCTGCACAGCCCCTCATTTTAATCCCCCTTTGCACAGCCCCTCAGTTTATTCCCCCGTCTGCAAAGCCTGTCATTTTATCCCCCATCTGCACAGCCCCTTATTTTATTCCCTCATCAGCACAGCCCACCAGTTTATTCCCCGCCATCTGCACAGCCCCTCAGCTTATTTCCCCATATGCACAGCCCATCAGTTTATTCCCCCATCTGCACAGTCCCTCAGTTTATTCCCTCTCATCTGCACAGCCCCTCATTTTATCCCCCCTCATCTCCATAGCCCCTCATTTTATTTCCCCCTCATCTACACAGCCCCTTATTTTATTCCCTCATCAGCACAGCCCATCATTTTATTCCTCGCCGTCTGCACAGCCCCTCATTTTATTCGCCGCATCTGCACAGCCCCTCATTTTATTCACATCCATCTGCACAGCCCCTCAGTTTATTCCCCCCATCTGCACAGCTCTCTGTTTATTCCCCCCATCTGCACAGCCCCTCATTTTATTCCCCCTATCAGCACAGCCCCTCCTCTCATTTTATTCCCACCCATCAGTACAGCCTCTCAGTTTATTGTCTCCATCTGCGCAGCCCCTTATTTTATTTCCCCCATCAGCACAGTCCCTCCCCTCATTTTATCCCCTCTCTGCACAGCCCTTCATTTTATGCCACTCTGTACAGTAATATAGGGGGAATAAAATGAGGGGCTATAATATACGGGAAAGGGGAACCATGCAGAGACGCCGGTATAAGTGTTACAGTACCCCTCTTACGCTCCCTCTTCTTCAACCCCACAAAGATTCTCTGCAGAGACATTAGAACCCTACTTTTCTTCACGGACTCCCATGATTTCTCTTCAGAATTGCGTCTTCTCCAGTTTACTATAAGCAAGGTTCCATCTCTCACCTTCTTCATCACTAGGATGCTTCTCACCAGCAGGACATCCTCTGAGCAGGCCAAAGAGGCCGTAGAACAAGGAATCTTGAATTGCGAAGTCTCTCTCTCTATGGTGAGACTAGCTACCACCCTGGAGGATTCAAAGACCAAGTGGAGTTCCTCCGTCTGATTGGTGGACAGCAGAGACTTGGAAGATGGCACCACCTTGACGCTCTCAACCTCTAACCACCTAGAAACTGAAGATACCTTCTCTGGGTCCATCTCCAGCCTGCTCTCCCAGAAGATACGTCCTTGAGTTGGGAAGGTTCCTGGGAACAGATTATTGGAATAACCATCGGGAATGTGTGGGGACATTGTCTCTGCTTCCCTTTCTTCGGAGATGCCAGCACACAGTGAGTCGGTGACTAACAGACCTGGCAGAGAAGATGGCAACACTGATGACTGAACTGGACGAATAGGGACCAGACACCTCTTGTGACTTGACTGTCCCCAATGAAGCACCTCTCAGGACCTCCACACAAGAACGGGTACTTAAGTTCTCAGCTCCGGACGATCTAAGAGAAGTGGATGAAATAAAAGAGACAGCACATGGAAGGTGATCTTCTCCTTTTGCAATGCTTCTATTTGGAGCTCTACTTGTTCAGAAACGATTTGACTGTCTTCGAGCAGGACTCTTCCTTCACCAGACAGCACCCTCACCAGATTCTGGAGCTGTCGGATGGGAATCTGACACTGGTTCTCTACGGCTTGCAGAAGAACTGCAAGGCAGCTGCATCACGAGGCTGGAGAACAGTTGGTTTTTAGAAGGACAGAGCCAGACATGATGGCCTTCTCACATGCATCATCTCTCTGGTCTGCTCCTGGAAACTGGAAAAGGAAGATTTTGCAGAAGATTCGAGACTCTGCTCACCTAAGATCTTTTAGAAGGCCATCAGGAAGGACTGCAGGTTCGAGGTCATAGGATCCCCTCTCTCCCACAAGGGGTTAAGCCATATCAGGGCATCTCCTGCCAGGTAGCCCATAAGGAATCCAACTTTAACCCGATCTGAGGGAAACTGATGGGCCAGTAGCTCAAAGTGCCACATGCACTGCTCCAGGAACCCACGGCACTTCTTTGGATCCCCACCGTGGCAGATTATTATTTATTATTATAGCGCCATTTATTCCATGGCGCTTTACATGTGAAAAAGGGGTATAATACAAGAACAGTTACAATAATCTTGAACAGAATGTGACAGCGACTGGTACAGGAGGAGCGAGGACCCTGCCCGCGAGGGCTCACAATCTACAAGGGATGGGTGAGGATACAGTAGGTGAGGGTAGAGCTGGTCGTGAAGCGGTATGGTGGAGCGGTGGTTACTGCAGGTTGTAGGCTTGTCGGAAGAGGTGGTTCTTCAGGTTCCTTTTGAAGGTTTCCACGGTAGGCGAGAGTCTGATACGTTGGGGTAGAGAGTTCCAGAGTAGGGGGGAAGCACGGGAGAAATCTTGTATGCGATTGTGGGAGGAGGAGATAAGAGGGGAGTAGAGAAGGAGATCTTGTGAGGATCGGAGGCTGCGTGCGGGTATGTAACGGGAGACTAGGTGAGAGATATATGGAGGAGACAGGTTGTGGATGGCTTTATATGCCATGGTTAGGGTTTTGAACTGGAGTCTCTGAGCAATGGGGAGCCAGTGAAGAGATTGACAGAGAGGAGAGGCCGGGGAATAGCGGGGGGACAGGTTCATTAGTCGAGCAGCAGAGTTTAGGATAGATTGGAGGGGTGCGAGAGTGTTAGAGGGGAAGCCACAGAGCAGGAGGTTACAGTAGTCAAGGCGGGAGATGATGAGGGCGTGCACTAGTGTTTTTGCAGATTCATGGTTGAGGAATGTGTGGATCCGGGAGATATTTTTGAGTTGGAGTCGGCAGGAAGTGGAAAGGGCTTGGATATGTGGTTTGAAGGAGAGTTCCGAGTCCAGGGTTACCCCAAGGCAGCGAGCTTGAGGGACTGGGGAGAGTGGGCAGCCATTGACGTTGATAGATAGGTCAGTTGGGGGGGTTGAATGAGATGGCGGAAAGATGATAAATTCTGTTTTGTCCATGTTAAGTTTTAGAAATCTGGCAGAGAAGAAGGATAAAATAGCAGACAGACATTGTGGGATTTTGGTTAGTAAGGAGGTGATATCGGGTCCAGAGAGGTAGATCTGTGTGTCATCAGCATAGAGGTGATAATGAAAGCCATGAGACTCTATGAGCTGTCCCAGGCCAAAGGTGTAGATGGAGAAGAGCAGGGGTCCTAGAACTGAACCTTGGGGGACACCGACAGATAGGGGGCGAGCTGAAGAGGTGGTGTGTGAGTGGAAGACACTGAATGTCTGGTCTGTTAGGTATGAGGAGATCCAGGATAGGGCCAAGTCTGTGATGCCGATAGATGAGAGAGTCTGTAGTAAGAGGGAATGGTCCACTGTGTCAAAGGCAGATGACAGGTCTAGGAGGAGGAGAACAGAGTAGGGTCGCTTAGATTTGGCGGTTAGTAGGTCGTTGGTGACTTTAGTCAGTGCAGTTTCAGTAGAATGGTGCGGTCGGAAACCAGATTGTAGGCGGTCAAAGAGGGAGCAGGAGGAGAGGTGGGAGGACAGTTCAGAATGGACATGTTGTTCCAGTAGTTTTGAGGCATAGGGGAGAAGTGATATGGGGCGATAGCAAGACACAGAGGATGGGTCAAGGGAGGGCTTTTTGAGGATGGGTGTGATTGAGGCATGTTTGAAGCATGAGGGGAAGACACCAGTTGTTAGTGACAGGTTGAAGAGGTGGGCTAGGGCTGGGTGAAGATAGTGGTAAGCTTTGGGATGAGGTGGGACGGGATTGGGTCAAGTTTACAGGTAGTGAGGTGTGATTTGGAGAGTAAGGAGGAAAGTTGATCTTCAGAAATGGTGGAGAAGGTGGTTTTGGAGGAAGAGGGTTGAGTAGGTGTGGGGAGGGGCTGTGGGGGCTTTAGGCAAAAGCTTTGTCTGATGGTGTCAATCTTCTGCTTGAAGAATGAGACAAAGTCTTCGGCTGTAATAAGAGGAGAGGGAGGAGGCACTGGGGGACGGAGGAGAGAATTGAAGGTGTTGAATAATTGTTTGCGGTTGTGAGACAGGGAGGATATGAGAGATGTGAAGTATGTTTGTTTTGCTGCAGTGAGTGTGGGCTTGAAGGTAGTGAGGGACTGTTTGAATGCAATGAAGTGCTCATGGGAGTGGGACCTATTCCATCTATGCTCAGCAACCCTGGAGGCCCTTCACAGTTCTTTAGTTAGGCTGGTGTGCCAGGGTTGTCTGTTGATTGTGCGAGCCTTGGTATGTGTGAGGGGACGACCGAATCGAGAGCTGCAGCGGTTGTGGTGTTGTATAAAGTGGCAGCAACATCTGCATCATGTAAGGAACTAATGTCTGTAAGAGGGAGGAGGGATTCAGAGAGTGAGTGTAGGTCTAGGTGTTTGAGATTTCTGAGGGTATGCAAGTTTGTGGAGTGGGGATTGTTGCCCCGGGGAGGAGAGAGAAGAGAATGTGAGTAGCTTGTGGTCAAAAAGAGGGAGAGGTGAGTTAGAGAGGTTAGATAGAGAACAGAGGCGGGTGAAGATGAGGTCCAGTGTATGGCCGTCTTTGTGGGTGGGTGTGGAAGACCACTGAGTAAGACCAAAGGAGGAAGTGAGGGATAGAAGCTTAGAGGCAGCTCAGAGGGAAGTGTCAATGGGGATGTTAAAGTCGCCCATCAGAATAGTGGGTATGTCAACGGAGAGGAAATGAAGTAGCCAAGTGGTGAAGTGGTCAAAGAAAGTGGTGGTTGATCCTGGGGGGCGGTAGATGACAGCCAGTTGGAGGTTGAGGGGGAGTAGATGCGCTCTCAGTGCACTTCAAAAGACGGGAGAGTAATTGAGGGCGGCAGTGGGATATGGGTGAAGGAGCAGTTATCTGAGAGGAGGAAACCTATTCCTCCACCGTGCTTGCCGGTGGGGCGGGGGGTATGGGAGAGGTGGAATCCGCCACACGAAAGTGCAGCAGGAAAAGCTGTGTCAGAGGGGGTGAGCCAGGTTTCAGTGATGCCGAGGAAGGAAAGCTTGTTAGTGATGAATAGATCGTGAATGTAGGAAATTTTGTTGCAGATGGAGCGAGCGTTCCATAGAGCTGGGCGGATGGGTATAAGGTTAGAAGGGTTACGAGAGTTTGGGATAGATCGTGGGTAGGAGGTGGAAGTGATTGTAGGGACGTGGTGAGGTGGACCGGGATGTGGAGAGATGTCGCCGGCAGTAAGGAGGAGCAGAGATAGCGCTAGTAGGTGGGAGCAGGAGAGGGCATGAGGTGGCTGTCTGTGTTTGGAGACAAAGGATTGTATGTTGTGGAATAGCTCTGAGGAGGAGGTGAGATGGGTGGGGAGAATGGAGGGAGAGATGAAGAGTTCCTTACTAGGTGTAGGGATTAGGGGTGGTTGTAAGAAGTGAAGGATTAAGGGGGTAAGAGTGAAAACAAAGACAAACATTGTTTACTGTGACAAAGTATCCAGTTACCTTCAGTTCCCTTCAGGTTCAATTCAGGATTAATTCAAATTTCAGACACTTCAGCTAATGGACACTTAAGCTGATGGACACAGACTAAAGTCTAACAGACTCCTGGCCCACAATATATTTGTAACAGAATGCATTCAGCTGTGAACCAGAGGGAAGTGTTCTGTGCTCATCTTGATCAGCTGATTAAGGTTGAACCAGATGCTGGATACTCAAAGACTGAGTAAACAAGGTCATAAATGAAAGTGGGGGGTAGCTGGTGTAGCCTGGGTGACGTACCATTAGAAAATAGGAACAGAACGGTATAGAGAAGACGGCATGGAAGTCAGCATGGGAAAGTTGGGTGACGTACCATTAGAAAATAGGAACAGAACGGTATAGAGAAGACGGCATGGAAGTCAGCATGGGAAAGTTGGGTGACGTACCATTAGAAAATAGGAACAGAACGGTATAGAGAAGATGGCATGGAAGTCAGCATGGGAAAGTTGGGTGACGTACCTGTAAGAGGAATGGATAAACAGATGCTGATTAGAGTGCGGTGATGGCAGGTAAGGTACAGTCTGCATGCATCATATTATTCAGGATTAATTCAAATTTCAGACACTTCAGCTAATGGACACTTAAGGTGATGGACACAGACTTAGATCAGACAGAATGGGTTCCACTTCAGGATTGGAAGTTGCAGGCTGACTAGACATGATCACAGGTACTGCAACTTGGGCCAGAGCAACTGACATCAGGGCTTCCAATTGGGTATCCATTGTCTATAGATACAAAAAAATGAATGTCTTCCTGTTGCTCTTGCTGAGTACGTATAGTTGGTATTGTATAGCTCAGAGTTGGTATAGCTCACAGTGGGAAAGGCCATGGGGATCAGCAGGGTCCATGGCTTAAGCAAACTTTCACACACGCAGGTGGTGCACGTGGTTAGTGGACCCACTGTGCAACAGGTCAGGCTAACCTAGGAAGGGGCATAGCTAAGCGGCTACCTAGAATTCACTGGAGCTCCTGATGGTGGAGTCAGACTTGACATGCAGGTGACCGCCAGGTACTACTCCTAGGCAGTCCCCGGTGCTGAAGCTGCTGACACCAAGTGTCAGGTACGCTTACACGGACTGAACTCGGAGTAATTTGACAAGCCAGAATATGGACTCTGTTCAGACTGCACAGGTTTTGGATCCTCAAACAGAACGAATACTGACATGTCACAGACAGGGCTGGATTCAGATCCTGAAACAGACTCTAACAAGTTCTCCTACTCAACGGTTTCAGATTCGGATACTGCAGATGCAGTATCGGTTCATGGACCGTCAGATGCGGTTTCAGAGTTTAGCGACCGCTGGAAGCAGTATCAGATTTCAGTCACTGGCCACACACGAACCAGGGAAGCAGATTTAGGCATTGGCCACACACGGACAAGGGATGCAGGTGCGGGCACTGGCCACACACGGACCAGGGGTTTGGATTCAGAACCTGGCCACACAAGGACCAGGGGACCTAACAGCTAGCTAGTTCCAAACTAAATAACTAATGAATCGATGTTGCTCAGGCACCTCCCGCCGCGCAGGCGCGCGGCCCTGCTTGGGGGGATGGGGAACCATGCAGGGGCACCAGCATACAGTAAGTGTTACATGCAAGTAACTTTTGTCTAATTACTTTAAAACAGAAAAGCCCAAAACATCCTAACAATTATAAGATTAAAATGTATCTTCAACAGTGGCGTAACTAGAGTTTGAGTGGCCCCGGTTCAAGATTTGGACCGGACCCACCTCCCCCATTCTGGTATACTGGTATATACAGTATGTCCCATCCTGGTATATATATATATATATATATATATATATATATATATATATATATATATGTACAGTACAGACCAAAAGTTTGGACACACTTTCTCATTTAAAGATTTTTCTGTATTTTCATGACTATGAAAATTGTACATTCACGCTGAAGCCATCAAAACTATGAATTAACACATGTGGAATTATATACTTAGCAAAAAAGTGTGAAACAACTGAAAATATGTCTTATATTCTAGGTTCTTCAAAGTAGCCACCTTTTGCTTTGATGACTGCTTTGCACACTCTTGGCATTCTCTTGATGAGCTTCAAGAGGTAGTCACCGGAAATGGTCTTCCAACAATCTTGAAGGACTTCCCAGAGATGCTTAGCACTTGTTGGCCCTTTTGCCTTCTCTCTGCGGTCCAGCTCACCCCAAACCAACTCGATTGGGTTCAGGTCTGGTGACTGTGGAGGCCAGGTCATCTGGCGTAGCACCCCATCACTCTCCCTCTTGGTCAAATAGCCCTTACACAGCCTGGAGGTGTGTTTGGGGTCATTGTCCTGTTGAAAAATAAATGATGGTCCAACTAAACGCAAACCGGATGGAATAGCATGCCGCTGCAAGATGCTGTGGTAGCCATGCTGGTTCAGTATGCCTTCAATTTTGAATAAATCCCCAACAGTGTCACCAGTAAAGCACCCCCACACCATCACACCTCCTCCTCCATGCTTCACGGTGGGAACCAGGCATGTAGAGTCCATCCGTTCACCTTTTCTGCGTCGCACAAAGACACGGTGGTTGGAACCAAAGATCTGAAATTTGGACTCATCAGACCAAAGCACAGATTTCCACTGGTCTAATGTCCATTCCTTGTGTTCTTTAGGCCAAGCAAGTCTCTTCTGCTTTTTACCTGGCCTTATCAGTGATTTCCTAGCAGCTATTTTACCATGAAGGCCTGCTGCACAAAGTCTCCTCTTAACAGTTGTAGAGACGTGTCTGCTGCTAGAACTCTGTGTGGCCTTGACCTGGTCTCTAATCTGAGCTGCTGTTTATCTGCGATTTCTGAGGCTGGTGACTCGGATAAACTTATCCTCAGAAGCAGAGGTGACTCTTGGTCTTCCTTTCCTGGGGCGGTCCTCATGTGAGCCAGTTTCTTTGTAGCGCTTGATGATTTTTGCAACTGCACTTGGGGACACTTTCAAAGTTTTCCCAATTTTTCAGACTGACTGACCATAATTTCTTAAAGTAATGATGGCCACTCGTTTTTCTTTACTTAGCTGCTTTTTTCTTGCCATAATACAAATTCTAACAGTCTATTCAGTAGGACTATCAGCTGTGTATCCACCAGACTTCTGCACAACACAACTGATGGTCCCAACCCCATTTATAAGGCAAGAAATCCCACTTATTAAACCTGACAGGGCACACCTGTGAAGTGAAAACCATTTCCGGTGACTACCTCTTGAAGCTAATCAAGAAAATGCCAAGAGTGTGCAAAGCAGTCATCAAAGCAAAAGGTGGCTACTTTGAAGAACCTAGAATATAAGACATATTTTCAGTTGTTTCACACTTTTTTTAAGTATATAATTCCACATGTGTTAATTCATAGTTTTGATGCCTTCAGTGTGAATGTACAATTTTCATAGTCATGAAAATACAGAAAAATCTTTAAATGAGAAGGTGTGTCCAAACTTTTGGTCTGTACTGTATATATATATATATATATATATATCTCAAAAGAATGCAGCAGCACTCCTTATGGCCAAGATACGTCTTAACAATGAAAATAATGAAAATATTAGTTCTAAACTGTTTTTAGCCCAGAAGAAGACATGTTTGTCCGTTTAGTTGTAGGCTTGTAGCCCAAAAGTGGCATGTTAGGCAGAGTAGTTACCCATCAGGGGGAGGTTACCTTACCGTGGTTGATGGGCACACATGAATTGGCCAATTTATGCGCTAAAAACCTTCATTGTTTGTAAGTACTTGTTGCTAAGCAAAACAATTTAGATCTAATATTTTCATTATTTTCATTGTTAAGATGTATCTTGGCCATATGGAGTGCTGCTGCATTCTTTTGATATATTTTATAGTTACGGCAGCTGGCACCAGTTCACACTAGGAGGTGCTGGTCAGGTTTCTCTGGTTTGTATATATATATATATATGCCCTTCATCCTGGTATATATATCCCTCATCCTGGTCCTATCCATCCTGGTATATATATATATATATACACAGTGGTGGCACCCCTGCAATTCTGTCAGATAATACTCAGTTTCTTCCTGAAAATGATTGCAATCACAAATTCTTTGGTATTATTATCTTCATTTAATTTGCTTGCAAGGAAAAAACACAAAAGAGAATGAAGCAAAAATCAAATCGTTGATCATTTCACACAAAACTCCAAAAATGGGCCAGACAAAAGTATTTGCACCCTCAGCCTAATACTTGGTTGCACAACCTTTAGCCAAAATAACTGCGAACAACCGCTTCCGGTAACCATCAATGAGTTTCTTACAATGCTCTGCTGGAATTGTAGACCATTCTTCTTTGGCAAACTGCTCCAGGTCCCTGATATTTGAAGGGTGCCTTCTCCAAACTGCCATTTTGAGATCTCTCCACAGGTGTTCTATGGGATTCAGGTCTGGACTCATTGCTGGCCACCTTAGAAGTCTCCAGTGCTTTCTCTCAAACCAGTTTATAGTGCTTTTGGAAGTGTGTTTTGGGTCATTGTCCTGCTGGAAGACCCATGACCTCTGAGGGAGACCCAGCTTTCTCACACTGGGCCCTACATTATGCTGCAAAATTTGTTGGTAGTCTTCAGACTTCATAATGCCATGCACACGGTCAAGCAGTGCAGTGCCAGAGGCAGCAAAGTAACCCCAAAACATCAGGGAACCTCCGCCATGTTTGACTGTAGGGACCGTGTTCTTTTCTTTGAATGCCTCTTTTTTTTTCCTGTACACTCTATGTTGATGCTTTTTCCCAAAAAGCTCTACTTTTGTGTCATCTGACCAGAGAACATTCTTCCAAAATGTTTTAGGCTTTCTCAGGTAAGTTTTGGCAAACTCCAACCTGGCTTTTTTATGTCTCGGGGTAAGAAGTGAGGTCTTCTTGGGTATCCTACCATACAGTCCCTTTTCATTCAGACGCCGACGGATAGTACGGGTTGACACTGTTGTACCCTCGGACTGCAGGGCAGCTTGAACTTGTTTGGATGTTAGTCGAGGTTCTTTATCCACCATCCGCACAATCTTGCGTTGAAATCTCTCGTCAATTTTTCTTTTCCGTCCACATCTAGGGAGGTTAGCCACAGTGCCATGGGCTTTAAACTTCTTGATGACACTGCGCACGGAAGACACAGGAACATTCAGGTCTTTGGAGATGGACTTGTAGTCTTGAGATTGCTCATGCTTCCTCACAATTTGGTTTCTCAATTCCTCAGACAGTTCTTTGGTCTTCTTTCTTTTCTCCATGCTCAATGTGGTACACACAAGGACACAGGACAGAGGTTGAGTCAACTTTAATCCATGTTAACTGGCTGCAAGTGTGATTTAGTTATTTATTGCCAACACCTGTTAGGTGCCACAGGTAAGTTACAGGTGCTGTTAATTACACGAATTAGAGAAGCATCACATGATTTTTCAAACAGTGCCAATACTTTTGTCCACCCCCTTTTTTAGGTTTGGTGTGGAATTATATCCAATTTGGCTTTAGGACAATTCTTTTTGCGTTTTTTCATTGAAGACAAATTAAATGAAGATAATAATACCAAAGAATTTGTGATTGCAATCATTTTCAGGAAGAAACTGAGTATTATCTGACAGAATTGCAGGGGTGCCAATACTTTTGGCCACCACTGTATATATATATATAAACTACTGTTCAAAAGTTTGGGGTCATTTAGAAATTTCATTAATTTTGAAAAAAAAGCACATTTTTTTTCAATGAACCTAACATTAAATGAATCAGAAATACACTCTATACATTGTTAATGTGGTATATGACTATTCTAGCTGCAAACGTCTTGTTTTTATTGCAATATTTACATAGGTGTATAGAGGCCCATTTCCAACAACCACCACTCCAGTGTTTTAATGGTACATTGTGTTTGCTAACTGTGTAAGAAGGCTAATGGATGTTTAGAAAACCCTAGAAAAACCTTACACAAGTATGTTAGCCCAGCTGGAAACGGTTTGGCTGATTTGAGAAGCTATAAAATTGACCTTCCTTTGAGCTAGTTAAGAATCTGAAGCATTACATTTGTTTATTCTATGATATTCTCAAAATGGCCAGAAAAAGAGAACTTTTATGTGAAACTCGACAGTCTATTCTTGTTCTTAGAAATTAATTTGCCAAGAAACTGAAGATTTCCTTACAACGGTGTGTACTACTCCCTTCAGAGGAGAGCACAAAGAGGCTCTAACCAGAGTAGAAAGAGAAGTGGGAGGCCCCGCTGCACAACTGAGCAACAAGAAATTAGAGTCTCTAGTTTGAGAAATCGACGCCTCACAGCTCCTCAACAGGCAGCTTCATTAAATAGTACACGTAAAACGCCAGTGTCAACGTCTACAGTGAAGAGGTGATTCCAGGATGCTGGCCTGGCTAATAAAAGGAAAAGATTAATATGGGCAAAAGAACATAGACATTGGACAGAGGAAAATTGGAAAAAAGTTTTATGGACAGATGAATCCTTTGAGGTGTTTGGATCATACAGAAGAACATTTGTGACACGCAGAACAACTGAAAAGATGCTGGAAGAGTGCCTGACGCCATCTGTCAAGCATGGTGGAGGTAATGTGATGGTCTGGGGTTGCTTTGGTGCTGGTAAAGTGGGAGATTTGTACAAGGTAAATGGGATTTTGAATAAGGAAGGCTATCACTCCATTTTGCAATGCCATGCCATACCCTGTGAACAGCGGTTGATTGGAACCAATTTCATCCTACAACAGGACAATGACCCAAAGCACACCTCCAAATTATGCATGAACTAATTAGGGAAGATGCAGGCAGCTGGTATTCTATCTGTAATGGAGTGGCCAGCGCAGTCACAAGATCTCAACCCCATTGAGCTGTTGTGGGAGCAGCTTGACCGTATGGTACGCAAAAAGTGCCCAACAAGCCAATCCAACCTGTGGGAGAGGCTTCAGGAAGCATGGGGTGAAATTTCTCAAGATTACCTCAGCAAATTAACAGCGAGAATGCCAAAGGTCTGCAATGCTGTAATTGCTGCAAAGGAGCATTCTTTGACGAAAGCAAAGTTTCAAGGAGAAAATTATTCTTTCTAATAAAAATCATTATTTCTAACATTGTCAATGTCTGGACTATATTTTCTATTCATTTTGCAACTCATTTGATAAATAAAAGTATGAGTTTACATGGAAAACACACAATTGTCTGGGTGACCCCAAACTTTTGAACGGTAGTGTATATCTTTACAAAAATAGTGATTTAGGGCCTCCTGGAATCAAAAAGAGAAAAAGGTGAAAAACTTTTGAACCGTAGTGTATATATATATACTAGATGGAGGCCCGATGAGATAGCGGTAATGTCACGCCGCGCTGCTGCGCTCTGCCTGCTCACGTCGCGTGTCCGCGCTCTGCTGTCCTCTGCCTGCTCACGCCGTGCTCTGCCTGCTCACGCCGCGCTCTGCCTGCTCATGCCACGCACTGCCTGCCACTCTGCTCATACCACTCTGCCTGCTCATACCGCTCTGCCATGCTGCCCTCCCAGCTGACGCCGTTTGACACCGCTCTGCCCTGCTCCTTTTCCCTGTTCCTGTTTCACGTCTTCTCAGACCAGTCATTCAGTATAATGAGGCTATGCTGTATCAGGATCTAGTGCGGTAGTAAGCTCTGAATGGTACAGGTGCAGAGCTGAGTTTGTCATTTGGTTCTGTGACGTGACTGCATAAGGCTACAGGGAATCCTACTGTCTCATAGATCTTATAGTAGAAAGGTTGACTGCTGCAATTCTGCCTGAGGAATCCCTGACATTAGATACGGTGGTCAGTGAATCATTCACGTGTACAGCGTGTTTGCAACGGTGTTCCGCTGGTGGTACCGCGCAAGAGGCTGGTACTACCAGCGGTTTCCATATTGAGACACCCATTACTTGGGTGTCCCAATATGGCGGTCGACGAACTTCCGCCGCCTGGAATTCTGGGATCCGTACACATCTGGACGGAACAGGATGTGAAGACATTACAAAGTAAGTATATATTAAGATATATATATGTCCTCCATCCATGTATATACAGTGACAAGCAAAAGGGTAACAATGTTTCGAGATTTTGACTTTCAGTCTCCATATCTCAATATCTCACCATCCACTACTGCTTCAAAAGTGAGACTATGATCATTATGTAGAGAATCATCTTGGCTATCTCATGCATAAATTTGACTTGCAACAATTTATCAAATGATTAGTTATGCAGATTCTTTTCATGTCACAGCATTGTTTTCATTTTTATTATTTTGCTAGTATTTTGGAAATCCACCTTTGGCTTTCAACATTGCCTGAATCCTTCTGGGCATGCTCTTGAACAGATTCAAACATGTCTTGACCGAAATCTGATCCCAGGTCTCTTCTACACATTCCCAAAGTTGATGCATACTGGTCAACTCACTTGGGTATGTATACAGCTTCTTCTTCAACTCTACCCATAAGGGTTCGATTGGGTTGAGGCAGGGGTGGATTAAGAGTAGCAAGGGCCCCAGGCAGTTTAGAAGGTGCGGGCCCCCCACACACACACACACACATACACACACACACACCTGATGTATCACGTGACATGTCACATGATCCCCTGTGATAGATCATGTGATAGTTCACGTGAAATTAATTTGGCACAATATTAATTATATTAATTTTTTTTAGGCTGTGTGCCCACTATGCGTTTTTTAAGCGTTTCCGCAGCGGCAATTCCGGTAGAAGGTCTGCCATGTTCCCCAATGATAATCTGCGGAAATTTCCGCTGCGGATTATCATTGTGGAAAAATCCGCAGCACTACCAATTATTTTGTGGAAGCGCTGCGCTATCGCCGCCATTGACTTGCATTGGAACACATGGAATCCGCATCACTGCATCTGTACATGCAGAATCCATGCGTTTCAATGTGCGGATGGTACCCGGATTGGGAGAAGAGGAGACTCTCCTCCGGACCCGGGTACCATAGAACCTGTAAAAAAGAATAAAATAAAAAATAAATATTATACTTACCTTCTGATGGCCCCCGGTGTCTTTATCCGATGCGTCCTGGCTTGCCGGCAGCTCGCGATGGTCTGAAAAGGACCTGCCGTGACGTCATTTAGTCATGTGATGGGTCACGTGACCGCTGACGTCGGCAGGCCATCAGAAGGTAATTATATATTTACTTTTTACCATTCTTTACGGTCACACTATATAAATCCATGCCGGTTGCATGGATTTATATAGTGTGACCAAGTTGTCAAGCACTTTCCAAGTGATGCTAAAATCTCTTGGAAAGCGCTTGTCAACCCGCATGCGGAATTGCAAGTGAAGAACGATTCACATCCGCATGTCTCTGGCAGGAAAACACATGTACAATCCGCATGTACAATCCACATGCGTTTTTTCTGCCAGGGAGATGCAGAAACGCTCAAAAAAAATCCGGAGCATTTCTGCATCGTGGGCACATAGCCTTACATTAATTGTATGACTCAATATTGAGCACACGTAGCCATCTATACACAGCAGGAGGCCGCACTCAGCCATCTATACACAGCTGGAGGCCGCACGTAGCCATCTATACACAGCTGGAGGCCGCACGTAGCCATCTATACACAGCAGGAGGCCGCACGTAGCCATCTATACACAGCAGGAGGCCACACGTAGCCATCTATACACAGCAGGAGGCCACACGTAGCCATCTATACACAGCAGGAGGCCGCACGGCGCCATCTATACACAGTGGGAGGCCGCACGGCGCCATCTATACACAGCGGGAGGCCGTACGGCACCACCTATACACAGCGGGAGACCGCACGGCGCCATCTATACACAGCGGGAGGTCGCACAGCGCCATCTATACACAGTGGGAGGCCGCACGGTGCCACCTATACACAGCGGGAAGCCGCACGATGCCATCTCTACACAGCAGGAGGCCGCACGGCGCCATCTATGCACAGCAGGAGGCCGCACAGCGCCATCTATACACAGCAGGAGGCCGCACGGCGCCACCTATACACAGCGGGAGGCCACACGGCGCCATCTATACACAGCAGGAGGCCGCACGGCGCCATCTATACACAGCGGGAGGCTGCACGGCGCCATCCATACACAGCGGGAGGCCGCACAGCGCCCCCCCCAGAGAGAGCAGGAGGCCGCACAGCGCCATCTATACACAGCGGGAGGCCACACGGTGCCATCTATACACAGCAGGGGGCCGCACGGTGCCATCTATACACAGCGGGAGTCCACACAATGCCATCTATACACAGCAGGGGGCCGCACGGCCCCATCTATACACAGTGGGAGGCCGCACGGCCCCATCTATACACAGCGGGAGGCCGCACGGCGCCATCTATGCACAGCGGGAGGCTTCACGACGCCATCTATATACAGCGGGAGGCTGCACGGCGCCCCCCCCAAAGACAGCAGGAGGCCGCACGGCGCCATCTATACTCAGCAGTAGGCCGCACGCAGTCACGCATGTACACAAACATATACAGACATATACATACACCCATAAACACATTTGAAACACAAAAATACATATAAACAGACATCACACAATGATATCTGCCTGCACACACACACACACACACACACACATACACACACATACATACACACATACATACACACACACACACAGACACACACACACAGACACACTCACCATCCCCTGGCTAGGCTCCAGTCCTGCTCTTTTCCGGTGCAGCACTGCAGGCCGGGTGCGCACTGCGTGACGTCACAGCTAGGAGACACGGCCGCGCACAGGGCCATGTCTCCTAGCAGTGATGCGGCCGGGCCAGCACAGGGAAGTTAACTGCTGCAGTGCTAGCCCGGCCGAAGAAGAAGCAGCGGCCGTGCGCCGCTGCTGGGGGAGCGGTACGGGGGCCCCCCCGCCACTGTCTGCCGGTATGTGCCGCGGCGCCGCACATATAATGAGTACAATCTGGCCATAGACACCCCGGAGCCCCGGGCCCCCTGGAGGTTTGGGGCCCTGGGCGGTAGCCCAGATCATCCTCATTATAATCCGCCTATGGGTTGAGGTCAGGGGACTGTGGGGGCCAACCTAGCACCTCTTCTTCATCGTCATTGAGCCATTTCTTTGCCACTCTCTATGTATGCTTTGGATCATTGTCCTGCTGGAACACTATGTTATCTTTTTCATACCCATAGTACTCGAGTGTATGAAGTAACTCATCTTGTAGGATACTCATATATAGCTCCAGTAGTGAAAATAAGGTTGCGGCACTCAAAGAATGTTACAAATAGTCAAATAGTTGCAATTTTCAAACCAAATTTCTTTTAATGGCTCTCCAGTAAGTAATCGCCCAACGTTTCAACCCCGCCGGGGTTTCATCAGGGGCTTCAAATAAAGTAATACAGAAACATGAAAACAAAAAGAGAAAAGGGTTGGTATTAATACTAATTACATTCACATTCTAGTGGCTGGAAAACCACCAATATGTGTGCAATTTGACATTAAAAAGTGTATTTTATCCAACATAGTAATGAAGAAACTGAAAAGAAACGGTGATTGAGTCAAACTTTTACCAGACCAGTATTGGGAAAAGTGATATATAATTCATTAAGGAACAGTGACGGTAACCTCATGAGACATGTGTCTTAGAAATATAACTTCTATATTTGATAATTGATTAAGGATCATATAGGCAACCAAAAAAAAAGGGTTATTTTTGGTATTGCTGCCAGGGACTGTAAAGGAGATATGCTGCCAATCTGCAAATTAAATCAATTTGAGAAAAAAGAAAGAAAATGGTCCAAAAATGTATTTGCCACGAAAACCCTATCATGTAGATAGATAAATCATACCTGTGTGCTTCACAAGGTGACCGTAGTGTGTTGTTAGTGCATAAGACCAGGCTCAACTATACCCCTTATGCCAATATTTTTATGGCAGATTTCGAAGAGAAATATGTAACATCAAATACAGGGGTATATCCAGGCATCAGACTTTGGAAACGATACATAGACGATGTCTTCGTCATTTGGGATCAAGGTGAAACACATTTGATTGAATTTTTTCAATACCTCAATGGCTGTACGCCAGGTATTTCACTTACTCTTAACTATGATAAATGCCGGATTAATTTTCTTGACATCATGGTCATCATGGATGACATGGGACATCTATCCACTGACCTGTTTGTTAAGTCTACAGATCGGAATGCCCTACTACATTATACTAGTTGCCACCCGAAACATGTAAAGAAATCACTTTCAATTTCTCAACATACTAGAGTTGGCAGAATAGTGTCGGATTCATCCCTCAAAATCAGACGTCATGAAGAAATGGGACAAAAATTCATGAATAGAGGTTAACCACCTTCTATCTCATTTCCGCCTCTTGAACATAGACAACGCAAACCTATATCACATAGGATGATCTTTGTGAATACCTACCACCCATATCAAACACTGATTCAAGATATCCTGAAAGATCACTGGTCAATATTAGGTAGATCCTACCCCAGTATAATAGGTTTTCAATAACCAATGTTGGTATGTAATAAAAGATCACGCAATTTGAGAGACAAACTAGTGAGGGCGGACATTGGCAGTCTACAGACTAGTAGATGTCAGATCACTCTGGCGACGCCTCGCATGGGGAATTTCCCATGCCTGGGATGTCGCCAGTGTTCCAATATGACAAAGGGCAGCTTTTTTACCCATCCATCATCGGTCAAGAGATTTCCCATCAGGGGTTATTTCACTTGCGAGTCTTTATTTGTTGTTTATCTCATTAAATGTCCGTGCGGTCTCGGATATGTTGGAGAGACCACCCAACATATCCGAGACCGCATCAGCAAACATAAATCCACCATCCGATGTAAATACAATTTGTTGCCTATTCCGAATCACTTTTCTATACAACATCATTCTGTTGCACAGCTTCGTTTTCAAATTATTGATCATGTTCCGGTGAGCAGGAGAGGAGGAAATAGAATACAGAAACTCAAGGAGAGAGAAACCTATTGGATCTTTACCTTGAAAACACTCGAACCCCATGGTCTCAATAGAGAATATGAGATTCATGTCTAATTATCCTCTTTCTTACCGTACCATGACATACATGCCTCACATTAGTTCTCTCCACTATCCACATTTTTCATCAATGAGATCCTTTATACTAATGTTCTATATTTTCTTTATTATCTTTTTCGTCAATCTTTAGCCATTTACTGTTTCCATAACTAAATACTAATGGTATTTTTTTCTCTTTCAGATCCTCCATGTATAGATATGATCTGTTGCCCTCAGAGTATCAATGAAACCATATATCCTTTCTCACATTAGTAACTGTATCATATATATGCATTCCTTCATGTCACCTTACATGTTATTTTATTTGGTTTTGCATATAATAAGCGTCATGTTGGTGGTGTATCATTCTTCTTTTCTTCTTTTTTTCCTCCCCCCTTTTTTCCCTTAATTTTTATCTATCCAACTTGTGCCCTCTATCAAATCTACAGAGATTAGCATATACAGTACATATCTTCAGTTCTTAGCATATAACTAGATTACACTATCTATTCATTCCTATGTTCAGCTATACAGTGGAACGCATAGCTTGCGTTCCACAGTTACATCTAGTCCGGAAGTACGCATCCCGCACATGCACGGTGGTGCGTTCCACCAAACCTGAACTTGCGTTCCAAAGCACAGGAAACATAGCGCAGGAGGGTACGTTATTTCATGCCAGACCGCCGCACTAACAACACACTACGGTCACCTCGTGAAGCACACAAGTATGATTTATCTATCTACATGATAGGGTTTTCGCGGCGAATACATTTTTGGACCATTTTCTTTCTTTTTTTTTCAAATTGATTTAATTTGCAGATTGGCAGCATATCTCCTTTACAGTCCCTGGCAGGAATACCAAAAATAACCCTTTTTTTTGGTTGCCTATATGATCATTAATCAATTGGTACGTATATCTATACTGAATCCCTTTCAGCTTTAAATCCATCTTATTTTTAATACGGGTCTCATTCATGTTAATTTTTAGTAACAGTTTTAGCTGCCTAAGGCATATCCCGAAGATTATTCATCTTTTATGGTCCATAATCAACAAATCCAGGGTATTTATGTTTTTAGTATAATCCCCTTTTTTTCTGTCTCTAGTTTTCTCATTGTTCTACTGTCTTCATTTCAGGTCCTATATAGAAGTTATATTTCTAAGACACATGTCTCATGAGGTTATCGTCACTGTTCTTTAATGAATTATATATCACTTTTCCCAATACTGGTCTGGTAAAAGTTTGACTCAATCACCGTTTCTTTTCAGTTTCTTCATTACTATGTTGGATAAAATACACTTTTTAATGTCAAATTGCACACATATTGGTGGTTTTCCAGCCACTAGAATGTGAATGTACTGTAATTAGTATTAACACCAACCATTTTCTCTTTTTGTTTTCATGTTTCTGTATTACTTTATTTGAAGCCCCTGATGAAAACCCCGGCGGGGTTGAAACGTTGGGCGATTACTTACTGGAGAACCATTAAAAGAAATTTGGTTTGAAAATTGCAACTATTTGACTATTTGTAATATTCTTTGAGTGCCGGAACCTTATTTTCACTACTTGGACTACGTTGTGTTCCTGGCACCTATCCTGTATAGTTGAGCCTGGTCTTTACATATTTTAAACTCATATATAGCTCGGCACTGAGACCACCATTGAACCTGGTCAAGTATCCAATGCCTTTGGCTGTGAAACAACCCCACATCATCAGAGTTGCTCCACCGAACATTGCCTTCAATTTCTTGATCCGTTAGCCCCTTTTTCCCTTGTTTCTTCCAGACCCATTTGCACCCATCATAGCCTAGTCTATTGACTTTCGTCTCATCGCTCCAAATCACCCGTTTCCAATCTTCTACTGTCCACATTTCGCACTTTTTTGCAAGCTGAAGCTGACGCTTCTTATGACCATATTGAAGTCGAGGCTTCTTCACCTTTTTTCGAGCCACCATTCCAGACTGGTGTAATGTGCGTTGCATGGTGCTTGCATGGATGTCTGTGATCTCACTGTTATGAAGCATACGAGCAACCTCTAATGCCATGTTTGTCTCACCAGAACTGATAGATCTTGTGATGAGCCGACTTGTTGACTCTGATATTTTGCCTGGATCTCCACCTCTTCCATTTTGAATGGATGGACGGAGTTCATTTCGTATTCTTCAAACTGTCATGGCACTCTGTCTGAGGATGCGCATCCAGTTGAAAATTGTGCTGGGCCCCACCCGCACGGGCCCGGTCGCGACCTTTGCGACCGTGGTCGTAACACCCATGATCTTCACCTGGGCTGCTTCTATAGAGAGGGAATATAGAGAGGGAGTAACGTGGAGGTGACAGTGTGAGGGACAGTATCAAGAGGGGGCAATGTGGGTGGAGTACAATGTAGGGAAATAGTATGGAAGGTTGGCAGCATGAGTTTTACAGTGTGAGGGCACTGTGTGAAAAGGGGGCAGCATGGTAGGGCAGTGTAGAGATATGTACAGTGTGAAGTGGGAAAGGTGTGGAGGTCATAGTACATAATGGTCAGAAGTCCTGGCCCAGAGTGAGCAACAGATCAGAAATGCGTCTCAACAGTGGACTGGACAGTGGGCAGAATGCAGCGGAGGCAGCCAGAGAGATGAGAGGCTGGTAAAAGGTTAAAAAGAACTAAAAAATACATGCTCACCTCACTGTTCACCTTTCTGGTCACCTCTGCTGCTTCCTGCCTGGTCCTCAGTGCCTCCACTGATCGGCATCTCCGGCTTGTTGATTCTGAGCCATGGCATCCAGCCACAAGTAGGCCTTGAAGCATGCCCAGTGAACTCTGTGGCCTGCTTGAAGACAGAAGCCCTGGCATAGAGTCAATATTGGGCTAGTCATGTGGTGCATTGGAGGTACGGAGAACTGGACAGTGGGTAGGAAGCAGCAGTGGTGACTGAAAAGTGTGAGCAGCGCGTAAGTATGTTTTTTTATTTTCTTTTTAATCTTTTTCCAGCACTCTAGTGTTCAACAAGATGGTAGCAGTGGAATAAATTACAAAAAAATCCTTATTCTACAAAATGTGGAATTTTCCAAAATTCTAGTCAATTTTAATTCTAATTGAATAAATTTGCCCATCTCTAGTAAAAACCATATCGCTGTCAGGATTTTTTGGTGACGGCACTGGTAGTGCATGTAAAATCAAGCACTTTTGCAACTTCATGCTTATTATTATTTGCAGCAGTTTTTAAGATAACTTTTTTTTCCTTTTGTTGAAAGCTTGTTGCCTAGGAGACGGACCACGGCTGTTCTCTAGCTTGTAAGCACTGCGCTGAAGCATGTTAGGATTAGCAGATAGCAGTGCATCAGGCCAGCTGTAAAGCAGCGTTCCCACGCTGAAGAGAAAAGGGCTTATAAGCACTGTACATGTTCAGCCAGTGATAGTTTGTCAGCAAGGTAACAAATTGGGTATATAATTTTAAAAAAAAAGTGATAATATCTCAAGAGCAGTTACCAATTTTAATAAACAGTAAATTATAAACGTGCTTTATTATCCATTATTACCCATTTCTAAAGATGAAATTAACCCTTTAAAGAGGAGTTGTCAGCTCTCTTGATATGTCTGTTTTAAATATTTGCAACCCTCATTAAATAAAAATTGAGACGCCTTTAACCTCTTAATGCTTCATAAAGTACTTTTATGACATGGTCATGGAGCATGTTAGGGACATTAAAGTGGGTGCAGAAACTGAGCTCACTCCACACAGGGCAGATGACTACTACATTACATAGCCGGCATCTACCTTTAACAGCAGCAATCTACGCTGCCCAACTGTCCATTTGGGTGCCAGCTGAAGGCCACCATGGCTGTCATGTGATCTGTCCTGTAATGGCCAGTCTGTGGCTAGGCATCATAGGAGACTATCATTTTTACTATATTCAACAATACTATGGTATTGCTGTATGTATTAACACAGCAAAAAAGGGCAGCCTTTACCTGCCCAGGTCTCAGAATGCAGCAAACCCATATAATAAAGATGGCAGCAAAACAAATGCAGTATACTGCTGAGACAAACACTCACAACCTACCAGTTCATGGAGGTGGTGATTGCTTAGTATTAGGATTGCGCCCAAAAAAAGCTTGTATAGGGCGCTGGTCACACACAGATAGTGCTCAGTGTCTGGCTTACAGCTTATTAGTGATGCCCATGCTATTAGATTAGGCGGGCTGCCTAGTACTATATAAGTGCACCCGATGAGCACAGACACACCAGTTTACCAGACCAACATTTAAGGGCCTGGCTGCAGCCTGAATAAAAATAACATGCAAAAAATATATATAATATACAGTTGAAACCAAAAATTGACCTACACTAGATAAAAACATATGCATGTTTTTCTCAATATCTGACATGAAATCAGAATAAACCTTTCCCGTTTTAGGTCAAATAGGATTACCATAATTTTTAATATTTGCCAAATGCCAGAATAATGAGAGAGAGAGAATGTTTTAAGACATTTTTATTACTTACTGCAAAGTCAAAAGTTTACATACATTTCATTAGCATTCGGTACCATTGCTCTTAAACTGAATGACTTGGGTCAAACGTTTAGGATATCCTTCCACAAGCTTCTCACAATAGTTGGTCAGAATTTGGGCCCATTCCTCCTGACAAAACTGGTGTAACTGATCCAGGTTTTTGTAGGTCGTCTCTTGCTCACACCTGCCTTTTCAGCTTTGCCCATACATTTTCAATAGGATTGAGATCAGGTTTTTGTGATGGCCACTCCAAAACATTGACTTTGTCATCTTTAAGCCGCTTTGTTACCATTTTGGCAGTATGCTTTGGGTCATTGTCCATGTGGAAGACCCATTTCCGCCCAAGCTTTAACTTCCTGGCTGATGTCTTCAGATATTGCTTCAGTATTTCCACATAATCTTCTTTTCTCATGATGCCATCTATTTTATGAAGTGCACCAGTCCCTTCTGCAGTAAAACAACTCCACAACATGATGCTGGCACCCCCATGTTTCACAGTTGGGATGGTGTTCTTAGGGTTCCAAGATTCTCCCTTTTTCCTTCAAATGTAACGTTGGTCATTATGCCCAAAAAGTTAAATTTTAGTATCATCAGACCACAGGAAATGTCTCCAAAAATTAATGTCTTTGTTCCTGTGTGCATTTGTAAACATGAATCTGGCTTTTTTGTGTTTCTTTTGGAGTAATGGCTTCTTCCTGGCAGAGTGGCCTTTCAGCCCATGTTGATACAGTATTCATTTCAGTGTGAATATTGACACAACCTTACCAGCTTCCGCCATCATCTTCATAAGGTCTTTTGCTTTTGTCCTTGGGTTGATATGCACATGTAGGACCAAAGTACGTTCATTTCTGGGACACAGAACCCTTCTCCTTCCTGAGCGGTATGATGGCTGGACATTCCCATCTTGTTTGTACTTGCGTATAATTGTTTGCACAGATGAATGAGGCACCTTCAGGTATCTTGAAATTGTACCTAAGAATGAGCCAGACTTCTGCACAATTCTCTTCCTGATATCTTGGCTGATTTGTTTAGCATTTCCCATGATGATACACAAAGAAGCAGTGTTTTTCAGGTGTGCATTAAAATACATCCACAGGTGTGTCTCTAATTAACTCAGATGTTGCCAAAAAACCTATCAGAAGCTTACAAACACATGACATCATCATATGGGCAGTCCAGAATTGTTTAAAGGCATAGTAATCTTAGTGTATGTAAACTTTTGACTTTGCAGTAAGTAATAAAAATGCTTTGAAACATTCTCTCTTTCTTATTATTCTGGCATTTGGCAAATATTAAAAATTATGGTAATCCTAATTGAGATAAAACGGGAAAGGTTTATTTCATATCAGATATTGAGAAAAACATGCATATGTGTCTTTTTATATAGTGTATGTAAACTTCTGGTTTCAACTGTATGTGAGGTATTGGTCGATATTTTGGCCAAAATATGCAAGCTCATAACCCGCATCAAAGGTCCTCACGCTTACAAGGCCCTACACTAAAATTACACCCCTTTAGAGCGCTCAGCCTTGGACGGTTAGTGTGAGGTGAGAGGCAGTACAAGAGAGGTCACAGTGTTATGAGAGGAAGAGAGCTGATAGAAGAGTCTATAATGTGACACTGCTAAACTCAGCTGTGCTGCCCCTCCTCACACAGACTGCTGAGACCTTATCTTAAAGGTATTAGTCATCTGTGCTTAAGGCTGCGTTCACACATTGCGTATTTTCGCGCGTGCTTTTTCAAAATACGCAATGTGCCTTGTGTCTGCCAGCAAAGTGAATGGGAAATTCACTTTGCCGTTCAGACACTGTGTGATTTTACGCAGTGCGAAAGCGCAGCTGCGTAAAGAATTGACATGTAAATTCTTTACGCAGCTGCGTCCTGCGCTTTCTCCTATTGTGCCCATTATAAGCGATGGAATTACGCAGCGGTGTTCACACACTGCGTAATTCCTGCGCTTTTTTATGGAGGTGCAGGAGAAACTATGGATACTCACCTATCCGATGGATGGGAGCGCCGTCCGGTCCGGTCCCTCCGCTTCCAGCATCTGCCGGAGAACCGTTCAGCTGACTGTAGCTTACCGGCTTCCGGTCAGCTGATTTACAAGCCGGTCAGCTGATAGTCAGCTGATCGCTTCACGGCAGATGCTGGAAGCCGCGGGACTGGACCAGACGCCTCTCCCATCCATCGGATAGGTGAGTATCCATAGTTTTTTTCTTTTAAAGCAGTGTATGTACTGCAGCCAGAAGCTGTCTGTACATACACTGCTAGGGGACACACACACACACGACACATAGACACATACATTGCATACACATACAAACACATACATTACATTACATACATACACATAAAGACACATACATTTGACTCGCCCCCTGGGCCGTGGGGCACGCGAAACCGGGCAATAGGGAGACGCTGGGAGTAGTAGTGGCGACCCGGTCCCGCGGCTCAGGGTGGTCAGACCAATGGTAGTCTGCTGTTATACTTTAGATAATGTCCGACTACGCCACCCGTGGATTGCGGTTATTAGGAACCGCCGTGCAAGGCAGTCCGCTGGGGCTGATGATGTATGCAGCTGGGATGGTGTGACTCCCCACGGGAAGAGTGCGGCCCCAGGGCAGTGTAGTGGATGGTGGGAGTGATGGTGGTGAGAGTCCCAGTACCGGTAGTGCCGGAGGAGCGAAAAAGCACACACACAACGTACTGCAGTCCAGGGTCTTTACTCACAGTTCGTTTGTTCCAGGTCACTTCCGTCGGCAGTGACCGCCCGAGCCGTGCTGCGTCCACCAGGTGAGGGGCTCGGTCAACTCCCAGGCAGTTCAGGAGCATGGCACAGGACTCCCTTTAATCCTTTCTCTGGCCTGCCTCACCAGTGACCCACTTTTGTCCGGCAGCCGCGGACTTGTGCGGTTAAACGTGGGCCCCGTCCTCCGCTGTCCTATATGGTGCCTTCCTAGCAGGTTTGATGAGGTGTTGCACCAATAGATGATCACGACGACCGGTCTTTGGCTGAGGGTTGTTTCTCCTCCACCAACTTGGGATCCGGTACCCTTAATCTGCCTGACCCTGCACCCTGGATTCTCGTGGGTTCTTAGGGTCCCTTCCACCTTCTTGTTCCTGAGCCCTTCTGTTTCTCTGTCTCTTCTTCTCTTTCTTTCCTGTTCTGTTCCTTTCTGTTCCTTTCTCTTGGAGCTGAGATGAGCTATAATCTCAGCTCCCCTTCACCTCCTCCTCGGCCTCTCACTAGGCCCTCCTGGAGTAGAGCTCCTACAGAGCCTCTACTCCCTGTCTTCTCCTCTGGCTGAACGAACCTAGATCTAAGATGGTGCCCACCTTTTATACCTCCCTCTGACCATGAGCCCAGGTGACCAGCAACCAATGGGCTCCTACCTACGCTCAGGAACCGCCCCCTATCTGCCCCTACAGCACTGGGTGTTCCACCCCTCCCTCCCCACTCCAGCAGGGACATGGTCGGTCGTGCCTGCACTTATGTCTAGTGGGAGCACCGTTGAGCTGTCCCTCGGAAATGGGGTGTGTGTGCTGTATGCAGCTAACTGAGCCCTGGTCCATACTCCATCCTTACCCGGGAGTGGAATATCACACCTCTGGACTGATGTGCAATACCCCTGTAGCGGCCGAACCCTCGGGGTGCTACATTCCCCCCTGGTAAAGCACAGCACGTCCTCGGGCTGGAAAAGAGCAAAAACAGTTGATTACAGGACATGCAAAACTTTTGCAATAACTTTTTACATTTAGAAACAGACATTACGGTTCAACTCCCTTTATGGGACACACTTTTCTTTTCACTAGGCATTATAGAAAACTTTTTCGATACTTCCGGAACTCTTTTGACATTTCACACTATAGAAAACATTCACATCAATATCTAGCAGCATATAAAAACTTTTCATATATAAAACATTTTTTAATTAAAGCATATTCTTGGGTTCTTGGCTGCGGTGCAACTTGCAACCAGATGCTCTTCCTTTTTAAAGGTGCAACAGTCCATTTTAACTTTGAGGTAGGCGTTGCGGTTCTTGTATAAAACCAGTAGGGGGCGCTTTAAGAAGCGCAACTATATACATGGAATTGGCCGTTTCCAGTCCGCGGCCGGTGGGGATAGGGGAATGGCTGCTCACAGTCCTCAGCCTGTTAGGGGAAGAGGGACGGCTGCTCTCAGTCCTCAGCCAGATTACTTAGGGGATAGGGGCACACAGGTAACAGTTCGATACTTGTCCCAACAGGGACCACACTTTCAGGACGGGAACAGTCCCAAAAACGATTCGGATGTCCTGACGGGTAACTATGTACACAGGTACTTTGCTACTTACTAGTAGCGGTGTCCTCCATAGGCTCCTTCTTCCTCCTCATATGGCTCTTCAGACCCGTCCGGGTCCTCTTGGCTCTCCTCATAGCCGCGGTATTGTAGCTCCTCCTCGGTGAGCCGATGGACATGTAGGGCGTATGGTCCTTTTGCACCTACGTGGTGGGTGAAGGTGACCACATCACCAGGGTACAGGTCACGGCCACGATGCCCCTCAGGTAGATGACTTTCAACGTCCCTGCGGGTCACAAAGACGTCGCCTGCGGTTTCTGGGCCCCTGATGAAGCCCCAGCCGTTCTCCATGTGGAACTTGACTATAGTCCCGGTGATTCGGGGACCACGGGCTGCTTTGGGGTCTTGGCGGGCCTTACGTTTTTGTTCAGCACTCTGGGCTTGGAGCCGTTCCTCTCTGACGCGTCTCTCTCGTCGCTCCCGCTCAAAGGTCGCCAGTTGCTGATGACAGGCCTCCAGACGACGGACCGCGTCTGCCCGAGTCTCTTGGGAGAACCCCATCAAGTTCTCGCCGGTGGGGTCCCACGCAAATTGGATGTCCTCCAGTGGGGGTAGGGGGACCTCCACGGGTTCTGGAACCGGTAACAGAGGCTCGCGCGGGGGCTGGGTCTTCCATGGCTGATTGCTGATGACTTCGGCCGGCCACTCCAGGGGCAGTCCATCCGGACCGGTATGATGGGCAATCAAGTCCACACCCAGTCGTGGTATGGTAGATGGACTTGATCTGGGGGCAGCGCCCGGGGGCACTCGGCCTTGCGACCAGGCCAGGGGTCTCTCGGTCGCGCTAGGTGGCAGTCCCGTCCGGGACAGGGGCGCAGGCTTAGCGATGGCGCCCGGGTCATCCAGGCCTTGCGACCAGGCCGATGACGCTTCTCGCTTTACGGCGCCCGGGGTCAGGGGGCGTGGCGACGGGCGGGGCGTGGCTGCGGCGCTCACCGCTTGAGGCCTAGCTGGAAGTAGTGGCGGCGCGGCAACAGGCGCGGTGAGTGGGGCTTCGGGTGCCGCGACTGGGGGCTGGGGCAGGCTTGCGGTTGCTGGGCTTGGGGTGGTGACGTCCCCTTCACTTGCCTCAGTCCTCGCGGCTCCCTCCACGGCGTCGCCTCCGGTCCTCTCTCCTCTTGCGCCGTCCTCCGAGGCAGGCAAACCGCGGGGTGCGGCTGAAGTCTGTCGCTCATGGGTCTCGGCCTGCTGGGCCAGTTCCTTTCTCTACTCTGTGAGTGCATCTTGCTGCGCCCGGACCATCCTCCGCTCCAGGTCCTCCAGTGCAGCTTGCGCACGCTCCGGATCTCTGGGGAGCTGTGCCAGGACTTCTGCTAGGCTGCAGAGCGGTTCGGCCTGCAGCTGTTATGTTCTGCTACCAGAGCTAAGGAAAGAGAGGAGATCTGTCCCCACGATAGAACCCAGCCCAATCCCCACGATGCAACAGGGAACCTGATCCTGCGACCAGACCCGCCAAAGTCCCAAGCCAGTCCGCACGGAGACCCACAGACGCGGGGAAGGAATCCCCACAAGTACCAAGGACCGGGAGGAACACGGGACACCTCCCAACAGAAATAGTAGCAGATAGACGAACAAACAAAATATATAGAACATAGAGGTCAGTAGACCAAGCAAACTAACAGAGCAAGACACAGAGCACAGGCTAGCTAGAAAGTAGATACACAATGAAGTCCAGCAAAGCCAGAAGGGCGGAGCAGGATTAAATAGGCCAACAAGGTCATGTGACCAGCAAAGGAAAAAAAACCTAAGAGCAAGGTTCTAACAGTACCCCCCCTTCTAAGAGGATCCTCCGGATCCCCTAGGACCAGGCTTATCAGGAAATCTCCTGTGAAACGCTCTGATAAGTCTGGACGCGGAAACATCATCCGACCTCACCCAAGAGTTATCCTCGGGACCGAAACCTTTCCAGGCCACAAGATACTGCAAACTACCTCTATACCGTCTAGAGTTAAGGATGCGAGAAATTTCATATTCCCCGTCCTCCACCACCGGAGGAACAGAGGCAGAGGCGTCACAATCCGAAACAACAGCTTTTTTCAACAGAGAGACATGAAATACCGGATTAATTCTCCAGGAGGTAGGAACCTCCAACCTAACAGCAGATTGGTTGACAACCTGAAGCACCTTAAAGGGCCCTACAAACTTGGGACCCAATTTCTTTGAAGGAATCCTCAACCGCAGATTCCTAGAGGACAACCAAACCATGTCACCAACAGCGAACAAAACCTCCTGTCGTTTCCTATCAAAGTAGTCTTTAGATTTTCTGTTGGCCTCCTGAAGATTACCACGCACATCCGTCCAAACTCTCTCCAAATCACCGGAAAAATTCTCCTCCTCAGGCACGGCAGATCCCAACTTGGAGAACGACCCAAACGACGGATGTCTCCCAGAACAACAAAAAAAAGGCGAACAACCAGCAGAAGAAGATGTATGATTGTTCAGAGCAAATTCAGCAAGTGGCAGAAACTCAGACCACTCCTCTTGATTGTCTGCCACAAAACAACGCAAGAACTGCTCAACATCCTGGTTTTTCCTTTCTGTCTGGCCATTAAATTCAGGATGATATCCGGACGAGAACGACAAATGAACTCCCAACCTATCACAAAAGGCACGCCAAAAACGAGCCACGAACTGAGGACCCCTATCAGAAACAATGTCAGTAGGAACGCCATGAAGTCTGACAATTTCCTTGACAAAGGCCTTAGCGAGAGTTTTAGCGCAGGGCAGTTTGACGAAAGGAACCAAGTGACACATCTTGCTAAAACGGTCCACGACCACCCAGATGACAGTAAAACCCTCAGAGGGGGGAAGGTCAGTTATAAAGTCCATAGCCAAATGTGTCCAAGGAGCACTGGGAACCTCCAAAGGACAAAGCAACCCCGCAGCAGGAGTATGTGAGGACTTAGATCTAGCACATATAGTACATTGACGCACCCACTTAATGACTTCCTTCTGCCATCCAGGCCACCAAAAACTGCGACCCACCAGTCTCTTGGTCTCAGAGATTCCGGGATGACCTGCCAACCGAGATTCGTGACACTCTACAAACAAATCTCTCCTAAAGGTCCCAGGCACAAACAACCTCCCATGAGGAGTGTTAGAAGGGGCATTCTCCTGTGCTTTAAGAATCTCATTTTCCAAAACGGAGTCCAAAGCAGCTATCACAACACCTTCTTGTAAAATGTTCTCCTCTTTCTCAGCACCGACTATGGGAGAAAAACTGCGAGACAAGGCATCCGCCTTAACATTCTTAGTACCAGGGATGTAAGTAACGGAGAAATTAAACCGCGAGAAAAACAGTGCCCACCTAGCCTAACGGGCATTCAGGCGCTTGGCAGCATCAAGATATATCAGATTTTTATGATCCGTAAGAACCTGAACGGGAAATTCCGCACCTTCCAAGAAGTGGCGCCAGTGTTCAAATGCGAGTTTAATAGCCAATAATTCCCGATTACCAATATCGTAATTCAGTTCAGTCTCCGAAAATTTTTTTGAAAAAAAGGCACAGGGATGTAATCCATCCCCGTTATCCTGAGACAATACTGCGCCAACCCCCACAGAGGAAGCATCAACCTCAACCAAAAACGGCCTAGTAACATCAGGCTGCATAAGGATGGGAGCAGAGGTGAACCTCTCCTTGAGATACACAAAAGCTTCAATGGCCTCAGAAGACCACTGAACCGCATCAGCACCTTTCCTGGTGAGATCAGTCAGAGGTTTGACAATACTAGAAAAAATTTTTATGAATTTTCTATAGTAATTGGCGAAACCCAAAAACCTCTGTATCGATTTCAAACCAATAGGCCTAGGCCATTCCTGCACAGCCTGAACCTTAACCGGATCCATCTCAAAACCTTTGCTGGAGATAATGTAGCCCAAAAAACTAATTCTCTGTACAGCGAACTCACATTTCTCCAGCTTAGCAAAAAGCGAATTGTCCATTAATAACTGTAATACCTCACGCACGCTCCGCCAATGAGACTCCAGATCCGGCGAATAAATCAAAATGTCATCCAAATACACAACCACATTTTTACCGATCAAAGGTCTAAGGATGTCATTAATCAGATTCTGAAAAAATGCAGGAGCATTAGTAAGACAAAAAGGCATAACCAGATTCTCAAAATGACCCACAGGAGTGTTAAAAGCAGTCTTCCATTCGTCACCCTCCTTCATGCGCAACAGATTGTATGCCCCCTTAAGGTCAATTTTAGAGAACCACTTGGCCCCCATCAACTGGTTAAACAGATCAGGAATCAACGGCAGTGGGTAAGGATTGCGTACAGCAATTTTGTTAATCTCACGAAAATCCAGACAAGGACGTAAACCGCCGTCCTTTTTTTTTACAAAAAAAAATCCAACCGCCACAGGAGACTTAGAGGGCCTAATGTGACCGGCGGCCAAACTTGTCTGTATGTATTCCTCCAAAGCCTTCCTCTCAGGAATAGTAAGGTTAAATAAACGACTTTTAGGAAGAGTCGCTCCAGGGACAAATCCAATAGAACAATCATAGTCTCTATGGGGAGGCAAAACCCGCGATTCCTTCTCAGAAAAAACTCTCCAAAAATCCTGAATAGGAACAGGCAATTCTCCCCTATCCAAAGCTGCAATACGCCCATTACAACACTTGTCATAACATTTATGGCTCCAGGATTTAATTTCACTGGTAGACCAATCCAGTACAGGATTGTGAAATTTTAACCAGGGCAATCCCAATATTACTGGAGAAGGCAAGTTATTCAACACTACCAAATCCAATTTCTCATGGTGAACACCATTAATAGTGAGAGGAAATTCACAGACCTTGAGAGTAATATTCTTCAAAGGGGAACCATCCACAGAAACCACAGCAATGGGGGATGATAAAGGTTCAGGTTTTAAATTGAGTCTTTCCACGAATCCCCCATCAATAACATTCCGAGTAGACCCACAATCGACAAACACCCGAAATTCCATTAATTTTTCCTGAGCAATCGTGGAAGCAGCTAAAAATACAACCTTGGAATTTAAACAGGCAATACGGGCATGACTGACCATTTTTTTTTCTTTCTTCATACGAAGCTCACAGCCTTTAATCAAATGACCAGATTTTCCGCAATAGAAACACAAGCCTTCAAAAAATCGACGGTCTTTTTCTTGAGAGCAAGGTGCCACCGATCCAATCTCCATCGGTTCACCACTGTTAGTACACACATTCTCAAAACCAGAAACTGACATAGCAGAGGATTTGCTCTCATTAACCCTTGCACGCAGTCTTCTATCCACCCGTATAGCTAATTGCATAGCCTGTTGCAAATCTTCAGGTGTAGGATAAGCAATTAGCAGGTCTTTAACCCTTTCACTGAGCCCAGCAAGAAATAGACTTTTCAGAGCAGAATCGTTCCACCCTGTTTGAGTAGACCAACGACGGAAATGAGTACAATATTTTTCCACATTACCTGATCCTTGTTTTAAACGTCTCAACTCAGTCTCAGCTGATGCGACACGGTCAGGATCATCATATAATAGTCCCAAAGCAGAAAAAAAACTATCCACTGATCTGAAGCATGTATCACTAGGTTGCAAAGAAAAGGCCCACTCCTGAGGCTCTTTGCGCAAAAGTGACATTATGAACCCTACGCGCTGGGATTCATCCCCAGAGGACTTAGGTCTCAAACGAAAATACAATAAGCAAGCATTTTTGAATGAAAAAAATTCTCGGTGTTCACCAAAAAATAAATCCGGCAAACATACCTTAGGCTCCAAGAAATGTGCTCCAGGACAGTTACTCACGTGCTGACGGAGCTCGGCCACCTCCAGAGAGAGTCCCTGCAGGCGATGAACCAAATCCTGAACCGACACCATGATGGAACAGAAAAATCTTTCCTTAGAGAATTTGCTGGCTGGACTTACTGTTATGTTCTGATACCAGAGCTAAGGAAAGAGAGGAGATCTGTCCCCACGATAGAACCCAGCCCAATCCCCACGATGCAACAGGGAACCTGATCCTGCGACCAGACCCGCCAAAGTCCCAAGCCAGTCCGCACGGAGACCCACAGACGCGGGTGTGACACCCCAGGGGTCTGGTTGCCACAGTGATAGAGATATTACGTCTGAGAGCAGGTGGGAGGTCTCTTGGTCAGGAATCCTATGCATGCCACACCTCCTGCACAGTCCTGGGAGGGGAAGAACTTCCCCTATATAAAACTGGGGCTGAGGCAGGGTTAGTGAGTAGAGAAGAAGTAGAGACAGAGAAAAGAAGCAAATATAGGAACAGAACATCAGGAGCTCTGTGGGAGCAGTGTTACAAGGAGTCAGGGGCTGGCAGCTGCAGAGCTCGCCCTGACTGAGAAGATTTCTTACCGGACCCGGAGTCCGAGGCTGTGGGGACTAACTCCTACCCAGCAGCAGAATCCGTCAGGCAGGGGATTCCAGGTCCTCTGGCCAAGAAACCCGAAGGCACGGTCACACGCATGGGACCAGCACCGCCGTCGTGGAGCGGAAGCTACTAGAAGGCCCCGAGTCACCGGCCATACGGGTGAGCACCACACGGTACACTGAGGGACGTGGGCTACTTATACCAGCCTCTAGCAAGGTAGCCAGAAGAGTACAGTTAGTTTGGGAGGCCTACAACTCCGCCTGGCCAGGGGAGATCCCATCTGCTCAAGGACTGACCAGGCCCCAATCGCTAGCCAGTACTCCGGGAGGGTCTATCTTTGTCACCAGTAAAGACCCTGAACTACACCGTACCGTCTCCGAGTGGTTCCTGCTACCCCCATCATCCACGTCGGCTGCCCTGAGGCCATACCCCTCCCGTTGGGGGTTATACTATCACGCTGCACAATCCTACCACCGGCCTCAGCGGTCTGCCCTGCAGCAGCAGCTTCTTAGCTGTACTCAACGGGTGGCGTAGTCGTCCAACATCTACCACTGATACATCGCCGCTCAGTTTGACTCCCTGGGCACGGACCGGGTCACCGCCACGAGACTACAACCCTCAACAGATCCGGCTCCGGGTAAGCTCCCGCGTGCGCAACGCAGCGCGACACAGGCCCAGGGGCGCGTCAACTTTTGGCGTAGTCGGCAGGATATCGTGCCCGCAACCACCGGGTACTGCGTGCCTGAAAAAGACTGTTCAAACTTACCTGTGGTGAAGATTCCCGCCATCCGGCGCCATCTTCAGCCTTCTTCCCGCCATCGGTGAAGATTCCCGCCATCCGGCGCCATTTTCAGCCTTCTTCCCGCCTTCCGTGGAGTTTTCCCGCCGTTGGACGCCATCTTGAAGACGTCGCGCGGGAAGAAGAGGGGCGTGGACTCCGAAAGCGCGCGAGAACTGAAGCCCCGCCTCACGTCCGGACGTCGCGTAAGGTCCTGGAAGGAGCCCAGCAGACGCCGACGTCACAGGAGCGCGACGGAAGGTCCTCAACCCTGACGATCTACTGCGGAGCCGCGGCCTACGGAAGAGGATCATCGCAAGGTAGGCCACGGTCCACTAGGGGGGAGGAGGATGTCGGATACGGAGGAGAGCTTCACTGCCTCAACCCCCGCCAGCGCCACCGCTGCTGCAGTCATGCCTTTCACCATGCCCTATATCCCGGGAGCGGCCTGGCTACCCCAGTACTCAGGGGAGTCACATACCCTGCATGACTTTAGAGAAAAGCTGGATAGCCTCTTCCAGGTGTACCCCCTCACAGAAGAGCAAAAAGTGAGCATCCTGGTGGCCCAATTAACTGGGCAGCCCGAAGGGAGGTAAAGTCCTGGCCACCTGGGGGGAGGACTGTCGCAGGGATACTAACCCGGCTGAGGGACACCTTTGATACCCGCACCTCAGCCGAGATCAAGCTTAGATTCTACGGGTGCAAGCAGCGAGCACACGAGAGTATAAGGGACTATGCCCTGAACCTACAAGAGGCCCTGAGAGCCATTAAGCAGACCGACCCTGACGGCGTGGGAGACGAGGACAGGCTGTTGACTGAACAATTTATAGAGGGTTTATATTGTAATGCCCACCGAACCCAGTTGAGGGCAATGGCCTTACAGGACCCTCATCTGGGATTTGCACAGTTCAAGGACAGAGCCATCCGGGTGCTCCGAGAACCGGCACCAGGTGGCGTTGTGACCCACAGACGCCCCACTACCACTTACCACCAGGAGGCGGCACCCTTGTCGGCAGGGCCTGTGGGAGCTGATGCGCAGGCTTTGAACAATGACCCGGCTCCAGACCTGCACCATCAGGTCCAAGAGTTAGCTAAAAGCGTTGCTGCGCTAACCCGAACTGTGCAGTGTTTACAGGTTTCCACTCCAGGGAAGATCCAGCTGGCATCCGGACCGGAGGACATCCCGTGGCGTCGACCAAGGAGGACCCCACCGGCCAGAGGAAGACCCAGCGACCGATACAGCGAGGACGGACGACCCATCTGCCGCCGCTGCAATCAACCCGGACATATGGCAAGGTACTGTCCTTTAAACTGGCACAACCTGGGGTAGAGGGCCAACCCCCAGGAAAAAGATCACCAGGCCCATCGAACTGGCGCGACAAATATGTGGGAGGACGTCCAGTCTTACCCGTGGTACTGGATGGCATTCCTATGAGTGCCCTACTGGACACCGGGTCACAGGTCACCACCATCCCGTACGTGCTCTTCAAGCAGTACTGGAATGACTCGGATATCACCCGCTACCCTGACGACGACTTGAGTATCATCGCCAGCAATGGTCAGCCCGTGCCACAGATTGGATTTAAAGAGGTGACCATTAAAATCGGTAGAGTCGAACTGGCAGCACAGGGACTGATCATTGTAGACATTGACAAACACGAGAGTCACCCAAAGATAACTCTAGGAACTAATGTAATTGAAAATTGTCTTGCAGAGGTGATTTTCCTTTTACAGCAGGTTGCCAAGAACGCCAGCTCCGGCGAGCAGCGAGTGCTCCAAAAAGAGATCCGGGCACTGATGCGA
The DNA here is from genome assembly GCF_046119375.1 of Phyllobates terribilis. Lineage (NCBI taxonomy): Eukaryota > Metazoa > Chordata > Amphibia > Anura > Dendrobatidae > Phyllobates > Phyllobates terribilis. The sequence goes on from NW_027362764.1 coordinate 166,796,197, forward strand.
CGGCAACAGGTGGAACTCTCCGGCGGTGAGATTGGTAGCGTGAGAATGTGTGACCCTTTCCCTATTGCCATGCCCCCAAAAAGTGAAATGATGATTTGGTGCCGGGAGGCTATTGGTCTGAGAGGTAGAGATTACCAGGCAATGGTAGAACCAGTTTACTCAGACAGTAGGCCCACCATCTTGACAGCACGGGGGGTGGTTAATGTACGCCATGGGAGGGTGCCCGTTCGCATAATCAATATCGGGAAGAGGGAAGTGTACCTGCCCCGGTATGCCACGCTAGCCAAATTATATACCATTAACCAAAATGCTATACAATCTGTGGAACCCTTGCCTCCATCTCACCCGGAGGAAGGTAACGGCTCTAAGAAAACAATGGAGGACTGGTGTCAGCAACTACATTTGGGTACTGACTCCACTCCCTCACACCAGAAACAGGGAGTCTATCGGGTGGTTCAAGAGTACGAGAGAGTGTTTAGTAAACACCCGTTAGACTTCGGGCGAGTCAAGGGGGTAGAACACCACATCCCCACGGGAGACCATCCTCCCATAAAAGAGAGGTATCGACCCGTACCCCCTGCACACTACCAACACGCCAAGGGGATGCTTAGAGACATGAAGGAGGCTGGGGTGATCAGGGATAGCTGTAGCCCCTGGGCAGCTCCACTAGTCTTAGTCAAAAAGAAAGACAACACCATGAGGATGTGTGTAGATTACCGGAAAATCAACCGTATCACACACAAGGATGCGTACCCCTTACCAAGGATAGAGGAGTCTTTGGCTGCTTTAAGATCTGCTAACTTCTTCTCTACCTTGGATCTCACTAGTGGGTACTGGCAGGTTCCTGTAGCAGAGGCGGACCGGGAGAAGACCGCATTCACCACCCCGATGGGACTTAGCGAGTTTACCTGTATGCCGTTCGGACTCTGCAACGCACCGGGAACCTTCCAACGATTAATGGAGTGCTGTCTGGGCCACAGAAACTTCGAGACGGTCCTGTTGTACCTGGACGATGTCATCGTATATTCTAAGACTTATGAGGACCACCTGAAACACCTGGCGGAAGTGTTCGAAGCTCTGGCAAGCTACGGCCTAAAGGTGAAACCCTCCAAGTGTCACCTCCTGAAACCAAAGGTGCAGTACCTGGGACACGTGGTGAGCGCTGACGGAGTGGCTCCCGACCCTGATAAGATCACCGCAATTAAGGAATGGCCAAGTCCCTCCAGTGTAAAGGAAGTGCGGCAGTTCCTCGGGTTGGTAGGCTATTACCGCAGGTTCATCCCCGGTTTCACCAAAAAGGCAGCTCCTATGCAGGACCTCCTGATAGGCCAGTCCCGGAAGGCCAAGAACCAGAAGCCGCCTTCAGATGGGAGAAGTTGGAAGAAGAGTCCTTCCGCCAGCTGAAGATGGCCCTCACGGGGGATGAAATCCTGGCGTACCCGGATTACAGCCAGCCCTTTATCCTCTACACCGACGCAAGTAACATCGGGCTAGGAGCCGTGCTGTCCCAGATCCAGCAGGGGAAAGAGCGAGTAATCGCTTACGCCAGCCGAAAACTGCGACCCACCGAAAGAAACCCTGAGAATTACAGCTCATTTAAGCTAGAGTTCCTGGCAGTGGTGTGGGCAGTCACCGAACGCTTTAAGCACTACCTCGCTACTTCCCGGTTCGTCGTGTACACGGATAACAACCCGTTGACACACCTGGACACGGCAAGACTCGGTGCCCTAGAGCAGAGATGGATGGCCCGTCTGTCCAACTACGAGTTCACAATCAAATACCGGGCAGGACGCTCCAATACCAACGCGGACGCCCTGTCCAGGATGCCAAACCTACCGGACGTAGGAGAAGATCCAGAGGGACTGGAAGAAGTCGAACTCCCCGCGTTCCACCGTCATGGGACTATCCAGTATTCCCATCGGTTAAGGAGTAAGCAAGCCGCTACGTTTAACCCCTTGCCTCACTACAACTGGGAGGAAACGCAAGACAGTGACCCTGCCGTCCGACTGGTGAAGGAGATGCTGACTCGGCCAGAGGCTCGCCTTGACCCAGACGCTCCGGAGGAAGCCAAACAACTGTGGGCTGAGAAGAGTCGACTGTTCCTTTACAAGGGGAAGTTGTGCCACAGAATGGTTAACTCCCGGACGCATGAACTAATCTGGCAAGTAGTGGTGCCACGAAGAGACGCAGCCATGGTGATGGAGGCATACCACGACGGGGCTGGACACTTCGGATGGAAGAAGTTGGAGTTCCTGCTGCGCGGGCGGTTCCACTGGGTAGGCATGAGGGGAACTATCGAGAGGTGGTGCAGAGACTGTGGCCCGTGCAACCTAAGAAGGAAGGACCGTGCCAGCCAGAAGACTCCCCTGCAGTCCATCGTCACCCGGCAGCCGTTGGAACTGGTAGCCTTGGATCATGTAAAACTGACCCCAAGCAGAAGTGGCTACGTCTGCGCGTTAACCAACGTGGATCATTACTCCCGGTTCTTGGTTGTCGTCCCCGTCAAGGACTTAACGGCTCAAACAGCAGCTAGAGCCTTCCAGCAGCACTTCTGCCGTCCACACGGGTACCCGGACCAAGTGCTGACGGACCAGGGACCTGCCTTTGAAGCGGAGGTCTTCCAGGAATTCTGCAATCTGTATGGCTGCCGGAAGATAAGGACGACACCCTATCATCCGCAAACTAATGGACTTTGTGAGAAAATTAACCAGGTGGTAATGGATCTTCTGAAAACGTTGCCCCTGGAAGAACGCAGTCTGTGGCCTGAGAAGCTGCCCGATCTGGTGGACCTATACAACCACATCCCGGTAGGTTCCACCAACTGTACCCCGGCTTACCTAATGAGGGCGAGACCTGGTAAGTTACCTGTTGACCTGGAAATGGGAGTCCTGACACCCGATGACACTTCACCAGAAGCAGACTGGGACACAGAGAGGCAGCAGCAGTACCGGAAAGTACAGGAGAGCGTGGAGCGAAGTCTCTGTCAGGCTAGGGAGAGACAAGAGAAAACTTACAACCAGTATGCTCCCGCTGTTCCCCTGGTGCCCGGAGAGCAGGTCTTGAAAAGGAAAAGACGGCTCCACAAGTTGGACGACCAGTGGGAGAAGGACCCGTACACCGTACTGCCCTCAAGCCACGAGAACCCGAAGGTCTGTACCATCAGTAAAGACGGAGGGGAGACCACAGCCATTGTATCCTGGGATCACCTGAAGAAGTGTCCTGAACAGCTACGGAACCCTGAAGAGGAGCAAGAAGACCATCGACCCGTAGAGGAAAGGGAAGATATGGTTAGTACTGTGCTCGGAGACTTCCCTCGGTCTTGGACTCAAGTCAATGGTGCAGTTGTGGTACCCGTACTCACCTTCCTCCAACCAGCATCCCAAGCACCTACGGAGCAACAGGTAGAGCTGGAAGAACAGCCGGTCCAGGAGGCAGAAGACCCCACACCAGCAGATCAGGAGGATCAACCCTCTGCTTGCAGTGAGCCTGCCATATCCCTAGTGAGCCAAAGAGCCCGTAAACAGCTGCCCAGTTTACCCTTGACAGCTCCTACACCCTGTAGTTCAGGGCCAGACAGTCAGCTCCGTAGGTCCACTAGGGCCACTAGAGGCCAGTTACCCGCACGTTGGAGGATTTGAAGTGTTTAAATTGTTTTATTTGTGGTCACCTGTCTGTTACTTGTAAATAATTATGTGTTTCTAGTTATTTTTAGGAGTCCTTGGTGGATTTACCGGGAATCCTGTGTACGTAGTTGGAGCGTAACCCAGGACGGACTAAAGACTGTTAAGGACTCGGGGCAGGACAGACCCCTACCTGGTTACGTCTCCCTGTTTTGGTGAAATGGACACCTTGCTTTCTTCAAAGACTGCACCCGGTTACGGACATGCCGTGACCACCTTTATGTGTTTCTTTATTGTATTGTTATTGTTATATCTTGTTATGTTTTTCTAAAATATGTTTAGTCCCGGAGTACTAAATTTCACTAGGGGGGAATGTGACACCCCAGGGGTCTGGTTGCCACAGTGATAGAGATATTACGTCTGAGAGCAGGTGGGAGGTCTCTTGGTCAGGAATCCTATGCATGCCACACCTCCTGCACAGTCCTGGGAGGGGAAGAACTTCCCCTATATAAAACTGGGGCTGAGGCAGGGTTAGTGAGTAGAGAAGAAGTAGAGACAGAGAAAAGAAGCAAATATAGGAACAGAACATCAGGATCTCTGTGGGAGCAGTGTTACAAGGAGTCAGGGGCTGGCAGCTGCAGAGCTCGCCCTGACTGAGAAGATTTCTTACCGGACCCGGAGTCCGAGGCTGTGGGGACTAACTCCTACCCAGCAGCAGAATCCGTCAGGCAGGGGATTCCAGGTCCTCTGGCCAAGAAACCCGAAGGCACGGTCACACGCATGGGACCAGCACCGCCGTCGTGGAGCGGAAGCTACTAGAAGGCCCCGAGTCACCGGCCATACGGGTGAGCACCACACGGTACACTGAGGGACGTGGGCTACTTATACCAGCCTCTAGCAAGGTAGCCAGAAGAGTACAGTTAGTTTGGGAGGCCTACAACTCCGCCTGGCCAGGGGAGATCCCATCTGCTCAAGGACTGACCAGGCCCCAATCGCTAGCCAGTACTCCGGGAGGGTCTATCTTTGTCACCAGTAAAGACCCTGAACTACACCGTACCGTCTCCGAGTGGTTCTTGCTACCCCCATCATCCACGTCGGCTGCCCTGAGGCCATACCCCTCCCGTTGGGGGTTATACTATCACGCTGCACAATCCTACCACCGGCCTCATCGGTCTGCCCTGCAGCAGCAGCTTCTTAGCTGTACTCAACGGGTGGCGTAGTCGTCCAACATCTACCGCTGATACATCGCCGCTCAGTTTGACTCCCTGGGCACGGACCGGGTCACCGCCACGAGACTACAACCCTCAACAGATCCGGCTCCGGGTAAGCTCCCGCGTGCGCAACGCAGCGCGACACAGGCCCAGGGGCGCGTCACGGGGAAGGAATCCCCACAAGCACCAAGGACCGGGAGGAACACGGGACACCTCCCAACAGAAATAGTAGCAGACAGACGAACAAACAAAATATATAGAACATAGAGGTCAGTAGACCAAGCAAACTAACAGAGCAAGACACAGAGCACAGGCTAGCTAGAAAGTAGATACACAATGAAGTCCAGCAAAGCCAGAAGGGCGGAGCAGGATTAAATAGGCCAACAAGGTCATGTGACCAGCAAAGGAAAAAAAACCTAAGAGCAAGGTTCTAACAGCAGCAGGCTTCGGGCCAGGAGACTGGTGCTGCTCAGGGCGTCCATTCCCGGGTGCGGTCTGTCTGGACTGATCCAGACCACCCCCTGCCCCACAGTTTTCTTCTCTTCCCACCCCCATTGGGGGCGGCCCCGGGGCAACTTGGTGACAATCACTTTCAGGGGCAGCCCCCCCAGGTTGATGGACATCTCCACTGCTGCACTCATGGCTGGTGGGGGCGGGCTCCTTCTTTGGCGCCATTCTGGGACCTGGCCCACGATGGGAGGTGGCTTCCTGCTGTCTTTTGGTGCGCACATAATGGCGTCCGCTCTGCCAGGGCGGGAAAGACGGATGAAGATGGCGGGAAACGGTCCAAGATGGCGTCTGATGGCGGGAATCGGCTCCGGATGGCGGGAAACGACTCCGGACGGCGGGAAGCTTCTTTTTAAGGTACATGTGCAATTTTCTTCAGGCACGCAATACCCGCTTGTAGCGGGTTGGTAATGATCCTGCCGACTACGCCAAAGCTGACTCGCCCCCTGGGCCGTGGGGCACGTGAAACCGGGCAATAGGGAGACGCTGGGAGTAGTAGTGGCGGCCCGGTCCCGCGGCTCAGAGTGGTCAGACCAATGGTAGTCTGCTGTTATACTTTAGATAATGTCCGACTACGCCACCCGTGGATTCCGGTTATTAGGAACCGCCGTGCAAGGCAGTCCGCTGGGGCTGATGATGTATGCAGCTGGGATGGTGTGACTCCCCACGGGAAGAGTGCGGCCCCAGGGCAGTGTAGTGGATGGTGGGAGTGATGGTGGTGAGAGTCCCAGTACCGGTAGTGCCGGAGGAGCGAAAAAGCACACACACAACGTACTGCAGTCCAGGGTCTTTACTCACAGTTCGTTTGTTCCAGGTCACTTCCGTCGGCAGTGACCGCCCGAGCCGTGCTGCGTCCACCAGGTGAGGGGCTCGGTCGACTCCCAGGCAGTTCAGGAGCATGGCACAGGACTCCCTTTAATCCTTTCTCTGGCCTGCCTCACCAGTGACCCACTTTTGTCCGGCTGCCGCGGACTTGTGCGGTTAAACGTGGGCCCCGTCCTCCGCTGTCCTATATGGTGCCTTCCTAGCAGGTTTGATGAGGTGTCGCACCAATAGATGATCACGACGACCGGTCTTTGGCTGAGGGTTGTTTCTCCTCCACCAACTTGGGATCCGGTACCCTTAATCTGCCTGACCCTGCACCCTGGATTCTCGTGGGTTCTTAGGGTCCCTTCCACCTTCTTGTTCCTGAGCCCTTCTGTTTCTCTGTCTCTTCTTCTCTTTCTTTCCTGTTCTGTTCCTTTCTGTTCCTTTCTCTTGGAGCTGAGATGAGCTAGAATCCCAGCTCCCCTTCACCTCCTCCTCGGCCTATCACTAGGCCCTCCTGGAGTAGAGCTCCTACAGAGCCTCTACTCCCTGTCTTCTCCTCTGGCTGAACGAACCTAGATCTAAGATGGTGCCCACCTTTTATACCTCCCTCTGACCATGAGCCCAGGTGACCAGCAACCAATGGGCTCCTACCTACGCTCAGGAACCGCCCCCTATCTGCCCCTACAGCACTGGGTATTCCACCCCTCCCTCCCCACTCCAGCAGGGACATGGTCGGTCGTGCCTGCACTTATGTCTAGTGGGAGCACCGTTGAGCTGTCCCTCGGAAATGGGGTGTGTGTGCTGTATGCAGCTAACTGAGCCCTGGTCCATACTCCATCCTTACCCGGGAGTGGAATATCACACCTCTGGACTGAGGTGCAATACCCCTGTAGCGGCCGAACCCTCGGGGCGCTACACATTACATTACATACAGGTGTCCATGCTCCTCACACTTCATTTCTCCTGCACCTCCGTAAAAAAAAAACGCAGAAAAAAACGCAGTGTGTGAATGCAGGTAAAAAAAGCAGGAAAATACGCGCACGTAAAAAAACGCAGGGAAATACGCAATGTGTGAACGCAGCCTTACTCCCTGCACTTTCTAATCATGTACAAGGTTAGACCAGGAGATCAGGGCTGTCTGATAGTGTACATCTCACACACTGAGACACCTGCTCTAAGCTATTGTGGGGGCATGTTCTTTTTCTCCTGTGAGTTGCTGCTTGCTTACGGTTTGGCAATGTCATGCAAAGGGAATAAGTACAAGGCCTTAGTAAAAACTGTTAACACCCCATTGGACAGATCAAAAATTAACTCATTAGGAGCAAAATACTTTGATTGCTAATATCTTTGATTACTATTCCTCTCTGCAGCCACAAATACTTTGCGTGGCCAGTTCAAAATGAAAAATTTGGTGATAGATCTTTTTTAAATAATTTCACAACATGTTCTCGTCAATGACAAATTAGGCTCCACGGCCATCTTAGGAAATAAAAAGTAGATTGATGGTGACATTCTCATTTTCATCAAATAGCTGTCATCCATAATTATAATACAGTATTCTGTAGTCTCAGTTGAGGCAGAACAGACTTAAGGTGCATTTAAACGAGCGGAAAATTGATGTCCGAGCTTTGGTAAGAATGGTCATTCACGATTATTGGCCCCAGTAAATATGTCAGCAATCACTCAATGAACAAGCAAAACGATTGTCGTTTGATTGGATCATTTGTGTTGGCGTAAGAATCATCATTATTAGCAGCACATTTCCCTGTAAAGGTGCGTTTAGATGGACTAATTTTGGCCCATTAATGAGCTCCGACTGACTATATACAAGTCAAAGCGTGTTTTTTTCCCGGGCTGCTTACATTTGCTGATGGGAACAGGTATTCTGACTCCATACAGCATCATGGTATCGCCAGCACATCTCCTGTTTTCTTGCAGCATTGTGTTACTGAAAATGATTATTTTTATGCCGGAAACAAGCATTCTGCTCATTTACTGAGTAATCATGCATGTTTACACGCTGATAAGCCGCAATGAGCGATTTTACGATCGCATGCCCTCCAATTATCAACTTGGCTAAATGGACCTTAAACAGGCTATGTGCTGCCGATAACATGCTGAATGGGGACAGAGCAATCGTATTAACAAATATTCTGTTCCCAGAATTTCCCATAAGTAATTTATCAACTATGTAAACAGCCCAGTAAATGAGTGCCGAACAACTTGTACATAGTCAATCACTGCACGTTAATAAGACCAAAATTGGCCTAAATGGCCTATTACCTTACAATTTGATTTAAACTACTAGAAGGAAAATGCATCCACCTACAACAGGCTAGACCTGCCATACAAGCTTCCTACCTGCTCACAGGTTACACCTGTTGCACCCACTTTGCATTGAGATAGATAAATATGAAGTGCCACATTTTCAAACTTTGGCATTTATATACCATTTCAATAAAACTTCACTGGAGTACAGATAGCACTGTTGATACAAGACTCCTTTGAGGTCTCATCCTGTCTTTTTTGTCCACATGATAACATATTTCCTTATGGTGCTTTGCCTAGAGGTGGACCAGGCTGCCTTCTCCATGAAAATGAAGTAACACAATTTGCACAACTGTGCATGGTAAACTCGTGCAGTGCATCTAAACACACTTTCTTCTCTTGAAATCCCCAGGATACATTACAAAATCTCCTTGATCTCATGTCCTTAATAGGCTTAAGTGGCTCACCACCAGCTGAGCTCAGGGTCACACTCAGGGCAGACTAGTTTAGGAAGGCTGTCAGTAGACCACCTGACCCTAGTCACAGATGGCCTTTCCAAAAAAATAGAAAAAAAAAAGAGTTCTGGACTGCCAATATGTAAGTGCAAAACCAATCGTTTCACAGCACATTTCCATCAGTTATCACTTTTATAAACAGCCATGTGTATACTGCAGGCTTTCTGAGTCTAACTAAACAATTCAGTCACTTGAGTTACACAATATTTAGCCAAGCAGAAAGGATAATTGCTTTTGATATGAACTGAGACCATAAAAGTATACTACGTCATTTGTATATAACCCAAATTAAAATATACTGTATCCATTATCATGCAAGCAAACGCCAGTGTTTAGTGCAGCGGTAAACAAAGACTAAACGTCAATAAAGCCGCATGAATGAATTAAACTTTAATGCTTTTTCCATTAATTGTTACAATGCTTTGCATTTACCCATCCAAAAAATGGAAGTATGGGTAAATTTTATCGCAAGCTTTTAGAATACATTCCCTATGGACTTTAGTGTGAGCCTTGAGCATATTGCACAATTGTGGAACTTACAATAATGGTTCCTCTGTTAATAAGCAAACATTTTGTAAACTGAATCTGTGTTTAGTTATGCGTATCGGAGAGAGCTCCATGGCATTAGGTACTATTTGAGATATTTAGTAATGTTCGATATGGCAGGCGCTATAGTGACATGGTAAAACAGAGGTATTATGCAAAAAACTTCCCTTAAAGAAGCCCTCCTCCCATCAAAGTTTTTATCCTCTTAATATATTGCAATCATCATATTATATGGCACTGTGTACTTACAATTGCTCATTGCCCTTCTACCCAGTTAATTCTTCTCTTTTCCATTAGGTCTATGACTAAATACAGACTAGCTGAATCTTTCTAAGCTCTATGTAGAAACAGGAAGTCTCTTTTCCCTACATGAGTCATCAGTAGAACTACAATCCTACTTTCTAAATAGAGCTTAGAAGGATTCAGCTTGTCTGTCTTTAATCACATGATGTCATAGTCCTAATAGAAAAGAGAAGAATTAACTGGATAGAAAGGTAAAACGAGCAATTGTAAGTACACAGTGCTATATGGTGACTGCAATATATTAAAAGGATAAAGACCTTGATGGGAGGAGTGCTTCTTTAATGTATTATTTAAAATACAATATTTTGTAACCAATATTGATTCATTTGGGATAAATAGCTGTGGATAAATTGTAGCTGGGTCATGTACTAAAAGTGTTGTTTCTTCCAAAGATTCATCATCTAAGACAATATATCGACAGAAGTTACTCTCATGAAACAAGCCCTTTGGTTAAATTTGAAAAGTTTGCACCTGACTTTCATCCGTAGAATATGGTTCTGCAGTCTCCTGCTTGAATTGAGTGGTGGTTGAGAATGTGTATCACCGCTCCACCCATTGCTTATGGAACTGCCAGAGGTAGCAGAGGCAATCTCATGGACAATAAATGGGAGGTGTGCTTCCTCAACCAACAATCCATTTAGGTGGGGTACTGCAAAGCCCTGTTCTTTGGATTAGTGGGGGTCCCGATGGAAGAAAACCCAGTGATCATCAAGTCATCACCTAGTCTATGGATAGGTAATGAAAGGCTATCCTGATACTAACCTTTCATTTCATTCTGATATAACATGGAACATTTACACAGGCCAATTTCAGGCCAGTAACGAACACCAATCAACTGTAGACAAGCCATTTTACGCTTCTTTACTGACCTGTTTAGCAGTACAGGGATCCTCTCGACACAGGGCGTAGAAGGTAGAAAATGGGGAATTACGACCAGTCCCATATCCTTCTGTGGCTGAGAGTGTGGTGAATTTAACCAGCATCCGATAGTACCCTATTTTCATATTTGCCGTGGGGCCCCCTCACTATTGTGTACATCACCAAGATTCCTAGTGGCATATTATCATTTTATAGCATGTATTATGTACGATCTGCACTAGTACTGGTTTAGAGGGAATGTTACTGTATATTATTCCATATATTGTTCCAATTTAGTTAACTAAAGAGCCCACAGGGCATAACATGATGTTATAACTGAAAGCCACTTATTTTAATTGAGTTTCCAATTGGGCACGGACATCAGAGTACAGTAAACATCTTTGTTTAGAGGTAACAAAAAATGAAAATGAATGCATCTTTATTGACTCTGCGGTGTTTAATCAGCTGCCAGGTTCACATGAATAATGCAGACCAGTACATCAGTCCGTCAGCCAAGTGACAAACCTATCCCGACTAACAGGACGCGCAGAATTCTAAGTGATACTTAAATCAAGTAGCTAGCTCCACTGCGCTGAGAGATATCTGCTGTATTAGTCAAGGCACTGACGTGACAAGAACTTATAGATGGCTCATAAATGATAGGACAAAGCCTGTTATTATGTTACTGACTTGTCAGGCCAACCTCTCCATGTATGATGTCCCTTGTCTCCTTTAGATGCTTCAAAAATATATTTGTGTTCTTTGTATATGAGTCTAATGACTTGTAAACCAGCAGTCAGCCACACGACCAATGGCATCTTAAACATCTACAGCTATGCTCACAGATTGTCAGAAGTAGAGAGAAGGAAATAATCTATTCTAACGTCCAATAAGCTGCAAATCAGGTAACCGTGCCATAAAATGACATTACAACCGACTATTACTGGTCAGCGTAGTTTCCACTACATGGTTGTTAGGATAAGGACAATACCAATAGTGCCCTATAGCAAACACTATGCAAGTTGTTTGGTTTAACAGACTTTTATTACATAAATTTCATGACAATTTATTTGTTTGAGTCCTTATATCTCAAAGCTGGAAAAGAGCATTGTTCTTCCACTTTCCTTGTGTCACTTACAGTATTTGATACAGAGCAAGTAGATTTGCAAGCATAATAATAATAATTTTATTTCTATAGCGCCAACATACTCCGCAGCACCTTATAATTCAAAGACGACATGTACAAATAATGTCAGACATCAGAGAAACACAAACTTCAATAATTAAACATTAAGAACGAGGGTCCTGCTCACAAAAGCTTACAATCTATATCACCTAGGATTGAACCAACATGGAGAATTTAAAGGAACTGCACATAATGATTTCAACAGTGAACCTGCAAAGAAGTGTTGGACTTCCTTGTGGAGGAAGCTAAAATAGCTTTGAAAGGTGTGAAATCTGTATTGGCGCCTGCCCTTCCTGCCTCTGCTTCTGTTGCCAGGTAGCGCTATGCTCTCCTTGCGGGTGAAGCGGAGCAACAGTTCTAGTTTTATGTCCTCTAGGACTTGTAGTTCCATCAGGACTGGAAGATTTAGATTTAACTACTGTGTGGTTTGGGTGGGTCTTCAAGCTATTTAAGCTCCTGAAATCCTGCTGAACATTGCCAGTTATAATCTGACTTGATTCTTTGTAACTTGTGCCTTGTTATTCTCCATGTGGACAATCCTGATTTTTGACCTCAGCTTTCTTTTTGACTATTCTCCTTCTTTATGATTTTGCCCCTACACCAACCTTCTGGTTTTGACCCAACTATTCTCTTGCCTCTGGTTCGCTTCTCCAGATAGCAACTCTTCTGTGGAAGCAATCCAGTGGACCCCTCTTAAGACCAGATCTCTATACAGGGGTTAAAGGGTGAAGGCCTGGGTTCCTCTAGAATCTGTCAGATGGAGTGGCTTGCACCAAGTCTGTCCGAGGTAGCCTTTTTGAACCTGCGGCCTCTGACGGACGTAACAAAAGTGAAAAGCAAATAGCAGTTGTCCAAAAAGATGGAGACTGAAATGGTTAGGAATTAGAAGAAAAAGTATGAAGAATCGGTCTACAAATTAAATGAGATGGTGCTCCAAGTCAAACCAGTCACTTAAAAGCTAAACCAGAATGCTCAAATATAGGTAAACCCATACGATGAAGCTCATGATTGCCTAACAATTAATCACCACCGACATGGACCATGTGATAAAAATGAAATCCCAAAAGACACCTAGTTAGTTCCTTCAGAGCAAGGTGAGATAGTGCCACTTCCTTGTGTCACTTTGTAGTTTCCCCTTTATCAATAATTCATCTCACATTATCACATAGCCCTGTTACATGTAATGTATGTAAAACAGGGTTGAGCCAACCATCCTGAAATTCCTGGACAATCCATAAAAAATTGCACTATTTCATCCCTGCAAATAAAAAAAATTGATTTGTCTGTGAATTTGTATGATCTGGAGAAGTTTTGACACATTATTTTGACTATAATTCTCTAATTTAATATTACAGTTCACAGCATGCAGCTAATGTTTTCATATATGAATTTTGGGCTGTTGTCACATATCACTAAAAACTCAGAATGATTTATTATCGTTTTCCAATTTGTTAGTAAAAAATGTTGACTGTCCGGGATTTTTCCCACCCTGGTGTCATGTAGTTTAGTATTCAGAAGCTAAGACCTTCATCAAGTTAATTTTTTTTTCTTTGAGTCCAAGTTCCAGTTTTCATGAAACACTAGTGTTGAGCAAATACTCAGTCTCATCCAAGTATTTTCAGCGTGCTCGGCTAATATGTTTGCCTCCCTGTGGCTGCATGTTTTCCGGTGGTAGACAGACACAACACATGCGGGGATTGCCTATTTGTTAGCCAATCCCCGCATGTGTTGCGTCTGTCTACCACCAGAAAACATGCAGCTGCATGGAGGCAAACATATTAGCAGAGCACGCCGAAAATACTCGGATAAGACCGAGCATGCTCAATAACACGTTATCCGGGCACGTTCGCTGAACACTAGTATCCCTATATAAAAGTACAGTACAGACCAAAAGTTTGGACACACCATCTCATTTAAAGATTTTTCTGCATTTTCATAACTATGAAAATTGTACATTCACACTGAAGGCATCAAAACTATGAATTAACACATGTGGAATCATATACTTAACAAAAAAGTGTGAAACAACTGAAAATATGTCTTATATTCTAGGTTCTTCAAAGTAGCCACCTTTTGCTTTGATGACTGCTTTGCACACTCTTGGCATTCTCTTGATGAGCTTCAAGAGGTAGTCACCGGAAATGGTTTTCACTTTACAGGTGTGACCTGTCAGGTATAATAAGTGGGATTTCTTGCCTTATAAATAGGGCTAGGACCATCAGTTGTGTTGTGCAGAAGTCAGGTGGATACACAGCTTATAGTCCTACTGAATAGACTGTTAGCTGCTTTTTTCTTGCCATAATACAAATTCTAAGTAAAGAAAAACGAGTGGCCATCATTACTTTAAGAAATGAAGGTCAGTGAGTCTGAAAAATTGGGCAAACTTTGAAAGTGTCCCCAAGTGCAGTTGCAAAAACCATCTAGCGCTACAAAGAAACTGGCTCACATGAGGACCGCCCCAGGAAAGGAAGACCAAGAGTCACCTCTGCTTCTGAGGATAACTTTATCCGAGTCACCAGCCTCCGAAATCGCAGGTTAACAGCAGCTCAGATTAGAGACCAGGTCAATGCCACACAGAGTTCTAGCAGCAGACACATCTCTTCAACAACTGTTAAGAGGAGACTTTGTGCAGCAGGCCTTCATGGTAAAATAGCTGCTAGGAAACCACTGCTAAGGACAGGCAACAAGCAGAAGAGACTTGTTTGGGCTAAAAGAACACAAAGAATGGATATTAGACCAGTGGAAATCTGGGCTTTGGTCTGATGAGTCCAAATTTGAGATCTTTGGTTCCAACCACCTTGTCTTTGTGCGACGCAGAAAAGGTGAACGGATGGACTCTACATGCCTGGTTCCCACCGTGAAGCATGGAGGAGGAGGTGTGATGGTGTGGGGGTGCTTTTCTGGTGACACTGTTGGGGATTTATTCAAAATTGAAGGCATACTGAACGAGCATGGCTACCACAGCATTTTGCCATGGCATGCTATTCCATCCGGTTTGCGTTTAGTTGGACCATTATTTATTTTTCAACAGGACAATGACCCCAAACACACCTCCAGGCTGTGTAAGGGCTATTTGACCAAGAAGGAGAGTGATGGGGTGCTACGCCAGATGACCTGGCCTCCACAGTCACCAGACCTGAACCCAATTGAGATGGTTTGGAATGAGCTGGACAGCAGAGTGAAGGCAAAAGGGCCAACAAGTGCTAAGCATCTCTGGGAACTCCTTCAAGATTGTTGGAAGACCATTTCCGGTTACTACCTCTTGAAGCTCATCAAGAGAATGCCAAGAGTGTGCAAAGCAGTCATCAAAGCAAAAGGTGGCTACTTTGAAGAACCTAGAATATAAGACATATTTTCAGTTGTTTCACTATTTTTTGTTAAGCATATAATTCCACATGTGTTAATTCATAGTTTTGATGCCTTCAGTGTGAATGTACAATTTTCATAGTCATGAAAATGCAGAAAAATCTTTAAATGAGAAGGTGTGTCCAAACTTTTGGTCTGTACTGTATATAAAGGCATATTTTGATAAATCAGTAATATTTTAGTTAATCACGGCAGACCAGCGTTTCTACGACCCAATCCTCAAGGACTCCCCCAAACAGAATATTCTTTGAGGCTTTTGCATAGAGCGATCCACTTACCTTCATTGTAATGTTGGACAATATTAAAGAAATCCTGACGACATGACCTGATTGGGGAATTTGAGAATTGCAGATGAGAAACAAGTTGCTAAAATACCTAATTATACAAATTCAGTGTCCAAGGAGTGACGTTCTTCTCTTCAATTTTATACAAATTATGGCCCATGAAAGCTGTTAAATGATAGAGATTATTTAGTGAACGGTTGTGCTCTCCCAGCGTAAGACTGATTTTTTTTATGTGACTGTTCCATGGAATACAACGAAGCCTATTTTGTGTCATAATGGGATCATGTACAGCCAGCAAAAAAGTACATCAATAAATTCTGTGTGAACATAACCTTAGGCCGCCAATGCTGCAGCTTCGCGCTCTTTTTTTTCAGTAGGTGTTGGCCTTAGTGAACTAGATACAAAGTGAAAAAATAAAGAAATGTGAAAATAATTTTTATTTAACATTTTATTAGCCTGTAATCTACTATTCTATGATAGATTCATGAGTCTACCGTAATACATGTGTGACCTTCTGGAAAAAGAGAAATATGGTGGACATTTTAACGTTTGGATTGCAGGGTATACTTTTGAGTAGTTCCTTATTGTAATCATGCTATTATGTTTCTGATTTTACAAGCAGCACTTGTTTCTTTAGTTTCTAGAAATTCTTTGTTCTCTGATAATGGCATGCCATTCATTTCTGTATTGGCAGCTAAAATATTATAAGTAGATGGATATAGTTTATCATCGATGTTCATATATAATGAATGAATTCTCCCTCCTGTACTGTAGTACTACTACACTGCATATTACGGTTCACTCACATCTGCGTATAAATACGGTGAGTGCAATGAGAGAAAAAATCGCATTGCACTCGCACCAATGTTATGCAATGATGCAGCGTTTATCTGAAAGTTTTTCCTCAGCTCTAAGGCTGAGGAAAAAATCGCAGCATGCTGCGTATGGCCGCGTATATCAGCCGAGACTCGTTAATGCAAGTCAATGGGTCAGAGAAAAGAAATGGATGGCACATTGACCATGCACCCTTTAGTGCCCTTGTTTAACTTAATAATTAAATAAATAATTTAAAAAAAAACTATGTGGGGTCCCCCCTATTTTTGATATCCAGCAAAGGTAAAGAAGACAGCTGTGAGCTGATATCAGTCTGGGAAGGTCCATGGTTATTGGGCCCTACCCAGCCTAAACATACCAGACGTCAGCCACCCCAGAATTGGCGCATCACATTAGATGTGCCCATTTTGGCGCTTTGCCCTGGTGCATTGGCAATCGGAGTAATGATATTTGGGGTTGATGTCAGCTGTAATTTGACAAAAAGCCCTGGTGTTAGTAATGGAAAGGCGTCTACCAGACACCTCCATTACTAATCCAGTAATCAAAAATAAATCACACACACAGAAAAATTAATTTTATTAGAAAAAAATACTCCCCGACACTTTCCCTGGTTCACCAATTTATTTATTTTAAAAAAGCAACAAAGGTACGCTGTAGTCCACCAAATCTGACATAGTCCAACAAATCCAACGTAGTCCACCAATGGATACCTAAAAAACTTAAAAAGAGAGAGAAAAAAAATACGCTATCCCTCGTTCACCAATTTATTTGAAAAAATGTTCCCACGCAGGTCCAACGTATTCCAGCATTCCCCAAATCCAGCCCCTGCGAATCTAAATAGCAGTAACGTTAACTGCTATTCACAGTCGCCGGGTACTGACGTCACCGCTCATCAGAATCGTCGACTCACACTGCGCTCCGTGAGACCCAGCGGTTCTGAACAGTGGTGACATCAGTAACTATACAGCTCATCAGAGTCGCCAAGTCATGCTGCCCTCTGTGAGACCCAGCGACTCTGATGAGCTGTATAGTTACTGATGTCCAGTGGCGTACCGCCAATGGCGGCAGGCTACGCGAGTGCTTTGGGGCCCGTGAGCAGGGCGGCCCCATAGAAGTCCAGGGGTGGACATACCGCCGCTGGTGCAGCTGCGCCAGGGGGCCCGCCGGTGCAGCGTCTCCCTGCTCGCGAAGGGCAGGGAGCGATCCCTGCAGCTCCGCTTTGACAGGAGAGAATGGCAACGGAGCTGCAGAGATCCGTCCTTTGCTTCCTGCCCGCCGCTTCCTCCCTCACACAGGCACGCGCTGCTTGATGATGTCATCATGCAGTGCGGGCCTGTGTGAGGGAGGAAGTTGCTGACAACAAGGATGCTGCGGCCTGCGGGGGAATGGGCAGAGAGGTAAGTGTTTTTTGTTTTTTTTACTGAAACGCTGGGGAGGGGAGGTGGGGGAGAGCAATGTTGGGGATGGTGGGGCTGGGGAGAGCAATAATGGGGCTGATGGGGCTGGGGAGAGCAATAATGGGTCTGATGAGGCTGGGGAGAGCAATGGTGGGGCTGGGGAGAGCAATAATGGGGCTAATGAGGCTGGGGAGAGCAATGAAGGGGCTGGGGAGAGCAATAATGGGGCTGGGGAAAGCAATAATGGGGCTGGGGAGAGCAATGATGGGGCTGATGAGAGCAATAATGGGGCTGGGGAGAGCAATAATAGGGCTAATGGGGCTGGAGAGAGCAATAATGGGGCTAGGGAGAGCAATGCCTGGGCTGGGGAGAGCAATGCTGGGGAGAGCAATGCTGGAGCTGGGGAGAGCAATGGTGGGGCTGGGGAAAGCAATAATGGGAGTGATGGGGCTGAAGAGAGCAATAATGGGGCTAGGAAGATCAATGATGGGGCTTGGGAGAGCAATAATAGGGCTGGGGAGAGCAATGATGGGGCTGGGGAAAGCAATAATAGGACTGATGGGGCTGGGGAGAGCAATGATGGGGCTGAGGAGATCAATAATAGGGCTGGGGAGAGCAGTGATGGGGCTGGGGAAAGCAATAATGGGACTGATGGGGCTGGGGAGAGTAATGATGGGGGTGCTGGGAGAGATCAATGATGGGGTGCTGGGAGAGAGCAATGATGGGGGTGCTGGGAGAGAGCAATGATGGGGGTGCTGGGAGAGAGCAATGATGGGGGTGCTGGGAGAGAGCAATGATGGAGGTCCTGGGACAGAGCAATGATGGGGGTGCTGGGACAGAGCAATGATAGGGGTGCTTGTATATTTTCCATGTGCACATAGCCTTACAGTTAATTGGGGAGAGTCACAGAGACTGAATAATTTATATTATTGGCCGGTGCAGATTATAGTTAATGGGGGGCACAGTGCTGCTTATCACTTTATATTTTGATTACTAAGTGGCTAATAGTATATTAATGGGGGGGTACATATCTGTATTCAGGGCCGCAGTGTGGGGGAGACATGCATATATACAATATATGTGACCTTGTTATTTTCTAGGCTGGAGGATCATTGTGACAAGACGAGACGTGGCTGGGAGATGTCGAAATGAAGGTCCGACCAGATGGAGAAGAAGCAGCAGAAACCGGCTCTGATCAGATGAGACTTCAGCGGTAAGTGCCTGGATGTAAATATTATTCTGTATCTGCACTGTGTGACTTGGATTGATAATGTTGTCTGTAAAATCCCTTAGGCTGCATTCTCACATTTGTGTGAAATGTCCGTGTGCTGCCAGATTTTTTTATGGGATGGTCCACGGACTCGTAGAGTTTTATAGATCCATTCACACATCCATGAAAATCACGGATCTGTGAATGAGATCTGTTAGCGTCAGAGAATGTCATTTTCTGATCCGATTTTGAGGATTAGAATAGGACATGCTCAATGCGTCTGTAAAACAGGGCAGCACACTGACACTGCACACAGATGCAGGAATGTAGCCTTACTATGTATAGCATACTCCCTTAGTATATAGTGTACTCACTTATTATGTATAGCGCCATCCTTAGTTATATAGTTTTATCTTTTATTATGTATAACACCCTCCCTTACCTACCATCCTCTCTAGCTCTAGGTCTCACAGTTGGGGGATCATACTGTGTTGGAGTCAGCATACTTTGCCCTGGGAATTGAGGTGGGGTACAATAAGGCCATTATACTACGCATGTGGAGGAATTCACCATGGGGGTATCATACTGTGTTGGGGTCAGCATACTTTGCCCTGGGAGTTCAGGTGGGGTACAGTAGGGTCATTATACTACACATGTGGAGGAATTCACCATGGGGGTATCATACTGTGTTTGGGGGACACTTTTGTTGGCATCATACTTTATGAGCAATGAAAGAGGGATCTAGGACGTCAGCAAGAGGAAAATTACTATGTAAAGGCTGGAAAGTTGTGAGATCTGCTCTTCTGTGACCCCGACAATTATTTAATTTTTTTTTGGTGGGGTGGGGGGCCCAATTGCAACTTCTGCTATGGGGCCCCATGATTCCTATGTACGCCCCTGCTGATGTCACCACTGTTCAGAGCCGTCTGGTCTTACGAAGCGCAGCATGAGCCGGCCACTCTGATGAGCAGTGACGTCACTACCTGGCAACTGTGAAAAGCAGTAACGTTACTGCTATGCAGAGTAGCCAGCGACAGATTCGGGGAACTTTGGACTACGTCAGACCTGTGTGGGAACAATTTTTTCAAATAAATTGGTGAATGATGGACTGTGTCTTGTTTTTTTTCTCTCTTTTTATGTTTTTCAGATATCCATTGGTGGACTACATCAGATTCAGTGGACTACGTCAGATTCAGTGGACTACGGCGGATTCCCCAGACTATGGCGGACTGCATGGGTTTTATTTTTTTTTTTTTATAAATTGGTGAACTAGGGAAAGTGTTGGGGAGTGTTTTTTCTAATAAAATTAATTTTTCTGTGTGTGATTTTTTTTATTACAGGGTTATTAATGGGGGTGTCTGATAGACATCTCTCCATTACTAACACCAGGGCTTGATGCCAGCTGTGATTTTTCTCAAATGTGATGCGCCACTTCTGAGGCACCTGTTGGCTTTTATTTTTAGGCTGGGAAGGGCCAAATGACCATTGACCTTTCCAGCCTGATAATATCAGCCCGCAGCTGTCTGCTTTACATTTGCTGGTTATCAAAAATAGGGGAGACCTCACATTGTTTTTTTAATTAATTATTTATTTATTTATTTATTAGGTTAAACACCTTTTAGTGCCACATGAAAGGCACTAAAGGGTGCAAGCTTTTTATATGTAGGGGGCTTATGAAATTATATATCTACAGGATATATATCTATTCTTTCCATCTATTTATTATCTATCTATTATATATCTAAAATCTTTCTATCATCTATCTATATCTTCATATAAGATTGCTTTATTAGTTTTGTAAACTAGCTTTAAGTTACATAGAGAATTATAGTATGTAAAAAATGATGTTAAAAACGCATGTCATACGGATGTCATACGGATGCTAGGTGAGAAAAAAATTGCACACTCACATAACATATGGAGTGACATATGCAGAACATACGCATGACACTCGTCCAACTTTTCGGGATGATCATCGGAATGAGTTTTTATATGCAGATGTGAGCAAGGCCTTAATAAAGCCCTCCATTCACCGTTGAATTACAGTTAGGTCCATATATATTTGGACAGAGACAACATTTTTCTAATTTTGGCTCTAGACATTACCACAATGAATTTTAAACAAAACAATTCAGATGCAGTTGAAGTTCAGACTTTCAGCTTTCATTTGAGGGTATCCACATAAAAATTGGATGAAGGGTTTAGGAGTTTCAGCTCCTTAACATGTGCCACCCTGTTTTTAAAGGGACCAAAAGAAATTGGACAATTGACTCCAAGGCTATTTCATGGACAGGTGTGGGCAATCCCTTCGTTATGTCATTCTCAATTAAGCAGATAAAAGGCCTGGAGTTGATTTGAGGTGTGGTGCTTGCATTTGGAAGGTTTTGCTGTGAAGTAAACATGCGGTCAAAGGAGCTCTCCATGCAGGTGAAACAAGCCATCCTTAAGCTGCAAAAACAGAAAAAACCCATCCGAGAAATTGCTACAATATTAGGAGTGGCAAAATCTACAGTTTGGTACATCCTGAGAAAGAAAGAAAGCACTGGTGAACTCATCAGTGCAAAAAGACCTGGGCGCCCATGGAAGACAACAGTGGTGGATGATCGCAGAATAATATCCATGGTGAAGAGAAACCCATTCACAACAGCCAACCAAGTGAGCAACACTCTCCAGGAGATAGGCGTATCAATATCCAAATCTACCATAAAGAGAAGACTGCATGAAAGTAACTACAGAGGGTTCACTGCACGGTGCAAGCCACTCATAAGCATCAAGAAGAAAAAGGCTAGACTGGATTTTGCTAAAAAACATCTAAAAAAGCCAGCACAGTTCTGGAAGAACATTCTTTGGACAGATGAAACCAAGATCAACCTCTACCAGAATGATGGAAAGAGAAAAGTATGGCGAAGGCGTGGTACAGCTCATGATCCAAAGCATACCACATCATCTGTAAAACACGGCGGAGGCAGTGTGATGGCTTGGGCATGCATGGCTGCCAGTGGCACTGGGTCACTAGTGTTTATTGATGATGTGACACAGGACAGAAGCAGCCGAATGAATTCTGATGTATTCAGAGCCGTACTGTGTGCTCAGATTCAGCCAAATGCAGCCAAACTGATTGGTCGTCGTTTCATACTACAGATGGACAATGACCCAAAACATAAAGCCAAAGCATCCCAGGAGTTTATTAGAGCAAAGAAGTGGAATAATCTTGACTGGCCAAGTCAGTCACCTGATCTCAAACCAATTGAGCATGCATTTCACTTGTTAAAGACTAAACTTCAGACAGAAAGGCCCACAAACAAACAACAACTGAAAACCACCACAGTGAAGGCCTGGCAGAGCATCAAAAAGGAGGAAAAACAGTGTCTGGTGATGTCCATGAGTTCAAGACTTCAGGCAGTCATCGCCAACAAAGGGTTTTCAACCAAGTACTAGAAATGAACATTTTATTAACAATTATTTAATCTGTCCAATTACTTTTGGTCCCTTTAAAAACAGGGTGACACATGTTAAGGAGCTGAAACTCCTAAACCCTTCATCCAATTTTAATGTCGATACCCTCAAATGAAAGCTGAAAGTCTGAACTTCAACTGCATCTGAATTGTTTTGTTTAAAATTCATTGTGGTAATGTCTAGAACCAAAATTAGAAAAATGTTGTCTCTGTCCAAATATATATGGACCTAACTGTATATTAGCAAAAAACCCTAATTTAATCTGAACTAGCCAACTATATAATGTGTTTAGGGGCCTCCTGACTGCCCCGTAAATGATGTCATGGGAAAGTAGGAATGGACAAGTTGCATTTCAATGCATGATCCTTTTGCTCCAGGGACATAGTTATTATTATTTTGCTTTCTTTATATAGCTCCATCATATTCCACAGCACTTTACATAAATTATCATCACTGTCTGCATTGGGGCTCACAATCTAAATTCCCTATCAGTATGTCTTTGGAATGTGGGAGTAAACCCATGCAAACATGAGGAGACATACAAATCCCATGCAAATGTCGTCCTTGATGGCATTTAAACCCAGGACCCCAAAGCTGCAAAGCGCGAACCACTGAGCCACCGTGCTGCCAACAGAGATTTCTGGCAGTGGCATACTCCCTTTTTCCCTATGCATGCTTGGCTGAACTGAGTAAGCATGGAGAGGTCAAAGGGGATAGTGACCAAGAGTTATCTAAAGTGTATGGACATCTTAAATTGTAATATGCAGCTGTAATAAACACAACCATATTATGGGTTTGCGTTGAACAGAATTATATTACCCCCGCTTTCCCATTGATGCATTGGGACTTTACTGTACCTCTGTATACCTACATTTGCATGTAGAGTCATAAAACAATTTTTCTGTTGCATTTCATGCTTCCATAGAGTGGGAGTATTCTTCTCTCAAAGCAGTACTGTAAGGGGAGAATATGCCTGACATACAGCAACCAAGAAGAGCATCCACAGAGAGTCCCTGCTCTCCTGCCCATGGCTTTATCATGTGCTTGAGGCAAAAATCTTTTTGCAAGTCACTGACAAATGGTCACTGACATGTATTGTAAGATGGATAAAAGACAATTAAAACTCTACTGTCACTGAACACATTATACATTTCCATTTTTGACATTCAATCATTCCTGCTACAAAGGAAATGAAATAACAAATATCTACATTTAATAATTTGATAAATAATAAAAAGTTTTGCACTTACACTCAGCAATTATTATTACAATGATTTGGAAGCAGAACTTTTGATGATAATTGTTACTTTTAACCTGTCCCTTTAGATTTGTACCAATTATTGGATGTTTATGTTTAGTCTCTGGGATTTGACCTCTGCCTGGTGCGCAGCGTCAGGTGAGCACGTCCCATTGTGCATACTTTCTGATAGATTCCCTGTTAATTTATCTGGGAGTTGGGACTGTGGATATTGAAAGATTAACAGGCTGATGAAGGAGCTGCCTTCAGTTTGGTCTTTAATGGTAAGCGGTGATGAAGAACACATGTGCTATTAAATCTCCTGCAAAACCTACTGTTTACCAAGATCTATAGATGTCAATATCTTTCACCAAGTGATTGAGGAAAGGGGGGCATATGAACTGGACAGGGTTGGGGTTAAGTCCCTCCCCTAATGTAATGTTTCCTACAAAATGTCTTTTACTGACAGAAATAATTCAATCTCGCCAATCAATCTGCTAAAACAGAGGTGAAGCCGATTCACCAATCTATATGTATGTATGTGATTCTTGTCCTGCAGCTATTTTATCAGTGCCTTGGAAACTCCTCTAGATATTATTACAGTCTGTGTTTGCTGCTGTTGTACAATCACATGGATCTGGAATATTTTCCTTGTGCAGATTGCCTGCAGATTACAATATTTCAGTATTGGAAACTTCACTCTCAGATATTGTGGCAAACATATTTTGCTATAATAGATGACTTTTCCAATAAAAAGACAAAGTAATCATATAAAAAATTTAAAATATTGCATTTTGCCATAGACATCCCGTAATCAAATGTAATCTGTAGGGAAACCCATCCCCAAGTGTTTAGTTTACCAGCAGTATCTCCACAAGACTATTATATGCTATTTGGGTTCCTATACTGTTCTCATTTAAGCAAATGGGCAGTTCACTGATGTGATGGTCCTCCAGTGAAGCTCTTTGGAGATATTCTACAATAGAGGAGAATCATGAACAGGGATTACCATCTATCAACAGGTTATCTAAACCAGACAGTCCTTTTATGTTAGGTTTTATTCCTTCAGTCCAATGGTGTCCCATCTTCAAAAATTGTGCAGCCATGCTATTTGTGTTTTTCCACAAATTGGGTCTTTTACTGATAACTGATGTAATATTTGTGTCAGCAGAGTCAAGATATGTTGTTTGCAGAATACAGAAACTGTCACAAGGGGTCACTTAATATTGTGTTTGCACCAAAAATGTTGCTCAATTTGCATTACCTCCTTGTTGTAAGTGCACCAAATTTATGAATGGTTTGCATCATTTAATACACCATTTCTTAGCACCTTATGCCTTTCTTGGTTTGAAGTATGATATATTTTTAAATGCATGTCTAGTCTACATAAAAGTCTTTACACGTTGCATATTCTAGACATGTCATAACTGTGTTAAAAAGAACTTGGAGTAAATACACGTATCTTGCAACTTTAAATATTAACACTCTGGTGCAATTTGCACAAAATGAATAATTAATGTGTGAGATTTGATAAGTATGAAGTGATATAGTTGAAGTGATTACACACAAAATTTGCAAAAATTATGGTCTTTTATTTTATAAATGTGGACTATAGTATGCTGTCTTTGTGCCCTAAAATTAAAATAGATCTATCTGCAAAAAAAATGTCATCATACTTTACTCACCAATATCTTATTATCTAATCACCAAACCAATTTTAAAAGGCAAGCACTTTACCCTTTTATTTTTGTAACCAGGTCACTCAGTGAAATAGTAAAATAGTAATTTACATGTGAATATGTCTGAACTTTCTTTCTTCTGATTTTGCAGGCTGAAAAAATTACATGTGAAACTCCAACATGAATAGAATTAAATATAGGGATAAAACAGAAAGTGTGCTTGCTTGTGTGTATATATATATATATATATATATATATATATATATATATATATATATATATATATATATATATAGATAGATAGATAGATAGATACATATGTATATAGGCTTTTTTCTACAGTGATCTGACGATGAACTATAGGATTAATGTACATTGAGTATCAGAAGGACATCTTTTGCCTTCTTGGAGTAAAGTCTTTAAAGTAGGTGGTTGCATATTTTATGGACTTTCACACAAAGCATGTAGTGAATACAACTGTACATGCTATATACAGTTTTCATGAAATGAGAATAATTCATTTTGAGAATCATGGTAATCTAAATGTCATTCTATACCTACAGTACTGATCATAACAGAATAATTACTATACAACCAAACTTCAGATAGGTTGTAGAAGTTGCATCTTATTAAAGTAGCACTGTATATTGAGTATAATGGAATGATGATTAGCAGGCAGTGGCTAATGAGGACCCTGTGTAATTGCTGCCTGTAGCTGATGGACAGATAAACCATTAGAATTCCCTGTAATGTGACTTGTCCCTGAATTCATTTGTGTCTGAACTTTCTGTGAACCTGAGATTAAACAGGAGTAGCCAACTAAACATTTTGTTGTTAGATTCCTTTTCAACAAGCCTTTTAGACTAAGTAAATATTGATCAGTTTCAATCTGAATACCCCAGAGGAAGACCTAGAGGTGTCTGTATTGCTTCAAAAGTAAATTTCCAGAGAATCAAATATAGCACATGTATTATTTATATTATAAACTAAAAGCAGAAATTGCTATTTTTGAAGATATATATATATATAATGTGTGTATTTATTTAATATATATATATATATATATATATATATATATATATATATATTAGCATATGTATATATGTGTTAGTGTGTATATGTGTGTGAATATATATACATGCAAAAATATAAATATGAATATATATATACACATACACATTAATATTATTATATAGTGTGTATGTGCACACACACATACACACACTATATATAATATATATGTGTGTGTATATATATATATGTTAGATATTTTTTGTCGTTTTCTAACCTTTAATGAACTCTCCTAAGAAACTCCACTGCAAAGAAACATAAAAAAATAAAGTATTTTAAATGGACATATATTGCATAATTTTTGTTATCAGTGTATTACTTTTCACTTTTTGTTCAGTAATTCTATATTTCTGTAAAGAAATACGTGAATAAATGGATTTATTGTTTAAGTTCTGCCTTTGTGTTTTTGCAACATGTTATCAAAACAATTTCGAGGAAACGAATAATAAGAAAAACAATTGTGTGGATGTATTCTAAAGACAAGGATGATTACTATAATAAATATTATCATAATATACTTAAGATTCATTGATGGTCATTAAGTTGTTACCGCAATCGTTGATGTTACATGAATATTTGCCCTGACAAATGTAAAAGTCCATTCATTGCGGCTTGAATGTGGTTTGCCCCAATCTCTTTAGGAAATCCGTTATGTCATACAATGTTCGTCCTTTCTGTGACCTCTCTCTTTGTGATGTGTTGTGTTTTTTCCCATGTTCTTGTTCTGGACTTACAAGGTAAGTCATGCCATCATTACCATGCGCTGAATAGCTCCTCACAGGTTAAATTATAGCTTCCTTTGAAGTTCTCCTCTAAGCCTCTTGCGCAGCACAAAAGTTCCCTTTAGATACCATTTCAGATAGGGGAAGAAGTTTGTTGTTATGGTAATGATATTTAACACATTAAAGTACAGTAAAGAATCAAGACATCTGCCTTTACCTAGATCCAAACTGCTAGAAACAAAGGAGCTATGAAGAAGGAGCAAGAAGCTGCACTCAGGGTTTCTTTGAAGTCAGCAGCAGACGCCACAAGTTTTGTTACTTTAGGAGAATTTGCTGGATTTTGCAACAACTAACTTTACCAGAGTTTCAGTTTCCTACTAAACCTGTCTGGTATTTAAATAATAATAATTCTGATTATGGTGCCCAGAATCAGCCAAATAAATGCAATGACCTGGTTAACTAGCATTATCTGAAATGACCCTTTAAATGAAGAAGCCATGTGATTACTTATGTTTATATGGTTCTATGTGAGGAAAGACTGGCTGAAGACAAGCTGTACATTTTTGTCAGTCTTCTCTGTTTACACATGTCAGCATTCAACTCAAGGTGAAAAGTTCACCAGTTCTTGACCCAAGATGTTCCCCCCAAGGTGTCACTTGAAGAGGATCTGCACAAACAGAAACTCTGAAACTGTAAGGACGTCTCTGTAGTTTTTTTAGTTAATGTCTTGCTACAATGCTGCTACAACGATTTTAGAGATCATCTGAAGAATTAGACAAAATTATGTCACTTTAAAGCACTTTATTCGTTTGCAGCTCTTCTCATTTTACACCCTGTATCCCGAATATTACACAGATCCAATGACCATCATGTTCTGTATCGAAATATATTTAATCACATATTACAACTGATAAAACTCAGTGTAGATCGGAAAGAGACGATCGATATTCATCGTGCACAGACTCAAACAGGAATCACAGAATATACAGCGTATTTGGCCAAAGACAATATACAGAGATTGAATTAATCCGAGATGAATATTGATTCAGGAACATAATACATGTAGAGGCACGAAACTTGGGGAAGCACACTGTGAATTGTTTTATTGTGTGCCGTAAATTACATGATAGTCTTCTCCTCCACACACCACAAAAAATCAATTATGAATTAGAACTGATAAAAAAGCCTCTGCAGGAAATATTTACAATCTGACACATAAAGAAGAAAACACTTTTAAATTAATAAGTCTTTCAATTGTGTAAACTTTGTTTTTTCTATAGTGCATCACCTTTTTAAGAGGTTTTGGTACCCAGATGGCACCAAGCAGGTAGACAAACACATATCTCCAGTGGATTTGACCAGGGGCTCATACCTGGGATTCCTATGAGTACATGCCAATACTGATCAGAGAGTCATCCTTGGTTCATTGACGCAAATGCCAAATACTTTGAGAAAACCTTGTGCAAACAGAACATTGATGCCAACTGGCATTTCACATACAAGGAACCAGGCTCCAAGAGTCTTTTTGTAGCAGCTATGTGGTCTTAGTTGGAGGAATTTAGGTGGTCTGAGGTAGAAGACGCAGGAGATGGGACACAGGGTGATGGACTGGATTTATCTGACATCTCTTCTGACTTCTCATCGCTTCCTGTGCTGGCTGAAGGGGATATGGGAAGAAGACCCTCTTTTTCTCTCTTCTTCTGTTTCATCCTTCTATTCTGAAACCAGATCTTCACCTGGGTTTCATTAAGTTGTAAGGCAGCTGCTATCTCCACCCTTCGGGCTCTGGTCAGATACTTGTTGAAATGAAATTCCTTTTCTAATTCTGTCAGCTGTTTAGTGGTAAAATTGGTTCTGACTGTGTTGGGTTGTCCTGCATATCCATATTCTCCAGCTTTACCTGTAGTGTACAAGCACAGATGAGTCACAAGTTGGCACAGTTAAAGTATCTACCCCCCCACCACCACCACCACATGGATTAGATTGATATTCAAGAGTATTACCATTACTGTACTGTAATATAAGAAATGATTATGTTTTCAATGTAAAAGTCCATGGTCTGGACACATGACACTGGTAACAGTATCTGACAACTCATGTATGCCCACAGCAGTGCCCACTGAACCAGCTTACCTGTCTTAGGGGGGTTTCGTTTAACTTTCATCCAGTCAAAGGTCTGTGTTGAAGGAGAAGCTTCGGCAGAAGGTGAGCGACAGACTTCCTGGTGGTTGATGTGGAGGCTGCTGACATTATTACTGTACCCTGCCATGGCCAGGTTCTGCTGCTCTGGCCCATAGGTGTGGTGGATGTAGTGAGCGGACCCTGTGCCGTCCACATAGCCCTGGTGCTGATGGTGCTGGACAACAGTAGAGGCAATATTCCCTGTGTACACGGCGCTGGGGAACCCTGCACTGACATCTGCCTCCTGATTTATGGGGAAGTGGGAATAGCTGGTGCTGAAGTTCTGGATGCCATATCCTGCAGCGCAGCTGGGGTGTGGGTATGACATGCCCAGGTTGTTGTGGCTCTGGAAGGCTCCAGGTTGGTGAGGATGATGATGGTGATGAGAACTTATTTGGACCCCCCTTCCAACCATAAAGCGATCATCGTTGTTGCAGTTATTGGCACTGACTGCGCAGGACTGGAAAGTTGTAAGTCCATGGTCAGGGTGGAAGGCTCTGGGCTCTCCGGCCATCAGGCTGGGGTAATCCAGGAAGGAGCTCATTCTGGCATAGTCCATCTATCACTGACTGATGGTGTCTGTCCAGTCCAGGGTGATTGTGCCAACTTTCTCACTTCCTCCATAGAGCCAGCAGTAGAACATGAGCTGAATGTACAGTCAAGTGGCGTCACGTGATCGGCTCAGCCAATGGAAGCGCAGCATCAGAAAGTTTCCCTGCACAGCGGTGACGGCTCGCTCTAGCCCAGGCATTTAAATTGCACGCTCAGATCTATCACATTGTGCGATGCAGTGGCCACGGCGCCCACACAGCGGTCACAGCAGCTTCCACTGCACCCACACACACTGACCAGATCAACGTCCACAGTACACACACCGGTCAGATCAGCAGCCACACACCTGCCAGGAGATCAGCTGTCACAGAGCACATTCTCCGTCAGTGGAGCCAGGTCATAGAGGCTTCTCAGGTCAGTACTTTATCTTGTTCCAGCTCATGTATGTATTACTTGGTCCCTTATATAAGATGTCCCTATGATGATCGCTGGCTGCTGCACTGCAAGGGATATTCTATGGTAGTGCAACATTGTTGTATATAGGGTGCACTGGGTGTGTGTCTGTGTGTGTGTGTCTCTGTGTGTGTAAGAGTCACAGTGTGTGTGTGTGTGTGTGTGTGTGTGTGTGTGTGTGTATAAGAGTTACAGTGTGTGTGTATACCTATATGTGTAAGTGTTCAGATACACTGTATTTATGTGTTTGTGCAAGTGTAAGTGTGCACATATACTGTATGTGTGTGCATATATGCTGTGTGTATAACTATATGTAAATCTGTGCATATACTATGTGTGTGCATATATACTGTATGTGTGTATCTATATATTTAAGACTGTACATATACTATGTGTGTACACCTATTCTGTGTGTGTTTCTATATATGTATGTCTGCATATATATTATGTGTGTATGTCCTTCTCTTTTTTTGCTGTATCTCCCAGACTTTGCAGGGCCACTGAATGGCATCTGTGCCCACTTTTGCTGTATTTCCCTTGTTTTGCTTTTTCTGACAGCATAGATCTGTGCAGTGCTGATACTATTCCAAAATGAGCAGTGCTATGTGCACTCTTATTTTCTCTCTCCCTCCCCTTTTCCTCTCCTGCCTTTCCTCCCTTTCCTCCCTTTCCCCGATCCCCCTCCCTCCTTCTGCCTGTACAGAGGCTGTAGCACTGACTGCTTGTTATGACAGAACAATAATATGTGCAGTTCTTGTGCTTGTACTACACCTAAGCCATGAGGGAGTTATACACTTTCCTTAATAGCTGCATAACTATGACCATCAATTCTCTTGAAGATCCCATTGCAGCTAAACAGTTAATCAGCTCTAATAGTGACAGTTTTATAGAAAGAAAAAAAAACAGATTAGTCAGACTGTGTATAAGACAATAGAATTAACAGCAATGACTACAGTTGCAAGTCACCTGAGAGATGAAGGGTGATATGTTATCATCCTGTTATGACCTCTGACATCTCCAGGCTTCACTGGATCATCTGTATGATGAGGGTTTCTTTCGGGCTACTTTTACATGTAGGAGATTTGGTCAGTATTTTATAGGCATATTTATTCAAAACATGAGTAAATTTATTTTGCTTGGAATCCTGGTTTTGGTTAAAAATATGGTTTTGTCCATAAAGCACAGGTAGCTGACATGTAGATCATTAAAATCACTAAGCATATGTCAATGAGGAATCGCTTTTACATGAACCCAAAAAATGAATACTTTGTCATCTCGCACAGCATTTGGGGGTAAAGCACCTCTGCGGTTCTTGATGGAGTTTTCTGAACCAATGTCAATAGTGGATCCAGCATGAAGGAGAAGTAGAAATCCTTTTGTATTTCATATTTTTTGTGTATTCTTCTGGTTTTGACTAAAAAATGCATAAAATAAGGCAGTGTTTTTCCAAAAAATGCGAGTCCACATTAGCTAATGCTAACCAAAGTTAGATAAAAGTCAACCAACCATCTCATGTGTATGACGGCGTCCTAGCTGTCCATAGATAGCTTAGATGTCCCAATACACATTAGACTAAAGACGTCCAAAGCCTCTAATATCGAGTTCGGCCAAAAGCCTAATGTGTATGGGGATCCCAACTTTCCCATAAAACATTATGTCAGGAGTCAGGACACATTATGATAAGTCCGGACACATTATGATAAGTGTCCGGCATGTGAAATTTTGGACTGCCTATTCTTTTGTTCTGTAAGAGGTATACCACCGCCCTAGAGATGTCTGGCAGCGGCTCTTATAAAAAGCACAGGAATGCCTGTTAGAACAAGTGCTACTGTATATGCAAGTCAGGCGGGATTGCATCTATCTAAAATGTATGGGTCATGGGATATAAGGATCGGGTGGTTGGAATTCAATCACCCTGATCATTGTTTTCTAGATAAGCCGCTGCCAGACGAATATGACAGCAGCTCTCTCCACAAACACAGGAGCAGTGGCCAAACTGAGCATTCCTCTGTATTTACTTCTCTTATGTTAAAGCCCCGACACACACAATAGAGGACTATTGGCTAAATGCATAGAGAAAGTTCAACTCCCTTGCACCTGGTTAAATTAAAGCCTATAATTTATTACTTCAAGTTAAAAACATGTAACCAGTTAGATTCCACATACAAGTGTGCATTTCAGGCACAACTAGCTATGATTAAGGGTCATTTGTGCCTGAAACGCTTAATAAATAAATTCCAGGTTTAATTTAAATTTAGACTCTGGCTTCAGTTTTTTCCTATCGGCCTAGTTCAGCACTACTTCGGCCGACAGCTATCTTTCCCGAGTTCCCCATGCATAGAAGACAGATGCTTCCAGATTCATCTGGCAAAGGCTTATCTCCAGGAGAACCAATGGATTGGACATTGGAAATTTGATGTGCCAGCGCCTTCTGTCCCCCCAAAATCATCTGTCAGAGAAGATTCGTGAAGCTTCCATTCACATTAATCTATATATGTTGGCTTGGTCGACTTTATTTTAATGTGTATGGAGGACTTTATTTTAATGTATATGGAGGCCTTTATTCACAGTTATCATTTTTACTTTATTGACTTGCTGCAAAAAACTTGCAGAAATCAATAATAAAATTGTCATAAGTCCACCTAGCCATATCTGCACACTTTCATGACTGAAGCAAAAACTATTAAAAGTTTAGCAAAGCATGGTTCCTTTTGGCAATAAAAATTGATAAACCTGCCTAAGGCCTCATTCAGACATCCAATTTTTGCATACAAGTGCTATCCATGGATTTCACAGATAGCACTCATACCTGTGATAGTCTAGAAGGCTATTCACATGTCTGATATTTTTCCTCTGACTGAGACATCCACGGAAAATTGTGGAGATACTTCCGATATTAATCCTAGGATCAGATCAAAATCAGCAATCCAAGTCAATTAATCCGTGAAAAATTTGGACCGCATTTGGATGACATCCGATTGAAGTCCAATTTTCACGGACAGTCGGAATGGAGAATGTGAAGAATTTTTTATTTAATTTCTCCAAATCGGATGTCATTCTTACTACACTCTAATCAGACTCTGATCAGAATAATCGTTCGTTTTTCTCATATGTGGAAAAATGGACATGTGAATGAGGCCTAAAATGTTGTCTCAAAGTATATTAAAAACACTCAAAAACCATCCTAGGGTGTGTGCACATGGAAATTTTGAGGAGGCTTTGGACCAGCTACTGAGCTGAAACTCTCCCAAATCTTAAAACTCTTCAAAACTTTGGAAGTTTTGTTCAATTTCTGCACCGAAAATTGTGCAAAAAATCTTAATGAGCACATACCCTTACTGAACACCCTGAGACTCCATGTGCATACAAGGTTTTTTCAAGTGCATTTGGAGCGGATCTGTTCCAAAACCTGCCTAAAAAAAGGCTAACAAAATACTCAAAATAGTGAACATATACATTTCTATGTAAAAGCAACTTGTTGTTCATATCTTCAGGATTTTGAGCATCTTTTAACCACTTCAGGTTCCCAAAGATATCAAATGGCTAA
Source organism: Phyllobates terribilis (assembly GCF_046119375.1). Lineage (NCBI taxonomy): Eukaryota > Metazoa > Chordata > Amphibia > Anura > Dendrobatidae > Phyllobates > Phyllobates terribilis. Next base: position 166,830,010 of record NW_027362764.1, read on the forward strand.
AAGAAGTGACCTGACCATTTTGCTTTGAAAATGTTTTATACTTTATAACACACATCAATAGGAAGGCTCAAAATACGCCCAGGTGTCTTTTTGAGCATTTTGTCAGAGTTTTTAGTTCAAAAACCGCTAGTGGTTCTTTCATTGTTGAAAGTTTAAAAAAAAGTCCAGAAAATGTCAGCACAAAAGATGCTCAACGAACACTGGAAAAGCTCTTATAAAAACGGCAGAGGTCAAAAAGTTAAAAAAAAAAATTCATTGTGGTTTGGTCCTGATGAAGAGGTTTGAAAACCTTGAAACGCGTTGACAAATTAAACCGCATTCATGCTTCACCTTCGTGTGTGATCATATATTTGAACCATTGGGCAGCGCGGATTTTCAACCACCGTATTCCACATTTACTGCAAAAAGTTAAAAAAAGCGATCAGGAAATGATCAAAAACGCTAAGAGTTTCAGGTTTACAAAACGCCAGAGAGTTTTTTGAAGTGTTTTCCATTTGAAAAATGGATGTTATTGTAACCTGAAAAAACGTTGTCTGAAAGTACCCTTAGGTTGAAGTTACGCACAATGGGAATTTGTGTAGGCATTTTATATGCAAATCTTGAATCAAAAGCACGCCGGAACTAAGGCGTGCCAAATTTACTAAGATACACTCACACCTTAATCAATTTTTTGCTTTTCGTTTTTCTGTGCACCTAAAAAAAATCTGTCATCTATGAGCTGTCCTAGATTTCAGCTATAATATATGCCAGCTTCATGTTGTCCACTATGAAAAAAGCTATGAAAAACTTTTCAAACCCATAGGGAGACATGTATTATGGTTTAAGGAAAAAAAATGTTTGCTACTGTGATTTTTGAGCAACAGTTTACTCCTTTTTACATTTTTTTGCCATTTTAGTCGCTTAATAACAACCTTCCCTCCCAAGGTACTATGTAGTCTGAAAAAAAAAAGTAAAAAATTGTGCGTAGAAAGAAGCCATTATCATCCTATGAAGCAAAAATAGATGCAAAGCTATGAAAATAATTCATTATTGACTTTATGCAACAAAAGTAGAGCAAAATGCTGCAAAAGTTACATGATTCCTGTTGTGCGACAAACACATAAAAATGACACTTTGACATCGCATGTCAACTTGCTCTATTTAGCCAACTAGGAGTGATCTTCAAGAAGAGAACTGTAGAGAATAATTTAGAGTCACTTCCATTTGGCTAAAAAGACTAGATTTACATACAAGAAAGTGGGGCTATAAGTCAGGAAAGGAGAGGTGCAGGAACAAAAGAGAAGTCACACCACTTAAAAAATGACATCTTCATGGCAAGTGACAGGGGCTCTTTAAACGCTATGTTTACATTTGCAACCAATTTTTACTATTGCGCTAATGTTGATAAACTAAAAAAAAATTTTTGAAAGGGAATCTGTCATCAGGTGTCTCTACTTACAAGTTCTTGTTCACATTGCATTTTTAACACAGTTTTTCCCACATGTGTTTAAGGCTTAAAAACGCTGCCCTTTAAAGTACCAACAAAGTGAATGGGATTTCTTGATTTCTGAAATATCATGCATATACATGCTGCTTATTTTTTCTTAGTGGATTTGAACAATCAAAGCATTTTTGTAGCATTATTCATACATTCAAATTAATGGGTAAACAATACAAGGGAAAATGCTTTAAAAATACACATAAAAAGTAAAAAAATATGTATGCAGCCTTTTTCTTGTTAACACTTTGGGTTAAGATACCTAAAACATCTGCTGCAAATACTAAATATGTGCAAATACCCTTAGAGTAACGTGATGTAGGGACAGAGACCCTGATTCCAGCAATATATCAGTTACTGGGCTGCTTGCTGCACTTTTCATGAAATCAGTGTTTTATCTGCAGCAGATCTACTAGTTTTCTGAATGCTGAGCTCTATATAACCCCGCCCACTGATTGGTTGATTTCTGGGTACACAGTGCATAGGCAGAAAGATGAGAATATGTGGTGGATGCGGGGTTATACAGAGCTCATGATTATGGAGGATTGCATGGCAGCAGGTTTACTAGTCCTCTAGTGATAATTTTCTGTTGATAAAACAGTGATTTCATCAAAGCTACAGCAAGCTGCCCAGTAAGTGACATCTCGCTGAAATCCTGGAATCAAGTTCTCTGTCTCTACATCAGATTAGGTAGGTGTATGTGTTGGATAGATAAGGACATTTCACATCAGGATCAGGCTCAGGGGCAGACATATCATTGGTGCGACCTGTGCGGCCTCACAGAAGCCCAATAGGTAAGGGCAGGGGTCCTCAAACTACGGCCCGCGGGCCACATGCGGCCCGCGGAGGACTTTTATCCGGCCCGCCGGGCTATGGGCGGAGGAGAGGGGAGCGGTGTCAGCGCCCGCTCCCTCCCGCTTGCTCAGGGCCCCGGAAGGCGGATACTTACCTCTCCCCGTGCCTTTGCAGATCCGCTGTCTTCCTGCTCTGCGCTTCCTGTGACGTCTCAGGTCAGAGGGTGCGGTGACGTCTTTACACCGCGCCCTCCCGAGTGCCGTCACAGGCAGCGCAGAGCGGGACGACGACGCCGCGACGCTGGAGTCCAGACCCGAGTAGAGCAGCGGCAGCAAGTGAGAAGTGAGGTGAGTATTGGATTTTTTTTTTTTTTATGCATGGAGGCATAGGTCATTATATGGGGGGGTGACATCCTGCAAGGGGTATAATATGGGGGGGTGACATCCTGCATGTGGCATTATATGGGGGGGTGACATGCTGCATGGGGCATTATATGGGGGGGTGACATGCTGCATGGGGCATTATATGGGGGGGTGACATGCTGCATGGGGCATTATATGGGGGGTGACATGCTGCATGGGGCATTATATGGGGGGGTGACATGCTGCATGGGGCATTATATGGGGGGGTGACATGCTGCATGGGGCATAATATGGGGTGGTGAAATGCTGCATGGGGCATTATATGGGGGGGTGACATGCTGCATGGGGCATTATAAGGGGTGGAACAGCCTACATATGGCATTATAAGGGGGAAACAGCCTGCCTATTGGGAACATTTACCTGCCCATTGAGGACCTATGCTGCCTATTGGGGACATTTACCTGCCTATTGGGGACATTTAACTGCCTATTGGGGACATTTAACTGCCTATTGGGGACCTATGCTGCCTATTGGGTACATTTATCTGACTATTGGGGACCTATGCTGCCTATTGGGTACATTTACCTGCCTATTGGGGACCTATGCTGCCTATTGGGGACATTTACCTGCCTATTGGGGACCTATGCTGCCTATTGGGGATATTTACCTGCCTATTGGGGACCTATGCTGCCTATTGGGGACATTTACCTGCCTATTGGGGACCTATGCTGCCTATTGGGGACATTTACCTGCCTATTGGGGACCTATGCTGCCTATTGGGGATATTTACCTGCCTATTGGGGACCTATGCTGCCTATTGGGGACATTTACCTGCCTATTGGGGACCTATGCTGCCTATTGGGTACATTTATCTGACTATTGGGGACCTATGCTGCCTATTGGGGACATTTAACTGCCTATTGGGGACCTATGCTGCCTATTGGGTACATTTATCTGACTATTGGGGACCTATGCTGCCTATTGGGGACATTTACCTGCCTATTGGGGACCTATGCTGCCTATTGGGGACATTTACCTGCCTATTGGGGACCTATGCTGCCTATTGGGGATATTTACCTGCCTATTGGGGACCTATGCTGCCTATTGGGGACATTTACCTGCCTATTGGGGACCTATGCTGCCTATTGGGGACATTTACCTGCCTATTGGGGACCTATGCTGCCTATTGGGGACATTTACCTGCCTATTGGGGACCTATGCTGCCTATTGGGGACATTTACCTGCCTATTGAGGACCTATGCTGCCTATTGGGGACATTTACCTGCCTATTGGGGACCTATGCTGCCTATTGGGGACATTTACCTGCCCATTGAGGACCTATGCTGCCTATTGGGGATATTTACCTGCCTATTGGGGACATTTACCTGCCTATTGGGGACCTATGCTGCCTATTGGGGATATTTACCTGCCTATTGAGGACCTATGCTGCCTATTGGGTACAGTTACCTACCTATTGAAATACGGTTGATTTAACTTTACTTGTTCTTCATTTTAAATATTGTCTTTGTTCCTGTATTGTTTTTTTTTACTACAAAATAAGATATGTGCAGTGTGCATAGGAATTTGTTCATAGTTTTTTTAAAAACGATATTCCGGCCCTCCAATGGTCTGAGGGACCGTGAACTGGCCCCCTGTTTAAAAAGTTTGAGGACCCCTGGGTAAGGAGGTCCATTTCTAGCTCCAAAGCAGGTGACATTTTGCATTTTTAGAAGCTCTTGGGCTGCAAAGGGCCCATATATTATTCTTGCACAGGGGCCCTTTTCTGTCGGTGTCCGACAGTGATCAGACGACACACATTGCATTGTATGTAGCCTGTAGCCATTGATAGACATTAATATTCACATGATCTATAGGAATAAAATGGTACGAAAATATTATTCAAGACTTATAATATGTTATTTTCAATGGAGCAATACAAATAGTCTACAGATTAGGTAATTGTTTTGAGGTCATTCCACACATAGAAGCAGATACTTGTAGAGGTGCAGTTATAGGGGATGCAGTGGAGCAGCCAAATCTAAGCTCAGTAAGGAGACAAAGGCCCCTCTGTCATGTAAGGTACCAGTATTATCAATGGCACATGGTAGTTTGGGTGAGGAGCATTGGCACCGGCATATATTATATTTTGCATTGGCAACAACCGCCAGTCCCCTGAACATTTGTGTGTACATATGCCTTTTAATTATTGCATTTATTTATTAATGTATTCATTACTTAAAGCGATTCTGTCCTAACGTGCATTTTAGAAAATAATTCAGGAAATTGGGGACTGTTTTTTTCTTAGAATTCTATGTTGTTTTGTTCCTCTGTTACTCTTCTTAGAAATATATATCCATAAATTAACAAGTTAAGTGTTAAGAATTTGAGGTGTGTCCCTATCCAGGCTGACGCTGTCCAGGCAGTTCCAACAATGCTAGGCTATGTAGGAACACACCTCTTTGATAAGAGGAATTGTAATACCAAGTATACATTTCCAGGAATAATAACAGAGGAATGGCATCGTGCAAAGTTATGAGGGAAAAATGCCTCATATTGATATTTATAGGACTATTCCACAAAAATGTAGACTCCTGTGTTCCATGTGTTTTCTGTCAGCAAAAGATATTGGCTAATGGGATGATAAGAAAAAATGCAACAACATTTTTAAAAATTGCAGCTAATATTTAGTTTTTTTTCTCAAAGATACATTGATAACTTGGGAAAAAAAATAATGTGCCTCAAAAAAACTAACATAGTACAGCATCCATTGTATTCACCAGTGCCCCCCCCCCCAGGCGCGTCCTGTGTGCCATTATATAGGGTTTATCTATGTGCCCTTAGAAACTCTCTGTATACATGTTGTTAATAGGGTTAGTCTGAAGGTCCGCGTTACTGGAATTGTATATAGACACAAGGTGGTGTTATCCAAAGTAAGCAAGGCTGCACTGCACGAAAAGGCAAGATCCCTTTATTGGTGAAAGTTTCCCTTAGTATATCTTTGGTTCTTACCTTATAATTTTCTTTTCTTGCTGGTTGATTAGTTGCTTGTATCCTTAGGCTGTGTTCACACGAGCATATGCAAAACCCATTCATTGTCCAGAAAAATGGATGATTTTTTTTATCCGTATTATCATCTGTGTGCCATCCGTGTGTCCATTTTTTATGTCGATATGCGATCTGTTACGTCCATTTTGTCCATCCATACAGCATCTATTATACAGATGCATCTCAAAAAAATTTGAATATCATCACAAAGATAATTTATTTCAGTTCTTCAATACAAAAAGTGAAACTCATATATTATATAGAGTCATTACAGAGCGATCTATTTCAAGTGTTTATTTCTGTTAATGTTGATGATTATGGATTACAGCCAATGAAAACACAAAAGTCATTATCTCAGTAAATTAGAATACTTTATAACAACAGCTTTAAAAATGTTTTTAAAATCCAAAATGTTGGCCTACTGAAATGTATGTTCAGTAAATGCACTCAATACTTGGTCGGGGCTTCTTTTGCATCAATTACTGCATCAATGCGGCGTGGCATGGAGGCGATCAGCCTGTGGCACTGCTGATGTGTTATGGATGGAAGCCCAGGTTGCTTTGATAGCAGCCTTCAGCTCGTCTGCATTGTTGGGTCTGGTGTCTCATCTTCCTCTTGACAATACCCTATAGATTCTCTATGGGGTTAAGGTCAGGCGAGTTTGCTGCCAATCCAGCACAGTGATACTGTTGTTTTTAAACCAGGTATTGGTACTTTTGGCAGTGTGGACAGGTGCCAAGTCCTGCTGGAGAATGAAATTTCCATCTCCAAAAAGCTTGTTGGCAGAGGGAAGCATGAAGTGCTCTAAAATTTCCTGGTAGACGGCTGCGCTGACTTTGGTCTTGATAAAGCATAGTGGACCTACACCAGCAGATGACATGGCTCCCCAAACCATCACTGATTGTGGAAACTTCACACTAGACCTCAAGCAGCTTGGATTGTGGCCTCTCCTATCTTCCTACAGACTCTGGGACCTTGATTTCCAAATGAAAATTGGAACTCTGGGACCTTGTGGAGTGTGTCAATGACTGCCTTCTGGACATCTGTCAAGTCAGCAGTCTTCCCCATGATTGTGGAGCCTACTGAAACAGACTAAGGGACCTATTTAAACTCTTAGGAAGCCTTTGCAGGTGTTTTTTGTTAATTATTGTAATTTACTGAGATGACTTTTGTGTTTTCATTGGCTGTAAGCCATAATCATCTACGTTAACAGAAATAAACACTTGAAATTGATCACGCTGTTTGTAATGACTCTATATAATATATGAGTTTCACTTTTTGTATTGAATAAATGACATAAATTAACTTTTTGATGATATTCTAATTTATTGAGATGCACCTGTATGCATGAACAATTTAATAAATAACAAAGGACAAATACAGTTTCCTATCTTTAGAATTGTAATGTGTCCATGAAAAACACATGACAAATAGATGGTAACCCATCCATGATCCGTTTTTTTTTTACTCACTCATTGACTTATACTGGAAGAGTCTGATCCAAAATACAGATCAAAGTAATGCAGACCATCGGTGTGTGTAAAAATGTTTGTGAACCATCACATCGACTTGCATTGGTCTTTGCGCTGTCCATATGCTATGAGTTTTGCATACAGACAGCAAATGGACGTTTAATATGTTCGCCTGAACAAGCCCTAAGGCCACAGCCCCACTATCAGTGTCTGGTCAGTATTAGGTCATTATTTTTTCTCAGGAGTGGGAGCAGAACCGGGAGTGGGTGATAAATGCAGAATTGGTGACTTGTTTCTATTATACCTTTTCTCTGATTGCTCCTCATCTGGTTTTGGCTCCCACTCCTGAGAAAAAATACTGACCGAATACTGACCACATACTGATAGTGGGGCCATGGCCTTACTCTGATATACTATTTGAGTGAGTGATGGACTTGTTTTATACATTACCAACCTAAATGTATAATCAGAGCTGCAGTGTAAAGCATGGTAGATGAATAGAGCACTAATGTGTGTATCTTTAAAGACAGGGGTCTTCTATTTCATCCTGCTCATTTTGATATATGATTTGGGATTTGGGGGGCTGATAATGGCTAAGGTTTGGTTTGTGATTATTTTATAGTTCTTTTTATAAATTTCATATACATATTTTAATGTGGTGCTCAAAATTACAAAAAAATTACACAACAGATTTATTTTCTACAAATTAATATATATATATATATATATATATATATACTAATCTGGTGGCATTTTACGTTGTTTTTTGGTTGTTTTTTTCTTACTTTATTTTAGAAGCAAGGAATTATTTTTCAATCACAGTAGATTTTTTGCCTGTGACTAGGGTTAGATGCTTGTAGCAGTAGTCATAATCCAGGTGGTGAGGTGCCAGTAATCACTAAGGCTTGTTACCTCCTATCCGACCATCTGGATTTTTCTACTTCCAGCATAGTAGTGAAACGTCGGAGGGAAACTGATGTAAAAACAAGTCCATGGTTTACTACAGAATCATTCACAGTCACCCAGCTCATCAGTTATCTTGTCAGACCCATCAAACATGCATTTTTTGACCTGGCTAACCAATTTGCAGTAGAGATTGGTTTAAAAGCCTGATGACAACTGATGCCATTTTGACTTTAGTTGTCACCTGTGAGGCACAACAACACGGAACCCGATGGCACGGATATATAGAAACCTGGCCTTAATATCCATGGCAACTACAGAAAACACAATGAATCGGAGGTGCTATTTATTGGCATCTATTGACCAGACGACTTGTCAGCTTGTCTCCTGTGTGTTCCTTCCAATCTCAGCTGTGTCTGAGCATGCTCAGGACCCGTGCATGTAATGCCTGTATATCCATTGCCAAACTGAAGAATAAGCCACAGCCAGAGCTTATCTCCAAAGGGAACACTGGGACCAGCCATGTTGAGTTTCTTATTCCAATTGTGTTCCCGGCATAGAGCTGTAAATGTTATAATATTTAATACAACACACCTCATCTCTTCAACCTCTTGGCAATCCAGTGCAGATGTCCCAGCGGTTGCTGACAGTCTTTGCTTGCAAGCTGCCAGCACATGACCGCTGCACCCAATTAGTGGCCTCAGTGATAATGTGCAGGTGTGTAATGGTCATGGTCGCAGAGATTGCGATTGGGCCTGTGCAAGTGAGGGGCCTGCTGACGTCAGCATAGACCTCAACTGGATGTGAGTCCTCAAACGCACATTCAGCTGAAGAGTATTGCGGCCGCCGGGCCTGTGTGCTGCAATACATGCTGCAGGTCAATCAGAGACGAGTAGCTGTCATCGGCGTGCACGACACGAGACTAGGGACGTATTGCAGTGATGTCATGCGCTCCCCTCGCTTGCACGCTGAAGTCAGCTGCCAGCTTCAGAAGAGGACACCATGCGGCGGGGGAGCGAAGGGAAAGTGATTAGAATCTTTTTATCTTTTTTTTTTTTATGCATTCAAGAACATCAGCACAATGGGGAACATATACCAGGATGGGGGATATATATACCAGGATAAGGAACATATACCAGGACGGGGGATATATATACCAGGATGAGGGATATACATACCAGGATAAAGGACATATACCAGGATGAGAGAAGATATATACCAGGATAAGGGACATATACCAGGATGAGGGTTATATATACCAGAATGGGGAACATACATACCAGGATGAGGGACATATACCAGGATGAGGGATATATATACCAGGATGGGGAACATACATACCAGGATGAGGGATATACAGTACAGACCAAAAGTTTGGACACACCTTCTCATTTAAAGATTTTTCTGTAGTTTCATGACTATGAAAATTGTACATTCACACTGAAGGCATCAAAACTATGAATTAACACATGTGGAATTATATACTTAACAAAAAAGTGTGAAACAACTGAAAATATGTCTTATATTCTAGGTTCTTCAAAGTAGCCACCTTTTGCTTTGATGACTGCTTTGCACATTCTTGGCATTCTCTTGATGATACAGGATACTGTATTCAGATTTTTAAAGTCCATGCAAAATTGTGAAAAAGTCTACATTCAGTGTTTTTTTGTTTGTTTTATTATTGGTTATTAATGTCTTTATCATTTGTGGGGTGGGGGGTTCTTTTTTAAAACAAATCATGCTCTAGGTAAGTTATTCTTATGGCATTGTTTTCATGGGCTTTTCTATAGGACTTACCAATGAATGCATTGCCACCAGGACCCGGCAAAAACAGTGTATGGGTCCTTTGTAGTCCAATAGCTCTTCAATAGCTCTTCATCATGCACAATTCTGCCTGCTTTGAATGTGGATGTGGCTTCCTTACCTCTTGAACCCTTGTGTGTCTGCACAGGTTGCACCAATGATATGTCCACCCCAATTGCATCCTTCTTATTCTTACTGTGCATTTAGGCCTCATTAAGATGTTCATTTTACACATATATGTCTTTGGTTTTGTTTTTCAGGGATGAAACATGTACCCAGTATAATCCATGGATCTGTTCACAAAAAAAATCAAAGGGACATGTCCATTTTTGATCCAATTCACAGATCAAAATTACCCATGCAAGTCTATGGGTCTGTGATAGCGCACAGATGCTGTCAGTGTGCAGTCCGTATGCTGTCCGTGATTAATATGGCAGTGTGCAGAAGAAGCTTTGTAATATATTTATTTATTTTGTCATATATGAAAATCACTGATGGTAAAAACTGACAACTGACCAAACACTGATGAAAATGGAATCTAAAACACTGATGGCACTATTACCTTTTTTGCGTGCCAGAAAAACCCCAAATATCTAAATAAAGCCTTAGAGTCTCGCCGCTGCAGTTTTAAACACAGTTAATAAGCTAAAGAAAAAAGTCAATTTAAGATCAAAAATATAAAAGCACCCATTCATTTTGTATACCAGACCTGATAAACAATGCGCTAGAGTAAGAAGCACCAAAGTCATTAAGGGGCAAGCGCTTCTTCATGAATTTGGTGCACCCCTTGAGGACTGGAGAACATTTCTGCTATAATTTATGCCAATTATGCGGTATAAATTTTTATAAATTTGCTGGACGTGCTTGACTGTGCCCACTCCTTGTGCTGCAAAAAGTTAAATCAGCCACAAAGTCTCTATTTAGGTGAGCATGCAGTGTTTTTTTCCCTCCAGTGTGGTAGTGAACTGTTGAAGGGAATGTAATCGTTCCCAATTATCCAACCTATCAGTTGTTACACCAGGCTGGTGCTAGAATCATATTCTGGTACACAAAGTGTACAACTAGTTATCAAAGCATCAAACAACCATCCAGACACAACTGATGCATGGAAACCAAACCTACGGCCCAATTCAGACATCCTTTTATTTCTTCTGCTTGATGAAACAGATTCATTTTCATCAGTATTTGCTCAGTGTGTCAGTTTTTACCATCAGAGTTTCATCAGGTAATTCTGGTCTGAAAAAAAAAATCCCAAGCTTTTCCTACCAATTAAACAGTAAAAATAAAAAATGGACAACATGGATAAAACGCATAGAATTTAAAATTTTATACAAATCAAATTAATGTAGAATTTTATGAAATTCACAGATCCTGGCAAATCTGAACAACTTGCAGTTCGACTTTCATGAATCTCCAAAAAAAATGCCCTCTGCCTTTTAACACTTTACAGAAGAGTGCATTAGTCACAGAAGACTGACATGACATCAGGCACAACCAAACAGGCTTCACCATAATGTGTTGCAGCTTTCAAATCACATGGTATAGCACAGCCAATCAGGAGGGACTATCATAGCTAGCATATAATCCTAGGCATGGAGTGTAGCAGCCATATGGGGGGAATTTAGGATGGTGAATGTATGTCAGAGCTCACACCTCAGCAATAGAGATAGGAAGTGAAAGCCCTGAAGCATTGGACAAATATTCCAGACAGTAATATATTGAATAACTGCAGCAGTAAAGAAGACTAGTGTGGTAGCCTGCATTTAATTCAGAGATTCAATTGATGGGCGGAGAAAAGATAGGAGAGGTGCAACCAGCAGTGCCAGACTTAGTGTGATTGATCAATGAAAAGGTATAACTGGCATCTGCTGCATTTGAATTACAAGTACTAATTTTTTTTCTTCTTAATGCACTAAAATGCAGAAGCAAGACAGTACAATAATTGTTTCAGGAAAAAAAATCTGAAATCCGTGTCACAGGACGTGCTAGATTTTCAGAGTCTATACTGAGCTTTTGCATGTCTTGTGCAACTGTTTTTGTGATGGTGGGAATAATTCTGTTTATGAAAATACAAAGGTAAAATCACCAAAATCCACACATTTCATTGCGGCTGTCTACCTCACAAAATGTATGTGTCGCAAACAACTTTTTTTTTGCACATCTGTTTTACTAGTCAAATTTTACATTCATGCACACCACACTAATAATGTGACCTGTTGCAGGTCCTGGCTTTTTCGACGTGTACCTATATAGTATTTATTACATCATTCTTGGGAAGGGGGTTCAATTTTGTTGAGCAAAATGGAAAAAAATGTAAACCTTTAACTGTGCCTGTCTTTTTTTTTGCTCATCTGTTTTACTAGTCCAATTTGACAAACATACATGTCACACCTATACTGTGGCCTGCGTCCTCGTTTTGCTTTCTGTACATGTACCTATCTAGTATTTCTTGTTATGTTATTTTTGGCAAAGGTTGAAAAAATTGGTGTTGAAAAAATGGTCAAAAGTTAATTAAAGGGTAGAAAAAGCAGGTATTAAAATAAAACACCATGATTAAGGCTCTGTGCCAAAATACATAGGTCCTCTGTTTCTGTTGTGTGAACTTGCTCATATACAATGAAGTCTTTTAAATATTACCAATATATGTGAAGTTTTATTTTAATACCTGCCTTTTCATCGCTGGACTGTTTTTCTACCTATCTGGATTTGTACCTAGTCTCTGGCTAGCCCGTGCTATCATTCCTGATCTATAGAATCAGATGTGCCATGAATAGTGTGCTAACTCTCCCTTTCCCCATTTCTTTTTGTTGCTTAATTTTAATGTTGTGCAAAATGTGTGATAAAAGAAAAAGTGGCAAAGGGCAGAGTATTATAAAGAAGAATAAAAACATATCAGCCTAAGTATGTGGGAGCCACTAGCAGCAACAAAAGCATCACCACAACCAGCTGTCCAAGCAGTACTACTACCAAACCAGGGTCAAAAATGTTCATATCTCAGTTTTTTTGCGGACAGTGGGTCCACAAAAAATGACAGCCTCATCGAAATTAATGGATAGAGCACGTTTGTCACAAACGCACAAATGAAGAGACCTAATATTTCCCCTTGTTGCTGAAACCACTTTTGACGTGTTCTGAAAAACTGCAATGACATTTTTTCTAATTACGCTGTGTTTGAAACCCAAACTTGCATTTAGGGCAATATTCACACATGGTAGGTTTGTTTCATACATTTATTTGATTGAACAAATCTTTGTTTCTGTGGGATGTCCATGGATTTGTACAGAGTTCACCAAGATGAACAGGAAAACCTATAAAAAATTCTGGAACAACTTTGTTACATTCCCAAAAGCAAAAGAGGGTGCTATTGATATTCACACACACATATATATATATATATATATATATATATATATATATATATATATATATATATATAATATATATATACATATATATATACAGTACAGACCAAAAGTTTGGACACACCTTCTCATTTAAAGATTTTTCTGTATTTTCATGACTATGAAAATTGTACATTCACACTGAAGGCATCAAAACTATGAATTAACACATGTGGAATTATATACTTAACAAAAAAGTGTGAAACTACTGAAAATATGTCTTACATTCTAGGTTCTTCAAAGTAGCCACCTTTTGCTTTGATGACTGCTTTGCACACTCTGGGCATTCTCTTGATGAGCTTCAAGAGGTAGTCACCGGAAATGATTTTCACTTCACAGGTGTACCCTGTCAGGTTTAATAAGTGGGATTTCTTGCCTTATAAATGGGGTTGGGACCATCAGTTGTGTTGTGCAGAAGTCTGGTGGATACACAGCTGATAGTCCTACTGAATAGACTGTTAGAATTTGTATTATGGCAAGAAAAAAGCAGCTAAGTAAAGAAAAACGAGTGGCCATCATTACTTTAAGAAATGAAGGTCAGTCAGTGTGAAAAATTGGGCAAACTTTGAAAGTGTCCCCAAGTGCAGTTGCAAAAACCATCAAGCGCTACAAAGAAACTGGCTCACATGAGGACCGCCCCAGGAAAGGAAGACCAAGAGTCACCTCTGCTTCTGAGGATAAGTTTATCCGAGTCACCAGCCTCAGAAATCACAGGTTAACAGCAACTCAGATTAGAGACCAGGTCAATGCCACACAGAGTTCTAGCAGCAGACACATCTCTACAACAGAGGAGACTTTGTGCAGCAGGCCTTCATGGTAAAATAGCTGCTAGGAAACCACTGCTAAGGACAGGCAACAAGCAGAAGAGACTTGTTTGGGCTAAAGAACACAAGGAATGGACATTAGACCAGTGGAAATCTGTGCTTTGGTCTGATGAGTCCAAATTTGAGATCTTTGGTTCCAACCACCGTGTCTTTGTGCGACGCAGAAAAGGTGAACGGATGGACTCTACATGCCTGGTTCCCACCGTGAAGCCTTCAGGAGGAGGTGTGATGGTGTGGGGGTGCTTTGCTGGTAACACTGTTGGGGATGTATTCAAAATTGAAGGCATACTGAACCAGCATGGCTACCACAGCATCTTGCAGCAGCATGCTATTCCATCCGGTTTGCGTTTAGTTGGACCATCATTTATTTTTCAACAGGACAGTGACCCCAAACACACTTCTATAAGTATATAATTCCACATGTGTTAATTCATAGTTTTGATGCCTTCAGTGTGAATGTACAATTTTCATAGTCATGAAAATACAGAAAAATCTGTAAATGAGAAGGTGTGTCCAAACTTTTGGTCTGTACTGTATATACATATATATATATATATATATACACCCCCTCCTACTGTATCCTCATCCATCCCTTGTAGACTGTGAGCCCTCGTAGGCAGGGTCCTCTCTCCTCCTGTACCAGTGGCTGGCTCGTTTTGTTAAGATTGCTATGTATATCCCTATCACATGTAAAGCGCCATGTTAAACAACGGATACTGGAAGCCTGTGCTAGCATTTCTTCTGCGGTGTTGCCATCAGTGTGTCAAGAGTGGGAGAAGAGGGTTGCATTGACAATCCAACACAATGGGCAGCACTTTGAACACATTTTATAAGTGGTCATAAACTTGAAAAAAAACACATGAAAGAATAAAGTTACGTTAAAACCAAGCACAATATTGTTTTTCTTATGAAATTCTCAATAGGTTTGATGTGTCACATGACCCTTTTCCCTTTGAAAAAAATAAAGTTGGATCCAAAATGACTTCAAAATGGCCACCATTGTAACCACCCATCAGAAAAAGTTTTCCCCCTCCCATATACTAATGTGCCACAAACAGGAAGTTGATATCTCCAACCAGTCCCGTTTAATTTAGGTGTATCCATATAAATGGCCCACCATGTGTGTGTGTATATATATATATATATATATATATATATATATACAGTACAGGCCAAAAGTTTGGACACACCTTCTCATTTAAAGATTTTTCTGTATTTTCATGACTATGAAAATTGTACATTCACACTGAAGGCATCAAAACTATGAATTAACACATGTGGAATTATATACTTAACAAAAAGGTGTGAAACAACTGAAAATATGTCTTATATTCTAGGTTCTTCAAAGTAGCCACCTTTTGCTTTGATGACTGCTTTGCACACTCTTGGCATTATCTAGATGAGCTTCAAGAGGTAGTCATTGGAAATGGTTTTCACTTCACAGGTGTGCCCTGTCAGGTTTAATAAGCGGGATTTCTTGCCTTATAAATGGGGTTGGGACCATCAGTTGTGTTGTGCAGAAGTCAGGTGGCTACACAGCTGATAGTCCTACTGAATAGACTGTTAGCTGCTTTTTTCTTGCCATAATACAAATTCTAAGTAAAGAAAAACGAGTGGCCATCATTACTTTAAGAAATGAAGGTCAGTCAGTGCGAAAAATTGGGAAAACTTTGAAAGTGTCCCCAAGTGCAGTTGCAAAAAACATCAAGTGCTACAAAGAAACTGGCTCACATGAGGACCGCCACAGGAAAGGAAGACCAAGAGTCACCTCTGCTTCTGAGGATAAGTTTATCCGAGTCACCAGCCTCAGAAATCGCAGGTTAACAGCAGCTCAGATTAGAGACCAGGTCAATGCCACACAGGGTTCTAGCAGCAGACACATCTCTACAACAACTGTTAAGAGGAGACTTTGTGCAGCAGGCCTTCATGGTAAAATAGCTGCTAGGAAACGACTGCTAAGGACAGGCAAGAAGCAGAAGAGACTTGTTTGGGCTAAAGAACACAAGGAATGGACATTAGACCAGTGGAAATCTGTGCTTTGGTCTGATAAGTCCAAATTTGAGATCTTTGGTTCCAACCACCGTGTCTTTGTGCGACGCAGAAAAGGTGAATGGATGGACTCTACATGCCTGGTTCCCACCGTGAAGCATGGAGGAGCAGGTGTGATGGTGTGGGGGTGCTTTGCTGGTGACACTGTTGGGGATTTATTCAAAATTTAAGGCATACTGAATCAGCATGTCTACCACAGCATCTTGCAGCGGCATGCTATTCCATCCGGTTTGCGTTTAGTTGGACCATCATTTATTTTTCAACAGGACAATGACCCCAAACACACCTCCAGGCTGTGTAAGGGCTATTTGACCAAGAAGGAGAGCGATGGGGTGCTACGCCAGATGACCTGGCCTCCACAGTCACCAGACCTGAACCCAATCAAGATGGTTTGGGGTGAGCTGGACCGCAGAGTGAAGTCAAAAGGGCCAACAAGTGCTAAGCATCTCTGGGAACTCCTTCAAGATTGTTGGAAGACCATTTCCAGTGAATACCTCTTGAAGCTCATCAAGAGAATGCCAAGAGTGTGCAAAGCAGTCATCAAAGCAAAAGGTGGCTACTTTGAAGAACCTAGAATCTAAGACATATTTTCAGTTGTTTCACACTTTTTTGTTAACTATATAATTCCACATGTGTTAATTCATAGTTTTGATGTTTTCAGTGTGCATGTACAATTTTCATAGTCATGAAAATACAGAAAAATCTTTAAATGAGAAGGTGTGTCCAAACTTTTGGTCTGTACTGTATATATATACACAGATGCATCTCACTAAATTAGAATATCATCAAAAAGTTAATTTATTTCAATTCTTCAATACAAAAGTGAAACTCATATATTATATAGAGTCATTACAAACAGAGTGACCTATTTCAAGTGTTTATTTCTGTTAATGTTGATGATTATGGCTTACAGCCAATGAAAACACAAAACTCATTATCTCAGTAAATTAAAATAATTAACAAAAAAACACCTGCAAAGGCTTCCTAAGCATTTAAAAGGGTCCCTTAGTCTGTTTCAGTAGGCTCCACAATCATGGGGAAGACTGCTGACATGACAGATGTCTAGAAGGCAGTCATTGACACACTCCACAAGCTCCCAGAGTTCCAATTTTCATTTGGAAATCAAGGTCCCAGAGTCTGTAGGAAGAGTGGAGAGGCCACAATCCAAGCTGCTTGAGGTCTAGTGTGAAGTTTCCACAATCAGTGATGGTTTGGGGAGCCATGTCATCTGCTGGTGTAGGTCCACTGTGTTTTATCAAGACCAAAGTCAGCGCAGCCGTCTACCAGGAAATTTTAGAGCACTTCATGCTTCCCTCTGCAGACAAGCTTTTTGGAGATGGAAATTTCATTCTCCAGCAGGACTTGGCACCTGTCCACACTGCCAAAAGTACCAATACCTGCTTTAAAGACAACGGTATCACTGTGCTTGATTGGCCAGCAAACTCGCCTGACCTTAACCCCATAGAGAATCTATAGGGTATTGTCAAGAGGAAGATAAGACACCAGATCCAACAATGCAGACGAGCTGAAGGCTGCTATCAAAGCATCCTGGGCTTCCATAACCCCTCAGCAGTAGGCCAACATTTTTGATTTTAAAAACATTTTTAAAACTGTTGTTATAAAGTATTCTAATTTACGGAGATAATGACTTTTGTGTTTTCATTGGCTGTAATCCATAATCATCAACATTAACAGAAATAAACACTTGAAATAAATCACTCTGTTTGTAATGACTCTATATAATATATGAGTTTCACTTTTTGATTTGAAGAACTTAAATTAACTTTTTGATGATATTCTAATTTAGTGAGATGCACCTGTATATATTGGAGCCCCACTCAGGAATTTTATTGAATGCCCAGCCTGAAAACTTGCATTTACATGCACAGCTCATGTGGATGCACAGATTTCGTGTTTTTATGTCTTTCTTTGCATCCTGCTTCAGAATTTTATAATATGCTAATGTGGGAAAATGAAGATTGCTCTCCCAATCCTGTTCATTTTTTTGTACTCACAGGCTTGAGTTGGAAGTGTTGGCCATGCTATGTGCTGACCACCATTTCCTCACAACAATAGGCCAGCAGCCTGTAGAGGAGGGAAATGTGTGATGTCATAGGCAAGGCGTGGATTCCCTGGGCTATAGCTGCTCTACTGCAGCCAGAGCCTTGTGGGTCTTTTGTAGAGCTGTGCCTTTATGTAATATGCTTGTGTATATGTACTCATAGTACTTGTTTGAATGTAAAAGAAAACTGTGCATGTGTTTATTGTAGCTAGATTTTGTTTATGCATTTATGTGTATGTTTTTAATTTTACTTTACAATTCTAAATGTGTCCTATGTGTTTGTTGTATAAATACAATTATTTTTCTAAACAAACCCGTTTATATCAGTTGCATCTAATTTGACTGTCTACCGTCAGATCGTGCAAAGTGCTCAAATAATAAGCATATATATTTGTTAAAATTCTGGTTTTTAGCAAAGGTAAAAGTGCAAACGTCTTACATCTATTACAAAAAAATATATATATTTTTTTTTTTTTTCAGAATTGTGTTTATCTATTGCATTAATTCTTTTTTTTCCCTCCATATTATTTATTTTATTTTGTTAAAGCTTCTGAAATAGCTTGTACACGCTAGTGATAGACCAAGCAATGTATCCTGTAATGTGATATCTCCTGCCTCCCCTGGATATATTGTTTGGAGTAAAAGCCTTGATAAGTACTTAAAAAAAAAAGGTTGAAGCCTGAGAGGCAATAAGCCTTATATTTAATATTAGCTAATAATATTCTAGCTCATTCACACTTTAAATTTTAAATCGCTGATACATTTATATCATGTTGTTGAACACAATTTCCTTAATTTGATAAAATAAAAAAAATAGTTATACTACAAATAACAACCTAAAAGCATTTTCCTGAAATAGTTTTTTTATTTAACCTCATGGGATATAATGACTGCAAAATTTACATTTTCTGAAAGATTTGTGTGTCAAACTCTTGACAAAAAATGTGATTTTTGCTATTCTGAAATTTCTTTTTATTTATATAAATTAATTGTAAACATCTTATATTAAATGACTGTTAGTATAATACAGCTTTAAATTGATCTCCAGTAATTATACTACAACCGAGAATACATCCCAGCCATGTAGCTCCTCTTTATATATATATATGTGTGTGTGTGTGTGTGTATATATATATATATATATATATATATATATATATATATATATATATACATATGTTCTATTTTACCATCCAAGCGTTTAGTCTCCATTGGAAGAGCGTTGCTGGTTTCTCGTTTGCATAGACGGACACGTCTTTTGTCTTTACTGTCAGCCACAAAGCCCTGGAATCTGTGCTTAGAATCCTGCACTTCAATGCGAATTATAATGAATATAGCACATAACTATGAAAGGAATGTCTCTTTTCACAACCATCTATCACTGGAATTCTTTTGTGCAAAAAATAAAAAAAAATAAAAAATAAAAAAAAAACGTTATAAATGTGCAGACTATAGAGTTACTAATAATTAGAAAATAATGCAGTCGATGAAAAATAGGAACTCCTGGTATAATAATCAGCAGTTATACACTAGGTATTGAAAAAGATTGGGGGGAAAAAACGGAATCTTATCTAATAATCGAAAAAATGATTGTTCAATTATCAGTAAAAGAATTAAAAAGCAATGGTTGGATTGTAATAACATGAATCTCCTTATGTATAGAGGACGATCTCCCAGACACTAAATAGGACTGGATAGGGCAGGATCATTGCTGCAGCCGCAGCACTAAAACCAAGCTGTTGTTTTAATAGGGCAATAAAAATGAATTATGGTTAAACGCCTTGTAGCTCTGAGCTTCTGGATGGAATCCCCAGTCTGGAGCAATACGTAAGAGGGGTTTTATATTTGTGTGAGCTGCAATTGATCTCCTTGATGACATTCTCATTCATAGAAAGCATTTGATTTATGAGTTTAGGAAGAATTGCATCAAGCACATCTAGATATTATTGCATTATTGCTTAAAGCAGCCCTTTAACATCACATCTAGTTATGTGCACATATTCTGTATAATATTGTATTTATGCCATGCATGTGCCTATATATATATATATATATATATATATATATATATATATATATATATATATATATATATATTGTTTACGAGATCATGCAACTCTGGTGGGGGAGGGGAGATTTGTCTATGCATTCATATACTAACCTGTAAGAGTGCAGATTAATTAGATCCCATTCCCTATGTATACTGACACTTGTACATTATTTTCTTTTCCAGATCTTTTCCGGATCTTCTCACAGATTATCAACAAGATTGTACTTTTCTCTTTTTATTTTTTATTTTTTTTTTCGTGTTATCAGCCAAATGCAAATCATAAAGGTATATATTTACCATTTTCATCTTTGGGTATTATTATATTTAATGAAAAAAATAACCGATTTGTTACAACATCCATAGAAAAACAAAATGATCTAAGTTTTGCCTTTTTAATAAAAAATAAATTCAAACAAAAAAATATATATATATCTCATATATCTCTAATAAATATTTTTTTATATACAAACATTCCTAAGGGTTTTTGTGAATTGTTCATATTGTGTGCTTATTTATTTTCCTCTGAATGGCCTTCTATGGACATAAAATAAAGACTGAAAATCCAGCAACCATAAGGGTGGTAGAAAAAAAAAAGGTAGAAACCTGTAGGATGTAATTATTTATTCTTCCAAAACTATTTGTAAGACAAAAATGTAATACAAAAATAAAAAAAAGAAAGAAAGTGAGAATATATTTACATATCAGCACTTTCTTCTAGAGGCCTCACTTATTGCTTTCAATGGGTTAACAGAAAATAAAATGTGGCGCAATGGAATACTGAAATTACTGTAAGATGCAAATAATAATAAAAAAATAGTTGGGGGGGTGCTGAAAATTAACCATTTCGTGTCTGATGGGTGATTCAGTAGTTGAGATGTTGCAAGTCAATTGTGGTAAATGTGTCTGTGAAAAAATCAAAACTGTCCGCGGAGATATCTACAGGGCTGTCCAAAGATCCTGGTAAACTAGGGGACACTGTATCTGAGAGCTGGAGGCAGGAATCTGAGGAGAAGACATTGAAGTCTGATAGGGATGCCACATCTAGGGCCTCATCAGGGCTATCACTGTGAAGTCCAGCAGCTGCAGAGTCCTGGCCCATTGTTGATAAGCAGTTCTGAACAGTGGGTGACTGGTGCTGCTGGAAATGTCTAAGATTTTTCTCACTGCTGGATAATGGGGAAACTGGAAAACTCTGAGGATCCCCATTGTGTGCATTCTGAGCTTGCTGCTGCTGGAAAGTGTATCCATCCCTCTCCAGTAAAGCCCCAGAGACATTGTTGAGAGCCTGCTCAAACAGAGCTTTCTCCTTATCTCCGCCATCACCCTTCTCAGAGTCCTCCAAGCTTTTACACTTCCCTTCCCCATTCTGATTCTCCTTACATTGGGTCTGTCTCTTGTGCTTCATTCTTCGATTCTGGAACCAAACTTTAACTTGCCTCTCAGTTAAATCCAACAAAGCAGCAATCTCTACCCTCCTGGGTCTGCACAGATACTTGTTGAAGTGGAATTCTTTCTCCAGCTCCAGTAATTGTGTATTGGTGTATGCGGTCCTCAGTCTTCTAGAACCTCCACTGCTATTATCCTGAATTTCAATTATTTCTGGAAAATGCATAAAACACAACTTCAGTCAGTCCTCATGAGCAATGCATAAATCATATAGTAGGACAATGATATATCTCCAGGCTCTGTAATAAAATGGCCGACCTGTTTACAGCAAACTTCATTCACTCATTGTTTTATTTTGCAAACATGATATATGCTTAATTAAACAATATCCTTTTTTCCATATATGTCTCTATCATATTTTTTTTTGCATTCTATAAATTACCCTTAATTATGCGGATGTAAATTTTATGGGTTAAAAGTTATAAAATACTCTAAAAGTGTCCAAATAATACTTAAAAAAAAAGAATACTTAAAATTATGAAACATTACAGAATAAGCTTTCAAGTAAGAAGTATAGTCTGAGCAAATCCAAGTCGATGGAGTCACAAACTTGGCAGTCATTTAAAAAAAAGTTCCTAAAGTTTCTAAATTATTGGGAGGAAATAAAGTACAATTAAATCCTCTAAGAATAATCATTTGCAATGATGACCACTGACCTTTGTGGCTGAGGCATGCTGCAGCAGCTGGGGCACTGGCGGCCGGGGGTAGAGGGGGCTTCTTGGATGCCTTCTTCTCCTTCATCCAGGGGTACTCCGGGGGCAGGGATCCGGCTGCTGGCACAGGACTGCTGCCGGTGCTGCTGCCACCATTGGGGCTGTGTTTGGGCCGGCTGTGGCGAGGGTGGCTGCCTGGATTCAGGCTGGGGATGGTCTGTTCGAAAGGAGGAGGAATAAGTGTCGAGTGTGAAAGCGCAGAGCTCTTGATTGATGAACTTTGAAATGTCTCAGCGACAGGGGGAAAGGATGTCAGGCACTCAGCAAGCGACGGCTGACTATTGATAAAGCCAATCTCTCGCTCAAATTCGTAATTCATGGCCCTCTGCTCCTGCGAAAAGTTCGCACAAACCAACGACGGCGAAAAAAAATCATAAAAATCCTGGATGGGTTTTTTTTCTAATTCACTGATTACAGCCGTATGGGGACTGTGCTACTATTAAACTATTGAATTCATGGAGACAAGGTTGAAATTGGACCGAATTGGTTGTCACATGATTGCTCCTGCCCAATGACAATTTGGGGTTTAATCAAAAGAAGCCACTGTCTGTGTGATTGATCCAAAAAAAGTCAAGAAGGAACGCCTCATTGTATGGCAGCTAGGCTTTTATTACACATGATCCTCTACAGCCAGGGGTAGACCCTCTGCCTCATCTCTAAATATATCATATATGTGATATGTATGTAAGTGCTACTGCTGCTCCACTCTGCTCTGCAGCACTCTGTCTGCTCTGCACTCACACACACCACATTGTCTCAGCCTGCCAGGGAGGAGGTTTACTCCACACAGATCATTTAGGAACCCAAATCTGACGCCTTAAGTCATTAAAAAAGTAATCCATTAATCTTTAAACTTTTGACACCGAAGACCCCTCCATCCCTGATACATAAGTAAGAACTCACAGCCAGGCACAATTTACATATGGGGTTGCACTATACCTAGGATATGTTGTATATATATATATATATATATATATATATATATATATATATATATATATATATATATATAATTAGTACAGTGCTGTGATAAACTGTGCAGCCTATTGTTTTGTCTTTATCACTTCCACATATGGGAAGCATGAGGACAACTCTTGATCTGTGTGAACATTTTACAGCTCTGCAAAATGGCTGCACATGACAATAGATTTCCTTTCTCTATTGAGGTAATGTGCGTTTACGAATAGACAGAACAAGGTGAGTGATTTTTTTCTGCTGCACTAGATTGTGGAAAGGATAACAATCAGTGGAGGTTTGTGCTATACTGCTACTGTCCTATTCATCTTATTATACTTCTATTTCATAAAATGTTAATTGTATATTACATTTTACAACATTTTTTTTTTATGTGAGTGTATCTCACTCTCTTTCTCTCTATCCCTCTATATATATACATATATACACACATACACATATATATATATATATATATATATATATATGTGTGTATATATATATATATATAAATACACATATATATATAAACACACATACAATATGATATTCCATATATATATGGTTGCTTCTTACATAATTTAATATCTGTTTACAGCAAATATTACAGATGTATATGATGTGTTTTTACATACTTACATCCTTATGTTGAAAAATATCTCCTAATAAACAAGCAATTAATCTTTGCTATCCTCGATTTAAAATAATAGGTGACATTGTTGATAATGTAGCAATTATATTGAACGTTCAGATTAAAAGTCAATTTAGATGATTCCTGTAAACACACAATTTGGATTTTGTAAATCTCACATAACTTGGTATTAAGCCGCAGTTTGCAGGAGACTACAGGAACACAAGGCAGTAGTTAGATGGAAGGTTTTTAATTTTCTTGCTTTTATTCCAAACAAAGCTGGAAGGAAGTCTGTGTGTGATCAATCTTTCTTGCCAAATGGTTTGACAGCTTCTGGCCCTAAAGATCACATTTAAAGCTTCTTGTTTCTTCCAAGATCAAATGTTACTGGGAAAGAGGTTTCAGGGAGAAATGCAGCTAAAGAAGAGCTAGTAACTTCTTCTTGCTTGTTTTCTTGGGATACATTCACATAGCAGGTATGGCACCTTTCCTTTGTCTTATGTCCAGGCAGCGTCTCCATATAAAGCTGGAAATTATATAATTCTCTGGGTGGATGGATGTGTGCAGATGGAATTGAGCTTTGTTAGTGTAATGTGTGTGGGTGTGTGGATTCCTAAAATCCAAGCTCCCTTCCCCTACAGCAGGAAACAAAGAATTTCACTGTGTTCACATTATATCCTTTCATTGTAAATTATATTATCAAACAATATTAATCCAGCAAATTTACAAAAGGTGATTTCTATTATATCCATAAAGCAGGATCAAGACGCTTCATGTTTAGATTGTCCAGCAATGTACAATGTACCTACAACATATGGTAACCAGGAGCAGCATTAAAATAATACATCATGTCCTTCAATCCAGCACCCATGCCCTTGAGGATAATTATGAACACAAATAAGGTTTTATTCTCTGTACAAAGAATCCAAACCCTTTAGTAAGAAAACATATGAACGAATGAACATATATATATATATCTGTATTAATGTGTATATATATATATATATATATGTATATAAAACCTGTACATATATATTTATTTCAATATATATGTACACATATATAAATAAATATATGTATACACACACACATATATTTATCAGTACTTCAGGGCTTTGGCACAGGTAATATGATACAGGACCCGATGCTATGTAGCCTTCCACTTATCCTGATTTATTCCAGAGTATGGCATTCCCTATTCCTTATCTTTTTCTTAATGATTTTTTTTTTTTCATAATGATAGTATGAAGGAATTATAGACATCTAAAAAAGCAATGAATCGTGATAAATAATGTGTAAATACTGGAGCGGTAGGATGTGCTGGAGGTATATAGATAGATAGATAGTTAGATAAATAGATAGATAAATAGATAATGGATAGATAGATAGATAGATAGATAAATAGATATAGATACACCACATCCTACTGCTCTAATGGTAGCTCTAATGGTATTTAGTATATAGATAGATAGATAGATAGATAGATAGATAGATAGATAGATAGATAGAAGATAGATAGATAGATAGATATTCTTTACAAATATTTATCCATACATATTATATATAATATATTTATCGAAATTATACTTATAGATGTATAAGATACACAATCACATATACTTAAATATATATTTTTTTATTTATACTTTCTCCTTCTCTCCTTTCCTGTCTCTAATGCTCTCACACATGTGCCCACATCCTTTGATTTGTTTGATTTGGTATTTTGCCTTTGTGTGTATCCCGTCTTTTATTTTTTTATGTAACAACAAAGCCACCCACAGAAATGTTCATTACTACGGAAAAGTGTAGGAGTGAAATGTGCATTTTTGTACAATGAGCTCCACCAGAAGAGGCAGAGAGAAGCAATCACTCCGTGTGAACAGATGCTTGAGAGCTGATGCTGCAGATTGGAGCACAACATGGCGTAAGAAGCCCATCAGCACAAAGCTATTACCTACCGGACCTCCATTATCAGCCATCTTATCAATCAACCTCACCGTCTCCCTCTCTCTGGGTCTGCTATACAAAAGAAGCTGCTGTGTTTCCTTTCCTACATTTATTTCCAAGCTGCTCCATTGAAATGACAATTTAGACCTAAAACAGATCGGAAATAATATAAATTGTACTATTTCAAATCTGTGTTAGTATATGTATATATAAATAAATATATATAACCTTTAATGTACTATTAACCCTTTATGTTTTATAATGTCGTATATAAACAAATATACAAATGTTGATATTTTATCTACCATTTTATTGCATCTTTAAAAAGGAGAATTACTCTGTTACCAATGTTCCTTGTGCCATTATCCCATCCAACAAAAGGCCAATGACCTGACATGAAAGAATTTACTATGTATCGTTTATAAATATGAGAGATGGGATAAATAAAATGTAAACAGTTCGATATATTTGTTTGCAGGAAAGAAATAAATTAACCGGGAATGATGCCCCAGTATACACACATAATGACTTACAATTGTAATCACCCAGACTGATCACCCTGTTCAAGCGCTTTTTTTTTTAATATATTTGTCTAGCAATTTAAAGGAAGTGCAATAATAATTTAATTTCCCTGTGGAATAAGAAATGTAGGAACAAATTCACATTTAAGAAGATATTTTCATATAAAATTTGTTCTTTTTACCCTGTTTGATAAAAGTGTAGAATAAAATACAAAGACATTTGCTCCAGGTAAATGTTCATGATAGGTGACTGGAACTATACAAATAAAAAAAAATCTTCAAATAATATTGCAGACGAAAATAATAATGCAAAAAAATATAAAATAAAGGAATTACTTGAATTAACGGTTGATAAAATTAAGAATGTCATCGATCTCCCTGACACACATATTGGTGTCCATTACAAATGTGTCAACTTAGGTGCTTCCTGAATTCTTCCCTGAGAGCTATGATGAGAAGATAATTCTGTATATGTAGGGTGAGTGTCACAGGGTCCATGGTGGTGATTACTGTTCATGGGTCCTGGTCCATTGTAGTCCATGCTAGAGGAGGAATGAGTCAGATGAGATAGACCAAACATGGAGGGTCCTGAATTAGTCATGGATTCCACATAATTGCTCCCCACATAGACGGGGCTTCCCTGTACATGAGGATTTCCATAACCTCCACTGCCTTGGAGTGGATGAGTGTCATATTCTGGGGTGACAGCAGCCGTTCCCGTGTATCTCTTCTGATGAGGGGGGCAGCTGTTGTGATGAGGGCTGGGGTATGGAGCAGGCACACCATAGGAGTTTGGATGGGGTTTATTAAACGCTGGGGGTGATTGAGGTTCATAAGGGACACTGTTTACTAGTGAATGCATAGAGTTCAGATACCCCCCAACAGCTGATGGGGGTACAGGGCTCCTGCAGGGTGAGGGGCCACCAGATGATGTCATCATGGATTTCCCTTTCTGATCCTTTTTGTATTTCATTCTTCGATTCTGGAACCAGATCTTTATTTGCCTCTCTGTGAGGTTGAGCAAGTTTGCCATTTCCACCCTTCTAGGCCTACACAGGTATCTGTTAAAATGGAACTCCTTTTCCAGTTCTACCAGCTGGGCGCTTGTGTAAGCCGTGCGGGCTCTTTTGGAAGAAGATTGCCCCGGGGGACTTTTGTCACCAGCACAACTCTCACCTGCAGGAACCATCAAATAAAGCATGAGAACACAAACTAACAACTTTTTCAATAATCACCCACAGAGAACCTATGTAAGGCTACTAGTTATCTAAACTAGTAAATACAAAGTACTCTCTTAATAAAATAACTTTATTCTGTGTAATATTTACATTTTAGGCCAAGTTCACAGGTTCCGTATTTGGTCAGTATTTTACCTCAGTATTTGTCAGCCAAAACCAGGAGTGCAACAATCAGAGGAAATGTATAATAGAAACACTTCACCATGTCTGCTTTTTTCACCCGCTCCTGATTTTTGCTTACAAATACTTATGTAAAATATGTGACCAAATACTGAACGTGTGCACATGGCCTAAGCTATTTGGGTAAAAATAGCTTACTACTCAGGGGGCATGATGGTTACTAACTGGTATATTAGTCAGCTTTCCAAAGCTTCAGAATGGCAAGCTTGTCTAAATAGTTATTACTTCTTGGGTAGCAAGACTCAAACCTAGATAGGTATGTCATGCATATGGAATTGGATATTTCATAGCCAGGCAGCTATGCCATTCAGGAACCAAAAAAAGTTGTGTGGGAGCTGTAATAGCAGTTGAAATAAATCAGTTTGGTTAAACCTTTTGTATAATAATGTATCTATAAAATGTATCTACAATTATTACACAAACCAGTTTAAAAAGGGGCAAAGGTAACAATTTATTATTATTATTATTATTATTATTATTATTATTATTATTATTATACATTTGATTCATTTTAAGCTGATATAATTATTAATATCTTCATAATAATATCAATCATTTTTAGATTTTACAGGCAAAAAAAGTATAAGTTTCATAAAATATGTCCATAAAAAAAACGATAGGTAATAACAATCATAAGAGCAATGATATTTTTTGAAAAGTCCTGCTGCATGAAGCTGACCTCCTTCTTTTGTGTAACCACATGGTAGTTTCTGTGTGTGTGAATAAAGATGGCTCCACTCCCTTACCCACTGTTATGTATCAAGACAACTCGAGGAGCCAGATGGTAATGATAACCGAGCATGTCTGCCAAGTCACTTCGATGTTATGGTTACAGACATATTATAATGCATTCAAATGCTGTTGTGAAATTTATATACAAAAAAATCCTCCTCGCTGGAAACACCTGCACAAAACGCCAACATTTACAGCATTATCCAGCCTAACAGCTCTACAAAAGAAAGGATGAGGAAGAACTGTACACAGAGCTACGATTCTGCAATACTCTATTAACCCCATAAGCCCTATACCAAGGTAATAAACAAAAACGTTGGCTGAAAGCTGCAGGGATTCTAGCTGAAAGGCTACTGCGCATGTGCACACGGAAGTGACCAGGAGCAGTAAAGAAGGAGGGGGTGTAGGGGGCCGGCGGAGAACAGAGGGAGAAACTGGAAAAGGGAGAGGCAGAGGGACACATTACTGCCTATAGGTACTTTCTATATTCTGCAAATCTCTAAACTCTATATATTTACTTGTCACCTATAATACTCTGCAATCATGAAATTAACTGAACTGTCAGGAAATCTTCCTACAAGAGCACTCAATAAATCATAGGATTCCTGGTTTCTACATTAGATGAAATCTAATTATATCAAAAAATTGTATCAAACAATTAATTGTCATTAGTACAGCTGCTATATGTCTGACAGCAGAGTGTTGTCTTCATCTAAGCTGTGGTCACAGTGCCTGATAGTTATAAAACTTCATCTTTTTATTATTAAGCAGTTTACTGTGTAGATGTAATCCTCATTAAACTCTTCATCTATTCATCTACTTTTACAAACTCCACTGTGTGGAACTTTTTTTTTTTTCATTAGAAATGAGTTAGTAGTGGTGGTGGTAGTATTAGATGAATAACACTATTGCCACCACCATCTCCCCATTATTACCCAAAACGAATACATTTATATATTATCTAAAAATATTCATGTGAGGTGAATAATAACACTGCTAAATACCATGCCACTATATTATTTTAAGTCTTCTACATATTCTAACACAATGAACGTCTATTGCATTATCTGTGTAAAAATAAAAAAATATTATTATTTTATTTATAACAAATATATCATGATATTTTGTTGTGTAAGATAGATACAGACAGACAGACAGACAGAC
Source organism: Phyllobates terribilis (assembly GCF_046119375.1). Lineage (NCBI taxonomy): Eukaryota > Metazoa > Chordata > Amphibia > Anura > Dendrobatidae > Phyllobates > Phyllobates terribilis. The sequence continues at coordinate 166,859,779 of NW_027362764.1, forward strand.
AGATAGATAGATAGATGGATAGATAGATAGTGAGAATGATATAATGATTGATAGATAGATAGATAGATAGATAGATTAAAAGTAATATATATAATAGATAGATGGATAGAATAGATAAATAGATAGAAAGAAAGTAATATAGATAATAGATACATGGATAGATTAGATAGATAGATAGATAGATAGATAGATAGATAGATAGATACATACATAGACAGATGAAAAGTAATATAGATAATAGATAGATGGATAGATGAGATAGATAGATATATGGATAGATAGATAGATAGATAGATAGATAGATAGATAGATAGATAGATAGATAGATAGATAGATAGATACATAGATTAGATAGATATAGTGATAGATAAATAGACAATAGATACATAGATGGGTGGATAGATAGATAGATAGATAGATAGATAGATAGATAGATAGATTGATAGATAGAGTGATAGGTAAATAGATAATAGATACATAGATGGATAGATGAGATAGATAGATTAAAAGTAATATATATAATAGATAGATGGATAGAATAGATAGATAGATAGATAGATAGATAGATAGATAGATAGATAGATAGATAGATAGATAGATAGATAGATAGAAAGTAATATAGATAATAGATACATGGATAGATTAGATAGATAGATAGAAACATAGACAGATGAAAAGTAATATAGATAATAGATACATGGATAGATGAGATACATAGATATATGGATAGATAGATAGATAGATAGATAGATAGATAGATAGATAGATAGATAGATAGATAGATAGATAGATAGAATTATATCGATAGATAAAAAAGTAATATAGATAATAGATACATATATGGATAGATAGAGAGATAGATAGATGAAACAAAGTAAAAAATAAAGAAAGACTTATTAAAAAAAGTGTAAAGACTTTATAATATTGCAGAGGAGCTGATTACTACTCCCAGTAGGCCGACACATCCACCATTTCTCCTGATGTACCTGCACAGTGCAGACTTGACCGCGTTAATGCAGTCTACATACTGTAGATCCAACACGGAACTTGGTTAACTCTTTATGTGCCGCACTTAGTCCTCCACAGCTTTCATATAACTTGTGCACCAGGTGTGAGTAAGAGAAAGGTAGTGACATTACCTGAGCTGGAGTTTCCTCCTGCTGCTGCTGCTGCTGTGGTTGCTGCTGCCTTCTGCTTAGTGTTCTGCCGAGATTCCTTCATCCAGGGGAAGATCTGCTTGGACATGGTGGGTGAGGAGATACTGGTGGCCTTGGTGGTGGAGGCTGTGGCTGTGTTGTTGGCATGTTGATCAGGTGGGGACACAGATGGTGGTGTAGGCTGCTGCTGATGATCTTGGCTTGATTGACTATTGATGGCTCTCATACAACTCTCATTGATGTCATTGGCCTTGTGATGTGGCACTGTGCTGCCAGGTGACTGCAGGGAGCAGGCAGGTCGATGATAGTCACTTTCCAGGGGATATTGCTGCTGACTTGCATTATAAGTGTAACCATTGGCTCCTGGGTAGGGGTATCCACCATAGATCGCAGAGCTGTCGTAGTAGGTCGCTTTTTGCATTTCGTTGTTTCCCAATATTTATTTCATAAACTGACAGGGTCCTGACACCCGTAAAGAATAACATTGGCACCCTGAGTCACGTGGTGCTTTTCCTCCAATGGCCTCTGTGGTCAGACCTGTGGTGGAGAAGAAGCAAGTTACAGTCAGGAGATGGGAAAGATCCATCTTACTTACAATAGCTAAGTGACATGAAAGCCAGCAAGGAAAAAGTGCTCAGCAATATTGAGAAGTGTGTATTAAGATGATAGGGCTGCTCACTAACGTCCAACTAATTCACACTCAGCCAGAAATTACACTTCAATGCAGTGTGAATGACTACATCATAGGTCACAGTGTGCACAGCCCTTCCCTAACCAGCAAAGCATACATACACAATTACATATGTAATCCTGCTCACTGCCCTGAACTCACACATACAAGTACATATGTAATCCTGCTTGCTTACTGCTGGAGACACAAACACATTGCTGAATAGCAAAATAGCCTTTGTGGGTATAAAATATAAATCCTAGTTGTTAATTTATATATATTTTATATGTATTTATATTTTATGCACACAAAGGCACCTTTTACTATTTACTCATATGCTCATATAGGTCTGTATGTGTGTCTCCAGCAGTAAGCAAATAGATATCGATATACAGAAGATAGATAAATATATTAGATAGATAGATATGAGATAGATAGAAGAGATAGATAGATATGAGATAAATAGATAGATAGAATAGATAGATAGATAGATAGATAGATAGATAGATAGATAGATAGATAGATAGATAGATAGATAGATAGATAGATAGATATGTAGATTATGCCTTGCTGGATTTGATTTGACTAAATATAAGTTTGATCAACAAGGATCAATTTGCTGTTTCCACATATACCTTAATAGCACATAAATGTACATTAGCAAACATATGCCACCTTGATATTTTCTAACAATAAATGTTCCGGCACAGATCACCTTTATGATTCACACAAATCTGATTTTGATGCCGGCTGACTGCACTCACCACACGTATGTGCCTCTCACTGTCCCCTTTCAACCTGATATATCTCATGTTGGAAAGATAACCTTAGCTCTAGGGCCGCATTATAAATCAAAGTTATTGTTCACACAGAGCACAGTATTGACTTAGTAAACACTCGTTTATCAAAGAACAGATATCGCCTCCTTAGCACAGGCCTACACAGCAATATTTTACCTGCAGCCAAAGCACTATTAGCACAATTACCTGCACATCATGTGACTAAGGATATTAATAGGAATCATAATATTATAGATATGAAAAATAATGGAATACGAATAATTAATATCATTTTTGTTCCACAGAATAAATAATATTAGATACATAAAGAAGATTCGATATATATTTGCCCATGTTTTTGTTTAATTGTCACAAAATTATAGAAGCTGAATGTAGCTCTATTGTTACAGTTTTGCAGACTGTGCCACACAAGGTCTTCAATTTAAATTATCGATATAATATAGTAACAATTAACTAGTCAGTATGGCACTTACACATACTACTAGTATAAAGATCTATGATCTTATAATGTTAGACATATTTATGGCCAATGACTAAAATAAGATAATAATTTTAATAAACAAACAACATAAAATGTCAGTTGCCTTGTAATGTGATTAGTCCTCACATGAAATGTACACAATTCTACCTGTTAAAACATGATGGATCTGAAAAAACACCAGGAACCAGAAAGACCAGCAGCGTTCATCTCCATGACCACGGCATGAACTTTCTGTGCAGCCCCTAACGATAATAGGTTCTGTCTTTGCAACTGCTCTGTAATTTGATGTATGGGGGTCATTTGGCTAGCGAGAGAGTAGATGATGGAAACACAAGCCATAAAATACTTCTAGGATCCTGTCTATCTTTTGTTAAATCTTCATGTTTACCTATCTCCAAATAACTATTTAAACTGAGCTACAACACAAAAGCAATGCATTGAAAATGCCCTAGAAAGCAAACACAAGTTATAAAGAAATAGAAAAAAGCTACATTTTTGACGGGTCTATTTTATTCACCAATCGGATAGAAAATAAATAAATAAATGAATAAAATGTAAAATATCTATATTAAATTATATTATATTATATATACACGCACAAATCTAAAATAATTCAGATGATTTTGTATTGCAATAGAATGCATTAATGCCCATAGTGTTTATTGCTAAAAATACAACTTTGGGTTAAATATTGTAGTCATCCATTTTTTTTTTTATAAAAATAAAATAATTTATGTTACCTAGAGGTTCAATATTTTATTACTTTGATCCCCCCTTTTTCTTGGATTGAAATGCAATTCCTGAGACCTCCAATGCCAATTAAATATTTCGTCTTTAAAAACAATAACTATGAAATTAAGAACTTTGATTAACTCCTAAAATCCAGGCAAAGAGCTAGAATGTAAACCATATCTGCTCCTAATATTATAGAACACTAATATTTAATTGTTTCAGGTCAACAACATATATTAAAACGACTGGGACGGTGCAATCAAATGTAGAATCACTTTATAAGCACCCTGAAGTGATGTTATGTGGTACTCAAAAATTTCAGTTTCATTAACTCTGAAAACTGTAAAATTAAAATATTAAAATTATTTTAAAAAAATCTTTGGAAAATGTATTGTGATCAAGCAATGCTGGGGGGTGATCCATATTAAAGTTCTCTGTGCTACCGAATGGAGATGAAATGTAAAAATGTTTGTGGGATTAATAACAAAAGAAATAAGTTATCTTTAAGATTCAGTGGTCAGATATGGCTAGAAACTATGGAGACGAAAAAAGAGCCTGTATTAGCAAACTATACGTATCAGTCATTTCTTGAAAGGAAGCTTGAGCTTGTGAACTCTTCTTGAACCGAGATTTAAGACTATGGTCATAAATCACTGGGACATAAACTCCACCATTCACAAGTGATAGAGGATTTCTGGCCGTCTTACCTTGGATTCTGACGACTGATGCAGAACACAACAGACTTGTCCTCCAGTTCGGGCTCCAGAACCAGCAGATCTGGGTCCCCCCACCCTTCTTATGTCCTGGGCATCATGAAGGGGGCAAGGATAGTACCAGCAGCACCTCTCCTGCTCTATCACCTAAAAGCACCAGGATGAGGACAGCCTTCAGGAAACCTCAACAAGAAATGTCTGCCAAAAAAACTGGACAACCCCTAAGGTTACATATGGGCGACCCCGGTCACCAAGATAAGAGCTATCAACTCACAGGGCTCTCCAAGTGTAGTTCCACAGACACAAAAATGGTATGTTTCTTACTAATATTGCCTGCTGAATGATGCTAGATTCCAGGGAGAATATTCATCTGGGAACAGGGATGTGTGGGGGGAGAAAAAAAAGGAGAAAGACATTTAAAGTCTAGGGAGATGGGGTAGACATGGAAAGAAAAATAAAATAACATGAAAAAATGGAGGGAGGAGTATCCAGGACCCTGTGAAAGGAGGCGGCACTGGGGTTCTGGAAAATTATGCTAATGATGAACACAGCCTCAGTGCAACATAGGATCTATTGCTCTTTCATTAATTCTCTAATTTATCGCACGAATATATCTTTAGAACAAGTTCTGGCTGAGCTTCATCGTGAATATTCAGAGTCACAAATAAACTGTGGAACAGAAATCTCAAATCGCGCACTTGAATTAAGTCTGATCAAGCGATTACCTATTTAAAGTGCTACAGAAATATCAAATTCATCTGAAATCCAGGCAAAAAGTCATGCGATATATGAATAAAGATTTGCGAATTTATATAGCATATATATACAGAAACATGACCCTTTTCCTGAAACAATTTCCCCATAGAAGTCTTATTCTTTTTCAGTAGGGATTAACGAGCCTTGGGGTTGTTCTGAAAAATGATTTGGCCAAGACCAGGTGTTAAAAATATAAGATGAATGTTTCAGACTATTGTGACAAAGAATAATGCAGAAAATGCATAGGATAAGGCATAGACATAAAGGACTATAAGACCGGGTGGCCTCTTCTGCATACCAATAGTTTTTTTGTCATTTATGGGCAGACAAGATTTATTGCACTATGCACCATGGCTGTAAACGGGGCATTAAAAACTAGAATCACTTGCTCCTCATGGCATATTGCAATGGCAGCACATGAAAGGAGGCAGCGTAGGAGGAGAAGGGTGGTAGAAAGCCACTACTAGGCATTTCCATTGAATCCAGTGCTCGGTGTTGTATCTGATGAAAGCCGTTTTGGTCAATCATTCACCCCACTACTTCTTAAATTGCTGATCTCAGCTTCTTTTTATTTCAGTGCTGCCGGGATAATAACACTACAAGCCCAAGCTTGGACTCTCTGCTCCTTTTTTTCCTAATGTCTTCCAGACTGGATCGCACATGAATCAGCTAAATCATACTTAACCCAAAACACCAGGGAAATAGGAATAGAATCCATGATTATTATGTGAAAGCTTTAATTCCATTGCAGGAAGATGCTCCTTATATCAGGTACAGTCTTCTGTGTTGTAAATCACTTCTATGGTGCTGCTCTATAAAGTGCCGCTTGATTATTGTCTGCAGAGATTGATGGGATTTGGCTGAATGTTACAATACATGTATTTATTTAGTGCTTTATATATATCTCCAATTTAGATGAACAGATGCTTGTAAAATGTTATGTGCACAATAAAATCTTACTACCTAGTGCGACTGGCCTCATTGTATACTATGCGGAAAATATGGCAATCACCATCATACTATAGATATCAGTGCAGATCGTATTATCTATAGAGCACAATATAAGGTTAAAAGCATCGATAAGGGCTAGTGATTATATCAAATTTTCTTTACCTTTTTGTTATCAATGAAATATTTCGAGAGGGCAGTATATAAATGCATATGTATATATATATATATATATATATATATATATATAACTATATAGTATATATAAAAATCCTGATTTTTGTTGTATGTGTATATATTATACATAATTAAATGCGGGAAGAAAAATTGAAAGAAAATATCATACCATTAATATTCATATATATATTGTATTCATAATTTTCCTTAGCTGTCAATATCAAAATTACGTAAAATTTGCAAAAGACTATACATAAATGCATAGCATATATATATATATATATATATACTACACAAAATATATAAAGATTTTTTTATCTCTCTGATACATATGTATTAGAGAGTTAACATTACGTGTTACATATTTGTGTAGTGTATATATATATATATATATATATATATATATATATATATATATATATATATATATATATATATATATATATATAAAATATAAAAAATTATATATAGGGTAACATATGTATATATGTTACCCTATATATATATTTTTTTTTGTCCGTAGGAGCGGCCACCGGCTGTGAGACATAATTGGAAAGCATTTTAGGACGTCATCTTATCAAGCTCTTCTGCCCCAATTCACTAGCTACATAAATCAAATCTCAACACTGTGACCTTTCCTCAAGCGCCACTCATTAGTGCATGTTCTTAATATCCTCACTCTCCATATGTATTTATATGTTGCTTTGTACAAATTGTAACATGCCAATACTCATATCTATAGGATATGAAAAATAAGCACTCCAGTCCCCAGTTGATAATATTAGGCGGCCTCTCAGATTATAAAAGGCATTGTGAAGTATCCAGATAGGTTATCACAATCTAGGGTGCTAGTCGTATAGATTTTACGTGGCATTATGCAATTTTTTAAATATCTATTTCCAAATAAAGTGAAAAATGAAAACCATGAGAGACATTCTGGTAAGCTACAACAGTCACAAATAACGCAGAAATAAACAGCGATTGACTTAAACTACAGAAGCAGCATAACCCTTATATTTATGATCACAGTTGACAATGTAAAGAGCTTTGTATTTTATTGCATGATTTTTTTTTTGTTATCTGATGATCATTGACCGCTCAGTTCCTCCAAAGAACAACAAATCTGAATAATATTTAAACCGTAGACAATCCAGCCATCATATAGCAGCAACGTGATAATTCACATATCTACATACATACAGAATTAGGATTTTATGAACTATTTCTGAAGATGTGAGGAAATACAACATAGAGATGAATCATCGCTTGCTCCCCACTAAAGCCTTGCTACTGACCTTTGCCTTGGTCAACAATAACTCACCCCATTCATGAACAATCAACGGATATACCTTAACATAAGATCCATCCCTTCAGCCCTATCAGCTTTCCAATGGGGTATCCTTGATGGTGGGATCAGGGCTGATTACAACAAGGAGGACCTCTTGCTGGGGTGATAAGGAGAAGTACTGGAATTGCGTAATCACAGAAGATGCCTTGCTGGATCTTAGATCTTGATGCTAAAAAATGGTTTGTAATGCTCACGTGGTTATACGTCAAATTAAATCCTTTAATTGCAAATAGGGGATGGTGGAGGAACCAGACCTGCTAAATCTAGTATCTCCCAATTTCAACTATTACATACAGCCAAGAAGAAACAGCCTCAGACCTTCCAACCTTCCTACAGTATTCCCAAACTACAGTGAAAATGTTCCAAAATACCAGATGTTAGCTTGTATACCCCAAAAGTTACTACAATAGGTACTATAAGTAGTCAACTTACACAGAGAATATACGAAGAGATAGGTCCACAGTAATGGAAGCCTTGTTGACTGATTACCAAGCTCAGCACATATGAACCATTACAGCCCCATTGAGAAGATCTTGCTATACTCCCACACATGACACATGTCCCACAGTAGAAACTAAAAGGCCTTTAATTACCTGACAAATGCAATACTGGCCTCTCCTTCAAGTAGTTTTTTTTTTTGTTCATACTATCATGTATGAGCTTGAATCTAATAGTGAAATGAGTCTTGATTTTTTTGAGACACTTCTGCACAAGGATGGATTAGGCATTTTCTATAGCATAGTTTTAGCCACAAAACTACAGGGTACTCCCAATGGTCAACTTCTGCGAATGGCTCTCTTGGTCATTCACTTTGGCTGTCTTCTGAAAAACTATAGACATATAGATAGATAGATAGATAGATAGATAGATAGATAGATAGATAGATAGATAGATAGATAGATAGATAGATAGAGTACTTTACACATATCGTGTTTCCATGTGCTAAGTTTAAGTTCCGCATAGAACCTTTGTCAAGGAACTGAAACAACGTGCAGAGACATAGGTGAGATATTGATGAATAAAGTAGCCCCTCTTTTTCACTTTGAAAACTGGAGTGCTGCCATTTTTTAATTCTTGTTATTGAAAGAACAGACGAACTCCTGGGATTTGCACCCACACTACAGACATGGTGCTGCGTCTGTTTTCTAAGTTGAATGATAGATAGATAGATAGATAGATAGATAGATAGATAGATAGATAGATAGATAGATAGATAGATAGATAGATAGATAGATAGATAGATAGATAGAAGGACATAGAACATAAAAAGTTAGAGTTGGAAGGGACCTCCAGGGCCATCCTGCCCAAACTCCCTGCTTAGTGCAGGATTCACTAATATCGATCTTTCTATCAAAAAAATAGATAGATATGGGATAGATAGATAGATAGATAGATAGATAGAACACACACAACCATATATCTAGATATTAGTACTCCTAGAGACTACGTCATATTCATAACATGGTAACACTCCAAAATCCACATCGCGCCCGTGAGAGCGAATATAACCGATTTTCTGGCTCAGGCGTGTCATTTTGAAACTAGTTAATGAATATCTTGAATAGAATGGACCAGAGAACAAAAAAAAAAACGCCTCATGGCAGGAAAGGGGCACAAAATTAATGGATAAATGGTCAGTTGTTGAGAACCTCAGCAGAGACAAAGATCAGTGGCAATCTTTTCCTGGACCTGATCATGTGAAAAACACTTTTTTAGTATTGGAAGTTACATGAAAGGGGAGACATTTTTTTCTGTTTGGAGTTGGAGATGGCTTTAGTGTCTGTGAAATATACACCAGCTCACCTCATATATCTCTCTGTCTTCCAGAAATCGAAGATGGAAGCAGGTTTACTGGAATCAGCTGAAGATAAATCAATGTTCCAGTATGGAATCACAGTGGATCATATTCATTCGGTTTTCTTTGGGGAATTTCTGGATTGAGACTTGGCTTCAATGTCCTGCACAGTTTATAAAGTTGCTTGCAACATTAAAGACTGAGGGTAGTGTCAATCTATCCATCCATTGTAATATTCTGGTCACTGTGTATTTATATATAGAGGTTGGTACCTTAGCTCCTGAAGAAGGTAATAAAGTCTGCCACCAAAACGATGGATTTAGTAGGATTTATGTTATTTTGCTTTACAGGCAGAAGTGCAAATCCGTGCAAACCTTCTGAACACGAGGTAGAGCACGTCGCACTAACAATGGGGCCTTTCTCTGATTATTTTCTAGAATGGAGAGGGTAGAGGAGAGGAATTACAGGCGTGAGTGGGAAGCTGCAAACATTTATATTGTTCTAATATAGGATTTAAAGATATAAGTGTGAATATGTGAATGTCTGCAAGCAATAAGTACATATTGTCACTTATACACACAAAGAAGGAAAGATGATAGATAGATAGATAGATAGATAGATAGATAGATAGATAGGAGATTATAATGGAAATTAAGTAAAATTGGACAATTCTATCTATCTATCCATCTATCCACTATCTTTCCATATCTGACTGAAAGAGAAAATAACTCGGAAATTGCCATATTTTTTATTGTAGAAATAAACTTTCTTTGTGCTTTATGTTTGCCATATGGGTATATTACCCTTAGAATAAGATACTTCTGTTATAATAAAGGGCATCGTGAGCACTATGTATTTACCTGCAATTTCTTGAAAAAAAAAAAACAAAAACTATAATAAAACGTTAGCCCTTAAAAAAAAAACATACCTGTATATCTACATATATCATACTATATTATACTGATAAATAAAAGGTTTAGTTTAGCATCGTGATGCGATTCTATCATAAGTTAAGAAGTATATGACTTCTTTCTAAGTTTCTTTAAATTTACAGCCCATGATTAGTGGGACAGGTGTGAACAAAGCAAATCAATAAACATGTCAGCGGGGGCACTTACTGCTTCGTGTAAAGGAGATTTTATTACTGGTTTAAATATCATTAAGGAAAGAAAACAACACATTTGAGTAGTAAAAGTGAAAATGCAAAAATGTGTTTCTTAAATCACAATGACATCATAAAAACTATGATCACTGCATGCAATAGTCAAATGGCTTTAAGATTTCACTACAGACCTTTGCCCCAAACAAACTAACATCATGCAAATGTAATATCTCCCAGAACAGAGAAAACACATCTGCACTGAGCAGCTTCAGGAAACTTCCTATTTGGATGTCAACTTGAAAATGGCAGATAAATCATCATGCTGAACCCTTTGTCCTGTTGAATTGCTAACACTTCACATGCTCAGTGCCTCCTAAAATATCACAATTTCCATTTGACTGCATGCAAAGATGTTTATTAAAATAAGTGAAAATATTTATTTTATATCCATATTACAATGACAAGTACCACTGAGTTTTGTAATTTTTACATGGAGAATATATAAGGTGATAATAAAGAATAAACAGTATTAAACATAAAACATGGATAGATAGATAGATAGATCGATAGAGAGACAGATAGATTAGATAGATAGATAGATAGATAGATAGATAGATAGATAGATAGATAGATAGATAGATAGATAGGGATGGATGGATGGATGGATGGATGGATGGATAGATGGATAGATAGATAGGGATGGATAGATAGATAGATATATAGATAGATAGATAGATAGATAGATAGATAGATAGATAGATAGATAGATAGATAGATAGATAGATAGATAGATAGATAGAAACAGCATTTTTTCCATGCAAAGATGGGTGCAAAGCCTCCAAGGATATCATCAAAACCTCTTGCATGCAAAAACTTGTGGGCAGTGCTCCAAAGTCAGATGATGGATAAAGAAACATAAACAGATTCCTATGGGCTGATTAAAATCCTTTTTTTTTTCCATCATCTGACTTTGGAGTGGTGCCCCCATTTTTTTAGTTTTTAGAAAGACAGACAGGCCAGATAGATCGATCGATAGATAGACATACAGTAAGACAGATAGATAGCTAGATAGCTAGATAGCTAGATAGATAGATAGATAGATAGTAAAGATAATTGGATATATAGAACGTGCTTCCAACATGTTTTATTAATATAACTATTTGCAAGAAGAATCAGGTGGTATATCAGAACAAGACAACTAATGGTCTTGGTTGGTGACAAGATATTTCCTTACAGCCATAGTTAATCAGCAATTTACTTTTCGACCAAATGAGTATACTGTGCACATATTTGTACTGAGATGACCTTACCGGAATAGCTCGATTTTTATCTTCGGCGTGGTATACTGTGAAAATGTCTACGTTCTTCTCCCAGAAACTCTACTTGTAAAAAAAAAATAAAATCTAACACACACACACACATACACACACACACACACACACACACACACACACACACACACACACACACACACACACACACACACACACACTTTCTAAAAATGCATATATAGAGTAACATACACTCTCTCACACACATTTTTTTTTTTTATCAAATGTTTTTTATTAATTGTTATAAAGATTTTCACAAAGGTAAAAAATAAAAAAATAACAACAACAGCAGCTAGACAAACATTGGAGAAACACAGTTCTCCACCCCCAACCTTAAGAAGCATTAAACATGAGTTATTTATACATCTTGCCTTTACAGAACCATAATTGCTCTCACACACATTAACATATAAACACATATTCACACACACATACACACATTAACATGCATTCACACACATACATGCACACATTACCACACACTCACATACAATCACACACACACACACATACAGGCTCACACACACACACACCTACAGGCTCACACACACACACACAGGCTCACACACACACACACACACATACATACAGGCTCACACACACACACACATACACACACACACACAGGCTCACACACACACACACACACACACACACACACACACACACACACACACACACACACACACACACACACACACACACACACACACACACACACACACACATACATACAGGCTCACACACACACACATGCATCCTGCAGGTTTTAACTTGAAGTGTATGTCTATTCCTCTTCATCCAGAAACTTAAGCACAATGTTGCTGTAGGTGACTTGGCGCAACAGAGGGACATTTCAACAGTCTCCAGTGCACATGAAATGAGTTAATATTGACAGTTGCCAATTAGCTGGAGGTGTGCAGTTATGAAGATTCAAAGTGATAACTGCCACAAAGCCTATTTAATTGCAATGACACTACCATTATTTCTCCCTATGGCTTTTTGCTATTCTAATGCCTTAATTTAATACATACAAGGTTCAGATCAATGAGACGTGAAGATGGATTTTGTCAGTTGCTGCTCCATTGCTAGAGTGGGGTTCTTCTACTGTAAACCCCTAGTAAATAGCACACACAGCCTTATGTGACTTTGACCCAAGCTGAGGAGATGTTACAATATTCTATACTAAATACTTAAAGGGGAGACATGTCACCTACATGAAATAACAGTTCCTTTATCACACAAGTCCAAAAAAGTGGAGGGAAACGGATATCAGAGTGGATCTTCCTATATAAGAACAGTAATGACGCCGGATGTCTTCTTGAGTCAAGAAAGAACACAATGCAGCGCTTTTCTTTGCGACCATGTCCGTCTATGGAGGCCAGAACAGTGCAAAAAGTGCGCAACAAAATCATAGGTTCTTTCCATGTCAGGTAAAAAGACTGGACACAAACCAAGAAATCAATCAGTGCTCATGGCAAAAAAAAATATGGTTAGCCAGTAACAAACTGGCATACTCCTATCAGCAAAACTTTACAGAGTAGGTAGAATATTAAGGAGCCAATGCTGCCCATACACAATCATCATCTTGCACAATCCACTCAAATCCACATCTGAATGCCATAAAATGCACAAGAATTGTATCTAGCAATATGGATTTCAGAAAACACCTACAAAATTAAAGTGTATTCATAGCCACAAAAAAAAATAGAAAATACTGACAGTTTACACCATACAGTGCACAAAGAGAAACATGTCTTTATAGCAGCAGTCCATAGTGTCATCCCAGCCTGCTAGAGTTTGGTGAATCATACTGGTACCTGTAGTTTCAGAATATATGATAACCCATAGATTTTGTATTTAGATCCCATTGCAACATCCTACCCCAATAACATTTCTTGTAAATTAGTGATTGCATAAACACCCTGCCTTATCCAAGAAATAGACTAAAAATAGTGACATCCAAACTGTCACCATATTAACTGTACATTAGCACCAAAAGATGGGTCCTATTGACACAATTATATGGCTTGAAATGAAGATCTTATCTCAACATAAAAAAAAACAAAGAGCAATGCAAGCCTCACCGATGAGTTATCAAAGAGTCCATGTTATTACACATCAGCACTGTAGCTCCTTATAGAAAGTAGAAGCAGCCTCAGCTCATTTGAGTATGTATACTTTCCCTTGAAGTTGACTGATTAGTTGGCTATTTGAATCCTTGCTGTTGATTGCTGGGAATATATATCAAATATCCCCAGTATGGAAAGCTACATGTGAAGTGTAATGTGAGAGCAATGGTTTTCATGTGTTATGAACTGCATGTGTGGGGCGCTTTGCTGGCAATATTTATATACTTGTGTTCAAGTGATCCAGTTATGAAAAGATCTATGTGGATAGGCAGGGCGGGGCAGATTATGGTTTGCCCAAATGGGTTGCTGCCATGAAATAGGATAAACTGAAAGAAGGAATGAGGGAGAAATAGAAAAAAGGTTACCATGACATAGAGACATATTGTGTATTTGACTGTAACTTACTGAAAATGGATGGAAAGAAACCAGAGGAAAGAGAAAAAGATGAAGCAGAAAATAAAAAGCTTTGAGAAATTCATAGAAGCTTGACACAAAATAAAAATATAGATCACATCAGCATGAGAGAATAAGTGAAGGAGATATTGAGAACAGAGAGGAATAGGGTTGGAGAATATAAAAAGGAAAGATTCAGACATTGGGGTGAAGAAAAGAGAAAGGTAAATAGTGGGAGAAGGGAGTAAGAATAAAAATGAGCTAGAGAATGGGATAGACAGATAGATAGATAGATAGATAGATAGATAGATAGATAGATAGATATGTATAAATAGACAAATGTGAGAGTGAAAAGAGAAAGACTGTATGATAAAACAAAGAGGATAGAAATTGTAAAGAAAATTACTAAAAGGTAAATTGGAAATGGGAAATAAAGTATAAGAGGAAGGGAATCATAAAGGAGGGTCAGAGGAAGAACAAAAAGAGATCGGAGAAAAAAAAAAGAGGATATTGAGTAATGGAGACAGAGTAAATAAAATTTAAGATGCGCAGGAGTAGTGGGGTCCTTGATATTTTATCCCTAGATATTAATTACATAATTACATTATTTAGTACATGGCAAATATTACACACACGCGCAAACACACACACACACACATATATATATATATATATATATATATATATATATATATATATATATATATATATATATATATATATATATATATATATATATATACACACACACACACTTACATACATACATACACACAAATGAACAACCTCCTGGTTAGTTCAGTTGCACCAGGGTGCCATGTTCCTCACGTTTTGTTGCATCACCCACCTTATATGTTACCACATTGATAGAATACACAGTAAGCCCGTGCCCCAGTGCGAACCACTCAGCTTAAAGAAAGCCAATCAAAATGGCAGAGCAATATACCTCTTGCCTACAGCTATGTGCAGTCCTTTTCTCTGTGTGCTATCCTATTTCTAAACACAATACAAATAAAACATCGTTCATTTAAACTCTAATCTTAGAAACTATTTCAAAAGCAAGATGTCAAATCTTAGGAATTTAGATCAATTAGCATCTGGATGCACCAGAGGCAACCCAGTGATCTGGGGAGATAGCCCTGTTGCTTCAAGGAACCTATCTGACATACTTCTTGAGGCCAACCCTTGCTTCAAATATTTTATATAAACATTTAACATTACTTCTTTTTTTTTTTTAACAAAGACACGATTTGCCAGGTTTACATGAAAAGATGGTTCGTTTTACATGGAACTCTACACTAAAGGTCAAGGGTTTGAGGGTCAGCTTGCATCTTCAAAAAAAAAACCTCAATGGACAGAAACCGTGTCCTCTGGATGAACTCTGGTTGCCTTAGCAAAGGGCAGACTATGTGACAGGACAAAGAACAAACAATAAATGGAGGGGTAAAAGGATAGAAGATTAGGATAAATGATATAAATATATATATATAACACCTCAGAGTAGTAATGCTGTTCCCATGGCAAATCATAAAACAAGTGCAAAAGATATATTACTAAATAAAGCGTCCTAGTGCATAGGTACCTTGATGTGATGGAAGTGTCTGCGGATCTACCCGGCCTCAATGCTCTTAAGGAATATGTTTAGGTTCATTAAAGGTATATCCAACAGAGGTGGCGTCATTTTCTTTAGAAATGCCATGGCTTCTGTGATTTTTTTTTTCCAAATGTAATCCTTAGGAAAGTCTGGTAAGGTACAAATAAGCCATTATAAGTCAAATGATCTTATATTGTTACATGTTTATATTAAAAGTAAGAATGGAATTCTACTACGACTGCTACCTCCACTACTACTACTATACAATAATAATCATATCAGATTTTTTCAAGCAAAAATATTGAGGGGTCACCATGTTAGTTAGTAGAAACTACTTAAGTTAACAGCGCACGTACTAGCGATTTTATTATATATTTAATGGCTGCTTTCCATATGGTTCATAAATATTGCAGTGTCAGGCTTCTTTAAAGCTTAGTAATTTTTTTAATACAGTGCATACATTAAACACAAGCACATGTATGCATATACATATATACATACACACATATAGCCCCACACACAAATATATGTGCTGAAACACATTCACAGTTTCCTACTATACATTTTCACTGGACATATAACATAAAACTCTTTACCCCTATATCACCAGCTGGTCACTTTTTGGTTGATGATGGTGTAACTTCTGGGACCCCATATGTTCTAGCATGTAGCATTGCTAGGTTCAATACTAAACAGGTTTAGAAACGTGTTGTTTTTTTTAATCTTTAATGTTGACAGAATATTCTTCGCGTTTAGCACCACAATAATACAGCACAAAGTCCACGACATGTACCACCACTGTATCTACAACGTATTCTCGCCTTTCAGACGATCAAGGGCCTTCTACAGAAATCCTAACACAGGGAAAGTGTCAAACATACATTAATCTCAAAGGTAGGGAGTGCTAAGCAGGGAAAACAGTTATCTTGTGTCTACAGAAATGCTTTTGCCTAGCTAGTATTTACAAAATCAACTCATTTCTTCTTCAAGAAACCATTAAATAAATCATTAAAAATGTTTTTGTTTTCTTAAATACCCACAGCTATATGTATATGTGTAATATATCAGTCCATACCTTTATCACATAATATCCCATAAATGCATCTGTGACGTATGTGTCTTGTATACAAAATAGTTTTTCTACCTATGTAGACACTGAACTATATGTAAATATTCATATACACATATACACCCTTAGTTTTTTATACGTATACAATCAAGTACATAAATAGAACAAGAAAAGTCTCCATCCATTTCCATGTTTATAGGAACAATTGTCCAGGTAGGAGCAAGGACTTTGTATCCAACAATATCATCGAGATTGTTTTTTTTTCCTTCCATAGTCATTTGGTCCAAGTGATTACCAGCAATTGAATTAATGCCATTAATGCCTTATAATAATGGGGTGGTGGACCCATCTGTGTGCTGATGGCCCTGTACTTTGGACTGTTGGCTTGTGGCTGATGGGTTTGCAGAGCGCATCTTAGTGTTGGGCAATTTGTGGTCTTTCTTCCACTTCATCCTTCTGTTCTGGAACCATATCTTGACCTGACGTTCAGATAAGCATAAAGTATGGGCAATCTCTATCCTCCGGCGTCTAGTGAGGTATCGGTTAAAGTGGAACTCCTTCTCCAGCTCTAATACTTGTTGTCTGGTGTACGCAGTCCGAGACCTTTTGGGTTCCCCGCCAGTGTAATTTGGGTTAACTGAGCATAAAGAAGAGAAAAGCAATGGGACATAATCATTAGAAAATGACTTCGCACCATTGTTCATATAAAGGAGGAACAGAAGAACAGATCCCAGGCTACTGACAATACACCAAACAACGGAATGTATTGGGATAGGGCTTGAGTCGAGCCTTAAAGGCGTAAGGCCCAGGTATTTGTGGCATCAGTCATTACCTCCCATACAGATCGGCTCCAATAAATACTCCAGAGAGGAGCCATGCAGACTACAAAGGATGGTGTGTCCCCCCAATGCCTTGGCCAAGAATCCACCCAACTGACCCCCCACCACACGATGCCGGGATTGTCACTTACTTATGTTGACATGTACTTTCTTCATCCAGGGATAGACAACTGGTTCTTTGCTGCATTTCAGCCCAGCAGCACTCTTCTCAGGATGGATGCTGTCATTGGATCCTCCTATGGGCTCGCAGTGCTGTGGTGCTGCTGCTGGTGGTGGCTGCCTGAGGACGTGGCTTTGCAGAAGTTGCTGAGGTTGACTGTGCCCTTTGCCAGGGATGCCCTCCTGGGCGACCCCAGGCTCGTGGCTGGCTGAGAGGTGGCTGTATCCATAGGAGGCTTCAGCATAGCCGCTCGGAGTTTGGTAGAGAGCCTCAGCAGGAGCCTCGTACCCGGGTTCCCTCGGCCGCTCGTAGTATTCTGGAGACTGGTTGTGCAAGTAGTTGCTTTGGGCATATTCTTCGCAGGGTGGGAATTTCGGCTCGATGTAGTTGGAGTTTATCAAAAACGAACTCATGGCCATTAATTTGTGCAAGTGCAACAAAAAATACTAATTTTTCTCGCGTTGTCGTTTTTCTGTTCTGCACAAAACCCTCCTACTCCCTGTCAAGTGTGCAAAGTTACACACCCATGTGACTGGCCCAGCCAATCAGTGCTCTGCTCTGCACCCCGGATAAGGAAACACCAGAATGATAAATGCACTGCAAGTCACCCCTTATAGACTTAACTGCAGCTGGAACATCATCAGACTAAAATCCCTGCCACAGATTCAGAGGACAACACCAGGGATCAATACTAATCACAATCATATTACACCACAGCCTATAATATGACCAAGCAATGTCCTCACATTAGTAATGATCGCCTATGACTCTGCTGCTGTGTGCGAGTCTACCCTGGAGGAAGCTGCCCTGTCCTATTCTGCTGTATGTAACCCTCTGTATGTAACCACTAATGTCATGCTATAGTAGAAGCTATGATAATAACAAATGCACTAGTACTAGTATCGATCGCCTTTCACTCTGTGGATCAGTCCTGGAAGGGGCTCCTTTTCCTTAATATGTTTGTGTGTCACCTATAATCACTAATCTTTATGCTATCTCACTAAAATGCACTTAGATGAGCAATGACTCCATTGCAGAATACGATTCTCATGGACGAAGCTGCAGTACATTATAGCACTGTATATAATGCTATTAATATAGTTATGCTATTATGTTGTATATATTTAGAGCCTGGGGTCTGTGCTGTTAATCCTAGAACATATACAGAATTGTTGCACTGTATGGTCGGTAGGATATGTATAGTTATTATCGTAGCTATAGGATGCAGCCTATATCCAGCCATCAACTCATAAATGAATCTCCTCTGTATATGTGCAAGTGATTAAAGCTTAACCTATATCCAGTCATCAACTATGTAAAGTCATTACTGTGTAGGTTAGGATGTACAGACATATAAAGCTCACTATAAGGAAGTATATTTTGTAAATATAGTAATGATATACACTTTGTTTTACTAGTATATACCAGTTAAGTCACAATAGTCACATGCAAATACTGCTTTCTTTTCTCTTTTCAACTGTACAGTAATCACTGGCTTTCGTGTATAACACATGACATTTATTACTGCCGTAAATAAAGTGATGTTTAGGGTTAAACTCCCCGTGGCATAGATAACAGCCATGGCAGAGTGTGTGAGATATTGCAGAACTGTATATACTTCTCTGATAACTCACAAGATGATCAGGAGGCAACAGCTGACTTTACATATGATCTAAGCATATTGGCTGTGCAAATAATCCTGGCATCAGGTAAAACCAGAACTCGAATGTGCCTTTTTTTACTAGAGAAATCCACAGTCTATATTTTATTTCTTTTTCTTTGAAGAAGTCGAATATGATACTTCCATTCCACATGTTGCTAGAGGAGAGAGGGAGAGCTGCTAGAAGGCAGCATACATGGCTGCTCTGTGTGATCACGTTCTGGACATTAGTGCATTCTCTCTTTGGGCATTATAGATAATGAATTATTAATAGGGCTGACAGTATAATCGTGTTGTTTATAACAGCTAGAACAAAAAAAAAAGGAGAGTGAAATGTTGCTGTGTAACCACAATTTACAAGTCAGTGCTGCCTGCCCAGCCATAGATAGGTAATAGGAGGAGAGAAAAAAAAGAAAGAGAGAGAAAGAAAGAAAGAAAGAAAGAAAGAAAGAAAGAGGGCAACACACTATCATGTTACTATATATGTCAACTATATACTATTATTATGTTGAAACGATTAGCATAATTGGTTGAATATATGTATATATATATATATATATATATATATATATATACATATATATATACATATATATATACATATATGTTTCGCATAGCTATGATTAGTGCATTAAAGAAAAACATAGGAGGCATTTACCTTGCTATGTGAAGCATAAAGAGAGCAGATGGCGAACTTTCATTCATTTGCATTCTGTAGAGGGATGGGGAGAAGAGTTCTACAAATTGTTCTTTTTCCTGATTCCCTGACCTATACACACAGAAAAGAAACATGTATATGAGATTCAGCTCTGTAAACTAAAAGGGAGGAGATCACAGCGTCAAATATATATATAAAAAATAATAGTGATTACACATTGGTGCCTCCCGGATGGTATCTATCTATCTATCTATCTATCTATCTATCTATCTATCTATCTATCTATCTATCTATCTATCTATCTATCTATCTATCTATCTATCTATCTATCACCTAGGTATGTGTAGTGCAGCTTAATTTGTTGAGCATATCTGTTCTCTAAGTGTTAAAAATACTATTTTTACTAACATGTTTATAATGAATTATGTCTCGCTCAGCTGAGTCTGAAAACAGATAGATACAAGTATAAATATTATCTAGTATTTATTGTATTATGACGTACACCATACAGATTGCTCATATATTTAGTCCTTCAAAATCTGAAGATTAGCCTGTGAGCGCAATGCCAGATTGTTTCTCTGCCCTGTGAAATCTCTCTGTGGTTGGCACTTACTGAAAAGTACAATATAGGCAAATGTGCCTTTAATGTGGGTGCAAAATGCCTGAAAGTGACTAGGTAAATTTCAAAAGGCCTGTTTAGTTGTCTTTGAGGTTTTGTTATCATTAAGAATTGAGCCAAGACCACCAGGCGTTATCTCACTAGAAGACATTTAAACATTTTCCTGCAAGATTTATGGCTAGCTAAACTCTGCCACAAAGAAGCAAATCAGCTCTGCTCAAAACAGCGGTGTGCTCACATTTTGTAGGAAGTAAAATATTACTGTTCTCCATATAGAATTGTAACAGTTAATATTTCCATAAATTAATAATAATAATAATATAATAATAATCTCCACAATAATAGCAATATTAATTATATCAGTAAAAATACATACCTTTAACACAAAGCTGCTCTATATGTAGATACTGTTATCAATATGACCCTTATAATAAAAAAGAATATAAATAAACTATTATTTGTTCATATATAAATGTATATATTTACAAATAAATACTTATAACTGATATATATATATATATATATATATATATATATATATATATATGGTTGTTTTTGTGTTTGTTTGTTTTTTGTTTGTTTTATTTTTTTCAGTTTTTGGTTGAGTTTCTTTCGATATAAATTTATTGTTGTTTTTTTTTTGTTTTTTTTTTCTTGCACAAGCGACTGGGTGTTGGTTTCAAAGTGACCGAGAAGTGACACTGGGCGCATTTGGTTTGGTATTAATCTTC
Source organism: Phyllobates terribilis (assembly GCF_046119375.1). NCBI lineage: Eukaryota > Metazoa > Chordata > Amphibia > Anura > Dendrobatidae > Phyllobates > Phyllobates terribilis. The sequence goes on from NW_027362764.1 coordinate 166,881,644, forward strand.
CCATTGACAGTCTTTGTTAAATAAGGAGCCTTGCAGTTCACCAGGCGACATTTTCATATTTGTTAGACTCGCTGACCTGAGGATCACCTCGGCCTTGGACTTAGCTTTTCTAAAAGGTCCAGCAAGTGTCTTTTAGACAGCAGGGAGTTTCTAGCAGGTCACTTCTTGTGACAGAAAATGAAGAATAAATTATGGAAAAGTACACATTACAGGGGTTATGAAATGCATCACTCTTGTTGATCGGGGTTCTGAGGAAGCCTAGTGACCTCAATGGAGGAGGCTGTGGGCAGGGGCCACACTATCAGAGCTTGTCAATGATTTTTTTTTTTTTTTTGCTAATAATATTATTTTACTATATTGACTAAACTTGTAATTGTTTTTCATTCTGAGTGAAGCTTAAGAGAAATTAACTATTATATAGAGCAATCATTACCAAAAAGGAAAATCCTGTCCTAATTTACGAAATCTGGAAACATTTAATTCGTGATTAATGATTGGTCAGGAAGTTAGTAACAACCTCACATCAACTATACGAAAAGTGCCAGGAAACAAAAATATCTTGCTATACTGCTAACAGGAAAATATTCTTCCCGGCAAATGCATTCGAACTTTATTATTAAAAAAAAAAAAAGAAGAAGTTTTTTTTTCCCCATTAAATATGAGAGAAGCGCTAACTCAATTGTAATAATTTTATTGAATATTCTTATCTATATTTCAAATGTCTAAAATATTACAATGTGTAATTGCGAAATATCTAAAAACTCCAAGTTTCTGCCCCCATACTTCCTAAGAGAGATCTGTGTCAAGTTATTATCAATAGCAGTAGTAAGTATTTATTATTATTATTGATATTATTATCACATAGGAAATATGAGATACATATCCATCTATCTATCTATCTATCTATCTATCTATCTATCTATCTATCTATCTATCTATCTATCTATCCATCTGTACATGGGTGACTAAATCTCTAGCTATATATATAATGACCTAAGAAAAGGTACTCATATGGACCGAAACATTGCCCTTGTGGGACATCAATTATCCTCTTTATATCTAACTTTATTGCTAACTTTATATCTAACTTTTACCTCCATTTATTTTACTGTATATATATATATATATATATATATATATATATATATATATATATATATATATATAAAAATGGATGTGGCACTTCAGTGCAGCAAGGGTAGATATAAAGTGGATGTTAATGTATATGTGTGTGTGTGTGTGTGTGTGTGTATATATATATATATATATATATATATATATATATATATATATATATATATATATATACATGTAGTTTAATCATCAGTTTGTAGATTGTAAACAAAAAATATGCATATGATATTATAATATGCTGGCAACATGGAAACATAAATACCAGCATTTTTCTAGTTTAATATAGCATGTTTTCTAATTGTGTGCTTTGTTAATAGAATTATTTATATATTTCTAATATTGTTTGAATGTAATTTTCCTTATTGAAATAAAAACATTGACTATTGCAACTTTCTGCTCAGCACTTTTTTTCTACCTACTCCATATGGAACAACTTCATTCAGACCATAGTGTGGATGGCTTCAAATTAAATACAGCTCCTACCGTTGAAAGGAATCATTTTTCTATCCTTGCATTGGTAATTAGGGTCATTTAATAGCTAGGGTTCAACAGGAGTCCAGTCTATGATGCTAGGGGAACGCAAAACACTCTTTATCTTTTGTGCTGATGGCAGAATGTCCACTATATAACATTGACATCCAACTTTGTCTGGATAGATGATGACTTGGAGTAGCGCAAAGACTAAACTTTTGACCTCCAACTTTTTGACCTCCTGGTATACTATGTATGAACAGGCTCATAGGATCACATACAACACAGCACACACATACACATATATTTAACTACGAATACACACACAAACTCATGTTGCTGTATTACTAATATAGGTTAATACTTTTATGCTGGTGTGAACATATATAATTAAAGTGTATTAAACATATGCAAAGCCATTAAAGGATAATGGTAATAGAGCTACCCATGAAACCTATTTCAATTCTACAAGAGACTGCTGATCCAACTTGCAAATTAGGGTTTCATTGCTGATTGCTTTATGTTCTCTGAAAGAGTTTCTTCTAAGAAAAAAAGTAGGAAGGCGAAAGGAAAAAAGCTTGCCTAGCATAGTGTTGTCGGTGAACTTGGTCTGAAGCGAGCTCTGCTGGTGATACTAAGCTTTGCAGATTTATCTTTCTCTGCATTTACTTAACCTGGCAGTGAACTGAGGGAGCTGTGATTTGTTAAGCTCTGACAGTCTTCACCTTAAGCGAGGGCTGCTCCACAGAATTGCAATTGTTTGAACAGCAACGTTGAGTAAATATTATTTTCAAAGAAATAAATAGTTGAAAATGTATATTTTAAACAAAATAATGTGAAAAATTAAATGTAATATTATCATTATTGAAACCTTGATATGTTTAATACAACCTCGAATGCAGTGGCAGGTACAATTCTATCACTAATTCAACTTTGCATCAAAAATATAGAAAAGTCTGACAGACAAATAGATAGATAGATAGATAGATAGATAGATAGATAGATAGATAGATAGATAGATAGATAGATAGATAGAACAATTCTGCTTTTATATTTCTAAAAATAAAAAAAGAGGTAATTTTTTAACATATTAAAATTGTATCAACCCTTATATTTAATATGAACAAGCTCTCAATGTGCAGACATGAGAGCTTTCTATCAGTTTGACAATTTATATAAAAAGTATAATTATTTTTTTTACAAATTATATTGTCAAATATTGTACAGTTTAACTAAATGTATGCAAATGATCCATTCTTCAGAGAAAAGAAATACAAAAAAAAAAATGGAATATATGGATACTTCAACAACAACTGTAAAATTATCTGAACATGAACAGTGGACACCAATAGGAACAGTTAGTTAGAAGAGTGTAGTTAATATTTATTTTTCAACCTCTCAGCCTTTACAAGATGTTTAAGGGACACACACACACATACACATACAAATATACACCCGCATATACACACATATCTCACACACACGAACATACACATATACAGACATACATACATACATACATACTCACGATCAAACATTTTAACATTTTCTTGTGCTATTAAATTAGGATTAGCTAGTGAGATGTACAATAATTGTAGATATACTGAATAGTTCATGTTGGTTTATCTTTCCTTTCATACCTATCTATACATCCATTTGTAGAAAGAGAGAAAGAAAGAAATATAGATGAATAAAAGTAAATAGATCATGTATACTATATAAGTAGAAAGGCAGACAGCTATTATATGAATAAATTATATTTTATACAAATTAGATATATTAGACATGGCTGGATGGATGGATGATTAGATGATACAAGGACAGGTGATTGAACAGACAGCTTCAGGATAAATTAAATTGTAGTTAGAAACATGTAAATATTTATTATAGATTATTTATTAAGAAGAAAGAAAGAAATAAAAAAGGTAGGCAGAAAGAGACATTTACAGACAAAAATAAAGAGACAAAAGGAAAATACATATAGTTGGGTAAATATAGATGATTGATAGCAAGATAGATAGATAGATAGATAGATAGATAGATAGATAGATAGATAGATAGATAGATAGATAGATATTTCACACACACACACACACACACACACACCACACACACACACACACACACACACACACACACACACACACACACACATATATATATCTTACTTTTCTAACACTCTACTCAAATATATTAACAGTTGTTGCAATTTTGTCTTTAGAAATAACAGAATCCCTTGAGAAGCCCCTTTCTGGCGCTGGCAGTTATATTGGGGTCATATTTTATGCTAATTTGGATGCTAAAGAAATTCAGAAAACAATAACAAAGCGGAAGGGAAACACTGACCAAATGTTCCTAGTGTCAGTGCCATAAAAGTTTATGACTTGTTTGAACTTTCGCCAAGAGATCACTAACAAAAAAAACAAAACAAAACACAAACTATCAGTTCCTAAATCTACTGATCTACCAACAAATGAACGGGTTACCTGCAGTTGGCTGAGATGGAGAAGTTTGGTTCTCATCCAGGACCTCACACATAATTATCCCAAACAGTTATCCCTTGTGGATCTGCTAAATAAAGGCAAAGTTTCAGGTCTCAAAGTGTAATGTGAAATCCTCTCCCAAACTTCCTCTTGTGCTAATGACAGTGCAGTGTGAACACACTATTGACACTAAAAGTATGTGAAGTAAACACACAGCTGGGGCCTATCCAAAATTCTTCCCCAGAAACATCGCATGTATCTTCAGGGGAATTTCACTTTCTTTCTGTGCTTCCTTTGATATTGGCCACTTTTACTCTTGGACAGATAAGGACTTGGGTGATCTGAATAGTGTTTATTAGAAGGTAAGTACCAGCCTGGTGTGACTGGGTTTCAAAGATAATATAGGTGGAGACGGCAGCTCTGGTAATCAGTTCTTGACTTTTCATGCAAACCCAACAACTAAATAATTAATAGACCTTTACATAGAATGACTGGTCAGTATAAAATAAATAAGTTGAATATATGGTATTTGTTAGTCATAATTACACTATGGAGGTAATATGGCCGGTCATGCCTGGAGGAAAGTGTAAGATAGAGGAAGTATACCACAGTACAATGAGAGCTAAACATGCAAAATATTATGTCACAAGTGCAGAAGTTCACGTAGAACTCACCTTAAATTGCAACTTAGTAGATACCATACCAAGGTGAGGAGCTCTGAGCTACAGAAAGCTGCCATGAACAAGGTGATGCTTGCAAGCCTGGTGTGTCCTACTAGAAGCCGAGTGATGTCCAGCATGAGTGAGATTATATGATATGTGGTATATAATGTTGGACGTCTACTCCCCAAAACCATAAAACTTACTTTAATAGCCCCACGTGACATTTTATAGCCAGTGAGCCTATCTGTCTGTGCTATGGAGGATTTTACGATCTAATTCATAGACAAAACCCTATTCATTTGGCAACCAAATGTCACATAGCCGGAACTGAGGCTTATAAAGTTTACTGTTATATAACTTAGGGAAGACAAGAATATAAGCATTTAGCAAAGGGAGCTCTTTTCATTACAGGCTGAGAGGAGTTACAGTCAAGCTCAGGTAAGGTAAGTCCAAGCCTAAAAGATCTTGGGGAACTTATAGGAACCCATCTAGAAACAGAATGCAGACACTATCTTACATAGAAAATGGCTGAGACTGCTTTCTTTAAGATAACAGTTCGTAGATTCACCCCAAAAAAGTAAACAGTATATAAAAAAGTAACCTATTGTCTGAAAATTAAAACCCAAGTTAATAACTAGTCACATTTTTTTACTTATATACATTTTACCATTATACTCTATATGCATAATCTCTCAAAATATTTTTACAATTTTAATTAAATTAATTCATTATTGTGCATTTGTAATTTTCCACCAGAAACATCACCCATACCACATGTTTTTCATACATATATAATTAATCCAACAGCTGCTACCCCAAATAATGATTGGAACACAAAAAAAAATCGGTATTTTCAGTAGAAAGTTTATTTTTTTTCCAGTCATATTTTTTCATGAAAAAAAAAAATTACAAAAAAAAAAATATATAGCAATTGCTTAAACAGCCAAGCTGGACTATATCGTTAACTTTCTGAACAAACACATATTACATACACTTAGCTGCCAGTGCAGCCACTTTACAAGAGGTCGTGCAGAGTCATCATGAGATACAAAAAGGCACAGCTAGGACAGACTGTTAGGGATCACAGTTTGTGTCACTACTCACCACACTAACAACACAAGTCACCTCTACAACATATTATTCACATAGGTAGTATTTTCTGGAAATGTAGGTAGACGCTTTGTAGTATTCAAACATAGTTACACTTCACAAACATTTACAGCTTCTTTTTTTGCAAAATTGAATGCAACACAGAACATTAGAAATAAACAGGGGTTTTTTTTTGTTCTGTTACTTCAAGTAACACATAGCGTTTTACATAGTCAAATAAGTTAAAACATTTACAATTGTCAAGACATTGCCATCCAAAACAAAACATATACATAAAGCAGCTGCAGCTATATTCCTCCGGCTGAAGGGGGGTCATCATGGACTGGATAGTATATGGGGGGGACAAAACAGGTTTCTTCACTGTAGTCACACACAAGAGTCCTAGAAAGTCTATGGTGACAATATTGTAATACTTGAAAACATCTATGGGCGGAATGCCCCCCCTGCAGCTGCCATGCTCATACTTTTCAGCTTATTATCCTTTTTCCATTTCATCCTTCTGTTCTGAAACCATATTTTAATTTGTCTCTCGGATAGGCATAGAGCATGGGCTATCTCAATCCTCCTTCGGCGAGTCAGGTATCTATTAAAATGAAATTCTTTCTCCAGCTCCAGAGTTTGGTAGCGAGTATAAGCTGTCCTAGCCCTCTTCCCCTCTGGTCCTCCTATGTTGTCTATAAAAAAAAATAAAATAAAATAAAAAGGACATCATGCAATTAGATCAACAAATATTAAGATGATCACTCATTTTGACACAATTCAGTTCTAATTAAGGATGGGTTCATTTAATCCATGAATTGGTGGCATCTAATTAGGATAATGTAAAAGATCAAATAAATATAATACACATTAATAATGCAAGTCTTGCAATAACACACACACAGATACTAAACTTGATAGAATGTCTTAAGTCCTTCCTAAATTATACCGAGCTTAGAAATTAATAGGCAGGCGATATAGGCGATAACTATATATATATATATATATATATATATATATATATATATATATATATATATATATAAATGTGCAATTAGATTTTTGTTTACCCTTAAATATAAAGCATAGGAAGGTTTCCATATTGTTCTATAGTCATAACTATGTCTACACTCATGAGCAGCAATTATAGCCCCTGAAAGTTGTATTCTGCCTCCCCCCACCACCCACACACACACATCCTACAGGTACTGAATTGTGGAAATATAATAAGGAGAAGACTTATTTACCATGACTTATGTGCAGTTTTCTCATCCATGGATAGATCTGGGGCTGCACTGAAGAAGCAGGGCTCTGGCCGTTCTGTGAACTTGCCTGGTCGCTGCTGGCTGGAGTGTCATCTTCAGCACCAGAAGAAGAAGCACCAAGCCCTTCTCTGTTAATGCTGGTACTATTGCTGCTGGTACTGCTGGCATTGGACGTGGTGGTGTTGCTGCTGTTGGAGTTAGTTAGAGAGTTTTTGACTCCTTGGTGACTCTCGCTGACAGGCGGGGTGGGCACAGCAGTGCAGGGCAGAGGGTCAGGTGGACTTGGAGAGTGTGAAGACCCTGCAGGTTGGCTATACCTTGGCTCTGTAGAGGAGGTTGGGTTGGATGGGTAATTTCTTGCTCTGTCATTGGCACTAAAGTGGTTGGATGCTGTTCGCCCAACGCTGAGATCCATGCCATTGTAGCCGTATCCGTACCTGCTGGAATGCATGCCTGCTGAATCCCTGTATTGCTCGTTCACCGAGCTGTGATCTCCATAATTATGTAACTGGTAGTCCGGGCCATTTGGATAGCGACCGCAAAATGAGTTTACAAAATAAGAGCTCATTTGTTTTTTGATATGTGTGTGCTTGATTTGTGGCTCTGGGTCGTTTTGTGCGTCTATAGCACCCTTGCACAATTTATGATGAATTATGGAAATGACTGGGACATGTACTTGGTTCCCTCCTACGTAGGCACCCAAATATGGGGTACGACTTTGAATCACGTGCTTTTGTTGTCCAGTCGTAAATCCTGCCTGATGACCTCTAGAGGTAAACTGGTGCATGAGTGGGGGAGCTGGGAGGATGCTGGAGGGGGCGAGCATCCCTGCGCGCTCCCGCAGCTGGCTGCACACTTTTGGTCAGACTCCAGCGCCACCGTCTGGCCGCTTCGCTGTTATTACAAGTCTGTTCACCGAGTTAGAAAAAAAAAGGGGACTGCAGGGCCGGGGTCGAATTGAGGTTACATCCCATTACAGAAAAATTATTGCATTCCCCTCACAGCTTCCATTAGTGAATACCAAATGTACAGGCTGAAGCAGCCACAGTTCACAAACAGGCAGATTAATACCGAGACATTGCACCATAAATGCTGTTGCTATTTATTCCAAAATAAACTTATTTTATTTTCTATCTTATATATATTTATATATATATTACCTATGAGTCTGTAATGGTTGTAAATATAGAAACAGCCTCAAAGGAAATTGGTAGCCTCTCACAGCACTGATGAGATCTTAGCCGATCGCTAATATTTAAGGAATCTTCTAGTTTATCTTCTTTTAGCTAAACTAGCTATAATAATTGTATTCCATGTTTTTTTTCCTTTCCTTAAGGAAAATGTGAAAAGCTAAAGCAAAATATATAGACAATTAAACATATTTATTTTCTCACTGTAACAATGACATTATACTTTAAATTCAATGCAATAATTTAATAAACAAATGAAAGAGATTCTTAGATTGCAATAGATTTGGAGGTATTTTCTCTTCAACAGCCTTTGTGTAGAGACTCCTATGATAAGTAGTAGCCAGAATCTCAGCCATGCTCTCACTGCATTTCCTTTTTTCAGTACGATCGTTGCCTTGTAATCCCGGTTAGCAACAATGAGAGGCTGTAAATATTATTGTTACATTTACAATGCAGCTGACAGTAACATTCTGTTCAGAGACTGCAGAAAACAGGATGACCTCAGATTTCCGGATTCTTTTTGTCCTTCTTTGTGCACAATTTTGTACAAGATCACATTGGTGGCAGATATGGCTACAAACTGTAACAACTGCAGGAGCGGGTTATAATCTTGCTTTGTAGAGAAAGACTGGTGCCCCTTGTTTTATGAGTTCATTAAATTGCATCCATTGTTTAAATTCATACATGAATGTTTTGCATATGTATATACATTTTTCATGAGAATGATATTTATGTTTCACTAAAAATTACATGGTCCCGGCAATGTAGTAAAATGGGTGCAGCAGATCAGATGGGCATGACAATAGTATGGAAGGTGTGGGTATCAGATGAATAAGGGGAGGCCTTCTGACTAAGTGTTGCTGTCAGTGACTTGCTTGTCCTCTGTTGGGTCACTGCTGGGCTGTGAGGAATGAATAATCTTACTTTCTTTCTTCCATTTCATCCTTCTATTCTGGAACCAGATTTTAATTTGTCGTTCTGTTAAGCACAGTGCATTTGCTATTTCAATCCTTCTCCTCCTGGTCAGATATCTATTAAAATGGAATTCTTTCTCCAGTTCTAGAGTCTGGTACCTGGTGTATGTCTGCCTACCCCTTCTGCTGTGGTTCCCATACACTGTACCTGCAAAACAAAAAACCCACACATGATTAAAATCAACACATTGTGCAAACACATTGTAGACACACATCCTCATGCCTTGCAGGGTACAGAGCCCTGCATTGTATGGGGGATGCATTTACCAAAATTAGTGTCAAATAGAAGCGAGGAAAGAATAGAAATGTCATTCTCATTTAATGGGTCTACACAAATACTATATTTCGTGCACTTAATATTGAAAATAATGTTTCTAATGTATTTCTGTGAAGAAAAAAAATGTATTGCTCACGGAACATGTGTAGTGTCTGTGTAAACGCAATATTTCAGGCTAAATAGGAAATTTGAGAAAATGCATTAAAGTGAAAAAAAAAAAAGAAAAAGAAGTGTTTAAAGTCAGAAATGTTTCCATTTAAAACAGTGCAACAGAAGAAATGTGTTCATATCAATCTGTCCTATTTATTAAGATATCAATACACAGACACACATTAAAACATGAATATATATGTGTGTGTGTGTGTGTGTGTGTGTGTGTATACAAACACGTATGTATATGTGATATCAATAGACGATATATATGTGTATGTGTGTCAGTGTGTGTGTGTTTGTGAGTGTGCGTATATACAAACAGGTATGTGTATGTTGTATACATAGGCAATATATGTATTTATATTTACATATATATACATGTGTGTGTGTAGCCCAACTATATGTGTGCGTCAGTGTGTTTATTTGTGAGTGTGTGTCTATATACAAGCAAATAGGCATGTGTATGTTGTATACATAGGCTATATATATTTATCTATATATTTGTGTGTGTAGCCCAAGTATTTGTGTGCATCAGTGTGTGTTTGTGAGTGAGTGTGTGTGTATATACAAACAGGAATGTGTATGTTGTATGCATAGACTCTATAAATATATATATATACATATATATATGTATAGCCCAAGTATATGTGTATATTGTATACATAGGCTATATATATATATATATATATATATATATATATATATATATATATATATATGTATATATATATATATATACACACACATATATACAGCCATGTATACAATGCATGCAATTATGACTATGTATGGGGAATACATGCAATCATGAGGCTGGGTCGTGTTCATTATAGTAGTACTATATGCAAAAAAAAATAATAAAAATATATGTAGTAAAATATGGTATACATTTTTAAATATAGTGGAGCTATAATGAACACGACCCAGCCTCCTGCTTGCATGCATTCCCCATGCTGGCATTCTACATGCTTGCCCAAAGTGGTGCCTCCTTGCACATATTGGGGACTTACCAGTGCATGAGTTGGCTCTCTGCATCCAGGGGTAGACATGGCTACTATACTTCCGGTCAGTTGAGTCTTCATTGAATAATTTGCTTTGTATATTGGCGGATTTGTACTGCTGATCCGCGGTATATTGCAGATACTCCCCAGCATGAACCCTCTTGTTGGCTGTGTAGGTGTTGGGGCTGCTGGTGCTGTCTTTGTCCGGATAGAAACACGATGTCCCATAGTCATAAGAGTTTCGGTTGCAGGCAATGACTGTGTTAGATTGCTGGTAGAAACAGGGCGAAGAATAAGACTTCTCCTGGAGGGGACTTGTCCCATAAGAACCTGGAAAATGCCTTAGAGCATCATAACCAGAGGAGTAGAGAGGGATCTGACCCACAAACGAGTCCTGGCCATTGGGCAGGCTCCCAGCAAAAGTGCTATTCACAAAGTAAGAACTCATTGGCTCTGCACTCTCTAGTCCTGTGATTTGTTGTGTATTAGAACATCCAGCTATAACTATTAGTAGTCATCGAACTGGTTTGTTTCTGGATGGCCAGAAGCCAAAAGCGACACAGGCAAATATAAGCAGCTGATCATTCAGTAGCCAATAGGAAGGAGTTATCATGGTGCTCCCGTGGGATGGGGACTGAGCCTGCAAACTTCCAAGTAGCTCACAGCTTCCCATCCCAGACCTATATATAACATAAATATATATACATCATATTGCATGAAGGTGAGGAATGTGTCTCCTTTACTACAGCAATGAACCAGTGTCTGCAACTTCCCATATATTACTCAAGTAGATGCATAAGAATCACACAGATAATGAAGAGGGATAATCCAGGAGGCGAAATGTGCAAAATTAATTTATAGTTAGACCGGTTGGAAAAAATATATATATATTGATAATTTCTTAATATTTTTTTTTTTTTAGTTACAAAACAATTAAGCCAAATCTTACCTACCATAAAACTTCGCTTATTTTAATTATGCACTTCAAGAAATATACCTCCTAATTTTAAAATATATAGCTACATGCTTAAATATAGTTAGGATGACTATATATGAATATATATATATATAAACATATGCATTATATAGTGCAACAAGTACGAATATATATATATATATATATATATATATATATATATATATATACACACACACACACATACATGTAGTTATAGTTTTCATAGCTGATTTGAGTTCACACAAGACACAATGTAATTAGATGAGTGCTCCTTATAAATGCAGCACAGATATAACCCCTCCTTTCTGCAAATATGCTGGATAAACAAGAGAGATATAGCAATATATACTCTTATGTAACAAATCAGGGACATCATAAATAACAACTTGATTAAAATATTTAGCATTTCATCAATTATGTGGTATTATGTCAAAAACAGACGTATAAAGCTTCTTATCTGAATGTTCTGCAGCGTTTTATGGCCCAAGCTCAGGGATTCTTCAATCAGCCTCTCCCTTCATGGCTATAAACCCTACTGTAAATACCTAGAAGAATGTGAAACTTTGATGCCGTATGGTCTGTAATGGCAGACTAAAATACATCAAGGGAACAAAATACAGCATAATTGAGGATTGTAAGAGTGTCTTGTGCCTCACCGGCCTGTGCATCTGCATTTATGTTTCTTTATTGATCTAACGACAATCGTTAGGAGGGATATATGTATATTACTTCGAAATATATGGTAAAATACAGGATGGGGGAGGGAAAGATCACAACTCTGGTATTTCCTGATTTATTTATTTATTTTTTTCGAAAAAGTGAAAACTATTAATATTTCTGCCTAGCTGTAAATATGTGGGACCAGTTTGTGTAGTCCTTTAACTAAAGTTTTTATAGTCAGGGAATTTATGGGATCAGACAGATTAATAGAAAGAAAGAAAGAAAGAAAGAAAGAAAGAAAGAAAGAAAGAAAGAAAGAAAGAAAGAAAGAAAGAAAGAAAGAAAGAAAGAAAGAAAGAAAGAAAGAAAGAAAAAGATAGCACAAACTTGAGCAGATTTTGGGTGCAATACTTCCTGAGTAATGCGGTTGTCCAACGCAAAATATATAAATGGAAAAAATCAGGCAGCACTCCAGTTCAAGGAAAAATTGTGGACTTTAATCCAGCACCAAGTGGTGCAACATTTCGACCTCACAACACGGTCTTTGTCGCGGTGCTTGACAAAGACCGTGTTATGAGGTCGAAACGTTGTACCACTTGGTGCTGGATTAAAGTCCACAATTTTTCCTTGAACTGGAGTGCTGCCTGATTTTTTCCATTTAGATAGATAGATATGAGATAGATAGATGTGGAGATAGATAAATAGATAGATAATAGATAGATAGATAGATAAAATAGATAGATAGATAGATAAGATAGATAGATAGATAGATAGATAGATAGATAGATAGTGTGTGTGTGTGTGTGTGTGTGTGTGTGTGTGTGTGTGTGTGTGTGTGTGTGTGTGTTTTGTACCCATGTAATCACACGCCAAAGAGCTGCATATTTTTTATGTTACCTTTTTTAATAATCCAATCTATTTTTTTTTATTATTCTTTTCTTCCTGCTTGTTTGTTGTTTGTTTGTTTTTTTTTTTTTTTTTTGCAAAAACTGGAAGCAGCGAATCCAAGTGAAAACCGTGGAATTTATTTACCCATGTGCAAAAAGATAGATGATAGATATATAAAGATAGATAATAGATAGATAGATAGATAGATAGATAGATAGATAGATAGATAGATAGATAGATAGATAGATAATTGTATAAAAAAATAGGAGAAAACGAGAGAAGTGTTTGTTCCTTACTTTAGGCATGTAATTATCTGGGGGCCTGTGAAATGTAACAGGGATACTGAGGCAGACACTTTAAGACACTGCCCCTTCTGTTTCTCTTTTCATCTCACTGCCAAGCAATAAAATCTGCTTAAACCATTAAATCTGAGGTGCAGCAGCCATTTTGAACACGAGATAATAGCGTTCGAATATTTCTAGAATTCTTATTCTAATACAATGAAATCTTGAAACGGAAATACACACAGCAGAGTGTTGTTCACACCATGCGCCAGTAGTGGTTAAATTAAATACTAAACACATTTCATGAGGAATATTCAAAGAAATTAGTGCAGCATTAAATAACATAATTGACGACATACAGGCAGGTGCTCAGTCCTTATGATAAATAGTAATAATTCTGAAGCCAAAATGGCTATTTAATATTCTTCAGATTTTTTGGACACAAGTTGTTGGTTTGTAACTAATACACTTACAGTGAGCAACCATATAGTAAATGCGCAATACTCTCAGAATAATCGCCATTACTACCTATTATATTAGCCAAAGTATACCCAAATTTCATACATATAAAGAATGATCCTTGTATATTTTGCCTATAGAAATATATATATTTTGTTTTAGATACGCAGTCATATTATGATTTCGTGATTACAGACGTATATGCCATCAACCGCCACAGAGTGGCAGCACTGAGACCTCATACTCTGAAAATCCACCTCTCGACGCAGCCCAGCACATAATGCACTGTAATGCAAATTTTATACTTCATCAACAGACAACGCAGAGTAAAGTCAGCCAAACATTACCCTTAATTAATTTATCAAGAACAATGGGAAATCAAAGCATCTCGAGATTTCTTTTTCACTTATAAGCCAAACGAAAACAACAGAACTTTTTCCTGAATTACAATCGATGAGTTTTTGCATCCACAGTTTTTCTACAGTTTTTCCTGCCATAAACTACAGTTTATGACCCATCATCTATTATCTTTGTAAAAGTTTACATTATCGCGCTCTCTATGGCTTTAAACATTCTACAAACCTAAAAACTGCATATGCGTCAATATGGAAAAATGCAGAGTTACAATGTGTTAATGTTATTTTTTTTTTCTATTTAAAACAGCTGTGTTCATTGTATTATAAATGAATGAATGAATGAAGCAACTTTCTCATCAGACAGCTATTATAAAATATTTCAATACTGTATTTATAGAGAGACTTTTACATTACAGCCCATATAAATTGCATTATCATGCGGTAATAGTGAGTATATTCAGTGATGCTTGTATTTATGAAACATGAGAATATATATATATATATAAACATATATGTGTGTATATATATATACATACACACGTATATTAATATATATGTGCGTATATAATAAATATATATGTGTGTATATAATATATGTGTGTGTATATATATATATATATATATATATATATATATATATATATAATCTGTGTGTATATGTGGATATATACACCTATATAAATGTGTGTATGTTCTATTTCTATGCACACAATCTATTTACTGCACATCACTATGATTACACCAGGGTGGTACCTGATAATATGGCAATATGATGGCATTTGATGTGATGTGATAGAGTTGGCTGTGGAGCAGACAGTAAATAGCTGTAGAGTTTATTTGGACTGGGCAATGGAGATCACTGCAAGATGTGAGGGGTGCACATTTCTCACCTTTAGGTTCTGGCTCACAGAAGCCCTTGCCACTTTGACAGCTGTCGCCTTGGCTGCACAGGAGAGGAATTGAGTCCCTTTTGGTGCCAGGAGAAGCAGGAAATTAGCCAGGCTGCAAGTTGAAATTCTGCCACTCTAGTGCTTGGAATTCAGCATGCCACACCTTATTACAGGGGAAGGATCCAGCTCTGCCATCCTGGAGCTCAGTTCTGGGTAGCAGCTCCATAAGAACCTCCAGACACCTAGCTGCCTTATACACAGAGAACCTGGGCTGTGAGCTGGAGATGCAGACAGATCCAGAGCAGGACTGAGCTCAGCTAAAGAATGCAGCTCTATTCTCACAAGGGAAATTATAAAAAAAACTACATGTTCACAGTTACCATCCACATGACCAGCAGCGACCAATGGAGGAACCGAGCAACTCATAAACTTGTATTGCAAAGTTGTAAATTTTCATAAACAACAACGGATTTATAGCCATTGCCTCATCACTGAGAAGAGGCAGGTCTTACAGAGTCGCCATCTTAACTCTCCAACAGTCTCTGCTCAGCCCCAGCTCTCATTACCTACAGGATCTCACTTCTATTCATTACACTATTAGAACAGTATACCAAGGAGATTATATATATATATATATATATATATATATATATATTTACACACTATACACTTTATTATATGTGCGTATATATCAATACACAAACACGCATATGTACATAATGTACATACATATATTTGTCACTTATCTTTCTAATATTTTAGCCTTACGAATACATATTTATATAAAAGCACTCATACACACATAATAAAGTGTATGATGTGTAAATGTCTATACATATATATTTCTAACTATATATTATGTATATATAACTACATACACAAACATAAATATATATATTTGCATATGTATACATGCAGATAGTTTTTGAAGACATACATACACATGTATACGCATATATACAAACATATACACACATATACATATATATTTTTCGTATGTATACATGTAAGTAAATTGTGACTATACACACATATATATACACACACACATATATATACACACACACACACACACACACACACACACATATATTTTGCGTATGTATACATGTAGGTAGATTGTGACTGTACACATATACTCACACATATATATATATTTCGTATGTATAACATATAGGTAGATTGTAACTATGCACACACACACATATATATATCTAAATACACATATATGTATTTTATTATTTATTTGCGTATACATACATGTAGGTAGATTTGGACTATACACACACACACACACATATATATATATAAATACATTTTTTATTTTTTGTGTGTATGCATACATGTAGGTAGATTTGGACTATACACACACACACACATATATATATATATATATATATATATATATATATATATATATATATACATTTTTTATTTTTTTGTGTGTATGTATACATGTAGGTCGATTGTGACTGCACAAACATATATGCTTACAGATATACACATGCACATATATATTTTTTATATATATGCGCATATGTATACATGTAGGAAGATTGTGACTTCCACACATGTGCAAATATATGGATTTTACACACATAAACAGTATGTGTAAATATATGTATGTTTTCATATATTATTTTTTCACTCTTTATCTTACCATGCTCAGAGATATAACAGGGAACATACCTTGAACAAACACGTTTTTTATTGGTAACAAAAGAAAATATATTACGCAAGAACAATATATTTTTAACATTTTTTCTTTTACATATTTATTTGTATTTGTACAGAACTAAGTTTAAAACACTCACAATAACACTGATCACACAAAGACGTGCAAACCGCTAGATTTAGATTTTTTTCATGAGTTGATTTTTTTTTATTACACAAATACACCATGCCATAGATATGACCAAATGTTACCAAAGTAAATCTAGGAACACTGCATATGACAAAGAAACACAGCACATCAATACAAATCCCTGGAATAGAAACAATGTGGTCACTTCAAATATCATTGCACAGAAATGAGACAGACTACTCTGCTAGGAGGAGGACCGCCGACAAGATCAATGCTATTGTGTTTTTAGGGATGCTTTTTTTGTCTTTTTTTTATGCTACCGTTTTGTGGGGGTTTGGATATATAGTGAGAGCACCCAGTGATCAGTTCACATCCCTGTGCAGATTTTCCGGCTGCAGTACAGGTAATAAGTAGCAGAGCTTGCTGTAGGTAGTATTGGAATAGGTAGTAGAAGGTAAAGATGGTGGCTGCTCTGCTGAGTATTGGTGGAAGAATTCCTTATGTGTAATGACTAGGTAGTAGCGACTAATGCACTTGCACAGCGCATTATAATTAGGTAGTACATACATATATATATTCACATTATAGTCATGACTGTGAAATTAATGTATTCTTAAATAATAAAATCACATATTTATTTCTGTCTCCCCCTGCAGGCTGCAGCCCTGTGCTGAAGACTCAGAATATGATCTGCCTGAAAAATAATAAGACAAATAAATACACAATAATGGTTTCCAGTCCATGTTACTGTTCCGGCACTATTTATTCATCGTTGGTCACCTTGTCCTCCTCTTCCTCTTCTTCCTCAGTAGCCGCAGGAGTAGTCGCTGCAGGGGTCTGCTCTCCCGCTTCAGGGCTACCGACATTTTCTTCCTTGTGTTCTTTCTTCCATTTCATCCTTCGGTTCTGGAACCATATTTTTATCTGCCTTTCTGTTAGGCACAAGGCGTGGGCGATCTCTATCCTCCTCCTGCGGGTCAGGTAGCGGTTAAAGTGGAATTCTTTCTCCAGTTCCAGTGTCTGGTACCGGGTGTATGTTTGGCGACCCCTCTTCCTGTCTGGACCTATGTGTTACACACAAATTGTGCTGGAAGTTAGTCATGGGGGCTCGTCATTACACAATATCCCTGTGAGCATTACACCATGAAGGCCTAGGCTCCTGCTAGTTTTATTAAAGCTTAATTAAATATTGTTTCTTTAGAACATTAACTGAATAAATGATTTTGAGACACATAGAATATTTATATAATATCTAGATTCATCTGTTATCTATCTATAATCAACTATCTATCATTATTTATCTATCTATCTATCTATCTATCTATCTATCTATCTATCTATCTATCTATCTATCTCTGACTGTTATACTTTGTAATGAGGTTCTATGGCCTGTACATTCGACTCAGAATTTTCCCTTGTAAATAAAAAAATAGATAAAAAATGTCTCTTTTATTGCTTGCACTGCAAACACAAAACTCAAATGTCTATTCTATGTTTGTTTATATATTTTCTATATTAATTTATACATGTATCAATCCAGTTAATAGGTATTTATTCTCTGTATGGAAAACAAAAAGCAACTGCAATTTCTGAGCCATAGACGCCTGCAATGTAAAGTGACACCTATAAACAGCAGTATTATGAGTTAATGGGGGGCATTGGGGGGGGGGGGGTACAGAGAGTTACCCATACCTGAAGATCTCATCCATGGGTATATGCGGAAATGACTGTCACTCTGAGGGTGTAAGGTAGACTCCTCCGCCTTGTCACAGTTGGCTTTGCCCAGGTCATTGCAGAGAAGCGGAATGTTCTGATCAAAGGTGGAGCAATGGAGGTTATAGGCTTCTGTGCTCAGGCCGTATCCGGGGAAAGGGGTCTGGTACAGCGCACTGTTCACATTGTACAGCCCGGGCATGGATGGGGCGGCTGCTGTAGCTGGGAATGCCCCCGTGCTGGCTCCATAGCTGCTTCTCTGGGAATTAGTAAAGGAACACGAAGTGGCCTCTGTGTTTTGGAAGAGAGAAGCCCCAGTCGTATACTTGCTGAACAGAGCATTCACATAATAGGAAGAAGTCATATTCTTCACCTGTGATTTGTGGTCCGGGTGGCTCCAGTGTCGGTTTTACGAGGTAGCTTGATATATGGAAACATTAAGCCCCCAGATTTACACAAAACCCCATTTTCTTGTGCACTGAGCTTCCCCCTGCACGTGATCTGCGACCATCTGACTCTCGCATCCAATCTGATCCTGCTTTACAGGTGGGAGCGATCTGTGTGCAATGCAGGAACAACACCCATTCTCCTGTGTAACCATCATAATATCCCCAGAATGTGTATTAATAATCCGACACCCCCTCAAAAAAATCATAACCCACATAACCAAGTTATCAGCAGCTTTATCAATGTCTCCCAGATATTTATTCACAAAGTAAACACAACTATGTATCTCATTTAAGTTAGTAAGGACTGAATGATTTAAATGGTTAATGTCCAAAACGAATACAATTTAAAATAATGTTTTTAATAAATACATGGAATTATTATTAATATGTTAGTTGTTATTATTTGGTGTGTTTTTTTTTTTTTTTAAACACACACACATATATACATATATAAAAATAATAGCTATAATATTAAAATTAATTCCATATATATAAAGAGAGAGAGAGAGTGAGATGACTAATTGACTATATATATGTATATATATATGTGTATATATAAGTATAGATACCACTATACATGTATGTGACAACAACCAACAGATAATTGAAAAATTGATCACTTAAGTATGCAGAATTTACAAAAAGAATATTTGCATTCATGGTCCCCTTATATAAGAGTGTGTGACAAATGAACATGACACACATTAAATAAATACTGTTAACATTTTTTTATTTACCAGGCCAAATTAAATACAATCAAAGCCAAGGTAACATTTTTAATAATAATTACCAGGAAACTTTGTCATTAATTCTGGATAATATTTAAGTGAGGGAAATATATAAATATATGGGTCTGTTATTGATTAAATGTGGGTCTAATATTATCATGAGTAATTTCAGTTGATCAGACACTGTCAGTTTACCTGAGCACGAAGTGGAGGCGATTTCAGATGAATTGTTCTGTATGATCCATAAAGAAGTTGTACAGACAAGAATTAATACACACATCCATTGGAAGTAAATGAAAGCACGTTCTTGTGGTCAGGCGCCGGATGAAGTGACTCCTGGTGCTGGGCAGATCTCTGCTCCACACATACAGGTTTTACAGCCTTTATATTGCACATCATAAACTTGAAACATTCAATGGGAATGGCTGCTCCGGAAATTCTACCTTAAAAAGATACAGCTCTGCTCATCTGTTCTACAAAGGGATCCCAGGCTCTGATCTCTGCTTTCCCAGCATATTTCCACGGATTGTATACATTGTTTACTAGTAAATATCGTATGGACAACACATTGAGCTTTTTCCTTTCATATGTGCGAGTGTTAGCATACTACTACGACTAATATTACTGCTACAAATACTAATATTACTACTACAAATAATAATAATAATAATAATGCTCTCATTTACACTCCTTCAAAATAAAACAAAACACTATATATATATATATATATATATATATATATATATATATGTATATATATATATATAAAATATATACATACATAAATATATCATAAAATATAAATAGTTGTAAATATTATATGTAATTATTATAACATATTTACAAATATTTTGATAGGGAGATAAATAAATACGTACAAGCTTCACCTAGTAGATACCTCGTGGAGGCCCAGGAAAAGTGCAAAGAAATATGATAGTATAAATGAGAGGCTGGGGCCTCTCTATTTTTTTTTTAATTATTATTATTATTTGTCCACGTTGTACTATATGTAATATTTCAAAACATCAATAGTTAGTTCACTTCTAACTGGAGATAGATAGATATATATTTTTTTTACTTAATATTAAAAGCTACAAATATTTTTCCTCTTATGTGAGAAAAAAAGCAAAAAAAAAAAAGCAAATGCCTGCTAGAAATAACAAAATAAAATATGTAATAATGAAATATGTTAAAAATATAAATATATTTATGAGAGAAAAAAATCTAACATCTAACAATATCATACAAATGCCACTCGTCTGATTAAATATTTATATTTTGTCCTCCTAATTGTATCAATTTATTAAATCTGCAGCAGCTACATAAGAAAAGATTAACTGTTTAAAGCAAGGCCGTGGATTATGAAATAGATAGATAGAAGTAATGTTACCAGTATGAACACGGCATTAAAAGAAAAATTCGAAATTTTTCTTCTTTAAAATGTGTCCTTAAAA
This sequence comes from Phyllobates terribilis, assembly GCF_046119375.1. Classification (NCBI taxonomy): domain Eukaryota; kingdom Metazoa; phylum Chordata; class Amphibia; order Anura; family Dendrobatidae; genus Phyllobates; species Phyllobates terribilis. The sequence continues at coordinate 166,902,986 of NW_027362764.1, forward strand.
AAAAAACACAGTGATATCACTTAAATACTAAAATGTATTTAGGAAAAAAATTGACAAAATAACAATTTCTTACATTGATTCAATGTAAAAATAACCCGAATAGAATAATATAAATATTACTCCCCCCCCCCCCCCTCTCCCCACCACCACCTCAAGAACAAATGGCAGACCAAGCACAGAAACACAATTCTATTGGTTATGTGGAGCTATGCTGCCATCTGCTGGTGACATATATTATGTGCAGGTATTTTGAACATTAACCAACTAGTGTCTGTTAAAATGGAGCTGCCAGTTTAGGTCGCTGTATTAAGCATCCTAAGGTTATTTTGCAAGAAGAACTTGCACAAAGCTAGAGTTTTGAGAGTTACAGAACAATGAAAGACAGTTATTTCCGCTCTTCGCATTATCTCAATCCGCCAGACAAAACAAATGAAAAGGCTTCTGTAGAAAATCTTAATTGCGGCTGGACAGCTATAAAATCATTAGGAGGCGAATTCCAGACAGTTTGCAGACCAGCCATATATTACACACGTTTTGTGACCATTCTTTGAAGTTCCTTTCTGTCTGAAACAACAGAGGGCGTCCCAACAGCCCTCTCTCCGGAAAGCCTGCAATTATTTCTTCTGCTTCTCTCATTTTTACAAAGAGTCAATTACATTTTTCTCTAACAGCAATATAGAAACAGATGCTGCATCCACTCTATCTATCTATCTATCTATCTATCTATCTATCTATCTATCTATCTATCTATCTATCTATATATATACATACATAGATATGAAACAAACAGACCGGTAACAATCTTGGCATGTCATCCAGGTTTTGCTGAGAAGCCTGGAGCGGTTTACACTCCATAAATGGTTACAGCAGTAATTTTCTTTTATTGCACTATATGGCCCAGAGTTTTCCTAAACGACATCCTCTCCCTCTGTCTGGACTTGTTTCTTGATTTGACTTATTTTACCATCTTTGCTTTCAAACTATGCAATTTCTGTGTGTAAAAAATGCTTTAGAAACTGATGTTTAGGCGGAAAATTTCATTCTAAATATTTGAGCACCAAAGGAGCAAATAACAACCCATTATTTTTTTTTTTAAATAGGAGAGTTTAAATGAATGGGAAAAAAAAAATAAATAAATGTGTGTGTATGTGATATTTGGTGTGTATATATGTAGGGTGCATGTGTGTGTGTGTATGTGTGGTGTGTGTATATGTGAATGTGGGTATCTGTATGTGTGTGGCATGTGTGCATATGTGTTTGCATGTGTGTGGTGTGTGTATGTATATATATGTGTGTGTGTGTGTGTGTGTGTGTGTGTGTGAGTATCTGTGTATATGTGTGTATGTGTGTGTGGTGTGTGTGCATGTGTGAGTGTGTGTGGTGTGTGTGCATGTGTGTGTGTGTCGAGGGGTATATTCATATTTTGTAAACCCAATCTATATTTAAGATAAGTTAAATATAATAAGTTATTATTTAAACAATTAATTAAGAAGAATTAATAATCTTAATTTTCTGAGAAAAATATATAGAGTGGAAGGTATGCTGATATGTCAGAATTAAATGCGGAAAACAAATGTTTATTTTGTGCATCATCTTAATTCCAGTAAAGTTTACTGAAAATCACATGGAAACCACAAATAACACAACCTAACCACTCAATATATGTGTCTCTGTGCATGTACATACATGTATATATATACACACACACATACACACGTATATCCATAATCAGACATAATAACAGATACAGATTATAGATTTCAAATGGGAGAAAAAAATAATAGTGATATAATGTTCTTTTTTTTTTTTTAACCAGGAACATAAAATGCCATATCACAACTAACAAAAATATTTTTATTTAAAAAAAAAAAAAAAAACGGAAAAAAAAGATAAATATAATTTCAACACAACAATTTGGTCAACAGGTCATGAGGTAACTATTTCAAATATATAGTAGGTTCAGCATAAATTATTTGTATTGTTTAGAGATAGAAATATACCCAATGTATTTCTTTTTTATTTCCTGTGTATAATTTATTATTCTTAATAAATTTTACTTCAATACAGTGAACACGAACATAACACAAGCCATAGGTAGTAAAACCTTCACTCACCATATATATATTAATCCACATATATGTAGATCTCCCCCCCCCCCAAAAAAAAATCTCCTGGGCTCCAAAATATTTCAGACCCCCCAACTTCATCCCACCTCCTGCATATTTCCTTGTGGACGAAAACCCTTATATACATCTCTACAATTCATTAAAAATTGTTGAATACTGTGATTGCCAATAACTGAGGTTAATTTTTTTCTAAATCAATTGGAGGTGAGTGGACTGGATATAGGGGAATATAATAACATTGCAGGCTGGTACTACAGACCTAGCGTTATATTAAAACAACCTGAGTTCAATGTAGTCCTAGTTTTGTACGACATTCAAACACATAAATCAGGTCACAACTAAAATAAAACACATAATTCAAGTATAGCAGCAGAGGCTCCCGCTGCCCAGAGAACACATAATAAAATAATAATAATTAGAATAAACCCTACATTTTTTAGATCTAGTCTGTACAGTCAGTATATAGTTGTGCACAATGGTAAGGTAGTTTACTTGTAGAGCAGAGCAGGTAGATTACTTGTATCCCAGCCCACTTCTAATGCCCCTTTGTGTTGTTCATAAAATAATTTAAGAAATTAAGTACCTCTTGGATAGCTCTGGTTAACCAAGGCTGTGGCGGTACTTGATTTGTTAGCATGATATACAGGAGGGAGAAACACATGAGGCCTCAATACAGTAGCATCCTATTGTTTGTGGCTCCATTTTATAGGATTCAATCGTCCTTTGATCGATCCTTATTAATTTTTTTCATTTTCATTCTTCTGTTTTGGAACCAAATTTTAACTTGTCTCTCCGTGAGGTTGAGCTGCCTGGCCACCTCATACCTCCTGTCCCGGGTAAGATACATGTTAAATAAAAACTCCTTCTCAAGTTCCAGTGTTTGATGCTTGGTATAGGGACACCTTTTTTTCCTGGTGGATCTTGCATGGAGCCAATTAGCAGCTGGATTGTCTAGAAAGAAAGGACATTTTTGAAAAATACTTTTTTTTATGGCTTTTACTTTACATCATATATACATCAATAAAAAGTCACATCCATGCCTTAAACAATATATGCCATATGCATATATGTTAAAATATAAATGTCTTCTATAAGAATTGATAGACACACAACTATTAAAGCCATACATCAAAACTGATAAATGTCCAAAACAATATTTGCCCCTTGCATCGACAACTACACTTCTATCAATGCCCGAGAAAATGCATTTATAAACAGACAACTCAGTGCCCTATAAAATGTATTATACACAGACAACTATCAATGCCCTAGAATATACATTTATACACAGACAACTATCAGTGTCATATAAAATGCATTTATACACAGACGACTATCAATGTCAAAGAAAATGCATTTATGCACAGATAACTATATGCCCTATGCATTAGTACAGAGAGTGTTGCCAATGCTGTGTAATATTTTCATATGCATGAATACACAGACTGCTATAATGCATGCTCTATGCCCCTGAACATAAATTTATTTTTATGCCCACCATGACACATACTCACAAAGTCATTAAGAAGTTTACTAAAAAATCTCAAAATGCTATAATCTATACTAATCAACACCTGGACTGCTACCTGTGTCCTCTACAAGCTATAACATGCATCCATATATTAGATACCATATGAATGCATACCATGACAATGTCCAATGTAACATATGAGTTCTGCATTAATGCATCTATGGTTAGAAATATTATATATGACATATGCCTGAGGTATGAGTACACATACTACCATACATTCCCTATACACTATATGTTTAATGCATAAAAACATATTTATATTAATGCAATAACAATACATTCTGTATTATATTATATATCTACTATGGATTTATACATTACATAGATTGTTTCCAGGACCATTTACTAGCCAAGCCTTGTTCCCATACTACTGCCATACACAACCATATTCCTAGACTACTATGCAATATCAAATACTATGAAAATTCCATAGATATAACACATCATGATACAAACCAGGATCCATTCATCTATAAAAAAATACTTTAAATAACCCCTTACTTAATGATGCCCACCGAATTTACACCGAATATTGCATTTCTCCTATTATATACTAGCCCACGCCCACAGAGCTGTAAAATGCTTTACTATATCCCCTCAATGGTGATCATGGCTCCATGTCTATGCATTGTGAGCCGCCATTGCCCTGCAAACATCAATGATTCAGCGTCCATGCCAGGGCACAAACTTTCTTTCCATTTATGTTGTATTCTGAGATATAACCTGACACTTAGAAGCCTGATGAGTCTTAGTCTCCAGCAGCAGCACTCAGTGCACATTACAAGACCCTTCCTTGCTCGCCTCCATAGCTCATCAATGATTGCAGTAGACTTACTTGGGTCAATAGGAGGTTTTTCCCCATTTGTTAGGTTCTCTCCAGTATTGGCAGCAAAGGCAGCGTCGTTACTTTGCTTCTCTCTGTCAGCAGGAGAGCCACAAGCATAATCAGACAAAGACAGAGTGTGAGCATCAAACGTGGTACAGTCCCCCCTCCTGCCTGAGAGAGGCTCAGGTTTAATACCGTAGTGCCTGCTTGAGGATAAGCCTGGGAACGACAATGATCCGGCCATGGGCTCCAGCCAGGAGCGCATATACCTGCCATCTGAGGCTGCTATGGGTGCCTGGTGGTGCACATAAGGGTGGTACACGCTGGAGACATTACTGGCAGGCTGAGGATGGTGCACTGGATTCCAGGGGCTGCTAAACATGGACGATTTAGATTGAAAGCTGCATGGAGTGTACTCAGGGTGTTCAGTCCCCAGTGCAGCCTGTCTTGTTGGTTGAGCTAAGGAGCCAGAAGCAAACCTGGACTGCACCAGCTCCTCACCCTCATGGATCAGGAACGAGTCCACATAATAATTGCTCAGAGTCCCAGAAGTCGTCATTGCTATGATGAGAGCAGGACCTGCTGAAATTATGAAACTGCAGATTTCATGTAACAACTTGGTCCTACAAAGAAGTACAGTCACCTAATAAGTTGCAGGCAGGACTGGCCTCCTATTGGCTGCCAGGGCCATGTGACTCAGCAGCAGAACAATAAGGAATAAATCAGTCCGCAGGCTATTAATGGCTCACTGTTTTCCAGTCATCATTTTTATAGCAAAGCCATATGTTTTTATGCAAAAGGATATCGAAGTTATACAATATTGTCCCCTTTAATTGTGGCCAAGTCAGATTAAAAGATCCAAATTTCCTCCTTTTCTACCATTGCAGGGACTATTTTACATCATTATTAATCACACAGTAGGATGTAGGTGTTCTCTACAGTCCTTCATCGAAAAGCAGCCCTAGACACATAGATATAAAGTAAAGACCCATCCCCTCCATACACACAGGCATCAGTGCAGTAGATGGGATTTAATATGTTTCACTTGCGCTGCTTACAAGCAGTTGTTACATTTTACTGTTGAGCTTAGGAAGGGAATAGTAAAGTGGTATAGATCCAGCCAGAAGCTGCAGTAAAATGCAAATCTCTAATAAGTCTCCATAGTGCTGTTCTAGACACACACAGACTGCCTGCAAATAGGGCAATCAGCCTAATCCTGAGAATGCACAACAGCACTCAGAAAGAAAGCGTCTATTCCTCCTCTACTTTCCTCTAGAATTGATGTTTATAAATTAGTATATTTTATATTCCACAGGGCAGTATATTACCCACACAGCAGTCAGTATTTACAGGTATATTCACATTCACCCCTACATGCGAATCATTTACATCTGATTCGGAAGAATGTGGTATATAAACCCTAAACAAAGGGAACAATTACTGAACACTTCTACCATTATTTTCATTGATATTATCATCTAAATATTAAAAACGATAATAATAATTTTAGGAAGACTCACTGTTAGGAATACTGGTCGAGACAAAGGAATATCCTCACAGTTATTATTATTATTAGTATAATTTGTAAAATAATAAATATTATAATATTGTTGTTTATTCCTCTAACAGATTTTGAACTATACCTGACTACAACTTCAGTCTTTGTGAGGAACTGGGTAGGAAAGATTTACAGGGTAATCCGGTGCAATAAAGTAACGTTAATAAAACAGACCACAAGTGAGGGTAGAGAACACACTGAGGAAGGAAAATTAGGGCGTGGATTCGTGAGAACAATTGTTCTACATGCATGAAACCTTTATTACGGTTTGTAGAAATGTGATAAGGTTCGTAAATTCATAATCTGAACAGTATCAGTTATAGTAATTGTGTAGCTGGGAAATCAACATAAAGAAAGGTGAAATAATGATAAAATGGTAATGGCGGATGGTTACATTGTTTCAGATGAACAGCACAAGCATTAGATCAAGTCCATTGTTATGAGTCCAGCATTATGTCTTATCTATCTATCTATCTATCTATCTATCTATCTATCTATCTATCTATCTATCTATCTATCTATCTATCTATCTATCTAATACCATATTTGAAGATTAGATTCTAGATAGATATCTATTTTTCTTCGTGTGTACTATTATTATAGGACTATCCTGTCGTCCAAAGAAGATACATTTTAGAAAAAAAGAAATATAATACTTCCATAAAGCACAAATCTTCTCCACTGTCCACAACCAGTAATTATACTTCCCGAAACAAAAATATGCCCCAAAGGTAAGATCAATCTGAGACTGTTGATAATGCTCTCTCAAGTATTTTGATCCATTATGAAGGTAAATATATATATATATACCTACAGCAATAAATCTTTTACTTCTAAAAATATGATTATAGTGTAAATAGGAAAAACAATGTCAATGGGTATCTAGGGGTTAAAAATAGGTTTAGTTCGATCATTAAACCTAGGAAATAACCAGATGGATTCAATAATTGATTAAAAAAAGTAACAAAAAAATAATAAATAATAATAATTACTATTTTCATATTTTGTATAACTGTTCAGTTTTTATGCTGTATTAATTATTTGTATTTCAAATTAAATGTACATTTCTAAACTAGGTACATTATCAAGAAGACAATTGTGAGACAAATAGATAGATAGATAGATAGATAGAAGCACCGCAGTATGTGACCATAACAATGGAATGTAGAAAAACAACAACAATGATTGAGAATGGGAATGAGGTTTATTGGGCAGATACTATTATTCCCATTATAATATTATTAGTAATGACTATGGAATACTGCTTAATAAATAAATATATATATATATATTCATATGTGTGCGTGTATATATATATATATATATATATATATATATATATATATATATATATATATTTCTGTGTATATATATATTGTACATACACACACAATTATATATATATTTATATACATTTGTATACTCCACAAAAACAGCAGCACTGCATAAATGGGTGCAAATCTCCACCAAGGAAACTGGCAAAGCTTGCTGACCAGGATATAATAATCCAAAAAAGGAGGCAGCACATCTGCTTGAGAAAGGCTCCATAGAGAGAGCTGAAACGCAATTGGTGTGTTGGTGAATAAGGGATCCTTACACTTTCACTATTTTTAAATATATGGATTGTAGATAGGTATATAGATGAAACACGCATGTGTGTGTGTGCACGCATGTGTGTTTATATGTATACACACACATACAAAAATGCATTTTAGTTTTGACGTCTTTTAAGGATTTGTCTTTCAGCTCGTTTTCCTTTTCTCCAACCATAAATAGCTCCATTTTGAATTTGAACTCACACTCTCATATATATGTATATATATAGTCATAGTAAAATAGTAATATTATAATATAAATATATATATATATATATATATATATATATATATATATATATATATATATATATACCAGTCTGTTAGTCACTATAAGGCAAGAATTAAAAACTTTATATACTTTCAGCAAAATTGAAGGTGAATGATCCGTCACGTTTCCTTTTTGCCAATTTCCTGTTAACTGCAACCTGTGGTAGAAAATAAAGCTGGAAATGTGTATGGGGGATGTTTGTAAATAGCCCTGCAATAAGGCAGATGATGGCCCCCAGTCTAGATTGCTGTCTGGTGTATTTGGAGAGCAGTCTGCTTTCTCCCGGGCTGTGCTGCTGCTGGTGGGGAGGCTCTCAGGAATGTGAGACTATGGGCTGATTGTAATAATGATCGTAACCTAGGCCTTGTGTGCTGGAAAGCATTATTGGAGCCGCCTCACCAGCATTTCTCCCCTTTGTAAACCCCAATAATGTTTATCCTATGTATTATAAGACCACTTACAATAAATCTCTATTATAACATGTATGTCACCTCATATACAATTGCTAATATTCATGTAGTGTTCTAATTAATAGCATAACCACCATGTGCGGTGTAATAACTGTGTACACATAGTACACCTATACTATCATTAAAATCATCAATCACAAATCTTATGATGCGTATGATGATTCAGAGATTCATACAATGGCAGATCATGTTATGTAATATATTCTTTGCGCCTTCTTAACTGCAGCATCAAATACATTGTAGGCCTGTATGCATCGTAGCATATTACCTATGTATATTATTGTTACATGTCTATATAATGTTGTAGCTCTGTGCTCCTTTGTGATTAATCCCATGCTCTATATGTCACAGAAATTCAACAACCTGTGTTGCATATCACACAATAATCCTATTAATCCTATAATTCATGCTACATATTATTAATCTTATGACACATATCACATGTTGATCTTAGGTTCCAGTTCCATATCGCTTCCAAGTTCCATGTTCCATATTGTATTTTATTCCTATGTTCCATATGACATGGGGGGACGATATGCACTGATGTGACTAAGGCAGTTCCTTGTTGTCGAGAGAAAGGTGGAGCCCCAACAACATGAAACTACCTAAATCACACTCCAGTTGTGTTCTAAAATCTTATGATTGGCGACCTCCAAGCTTCTAGAAGAGGATCCGCTATAAAGAAGAAATCACAGACACAGTGGAAATTGGCACAATAGCGTGCAATCACTGCGCCCTGCACGCTCCAATATTTGATTAGTAATGCAAAAAAAAATCATAAAATTATTTCAAACGAGTTATTGAGACCAGAATGGAAACAATATAACATGGGATGGAACTGTGAAAATATGTGTGTGTGTGTGTGTGTGTGTGTGTGTGTGTGTGTGTGTGTGTGTGTGTGTGTGTGTGTGTGTGTCGCTAATCAAGTATTAAAGTGAAATGATTTTTTATATATTGCATAGGGGACACACATGCGCCAAACAATACGCATTGCGCAATTGCGCACAAATTGCGCTTGGCCTCACCTTGGGCTTTCCTCAATGTCCCTTTTGTCCACTGCTATGTTATTCCGGATGGAAGAGAAATAGCTTCTTGCTTTTCAGGTTAAATAAACCCAATCCCATGTCCTTCTATGTTAGCTGCTTCTTCTGTCTAAGCTGCTCCTTGCTGAACTGAAAGCTCTGCTCTACTCTGCAACAATCCAGATATACTATCAAGTCATAAAAGTGAACAAAAGCCGACAAAGCTTCCAGCACCATTGCTATATAGCTCAAACAAATTACGACTGTCTAGGTAATATTTAAATGGTTTCCTATAGTAATTGTAGGGGGGGGGGGGGGGGTGTTAAGCAACTTCTGCTGTTGTAAAAGTTCTTGACAGGATAAAATAAATGTAAACAGCCACACAATGAGAAGAAGAAAATTACCAAGGATTCATTTTCTTTTATTTGATTCTTCACTGAAAACATATAACATGGCCTGATCGCACACAGCAGCATATGTTCTGGTTAATAATGGTCATGTGTCCATGGATCAAGAAGAAACATTGGCCTTTAATAATAATAAACATTTACACATATTTGAATCTATAAAGTTCATATTCTGTACTTACTTAAAGCATGTAAATTCACAGTATATCTGAGGAATGAGAAGCTCCCACTTTTCAAGACTTCTATTGTGTATTGAAAGTACACAAGGAAGGAGAACCTACTAATAATGGACCATGTGCTTTTCTGCTGTTACTAAATGTAACCTCTTTCTACACAGACAAGACTACATTCAAGAATCATTTGAGTCCTGCAAGTGCCCTCATGTGTCTTTATGACCTTATTGAGGAATGAAATAGTTCCTTCTTCCTGGAGAAATAAGGAACATTTCATTCTACCCAATAAAATGTGAAAACCGGTGTTTTAGTGCCTCATCCACCTTTTCCTTGAACAACACAAAATGCAATGCCGGATGCAAGACAAAGGGAGGAACAAGACTGTAAATATACAACTTATAAATGCGGAACCGCCATAATAAAAAAAAAATCTGAGTCTAAAAAAAAATAAAAATAAAAAAATAATAATTATTATTATAATAAAAAAAAGCTCTTAAGACGTGTGCAAGTATGGCTTTAACCCAGAAGGCTGGGTGGATGATGGACATACTGGTCATAATGTACAGCTCTGGCAATCCATATAGGTGACTGTTGAAGAAGAAAAGTACTGGCTCTCTATGGAGGAGCTCATCAAGAGAAATTGAAGTTGGCTGTGAGCTCCCGAATTCGGTTTTCCCGGTTCATTTTCTTGAGCTTCATCCTGCGGTTCTGGAACCAAATCTTGACTTGCCTGTCTGAGAGGTGCACACTGCGGCTGATCTCTAGGCGACGCTCTCGAGTCAGGTACATGTTGAACAGAAACTCCTTCTCCAGCTCCAGGGTCTGGTGCTTGGTGTAGGGACATCTCTTCTTTCTGCCGCTCTTCGCTGTTAACCAGTTGGCACAGTTGTCACCTTTCGAGTTCTCTGAACCAACAAAATAAAACGAGATTATATATTTTCAAGCTTATGATTGTTCTTGCCTTATCTTTGTTATCAATTTATATTTTATTTATATACTACATTTATATGTACAGCTTTCTGTTTTATAATAGGGGATTTCAATATTGCATTTTTTGTTAATATCATACAATTAGTATAGGTAACAGCATTCATACATTTGCAAAATCCAGTATGTTTATTAGTTTTGTTTGATACTACTGATACTAGTTTGTCTTAATTGGTTTTATCCATTCTATCTATCTATCTATCTATCTATCTATTTATCTATCTATCTATCTATCTATCTATCTATCTATCTATCTATCTATCTATCTATCATTCATCAATTTGATGCTTGAAATATAACTTTCTATGCATCATATTTCTCTTCTTAATAATGATTTACCCCGCATTTATCCATAATTCCATAATTTGTGAGCCTGATAGTTGGAACTGATAGAAAAGTAGTGGTTCCCCTGCTAGAATAGAGACCCCAGGCTAGAGGCATTGATGCAAGGCATTGTGCTATGTGAGCAGAAGGCAGCGCCACACATTTAGTTATCACACTTGTAACCTGGGATATTTACTGTCATATTTTGCTATGTTCTGGCGCCTGTAATGGGCCCTATAAATAGTGTTATTTTATAGGGGCTTCCTGCTTCCTCCAAGACAAAGCACAGAGGAGCAGCATGTGGTGTAAAGTTGAGAATGGACATGATGTTTATGACAGACTCACGCCCAATTATTAAATAGTTCAAAGGCTGATAATAAAGAGGAGCTTCCTCTGTAATTTTGGTGTAGTGCCCCTGCCCTTTGTGGTGTGATTGCAGAGTGAGTGTGAGTGAGAGCTCACCTCCGGGTTCTTTCTCTGGGGAGTGTTTGCTGCAGTCAGAAGGAGCCGGAGAGGAATCCTCAGCCCCGGATGAAGACGTGTGCGCCTCCTCATCTGCTCTGTGCTGGGCGGCGGCACTGGGGAGTTTGGCAGGGGGCGACTCCTCGCTGTCTTTCCTGCCATGCTCTTCGGACATTGATGACAAGGATAAAGGCTGCTCAAACCGAACTTGGGGCTGTGGAGCAAATTGGGGAGCAGCAATGTGCGCAGCGCTATAACCCTTGGAGGAGCCATAAGCCTGGGAGAGGCGGAAGTACCCTGGCACTGGAACAGAGCTGGTATTATGAGCAGGGCTACTTTCAGAGTTAACCCTTTGAAAAGTGGACAAGTCAGTTGGAGAAGAAGTCTTAGTACATTTGTCCGAGTCATAGAGGCAATAGGAATTCTCCTCCTTAATGTTCTGTGTGAAAGAGCAAGAGGTGGCAGCTTGGCTTTCAGATTGCTCCACTCTGCAGGACCTGGAGGCTTCTAGCCAGACATCCATCCCTGGAGCATAGCCTTGAGATATGGGGACTGTGTTACTGGGGGGAACACCTTCATTTCTTTTGCTCAAAACGGGAAAAAGTCCACAGCTCTGCAACCCATAAGACACCTCGGAAGTCTGTGGCAGGTAGACCCCTGTGCTTTGGTAGTAGCCTCCAGCTTCTGTTCCTCTGCCAGCACTGATTAAGGAGTCCACCAGGAAGGAGTTCGCAGTCGGGTTCTCCGAGCATGACATTGTTGTGGGGTAATTTGGCGAAGAGAGCAGATATTCCTTTCTGGCTGACATTTCTTGTGCAAAACATGCTGAATATGATTAGAGATAGCCCTGCACCACTGCAAATGCATGCAGCCAATGACAGCTCAAGCCCAGCCATCAACCCCTCCCAGATCACTTTCGTATGCAAAGGTTCATCTTAGCTCGACCTCAATATATATATATATATATATATATATATATATATATATATATATATATATATATATATATATATATATATATATATATATATATATATATATAGCAATCTCCCTATGAAGTATTTAAACAATTTGCACCTTTACGCCAACATACACTATTATTTCCTTAGAATATCAATGTATATAAACTTTTTTTTTCTACAAGCCTCCTTTTTTAATCCAATATCCAGTGACAGTGTTTATGTTTTGGGTTCTAGATGGCATTATATTATATGGGTTAGTTGTTTTCTATAATTATTTATTCACTTTCATTTATTCTTTTTTTTTTTTTGTCTATGAAACGATATACTTTCATTACATAAATCTAGATGTGAGTTATACAATGGAAGATGGTTTCAGAATATAAATATGTGATTTGTTATATTATGAAAGTGATTCCTGATCAGAATTTAGGAAGAGAAATAAAAAAATTGATTTGGTCATTTCATTAATACCACAAAATATATAACATTGCATCATCTACTTAAATAAAACAGATGTGAGATACATTAGCAATTGTAATAATCGATATATTGCTGTACTGAAATACATTACTTAAAATATATATTTTTTAAAAAATTGTATGCTATAAGCTGCGAGCATTGTTCCATAATGTTTTTTTTTGGTGCTGTATACAACGTGTATTTTGAGGCGGTATATATACAACCTATTTGTTCTGGTGTCCTAACATCCTTGAGTTTTTGAGCAGAATAAAACTACTTGTGTGAATAGTGTTTACAGTTCTGTGCTGGCATTTTGTTAATATACCTATGTTGTGTCCCATTTATTTATAAAGCTATAAGGAAACATGGAGATGATTTGATAAAATATTACTTTCTGCAAACCGCACTGGTGGAATCGGATGTGGTGTGCAAAGTCAGAGGAATCAGAGGGTTTATTAGTTGATTTAGTATGTAAATCAGTGCAGCATTTTAACCATCCCCAGAGCACTTACCCTTGGCTTTCAGACGTTGTGTAGACAACACTAGAGCAAGACCCAGGCTGCCTCTACAAGCACAAGGAAAATATCTGCTTCTTAAACTCTGGGCTACATTTTTATTAGCCTCCACTTGTGGCTTTCTTCTGGGAAGGGCATATGAAATGAGCAGAGTTCAGATGTTTCTGTAAGAATGGGAAGCCTAGGGGCCCTCTCCAAGGTCTGTGCACTGCTGGATGCTCACTGCATGCAAGAAGCCTCCCCTCCTTATTGCACCCTAGTAAAACACTTTACTTCTCCTTGTAAAATCTTTTTCTATAATAGCAATGAAACCACCTATTATATATGCATACAGCCTTCTGCAATGCACACTCAGAATTGCTAGAAAACATGGAATTAATAGATCAGCACCATTAACATAATCTGTATTCTGTAAAAAAAAAGTCTATACCCTACAGGGAGCATGGATAATGCAACATATATTACACAAAAATAACAATTACAAATTGCTGATTAAGTCTTTATGTTAAAGGATTTGATAACAACGACAAAAACAAAACAGCAATAACATCCTTAGCAGTTGTAGAGATAATATTAAAAACAAGAGAAAATACTCCTAAAGTATTAAATAGTTGCAGATTAGTCCAGTGATCCTTAGATAGAATTTATTAGTTATATATGTATTAATTTATGTAGTAATTCATAGTATTCTGGGATATCACACCACGGATGTATGTTAATGCTGTATGGAGAAACTAAATAAGAAATAAAGTAATAATAAGAAAAAAGTAATAGTAATTGTTAATTTAAAGAAACATAAATAATTTTACATTTTACATTAAGTTATAATAATGGAATAGCACTAGCAGTTGAATTGAAGATTCATGTCAAGTACTTAATTTAATATTTAAGGAATATACAATTTTGCCCAATTGAAAAAATGAGATTATTTGATGAGAAGCACCATCCGAGAGGTGTTGTCACATGATGTCTCAATGGCCATGTTCAATAGTAAGTCTCATGACTGGTGTGTTGTGTTGTTGTGTGAATGGGCAGCTGCTTGACACAATTATTATCATTCATGACTTGTGTGTTAGTATGATGGAATATCATAGAGGGATTTACGTGGATATGGAAGATTGGATGAGTGCACTTGTGTTTATACAGAGAGATGTGGATGCCTTTTATAGTCAGGCACACGTCTAGTTCATGAAGTTTAATAGCTGAATGCTGTGCGGGATCCATTCTTTACTTTAATCACCAACAAAAGCAAGGCAAATAGTAAACTAAGTATCATCAAGCTCAGTCAAGTAAGACTAATACAACACATTTAAATCTTAACTATAAACGATAAATGGTCAGTTTGGAGCTTAAAGGAGGGAAAAAAAGCTGCTTTGTGCCAAACTACTTTTTAAATACCGACTGGAATCTCCTTTCAAGAATAAATAGATCTTATGTGAATGGAGATTTTCCCCTAGCAGTGGCAGGAGAGAAGCCTGGTGCTCATAATAGGGCTCCCTAGACTTAGCCAAGGATACAAAACAATTCGACTGTAAACAAAAAATGCCCCAAAGAGAATGATTACAACAAAAAGCAAACAAGCTATAAGCAATAGGACATGCAATCCAGAGACACATACGTGCGTCTGATATATATATTATATGAATGTATATATATATATGTATATATGTAAATTAATAGGAAAAATTAGGCATATACATACACACACACACACACACACACACACATATATATATGCACCACATGCACTATCCATATGTCACAGTTTGTATGATTGGTTTCCTGGTCTGTAAGTTGCCTTTGTTCTTATTTTCTCATTTGACAACTGTAAACTGTCAAGAATGTGTGCGGTTGCCAAATACTTTTATTTTCCTCTGGACCGGATCCAAGGTGGTGCTTAGAATCAGATGTAGGACTATGTGGTGCCAAGTTTAGTGACAAATACCTCCTACAAAGAAAAATATCCCAATCCATACCCCACTACAGAAAAACAATATCCCTATCGCCACAAAATAACTACATCAGAAAATATCAATCTAACCATTTTTTCCATCTATTGATAAGGAGATAAATTAAGGGATGGATGGATAAATGGATAGATACATATATACATAGGTATATAGATAGGTCGAGATAGAGATAGATAGATAGAAAGATAGAGATATATAGATAAATAGATGATTAGATAGGTAGACAGATAGATAATAGTAGATAGATGATTAGCTAGATAGATAGAGAGATAGATGGATAAAAGTAGATAGAACATTATTGAACATGTATTAGTCCACGTCTCATGCCGGTTATGTCTCAATGATGATTAAATAATTCACTGATGTATGTATTATTGATGAGTTATGAAGGATACACGTGTGTCTCCATCGTTTGGAAATGCTAGTCAATGGAAATATTATACTTTATTATTTCTTTTAGCAGCTTCAACTGCATAAATAACAAAAAAAATTAAATTAATGCAGACTTTATATTTTAGTGGGGACAGGATTAAACTTTCAAAATTCATACACTAGACTACACTGATTTGGAATACATGGACTTGGAGGTTGAGGTAACGGCCCCATAGTGTATAGTATGCAGCTTTGAGGTTGTAGAAATAAATACTACATACTCCAAATATAAGTATGCATCAATTTAAGGTGATAATTTATAAAGTTTATAACTAAATGTCAAATGTATAGCAACTTAACACAATGTCGCCTTGGAGGCCAGTTAAAATGTTATCAACACACATATTTCTGTTTAATATTTGCCATTAATTATCCTATTGCATTTATTTTTAATACTTCATAGAGTGTGAGACAATACTGGTCGTGTAGTTATTGGCTCTTTTACAATATTTATACATTATTTTGGATCAACTTTAAAGAAATACTTAATCTTAAACTCTGTGTCCAGAATGTTATCAAGAAATGTAATCACTAGGAGATTGTCATAACAGTGAATGGCGTGAACTATGCAAGGATGCATCACACATGATATTACTGTAACATTACAGGAAATTATTGAGAAAGTAAACATGAGAAATCTTTGCAACCTTTATTAACTATTTAAAACTTGGGCCAAATGCGGATGTATTTGGGAAATGTATTGCTTTCCAAACCTGCTGATATATAAATGTGATGTTAAAGCATTGTGAAATAAATAATTTGAGCTTACAGTTTCTTGGAAATGTGAAAAATTGGAATTGGATTGTTCAGCAAGATATTTAGTTATTTATATAACTACAAACTCAAAAGTTTATCTTTTATTCTATTATATATATATATTTTTTTTTTCATTTCTCTATTTTTTTTCTCATAACATCTGTTTTGCATACCATTCAATAGATTGTAAACGCCAGCATACATTTCACATGTTCATCTGCATTGTGGAATTTGGAAAATGTATCTATGAACGTACATAAGTTTCTTCATCTATCTATCTATCTATCTATCTATCTATCTATCTATCTATCTATCTATCTATCTATCTATCTATCTATCTATCTATCTAAGATGTGTATATATATGTATATATAACACACACACATATATATATATATATATATACACACACACACATGGATATATATATATATATATATATATATATATATATATATATATATATATGTGTGTATCTCGATTGAGCTCATCCTGAATACAGTGCCCACCCAATTGCTCACCATATCTCCCTCATCCATCATAATAGTGATATTTTTCAGATTTTTTTTTTGCATTTTCCAAACAAGCAGCTTGTTTTAATCAACTAGTGACTGGCAGACTTTCCTCCTAAAGACACAAAAAAATGTCTGAAGAGTCTCCTCGCTTGATCAGCAAAGAACAAAAGGCCAATACCTTAGTATTGGCTTCCCTCAGCACAGCGGCTTTGACATTGATCGGCGCAGCGCCATCTGGTGGTCACATAGTGGCTTTGCAGAAGCTTTGCTGAATTCTAATAAAGGCATGTACAATGTCCATTGAAGCAACTGTTGGATAGTACTGATATTACTATTTTCTGAGAAATGGCTGCTTATCCTGTGTTTAGTTTATAGCCTCACATTCCAAATATGCAAATCACAAATCACAGACACGTTTTATTACCAAATTACCTTAGCAACAGTGAGCATGTTCTTTTATTGGGTCAGACCAAAGACTCTGGCGGATAAACTGCAGGCCTCTAGGGTCTGGAGCATTTGTAAAAGAAGCTAGTTAATATTTAACCCAAAAAGGAAATATCCTGTAAACGTCTCATTGACATTCTTCTTGCTATCTCATTTCTACATTATCACTCACACTTCTTATTTTAGAATGATGTTGATGTTTGTAGCCCTCCTTGAATTTCCCATATAAAATAATAAAAGAAAGTACTAAATGCTGTACAAATAGAGGTATGCGTCATGGTGGGCAATGTTTGACATTTCTCTTTTAGTAAAATATAAACACTAAAGAATTCTGTAAACAATAGGGAGACCACAGAATACTAGACATTCCTCTCAAGGTTATGTGTGATGTCCAACAATAGCTCTAGAGAAGTTCAAAGCCAAAAAGGTACTAGAAAATAATGAATAAAGTGGGAAAAATCCAATGTAATATGAAAATAATAATAAAAATAAAAAACAATAAAATAAAATTCCTTGCCTGTTGTTCATTAGCTGTCATAAATAGTATAATTGTAGCTAGTAACCAGTTGAACCCAAGTTACTCAGGTAATACACGAAATAGAGGTTTGAAAACTTGCATTACCCAAACAAGACCCCTATAATGGATTATGTCACCACAATCATCATGGACAAGACAAGGGATCCATCTCCCAATCAATAGTTCTCAATCAGTGACCTTCTTCTTGCTGAGACTGCACAATCAGCAGCATTTACTGAGGAAATCTAATGAGGATGAGAAAATTCTAATATTGTATTTAATCTGCAGCATATCAATCATGCATTGCAGGTGCAAATTGAAATCTAGGTAAAAAAAGCCAACACAAATGAAACAATTCAACAAGGTTTATTTGACTTGTGCGCTCTCTTGCTGTGAACATGCAACCCACTAAGATCTGCATCGAACAAACGCTATATACATATAAAATATTCATCTGTGAAGAAACAATGACATATAGGGACCTCTGTGCCAAAGATTTTCATTCACCCCACCCCTTCCCCAGTAAACTTCATAAATGCTGAAGAAGTGACAAAACCAACGTTAAACAAGTCATCTGTAGCAAAATGTAAAAATCACCAGAACAGATGTGTAAAAAGGCGTCTCAACCAAATACCAAATGACATTTATTTACAATTTCTTTTTCTTTTTTTTTAGTAAAACATATGAAGTATACATTCAAACGGATAAAGTACAAATAGATTATCATGTACCATAAACTCATATATCATTTCAAATATAATCACTTTTAATAACTTTGGTTCTTTTAGGTCTTATATATATTTATATATTTAAATGAGATTTCTTCTGACATAAACTATAGCCTGGTCACATCAATTCAGAGTAAAATAATTAATCTGACTGTATTTGGTATGAAGAAGGATAAGATATACTATGCAGATTATTGATTATTTCCTCTCTGTGGTGGTTTCATCATTGTCTTGGCTGCTCATTTAAACAGGTTCATTACTATAGATAGAAGTTGTCTGATTTGTAACTGTGGCTTTCCACAGGATAGTCACAGACAGGGATTGATATTAGCAATCAAAGTGCATGTCTCATAGACCACATATGTAAACTGATCAATAAGGATAAGAACAGGGGAGACAGCAGGACGCTTTGAAATTAAACTATAGAAATACAAGTGACTTTATTTTTTCCCCCCAATTTTCATTTTGTTTAATGCAAGTGTGAGAGTATCTGGAGCTGTATGGGCGTGGTGTTATATATGAAAAAGAATGCTAAACACATAGAAAACTTGTAGATCATCCAAAGGTATTAGGGCATTATAACCGAACTGTTAAATCAAATTGGTCCTTTAAATCCGTACCAAATGTTACTTGTAATACTCTTTGTCCTGTTACATTTACATATAGAAATGTTTGTGTTATTTTTTTTTTCTGATGCCTGCTGCATCCAAGCACAGGAAATGGAGACAGTACTACAACTCTTATCCTCGCCGGATACAAGAGGCATTACACTCCATAAGGAAGGCTTCCACTTCCTAGAGTTCTGACAGAAATCCACATACCAACCGCCATAGATCCGGGAAATGCTGGTACTCTCATAACAGAGGGTTAGCGGAGTAATACTGCAGTCGGTCCCTGTTAATTTTTTTCTCTTTCATCCTCCTATTCTGAAACCAGATCTTGACTTGTCGGTCGGTTAAATTGAGCATTCGTGATAATTGTAGCCTTTTTTCTTTGTTTATATAGACACTGAAGAAAAATTCCCTTTCCAGTTCCCTAATTTGATATTTGGTATAAGGACACCTCTTTTTACGGGTACGCTGGCCACCTGTGGAGCAAAAATAAAAACTGTATTGTTACAGATGTATCAGTCTTTCAAAGATAGTCATTTACAGCATGACTGAAGCCCGAGGGCTGAGGATACCTAACAGTACTGCAGGCAATCCAGGGCAAAAAATCTGCAAGGTACTGATTGCTCTGTGTGCATGATGTTCAATAGATAGATGGCTAGATAGATAGATAGATAGATAGATAGATAGATAGATAGATAGATAGATAGATAGATAGATAGATAGATAGATAGATAGATTTGAGGGACACAGTTCACATACTAAAATTACATATAAAAAAAAATGAAGGCAGCACACCATTTAGGGAAAAAGTAGAAAATGTGATTTAATAGCCCATTTTTTTTTTTTATTATTTGGAAGATTGGTCTATGCTTGGAAGGGTTGGCACCCGTATTACTTCATTGTTTGCTAGTGCTGCTTTCAATGTTATTTTTTTCTAGATAGATGATAGATAGATAGATAGATAGATAGATAGATAGATAGAGAGAGAGATAGATAGATAGATAAGAGAGAGAGGGGCGAGTTCATATATTAAAATTACATTATATGTGTGTATATGAATATAATATATATATTTTTCTAACTGTACACCATAGGTGGATAGATAGATAGATAGATAGATAGATAGATAGATAGAAAAAGAAAGGCAGGCAGCAGTCTAATTGTGAAAAAAAAAATATGAGGACTGTATTAGCCCATCAGATGTGGCAAAGTTGTATATTTTTTCTAATTGTACACAATTAGATAGATAAATAGATAGAAGCATTCATATGTAAAAATTATATTATATGTGTATATATAAATGTAA
Organism: Phyllobates terribilis; assembly: GCF_046119375.1. NCBI lineage: Eukaryota > Metazoa > Chordata > Amphibia > Anura > Dendrobatidae > Phyllobates > Phyllobates terribilis. The sequence continues at coordinate 166,923,956 of NW_027362764.1, forward strand.
TATATATATGTTTGTATGTATATATAAGTGTTCTAACTGTACACAATAGGTGGATAGATAGATAGATAGATAGATAGATAGATAGATAGATAGATAGATATTTCAAGTAATTACAAGTATTGTTGTAGAGCATTGATACATACTACAGTATTCAACTACTTTTTTTTTTCTTAATAAATGGAAACATGAACAAGAAAAATAACAAATACAAAAGCAACATTAGAAATATATTTGGAAAACAGCGTAAAGTACAATTGAAGGAATCATCTATGTGTTACCCCTTCAGCTGGGTATATCCTATCACCCACCACCATATTTAAGTCCACAAATTCCAAGCCTTGCTCCATGAAATCAATGCCACAGTGCTGGCTGGTATTTGGCACCCTGCATTAGTGTGCTTGATGCCCATCGCACATTGTTTTGTCGCACATTGTTTTGCCGCATGCCCCAGCAACACCTGTGTGTCTATCTTTGCTCTCATTGTGGCAGGGAATTCCTGCTGGCAGACCATGATATTAAGCCATGCAGGGTTACTCTGTAATTTTATTGGAGCACATTCTTTACTCACTATATTCTCTACAAACCGACCTCAGAGTTTTAAAAGGGGAAAAGGGGGAAGGATTGTCTTAAGGCATCTATTGGTCGCTGCTATTTCACGGCCAATTTCAGTGCTAAACACGTGATCTTGCCTTTTATAAGAAAGTTTTGTTGAGGGAAATCTAAAGGCCTCCATAAAGCTTATACGCTTATAAAACAGCATATAAAAGTTTAACAGCGCTGCGCTAGATACAGGCGGTGCGACAGGCAAGGCAGGCGCTGCTCTCATACGTACTGGACACATTGGCTTTGTCCTCATTGTTGCCGGAAGATGAGTGGGAGCTGCTGTGGCTGCTGCTGCTCTCCGTCCTCCTCTCCTTCTCTTCTGTCTCCCTGCAGGGCTCCGAACTTGAAGTTGTGGCAGAGGCTCCTGGCATTTTGTCGCAGTGTTTGTCCACAGAATAATCCGAGGGTTGCTGGCTGCTATTATCCGGGCTGCCATAGGCAGTCTCAAAGAACTGATCAAAGGCTTGTGGTAGCACCCCATTCCTGCCCACAGTGCTGTAGAAATTGGAGGGCACGTTGGCATTTGGGTGGTAGACATTCGCGCTGTTTCCCATGGCAGTTGTGCCCGTGCAGTCTCTGTGCATAATGTCATCAGCTGAGTAGCAGTGGGGCAGATTGCTCCTGGGGTGCCACTTAGATGAAGTGTCAATGGCATACTCCCTGAAGGTAACCTCTCTCACTGGCTGCACCTGGGCTAGGTTGGAGGAGTAGGAGTAGGGCATTGGACGAGAAGATGGGGTCTGGGGTAAAAAGGAAGGAAGGCTGGAGAAATCAGGACCCGAGACGTAGTAAGTGCAACTTGGCAAGTACATGTTAGAGGAACAAGGAACACGCTCATCAAAATCCATCATTAGGCTACCTCGGGCTGTCCGCATTAGCTGAGCTTAACATGATTCTCTAATGCAGCTGCCTCTTTGAAGCAGATCCGTGAAGTAGAAATTTGAAGACGTAAGCTGACGTGGAGATCTATCCCCATCCTTAAGCAGGGAGGTGCTGGTCATGTGATCACATGGGGAAATTGACAAGCTGAGACTATGGGCCCTTTTCTTTGTAGCCATCTCAAGGGAAGCAACAGATCGTCACTTGCTCTAGCTTCATAGAGGCATGTAATGTGCAGTGGAACTCAGGCTTTCTACACATCTGCCTCCTCCAGAGCCATGCCGGGGGAGCACTGAGGCTGAGGAAGAACTGAGGCTGAAGGAACACTGAGGCTGAAGGAACACTAAGGCTGGGGGAGCACTGAGGCAGAGAAAGCACTGAGGCTGAGTGAGCACTGAGGCTGGGTGAGCACTGAGGCTGAAGGAGCACTGAGGCTGAGTGAGCACTGAGGCTGGGTGAGCACTGAGGCTGAAGGAGCACTGAGGCTGAGGGTGCACTGAGGCTGAGTGAGCACTGAGGCTGGGTGAGCACTGAGGCTGAAGGAGCACTGAGGCTGAGAGCACTGAGGCTGGGTGAGCACTGAGGCTGAAGGAGCACTGAGGCTGAGGGTGCACTGAGACTGAGGGAGCACTGAGACTCGGAGAGCACTGAGGCTGAGGGTACTCTGAGGCTGAGTATGCACTGAGACTGGGGGAGCACTGAAGATGAGGGTGCACTGAGGCTAGGAGAGCGCTAAAGTTGAGGGAGCACTGAGAATAAGGGTGCACTGAGGCTGGGGGAGCACTGAGACAAAGAGTACAGTGAGACTGAGAGTTGCACTAAGGCTGCGGGTGCACTGAGGCTGAGGGAGCACTGATGCTGAGGGAGAACTGAGGCTGAGTCTGCACTGAGGCTGAGGGAGCACTGAGGCTGAGTCTGCACTGAGGCTGAGGGAGCACTGAGGCTGAGTCTGCACTGAGGCTGAGGGAGCACTGAGGCTGAGTCTGCACTGAGGCTGAGGGAGCAATGAGGCTGAGTCTGCACTGAGGCTGAGGGAGCCCTGAGGCTGAGTCTGCACTGAGGCTGAGGGAGCCCTGAGGCTGAGTCTGCGCTTAGGCTGAGGGAGCAATGAGGCTGAGTCTGCACTGAGGCTGAGGGAGCAATGAGGCTGGGGTAGAACTGAGGCTGAGTGTACACCGAGGCTGAAGCTGCACTGAGGCTGAGGGAGCAATGAGGCTGGGGGAGAACTGAGGCTGAGTCTACACTGAGGCTGAAGCTGCACTGAGGCTGAGGGAGCACAGAGGCTGAGTCTGCACTGAGGTTAAGGATGCGCCAAGGCTGAGGATGCACTGAGGCTGAGGGAGTACGCAGGCTGAGGATGCACTGAGGCTGACTCTACCCTGAGATTGGGGTGCACTGAGGCTGAGTCTGCACTGATGTTGAGGATACACAGAGACTGAGTCTGCACGGAGGCTGACTTTACCCTAAGATTAGGATGCACTGAGATTAGGATGCACTGAGGTTGAGAATTCACTGAGGATGAGGATGCATTGAGGCTGAGTCTACACTGAGGTTGAGGATACACTGAGGCTGAGTCTGCAATGGGCTTCATTGCGCAAATCACACATCCCTTATATGGGGACATATCCAATGCAAAATAAGGTCTTTGTCTGTATCCACCCATTCACTTCGATATTCCTGGATGAACCTTAGATGTATGTGTCAACTAACACTGGGCACACAGTGTACATCTATGTAATTAGATTCTTCTGTATTGTAGCATACTACTGTATATGAAATCAAATACAATTCCATATGCTGCTTAACGTAGTGCTGCCTTGTGAACTGTGGGGGGAAAGAATGTGCATTGCCTCTAAAACAGAAGGCATCATGTCCCCTCCCCCATCTTGACTGCTGCAAACCTTAGTGAAGCTCACTATTTCCTTACTATGGTCACATCTGATCGTTTTACACTGCATTAGACCATAATGCCTCAATACTCCACACAAAGCCCACAATGCTCGTGGATTATATATGCATATATGTGTATATGTATATATATGTAGAAACATCTGCATCGTCATGCGTATCATCACAATATACAGATGGCTACATGAATAGTTAGATGGATAAATGGATGGATGAATGGATAGATAGGTCTCCTTTGACTGTGAAACAAAGGCGCCACCATAGCCAACCCTTGCCCCGCCTCTGAGAAGGAAAACAAATTCTTACACTTGTATTGAGGCTTTTAAGACTATAATTGAAGTCGGCGCGTCAAGGAGAAGTGAGCAGAGCTCTAGACTGACCTGCGGTTTTATGGCACATTTGGCAGTCAACTTCAGCCTGTGTCACAGCAGACATGGCCTGGCCAGGGGCTCACAGGAGACGCCACCTACATGCAGCCATGACCTCCTCTCCACATGTTACATGCAATCACTGATTACACTGTGTGCTCTCTGAAAGGTTTGTATGATGGTAACCATTGCTTTTGTTTCCATAGAATAGTGTTTGTGTGTATACACTTATATGTTTAATTGTGCAAATAGAATTTGTTTATATATCTAACTATTATCTATCTATCTATCTATCTATCTATCTATCTATCTATCTATCTATCTATCTATCTATCTATCTATCTATCTATCTATCTATCTATCTATCTATCTATCTATCTATATCCAGTGTGTGATTGTTTGTGCCCCCTGGCAAATCGTAGGGGAAAATAGAGAAACCATACATTGAGTATGATCATGCACCATATATACGCACCTCTTCACCGCCAGGTCTTGTAGGATGCATAAGGACAGACATTTGCAGATGCTCTAGCGAAAAAAAACTTCCAACAATGAGACATCTTTATGGCGAAAAAAAAAATAGTTTTGTTATCGTGTATTTGACCTTAACCATAGACCGCGGCACTAAATAATGGCTAGTCTGGCCTTGGAGCTGGGTTATTCCTCAGATCAGTAATGCTGCATCTCCTCATGTGCCCAGAGATACAGAATACATCTTCTTTAACATCCTTAGGACAAGAATCAATATGACGGTACATGCAGACTGCAGCTTGTGGTTTAAGTTTCAGGGTCAAATCTGATTCTCGTTTTGTGAGTTTTCTTTGTTTAGCATTATTATCACCAAATCAAAATTCCGGCTCCATCACCCACTGCAGCGACAAAGACTTTTCGTGCACAACCCAACACAAACAGCTTTACATTTCATTACATTACAAGTGTAGCAAAAGTGCCCTCCAAGCCCCACTAAAAATATGTATTATTGAGCAAGCATATACAGACACACAGATCTACAAGTGTCTCTTACAACAAAAAACGACAAAACTCACATTGCAATAATTGTCACTATATAGTGTTGTCGTTGCTGTTGTTTTTGCTGTTGTTGATGATGAGGATGATGATGTCAACAATAAAAAGCAGAAGAATACAAAATATCACAATAGAAAACATAATATAATGATTACCTACATTTATAAATTTTGACAGGACTGTTGTATTAAGTATAGATTATATTATGGGAGTAATGGGAGAAAATTCTAAAGAAAAATGGTAAATGTTTAGATAAAGATTGGTAATATTATTAATAACAACAGCAGCAACAATTATCTATCTATCTATCTATCTATCTATCTATCTATCTATCTATCTATCTATCTATCTATCTATCATCTATCATCTTCACATACAGTAGTATTAATAATGATATAGCTGTCACAATATAATAAACACACGTGCATATACAGATAGACGGATAGATATTTGCTATTTATACACTTAAAAGGGTGATAAAAAAAAGTGTTTATTCCAAGCCCAAGCGCTTGAAAAAAATACTGTTTTTCACCTTTTGTAAAGGGAGTGTTGACATTTTTATTTTATATGTATAGTAGTAGTCCAGTGGTGGTGTGCATCCACACTTTATTTAATTACTGCTGCCTTTAATGTATATATATATATATATATATATATATATATATATATATATATATATATATATTATATATATACACACACACACATAGATAAATAAACGCATTTAGAGACGCTGTCATTACTTTTCCTGCTATATTATCTTATCAGCGGTTTTTATTTTAGCGGTAGTTTTCTACATGTGTGATTGCAGTCAGACGGATGCGTACATTTCTCCTCCCCTGCAGCAGATTTTCTGATACATTAATTATATAGCACTAGGCTCTTTTTAGTGGCCATTTACAGGTGCAGGTCTATGATTATTGCAGGCAATTCCGGGGCTTTGAGAACATGCAGTCTAGACCGTCTGGCAGGCTCTGATAGTCTGCTTTCCGCATACGTGCCTATAGCAAGAGTAAAGCCAGACTGAAAACAAAAAAAAAACAAAAAAAACAAAAACAAACAAAAGCAAAACAAAAGCACCATCTTTGGAATCGCCATTTGGAATTTTACCATTTTTTTACTGACACAGAAAATGGATAGAAAAATACTAATACAAGTCTCACATGAGAATAGTCATTTGGTTCAGGATCTCCACACATTACAGATCTGGGCACTGGGCACAGTGTGCGCCACATCCGGGGCTTTCCTGCTCAACAAAGAATTATTGTATTCATGTATTAGAAACTAATCAGAAGTAAATGTAATACCTTGAACTTGACCTCCAATGTGTTTTATCCCCATCTGTGAAATATAGATTTGAAGAAGACTATTATAGATTCCTGTAGGAGATGGCTTCATCGCATACAATGGCAATGCTCGCATCGTGTCACCACTAACCTGATACTATAGGGGTAAAACTGAATTATTCCGGACACAGGGAAGCGGAATATCAGAATATGTATGAACAGCCTCCAGCAACTTAACTGAACACGTGTAAGAATTAATGGATCACCCTATGGACAGGAAAAGACACGATTCTCGCATATTAAGGAATAATTGTATATATCTCCTAGATCCTGACACAGAGTGCATGTGATGTTTCTACTGTGGCTTATTGTTTTCAAGAAAATGAGCACTTTGAAAATGTTTTCTGGATGCAATAAAATAAAATAATATGTTAATAAAATACATTTGATCTCAATAATTGTGCCGATGATGTTTACTGCAAAATGAAATGTGTGTTCAACGTGTGAAAGAAATTGTGAAAAGAAAGGAAAACAAAAGACGTATAGGTATTACCAAGTGTATCCCAGAATAGCAACATAATATCTATCTATCTATCTATCTATCTATCTATCTATCTATCTATCTATCTATCTATTATCTATCTATCTATCTATCTATCTATCTATCTATCTATCTATCTATCTATCTATCTATCTATCTATCTATCCATAAATATATACACATATATACAGATATATATTACTAATAACGTAAGTAATCATCATTTAAATACGAAAAATTAATGCATATATACATATATATGTATTCATTTTTCGTGTTTAAATTAAGATTAATAAAATTATTACCAATACCTCTCTCTCTCTCTCTCTCTCTATATATATATATATCTGTGTATATATATATCTATTTGTATATATATATATATATATATATATATATATATATATATATATATACCTCGCACCGTCCTTGTGTCTCCAGAAGGGGACGTTATAGTGCCTTTTAAACAAAGGCAAGGGTTTGGTTTTCTAATCCCATCATAACATCTAGTCCTGGGCCCTTGACTGTCTTCTTTTCTGTACCCAAAGTAGTGAACTGCTTGCTGTTGCTGCCCCCTCCTACATTTATATCTCAGTGCCTTCTGTCACAGAAAACCCCTTTATTACTTATTACCCCCTACTTATTTCTGGATAATAAAGAACAACACTGAGCTATATTGCTATATCACACCTTGTCTGATATAAATATCTAAAGTGTAATATAAAATACTATAAGGGAATATATTATAGTAGAATGTAACACATATATGTGAACATGCTAAAGTCACTGAGACTAAATCCAGTGAGCTGTATTACCAAGGAAACATCACAAGAGGCCAGCAGACATTACTGCACGGATTCTAAAGGGAAAGGAGCAACAAAACTACAAGGATATAAAAAAAAGAATCACAATATATACAGATGAATGAACATCACAAGGAATAAAATAAATGTAAATTGAATAATAATAAAATAACAATAATGTAAGGCAGGAAATACTAAAGACACAGGCAAATATGAAGAGGAAGATGATAAAAGAAAAAAAGAAAAAAGTAACTTGTCCTCAACTGAAAACACAACAGGACCTGGTGTAAAGGGCAAGCCCTGCGGCTGTCATCATTAATTACAATGGTTTATGACTTGTATTAATATTCTAGGTGCCATTAAAAATTGCTTTCTTTTGATATATACAACCCAGAGACGGTCCTCACTTATAGGATAAGGACAGAGCCGCCTCCTTGGACTCAGCAGCGCCTCACTAACTAAAGATCTTGGAATTACAGCCCATAGCTGGGCAGTTTGCATTTCTTCATAGGCCATTTTATCTGGGATTAAAGCCCTGCCCTCTGCCCCTAGAAGCTCCTGAACGCGTTAATCATAAGCAAGGAAGTTTTATTAACTCGTTGGCATACGCAGAATGTCAACAGTTGTTTGGTCTGCAATTATATGAATACTATGGTATTTTATAACTAATAAACTTGAACCTGAAGTAATCTTTTAATGCTAACCCCAGGATGCCCTGGTGAAATATTAATTTCCTCTGCGAAGTGCTGAATGGAGTGACACATTTCCCTGGTTGTTAAATATATTTGCAGAATAAAAAAGTTACACAGAAGATTGTCACATTAGTGCACTCGGGATAGCAGTGGGACTATGCTATGCGACAAGAATGGTCTGCACTATCTATCTATCTATCTATCTATCTATCTATCTATCTATCTATCTATCTAATTTCTTATTTATATTTTCCAAGCTTTGTATCCTAATATTTGACGTGGCTTCGATCCACTTTCTAACATGGTACAAATATATATTTTTCTTCTATACTACTGATATTTTTATATTACAAAAAAAAAAATACAGTTCCTCCAAAAGTCATAACGTAGCTTTAACGACAGTTATTTATTGTTTGTTTATTTAAAACTCCCTCCTTTATTAATTAATCCAGAATTTTTGGTATTTTCTGGATACAAATATGTTATAAAATATTAATAAAGTATTTGCTTGGAGCTTTTTAGATAATGTAACTAATATATAGTTCAACCACTTATATTTAATTACCACCCACCTATATTTCATTACTATTTAAAATATTAATAAAGTATTCACTTGGAACTTTTTAGATAATTTAAGGAACTTTCTAGATAATTTAAACAATATATCGTTCAGCCACTTAAATTTCATTACTATCCTATTTGCGTTATATTAAATAGTTATTAAATGCAAAACTACTGCAAACACACAATTTAGTTCCCTGCCTTATAATTGGAAGAGAAGCATTTAAGTCAAATATTAAATTTTAATTGTAACATTAAATTTTGTATAATTTGAGCTTAAAGGGAAAGAGATTTATAGAATGTAGAAATGTTGCTGTATTGCCCAAATCAACCTAAAATTATCTTAAATTCGTAAGCTGTGATTCCATGAGTGTAATATATTTTAAAAGCTTCAGTACCAGTACAAATGTTATACTATATTCTGACCAAATGAAATATAACCAGCAAAAACAAAATAAAAAAAAAGAACAAAAAATACAAACAAATAAAAAATAAACAAACAATGAAACAGAACTGTAAATTACTGACAAAATTATAAAAATATGTGGAAAATATGTTTTGCTTTTTTTTTATGAATATTCTGAAAAGATGGAGATCTGCAATATAAAAGCAATAAATAAAATACTATAATCTATAAACTAAGTAGCTTATGTTCACATGATATTTAAATAAGTAAACAAATATTCAGTACAGAATATAACTAATAATTAAGTGAACCACAAGAACCATAAAATCTTCAAAGGCTATTTTGATTAGTAAAAATTAGTAGGTTACAAGTTTAGACGTTCCAAGCCTTATAACAGCTAATAATCGTGGTTGTAGATCTGCTTTTGAACACCAGATGGCGCTATTGATCTACTAATCCTAGTGATGCCTATTCATGAGCTGTCAGAAGTCAAGGTCACAAATTGTCTCTGTTCCTCAAGGTCAAGGTTTAAGGCCTTCCCATCCAGTTGTTTCAACAATCGCCACAGCTTCCCAGAAAATACAGCTCTGAGCTAAGGATCATTACAGGATCCTTCTGGTTAATTTATTTTCAGGTGAAGGTGGCTACTCTTGATCAAGACCAATGCATCTCATGATGTGTCAATTATGGATTCCAAACTGGATATCTAACATAATAAATAATAATTATTTCTCCATAACTAATGACTAACCCCTATTGGAGCACATCACTCTTCCAGATAATTCGATTGAGTTTCCAAATTGATCCGTATTTTTTCTATTGCAAATAACACAGTTAGAGGTTCAGGGCAGAATAAAAATGTCTGGTGCACAAATAACGTTCACAGTGCGCTAATTTATTATTATAATTCTTATAATTAGTATTTACATGATAGCATTTTTTTAGAAGTGAGTAGAGATGAAACAAACGTTTAAAATAATTGCTGATGAAATTTCAAAGTGCTGGAAATGATTATCATTATCTAACTCGGCCAAATTACAGAAAATAAACAAAATAATTCCTAATGCCATTCTAAGGCCTGAACCATGAAATTTCATTGTAGGCTTATACTTCTGTAATATGGGTATTTATTATACACAACCGGGTATTTACAATAATCCGTCCATGTGGAGATTGAGTTTTGTCCTTTGCACATCATTATAAGTCCAATATGTCAGATTATTAATAATGTAAAAAAAGAGGTAACGTTAAAGCCCCTCAGTGCCCACAACATCCATATGTAATTTCAGGGAAGGCCTAGGAAGGCTTCTACTTACTGAAGGGCTTGTATAGAGATTGAAATCCACCCCTCCATATAACTGTGTACATTCTTCATCAAAACATCATTAAACCCATTTGGTAATATATAAGAATGTATAGAGTGAACATACAGTAAAGATACAAGTTACCTGAGCAGTCACTCAACATGCAGTCTGGTTTCAAGGTTCAAAGCGCAATTATTACATCGATTCTTGTTTAAAGGCTACACGTCTTTTCTTTATGATCAAATGGACAAGTCATATCAGGCTGCAAGAGAATAATTCCACCAGTAGGTACAAAGTCGTGTGATCTCCAACAAGGTCAGAGTCTTGGCCTCCTTCAATTAATTCAATTAATTTTTTTTCACCCTTCCCCTCCCCAGATACATTGTCCATATTTTATATTTTAACCAATTTCTAAGGGCTCCATGAGACTTTCCAGGGAGAGAATAGATCAGTTTCATGTGATAAGAACCTACTGACTATAATCCACTGATTAGCTAGTGGTCTTCAGTTTATTGATGACTTTTTTTTCTTTGACTCTCCTGTTCTGAAACCAAATAGTGACCTGTCTTTCTGACAGGTTGGTGGTTGCTGATATCCTGCGCCTTTTGTCCTTAGTGATAAATTTATTTGTCGCATATTCCCTTTCCAGTTCTTTCAGTTGCACTTTAGTGTAAGGAACTCGTTTTTTTCTGCCTCGTCTGTACGAATTGGCATCTGAAGGATGGGAAACCACGTCTGAAAGGGAAAGCACAGGTCACTGAGATATGATGCTGCCTGACATCAACACAGTCATGCATGAAGTTATATACATTGTACGTAGAAAAATGTATGCTGCATTTAAATGTATGTAAATCTATCTATCTGCATTAGTGTGGGTGTATGTAAATGTGTGTGTGTTTTTGTGTCTCTCTATATATTATAAGTATATTATGTATATATATACAATTTTTATATCACTCAATAAAACAAATATGTTATGTATCAACAATATTAATCTGTAGCAGAATATGAGCTAAAATTGCATATGCAGTGGAAAAGGGAAACTGCATAACTTAAATTGTTCATTGTTCAACATTTATATATAGATAGATAGATAGATTTTTCTCTCTCTCTATATACACATATATATATATAAATATATATTCACAATGATCTCATGCACATAAAATTATGTGTATCTGTATATACATATATTTCTACAAAGATGTAAATGCAGAAAAATATTATTGTTTATATATGACATCATTGTGAATATATTATATAACATTATATGGTGATTTATAATAAACGGGAAATAGATAGATGATAGACATCAAATTTCAAATTATATCATGTCTTTTATTTTTTTTTTGTGTGTAATATAAAATGCATGTAGGATACAAATCAGGATAAATAAGATATAGATGCTGTTGGTAGAAAAAAAAGGAAAGAAATAGAGAGAGAAAGAAAAATATGATAGATTGATAATAAATATATATACTTACATATACATACATATGTATATATACATATATATGCATATACATATATCATATCTATATATAATATATAGATATGATAGATAATATTTATGATAGATAGATAGATGTGATAGATAATGTATCTAATAAATAGATATGATAGACAGATATGATAGATAATATTGATTGCAAATAAAAGGAATACATTCTGCATTAAAGAATATAATTATTTGATGTGTTACCCGGTAAAGTGGATTTCCATAGGTGGGTTGGCTGGCTTTGATCCTTGGCACAGTAAACCTGCCCATTCCAGCCATTTGTAATAGCCCAGGGTTGGTAGCTATCCATTGACAGTAATGGTTCATGCCTCGGTTCACCAGGTGCCCCAATGGTGGACACTACAGGCATATCCAGATAGCCTGGTACTGGCTGGTAAGGGGCTGTGGCATATCCCTGGTAAAAAGCAAACTCCTTGGCCCTAGAAGGAAAGTCTTCTCCAGCAGAGACTGATGTCTCCATATACTTGTCTGCAAAGGAGGAGGGCTGCGAGCAGGACTTGATGGTGCTGTGATGGCTCATTCTACAGGGGTAATAGCTGCTGCCAAAGTAGCCATAGGGCAGGCTGGCACTAGAGGAGCTCTGCACCGCAGAGCAGGGGCTGCACTGCTTGCCAGACTCCGCGATGCCCGACACTGGCACCTCACTGGAGGAGTAGGCACCGCTGGGGGCCAGAGATGCGGCAGCCGGGTGCCCCATCAGGTTCCTGCATTGGTTCGCTGCGAAGTTGCTGCCTGCGAATCCTTCCATGTTCTTATTAATATCATCCAAGCTGTTGTCGTAGAGGAACATGAGCGGCTCGGGCCAGCGGGGATGGAGCAGCACGGAGGCTGTCATAGCCCGGGCAGCTCCTCATTAAAAGCCCCAAAGACTGAGCAGAACACATTACAGCTCTGTGAGTGTAGCCTCAGCCTGGCTCAGCACGCCCGCTCATTGGCCCGGGCGGGTCACGTGATATGCAAAGCAGCTGCCAGACCCCAGAGCTGAGCTGCAGATAATTTACTTTTTTTCCTCCTTTCTTCTTCCTCTTCCCTTATATAAGTCAGCATTCAGTGCATCATCAATCCAGGCCCATATATGTATATATAGATAGATTTTTTAGACTATCGTGCAATGTTTTAATACATGATCCATTCTACAACTTTTGCACTTATCTTTCCACACGCAGGGAGGGCACCCTATGGTTATAAAATATTGCCATGGCATCATTCCTCTGCGCTCATCATTTTATTACATTAATGCGTATATAATAACAATAATAAAACATGTCATCCAAATATAACACGCAATCCAACTTAATATATAGATGATGTGTTTATAGGGAGGAAACCCCCCAAAATATGTCACCATAACATACAGACAGGTAAGAGAAGTAGAAATATTAAAAATTCAATTTAAAAACAAACAGCCTTTTTTTTACAATGAAAATAAGAGGTTAATGGAGAAATTAGATTGAATGAGTTCAGGAAAAGCTAAAAAAAGACAACAACTAAAAAACAAGAAAATATGTCTCAACAAAAATATTGAGGTAATTAAACAGAATAGAAAAGGATAGTAGAATTATCGCTTTGTATATGTGATCAAACATACATATGATATATATATATATATATATATATATATATATATATATATATATATGAATACATACAAACGCATATATACATGCACATAACACACACACACACACACACACACACACACACACACACACACACACACACACACACACACACACACACACACACACACACACACACACATATATATTCTCATGTACACAGACACACACACACATATATATATATATGCACACACACACACACACACACACACACACACACACACACACACACACTGTCTATCTGTCTATCTATCTATCTATCTATCTATCTATCTGTCTGTCTGTCTGTCTGTCTGTCTATCTATCTATCTATCTATCTATCTATCTATCTATCTATCTATCTATCTATTTATCTTCGTATCTATTCCTGCAAAACTACAACAGTACACCTTGCATTCCCTTGAAATGAATTGGGCAGATTGATTGCACTGAATCACTGTATATTGATATCTATTTCGATTCAGATCCTTGCACAGAAAATGTAAAATAATATTCAAAAATTAAGTCGGCCTATTATTACTATGACACATTTTCTATAAAAACAAATCTACTGGTTGGCTGCACACAATGAGGTGACTATGAGACACTACATGATAGCTGGGAGACACTGAGGATCTCTCCGAGCACTAAGCTAATGTACCAGACACCCAGTATACACAGCACTGAGCACAGGGCAACTGTGCATAAGTGCTGAGCAGGGACACAAGCCAAGGTCAAGTTGAAAGTGCTTGTCTAGCCAAAAGTGCTCTGCCAATTAAGCCCTGGAGTCTCTTACTACCAGAAGAAGCCGTGTCCACCGAGGTCATGTACTAAAACCTCTTATATGTGATGGCGCACGGTGTGGTCATCATGTCCTAAAGTAGCAAAATACGTTCATTCATCATCACAACCCATTGAGCTGCACTTCACAAAAAGAAAAATAAGATATAGAATCATTCTCTATATTTTATTTCTGACATGTTAAATATATGTACATACACCTATACAAAACACACACACACACACACCCACCCACACCCACCCACACCCACACCCACACACACACACACACATATATATAGTATATATATGTACACACTCGTATATATAAACTATAAATACATATATAAAGTATATACGCATATATGTAATTATATATACGCGCACGTGTACATATTTGTATACACACATCATACACACACATATATACGATATATATTAAGCATATAGCTATAGATATAGATACACACATACATATATATGTACATATGTATGCACACATATGTGTGTATATTTTACAAATATACATTTGTTTTCCTAAACATCTGAGTGAAAAGCATTGGGAAACTGAAATTTCCGTACCTGATACATTTAACAATTTGATTTGTCATTTATTGTAAATTCCAATCTACAGAAAATATGACTGGCGGACATAGAAAGACAAGCCCTACTCGGATAATGATTACCATATTCAATGAGATCATTTCTTCCCAGGGAAGTCATTAGTAACAGAGTTATGTAATGAGCAGCTGGTAAACTTTTGATATACAAACAAATATACAATTAGCACTTTTCCATTTTTTGCACATGTCTGTGAAAAATGGAAATGTTTTCACATTATTTAAAGAATTTTTTTATTGACCAATTAAAAGACATCTTGTCACTACTTATACTTTATACTGACTATATTTCATGTCATAGTCATGGTTATTGATATTATTAGTAACAACTAAAGCAACAAAACTATTATCTATCTATCTGTATTTTGTCTTTGGGCAGCTAATTATACTACTACTAATAATAATAATAATCATGAGCAGCATTATATTTGCATACAGTGATAACGTTTGTCATTGAATGATATATAAGTATATCAAATAATAAATCCTCAATGCAATCCTATAACATAAATACAATAAGTGTATGAGACTCTTCCCACACAATGTGTAGATTTTGTTGTTTTAAATGTTCATTTGCTCCAACATTTAGCAGCATGCATTAAGCAACTATGCCAAATCATATGCCCTTGACTGGCTGATTAATTAAAATGTATCTTTAGGTCATAGCATATTATATAGGCCATTTATGATATCCTTGTGTAAGCAGAGTTCTCCATAATATTGTGCTGCGAGGTATTCCGTAAGGTAAAGAATATAATTAATGAAGGGGGGGAAATCTCTTTGCTTTGTACAAATGGTGTCTACACACGAGGTAATTAAACAGTGTGACACTTCCCCGTTGCCCCAGACCAGAGATTCCCACTAATATGTGTCTCTCCTTGTAGACAGCCTGCAAAACACTGGCTGCTGTGCCTGGAGCTGTACTGGTACCAGTCCGGCATCTGTGCAAAAGACACAAGGTAAAACTTTAATATACATCTTTACTAGAAATAAATATATTCACTGTACAAAATCATGGGCTTTCCATAGACAATAGAAAAATAGCATAGTTATAGTAACTGACTATTTCGAGGTGTATTAATATATATATATACATCTCGAAATAGTCAGTATATATACATACATACACATATTTTATATACAACTATCTATTTGTCTATCTGTATGTAATACATATATAAATATTTATATATCTATTTATATCTCTGTATATATGAAGATAGATAAATAGATATTTTACACTGATTGAAACATTTGTCAGGAATTATTCTGATCTTTCTTTCTTTTTTTCTTTCTCATCTTTTTTTTTTTCTGCCCATTTCTTATCTTCTTTCTTTTTTTTTCTGTCCCTTTATCTTTTTTTCTGCCCCTTTTCTTATCTTTCATTCTTTCTTCCTTCCTTTCTTTCTTTCTTTCCTTCTTTCTTTCCCTTTCTTATCTTTCTTTATTTTCTCCTGTCTAATCTATCTATCTATCTATCTATCTATCTATCTATCTATCTATCTATCTATCTATCTATCTATCTATCTATCTATCTATCTATCTATCTATCTCCTTCTCAGTCCTGCAAAGCACACCCATTCATTCCTCTGAAGTTCAAGTTTAACAGCCATGTTTTGTCTTACCCCTGGTGTAAGGAAGTGGTTTTCTTCAAAGGCTTTTCTCCTGCTCTGCAATTTGGGACCCTTTGCTTTGTCTGGCCTGAGACGTTAGTGTTTTTGACTAGGATGGCTGGATACCTTTTGGAAACAAAGGGCTGGGGGATCAGGACTGAAAGAATGTGGTATGGTTGAGTAATTATTGTCCCACTAGATGTTATCAAGTGAATTCCCATTTAGATAATACTAATTGTACATTAATACTTGCTACACAAGAAAATTATGATCTGACAGCTGCCATTAAATGATTACATACAAATATGAGACCCACAAAGGCAAACTTTTAGACAGAAGTTTAGATTTTAGTGGAATTTTTCACTATGTGATATTCATATTCCTATACTATCAGATATTGCCCATGTTTCTGTAGGTATCAGGCATTGACTTTTTTTTATATATATATATAATAAGCATCATAATGTCTTCCTGACACAACAATGCACTTTAAAATCCCAAACTGAGATCAGGCTGAGAAAGGAAAGGGTCAATTAGATTCAATTCTTTTACCTTCATCCTTCCATTCAAGCAATTCCTTCAATATAAAAAAGCTGTATAAAGCATCCAGACTTTTAATGGGTTTTAATGTAATTTAAGGCAGAGAAGTGCTTTTAAAATATCAGTAACCAACCATTTCTTTGTGTTCAAGGGCTGCAGCTACCTGATCTAGAATGCTGCAGCCCACATTTCGTGTCAAGGGTCTCACCATTAGAAGGAACTGGCACACAACCTTATTTTTAGCTATGGTTATCTAATTTCTGCATACACCAGATAGGATTTTGATGCTTCAGCACTAAGTTCTATGTCACATGATTTTGGGATTTTGGCTGGAAACCTTACCCTAATTTCAGTTCAATTTATGGAAAGGTGTGATATATTTATATAGTTAAAGATGTATGCACACACACAGACATACTATAGTATGTAATAATTCCTACATATGGCGGTCACAATGGAATCTCCTTTATATTAATGTGTTATTATTATCATTCAGCTTATTCACTAGTAGTTTTATTTACTGATCACACAATTTCAGGACTCTGCTCTTTTATATTATGGAGTCATACTTGGCATAAATATTAATGATAATATTTCTGTTATTCCTTTATAACCTCATCAATTTATTAAATCACTTAATAACAAGACAAACAATCTAGCTTTGGCTTTGCTGTGGTTTTCAAAATCATTAAATAGGGGAAATAACTGAATATATTTACAATGGGTAAACAAGTCATAATAATAATAATAACTGTGTATAGAAAACACACGAGGAATCATAAGTTCTGTATCACTGAGAATAACAATATATAGCATTAGCAAGCAAATGACAGGGCTGTAAAATACTATGAGTTTGTATGTTTCAGGGAAACCTTGTGTATATAGTATATAGTGTAAATATCTAACTAGAAAAGGGATCAATCATTTGTGTTAACTTGCTCAGAATAATCCCTTTGCATTAATTAGAAATAAATGAAACATCCAGAGAACAACACTATTATTTGCTCCCTCAATATTTAAACTAATCCGTGTGTGTGACCTGCTCAGATAGGGAAGGGAGATGTGACAGCTTCTCCTACCTACATATTGTGCATGTGTGAGGCCTACACATCATTCATCCACAATGGGCTCAAGGAAGACCATGAGGCATCAACTATCTCATAACTGCTATGAGTATGAGTCACCGTCTCTGGGCATTTCCTCTGTGCGATCCTCTGCTCTGCGAACAAAAGAATACTTTTCCAAGAGAGGAAACAGTATATAGATAGCCTGATATTACCTAGGCTGGGGCCCGTCAATGGCACCTAATGCAGAAGATCATATAGTCACAGTGCACACAGTGCACTCAGCAGTTGCTTCTTCTGGAAAAGGGTAAGCAGTGTCATCATCTATGTTCTGCTCCATACTGATCATAGGCATTGTAGAACTAGTGCAGTTGCCTAAACTTTCCACTAGATGTCTTCACAGATAATAGTATTAAATTGATTGTGTAATTAGCAGATTGGGACTTTAATATGGTGATAATGCTTTTTTTCCAATAATCTTTTCCTATAGACACTACATTCTGTCATGAAAGTTGCTGAAATGTACAAGATATAGCGATATATGGTATTTAGAAGGATGCAAGCTCTGTTATCACATACTATGTGCTTAAATAGCACTGCCTGCTGCATACTCCTTTTGGATTAATGTTTAATCTGCTCAAGTCAGGGACACTCTGCTTGTAAATGCATCAACTTTGACATTCATTCTATTTTACTACTGAGGAGAGTTCAAGGTTTTGCTTTCCAGCTAAATTCAACATTTTTGTCTGCCATTAGGGAAAGACACAAGTGTATGAACATACACATTAAATAATAAAACGCAGGGACATCTATCTATCTATCTATCTATCTATCTATCTATCTATCTATCTATCTATCTAACTATCTATCTGTCCTCTATCTATTATCTATCTATCTATCTATCTATCTATCTATCTATCTATCTATCTATCTATCTATCTATCTATCTATAATCTATCTATATATTATTTCTCTATCTATATATTATCTATCTATCTATCTATTATTTATCTATCTATCTAATTTCAAGCAGAAGATGGTGGTTGCTATCAGATATACTTTGATCATTGGCCTTCCTACAAATACATAATTAAGGATTGCAGCGCTCCTGCATTATTCCAGTTAGTATAGATTATTCACCCATATGCCATAGGATCTATTTTTATATGATAAAATAATTAACCAGAAAGACATTTTAAGGCCTGTTCACATCACTCTAATAGTGCTTCATGCTTTTTTTTTCCCCACTGAACTTGATACATAGAAAGCTTACCGTTTTTAACAGCATGGGTTTAGAAAACTTGTAATATTGGATCCTGATACAAATGGTGACAACTATATTAAGAATATTTTTTACACCTCATATCAATGATTGAGATGCATTAATATTGTTTAGAGAACATACCTGTCAGAGTAACCAGGGAGAGCTGTCACCAACCTGTTCTCTAAGGGAATAATGACATCTCAGAATCCATTACGAACCAAAAGTGGCAAAAACGCCCGTTTTTTTTATATAACTAATACAAAGTTTTTCTGTCCTTTGGGGTTTGTGTCTATTTAAATCAATGGGAGGATCAGATGGAAAGGATATGTCTCTGTAACCAGATAACCCAGACTGATCGGAATCGCTCTTTCTATTATTACTTTTGAGTGACAGCCATTTTAAGGGATTAAATATCTAATGAATTAAAAATATAATTTGCTAATAATGTTTATCCATATATTATATATCCTTTATCTATATAAAATATAGTTATATTATATTTATATACACACATATCTATCTATCTATCTATCTATCTATCTATCTATCTATCTATCTATTTATCTATCTATCATCATAAAAAAAAACAATTGAAACTACCTCCGTTAATATTTATTTACTTTTTACATTCTTATTCTGCATGGAGCGATAGAGACAATGCCTTGCACCCTCCACAAATGCTATAACTGAGTTAATCTTTACATGCAATTACTGGAATTACAGAAAATATAATGGAGTACAGAAAGGAAGACGTCACTACTAAAATCTTCAAAAATATGATAAATAAAATCAGAAAATTCAGTAAACAAATGCATTAATAAACTACAACATTATGTATCAGAATTACAGTAAAGAAGTTCATAGTTCTACACATATATCTAAATAAATTCCTAATGACGCGACATGGATCTGTGGTCCATGAAAATACATCTGGATGTCTCCTAAGAAACTCTATTTATAAATCACAATAATTGTAAGGGTTAAATATTTCATAGAGTTCAATCTATCTATCTATCTATCTATCTATCTATTATCTGTATATTTATTTTTTATCTATCTATTTATTATATATATACCTACCTATTATCTATCTATCTATCTATTATCTATCTATCTATCTATCTATCTATCTATCTACCTATCTATTATCTGTCTATCTATTATTTATCTATCTATTTATTATATATATATATACCTACCTATTATCTATCTATTATCTATCTATTATCTATCTATCTATTATCTGTCTATCTATTATTTATCTATCTATTTATTATATATATATACCTACCTATTATCTATCTATCTATCTATCTATTATCTGTCTATCTATTATTTATCTATCTATTATATATATATACCTACCTATTATCTATCTATCTATCTATCTATCTATTTATCTATCTACGATCTTTAATCTTTCTAGGATATGCTATGGACATACAGTTGTGTAGATAATCTGCTTTATATTAGATGTTGGGTGACAGTAATGTTATTATTAATAAAATGCATTATTTATCTTAAGATGACCTATGTGGGTATCAATTTCTATTCATCCTATAGTAATTACGAAGCCGAGAAACAGTTCAAACTGATTAAGATACAGGTGATGATATAGGCATGCCAGTAAATACATGACCTGGCTCAGCTCTGCACCTCATATCTCTCTGCTGTTAAGTAGACGAAGAAGACATCTATCTGATGGTACATATGTGTCTACAGAACTTAGCTCCTTCATATTTGACCTATTTTTTGTGGAGTTTCCCTGGTAGCACATTATTTATTTTTAAATGGAGAACAGATATTTCTTGTTTGGCAACTTTTAAGATAGAAGATTAGATCTCATTCTCCTTAACCATGTCACTGTAACCCGAGCATCTCTTTGGGAAGGTCACATTGCTCACCGTTAATATTTCCAAATGTAGTAACCTATTGTAAATAACCAAAGTCACCAGAATGTCCCAAACCTGTGTCACTCTGTACCAATCATTCTGCTTCTCAAGATTGACTGAGGTTGTATGGATCATAATCCTTTTTTATTAATAAAAAGCTGAATCTGGATGACCAGCTATAAGTATAACCACTGGTTTGTAAATGGGGGAACAATGATAATACATATTAATACATAAATATTACACATTAAAACATATACACATAATACATAGATAAATAACACATGATCAATACAAATAACAAAACACTCTATTCATATTATACATCGTAATTAAATGTACAATTGTGTAGACTTTGAAGATTTCTGTGCTCCTTAACTTCATCATCAGTGATAATAAGTACACAGAGGAGTATATTTTATTCTATTCTATATTTTTCATTAATTTTGATAGTTTTGGTCATATATGAAATGTGGTGAAATACAACAATGGAGTAAATTAGTTCCAAAACCTGGCAATCTGCTAGTTTGTCATATTTGACAGAATATGCCTTTACATCAGATACAAATAACTTTGGCATTATTTCACACAGGGACATGGGTAAACAGTCCCTCTATGGTCCCTTTATGGTGAAATATGTAATATTTTTTGACAACATAAAATGTTATTTTGAAAATTCAGCTTTTATTATCATAATCACATTTTTTTCCCCAATAAGGTTAAATCTTCATGTCTACAATACACAGTCTGGTTAGAAACTTTCACACTTGTGTTTATATTTTTGTTTGCATGTTTTCTTTGTGCAAAACTCATTCAAAGTAAGAATTTAACTGGTTTCTAAAAATAAAAATAAAAATACCGATAAAAACTGACATGTTAACAGCATTTTAGATTTAATCCTATTTTTTAAAACTCCAAATTGCATGAGATATTTTTGTTTACATTTCTTATATTTACATTTATATTTTTGCAAAATAAACAAACAAACAAACCAATGAACAATTACAGATCAAACAGATTTATTTTGTTTCTAGGAAACTTAGGCCTTAAGCACATTACCTTGTGGGTAATAGTTTACTATACAGAGCTAAACAGACATGAAATGTACAGTGGATGGTTTTGTCTTCATCTAGCTCAGTATTTATATTAGTATTTTGTACTGTTCTTTCGCATCTGTTCATTTTAATCAATACTTTTTCACATAAACTCAAATACAAGTAAATATTTCCGAAGATCATTCAAACAAGTGTAAATTTGATATAGTTATGAGATGCCTTCTTTTCATCTGTCATTGAATTCTATAAACAGATTTTTGCTTTCATACCTCACTCATATACTGATTTATGTGAACAATATATACTGCTGTTGAAACACATGCATTACTCAGATATAAAAGAAAAAATGTGCATGAGGCCTTATCTTATGCTACCTGCATTGGCCAAAAAATGCCACTATGAACAGTATCAATGCTTTTTCACTTTGGGGGGCAATTTTGCTTATTTAAATACATGTAATTGGAGCTAAAATCGCTTTTGGAATTGGGTTAAGGTAAAAAAAAAAAATGCAATGCTTGTTTTCTATAGCCTCTGTGTTGCTAAAGTGCTGGCGGAAAAATGAGTTAACTGAGAATCAGCTTGTTATGATGGTATGATGGGACACATGTAACTCCTTTATCTATCTTTTTCTGAGCTCCTCTCAGCTGATTTATGACCAGAGTTCACCTTAAGTTTGAATGTGTAGGTAAAGAGAGTCTTTAACTTCCCCCACACAAAATTGAATGAAACCCAATAGCAAAAATTTTTTTTTTTGTATTTCGTGAAAAAAAAAAAAAAAAAATCCCTGATTGAATTTATGTATTTTGAATGGGATCCATCAAATTATTCTCATCTTTATGTTTTTTTTTTTTCACAACACATTTGAAAAAATATAATGTAAGCATTAATAACAAAGCCTTCATAAGGATATAAATATTATTGTTCAGCCCCAAAAAGTATGCTTTTAACACAAGCACAATAGTATAAATGTATTATGATGTATATGAAATAATAATAATAATGATGATGTATTTATACAGTATTTTTTATGACTCCATAGAAATGGATTTCCAGAAAAAATGCACAATTATAGTAAAATAAATGCTAAAATAGCTATAAACATTTTATCCAATAGTATTTTTTTCATTGCAGCTAAAGAAGTTAAAAATAATATAAAAGAAAGTAAAAACTGATAAAGCAGATGAAGTACAAAAATTCGAAAGATAAATAAGCATAGTAACTCATAGTACAAGCATATGAACAATAGTCCTATCAACATGATCTGCTTTGTGCATAAATAATCAATTAGCTAATCAATAGATACAACATGCCTCTTACAGAGGCTACGTTTACATAAGCGTTTTTCTTTTTTGTCTACGTGTTCTCTGTGTGATAAACGGACAGCACAAGGACAGCACAGGGACAGCACAGGGACAGCACAGGGACAGCACAGGGACAGCACAAGGACAGCACAGGGACAGCACAAGGACAGCACAAGGACAGCACAGGGACAGCACAAGGACAGCACAGGGACAGCACAGGGACAGCACAAGGACAGCACAGGGACAGCACAGGGACAGCACAAGGACAGCACAGGGACAGCACAAGGACAACACAGAGACACATGTGAATCAATGTGCTAGTTCTCACAAATGCTTTCCTACAAGGATTGCTAGACTGTGCCCCCAAAAAAATTGGATCAGGTTATTCCCCTTGAAGAAGGTGCTGTGAGCACCGAAACGTGCGTAGGGGCACAGAACCAGGTGGTGTGGCACATAGGGAAGGTAATTATCATGCTGACATTGTGACTATTCATGACTATCTGTCTTTGCTATCACTTGCATGTAATTACAGGGATGACAGGTGATTTGTACATATATTTCCTATGTCACAGGTGGTGTCTCAGCGATATGATCTCAATATCCATAATTGAACCTGAAGACAAGGATGTATACTAGAGATCCTTTTGCTTGACTCCACATGCAATTATGGAAACTACTTATATAGAAATTCATTTACATTACTGATCTGCGCCCTTCTTCCTAGTTGGTCCCGGCATCGCATTTATTGTGAGCCTATATCTAAAATTTTGTATTAATATCAAGGAGGAATTGTTCCCTTTGGGTCATTGCTATTGCGCACATCCCTCTTTTTAATAGATGTTTGTATGTTTATTGCTTAATAAACTGATATTTCTATTTTTCATGACAAATTGTTTGTATCTTTTTATGACTCAATGGTGCTTTGTAGGATTTATATCTGAGTCTTGATCAATATTAAATTGTGCTGCCCAGAATTTCTTTTCTTTCTAAACATTTTATCCAATAGTATTTTTTCATTGCAGTTAAAGAAGATGCAAATAATATAAAAGAAAGTAAAACCTGATAAAGCAGATGAAGTGCAAAAATTCTAAAGATAAATAAGCATAGTATAAGCATATGAACAATCGTCCTATCAACATGATCTGTTTATCAATTAGCTAATCAATAGATACAACATGCCTCTTACAGAGGCTACGTTTAAATTTTTCTTTTTTGTCTATGTGTTCTCTGTGTGATAAATGGACAGCACAGGGACAGCACAGGGACAGCACAAAGACAGCACAGGGACAGCACAGGGACAGCACAGGGACAGCACGGGGACAGCACAGGGACAGCACAAGGACAGCACAGGGACAGCACAAGGATAGCACAGGGACAGCACAAGGATAGCACAGAGACACATGTTAGACTGTGCCCAAAAAAAAATTGCAACATACACTAGTCTCTTCCATTTTTCAGATTAGACTTGGACATTGAATTCAATGAGTAAATTACAAAAAATAAATAAAACAATGTCATACTGACACCGTCCATATTGCTCCATTTTTAATTAAGTCATAGCAGTGAATACATAACAAATTAAATTGGGCCTTTTAATATTTTTTTTAATGTTAAAAAAGGCTATTATGTAGATTACATAGAAGTAGGATAAAAGGACGCGTAGACCACAACATGGATGAAATGTCGTCCGTTTTTCTGGATGTAAAAACGGCTGATGTTTAATACACTCGTACAAACCATACACTTAACCACTGGAATATTTAGATATAAAGGCTACAACAAATCTATTTTTTTTAAAATAATAATTAAGGGAAGGGGGTCGGTGGTACCGGCCTTCATTAAAGAGACCGGACTACGTATGCAGACTTATTTTTAAGGCAAGACTTCATGGGAAACAAATACACAAAGTAATTAATAAATATGGCATATATTGCTTCCAAACATGCTTTTTTTTACTTTTTATTTGCCTGAATTCTTCATGTTGTTAATTTTTTTCATGTTTTTTTTATAAAACGTCTAAAAGCGTATAATGTAGAGAATAATATACACATTATTTACATGTCTGTGATAATATAAAGAAATTTAAATTCATTTATATTTTTATTGAACTTAGATCTCTTTAATATCTCTTTGGATGTGTAGTGACCAGTATTTTTTTTTGTTACTTTTGCCTCTTTTTGTTCTATATTTTATGTTATCAGCATAACTAAATGAGGCCTTGTTCGCTGAAGTTAACATTTATATATTAGCACATTTAAGTTATGTGAAAGCACGTTCTGGGGCAATTTCACGAAACAAATTAATTTTATATTTACATTTTTTTAATTTTTAGCTGGTCATGAAAAAAAAGCCAAACTTTAGTAAAATAGTAGTTATTATGGTTCTAGGTATACCACATATGTGTTTATTTATTAACTTTTTATAATGGCTTTTTAACATTTGCTTTTCTCTTGTTTTATTTGTTTCCTATTTACACTATTTATAAACTTTTACTTTTGATCTCACTCTCTCTTTATTTTTTTTTAAACCATAATGTACTGGCCTATCTCTAAATACCAGTACCACAGTACAATATGTCAGTGCAAAGTATATCTGGGAATAACATTTAATTAATTATTATGAACATATCTTAGTATCACCTGGAAGGCCCTCTAATGGACTCATTATGATGTCAACCTTGAGTTTGATAATTAAAAATCATAGAACGTAATTCTATTTGACGACTGTGATAATTATTATTCGAGGCTTCTCTAATGCTGACCAATGTAATATGCATGGAGCTGGTTGCACAGATACAACTACGGATCCAGGACATGCATGTATGCCATGATGCAGGAAATTAGTCTAGCTTTTGACATATGTGTATGTCTAGAATACAGTAGAATGGGAGAATAACGTAATATTCCTGGGCACTAGCATTTTTCACAATTTTTTTTATGATCTTGCAGTTTAGTACAGTTCACCTTTCATGTTTTCAAATTCCTAATTGTACTGGCCTTGTAGCATTACTGAAAAAAATCTATCGCACTTGGTCATTGATCTAATACCATGTCATATCCAGTAAATCACAAATTAAGCACACATAAGGTTTTATCTGCTCTCAAGAAAGGTACAGCCTGGTATCAAATTCATATAAAAAGTGTTGTAAAGGCATAGTTATAAGTAGATTAAAAAGGGACAGATCTGATTACATTGTGTGCACTATCAAGACAAGAATGGACACAGGAAACATAAAAAAAATATTATTAAGGTCTCAGAATGACTAAAAAGGTAACACTCTCAGCAATACGAGCAGCTTGCATTATGACCCCAAGTCTTTCAAAGCTTTCTTCCTCCTCATCTCATCCCGACAAGCCAACAATAGCTGGGAAGCCCCCTCAGCCAATAAATGGCTGGGGCAGGTCACTGAGTTGGCCAGAAACTGTCTGAGTGGCCATTTATGGTGCATTAAGGTCAAACCAGATAATCGGGGCTATTAAGGACCGATAGGCTTTGTGAACTGTGGAGCATCAATGAGATTGAGTATTACTTCTTTCATATTTTCAAAGCCAGGATAATCAATTCAATAATATTTTCTTAAAATATTTTCACATTGCCAATCAATACAACCATGTAGCACCACTATAAACTTATCCTAACATTGCAAAATTTATATAACCATATAGTGTAAACTGAAGCATCCAAATAATACACCCACGATGCGCACATAATACCACTTCAGAGCTCCCAAATATTATGTTATTTCGAAAACAACTTAATGTTTCCATGTACTACCTGCATAATTCTGTAAGACAAACAATACCATCACATATTTATACTCTCAGCTGATTTTTGCTACCTCATCTGAGAGCATCATAATGTACGCAAAGAGAAGTTGAATCTAATGAGGTATCACTTAGTTTACTGGGTGCAGCAGTTGTGACATAATCAGAGCTTTTAGATTTAGCAATACAGCGGAGCTGAGGAAGCTAACCCCACCCACACCAGGCTCTCCATATACAATGTATATAGACAGTGAGCTGCTTATCGCAGGAGGGTCTATCTATCTATCTATCTATCTATCTATCTATCTATCTATCTATCTATCTCTTATATAAGGTATGTGCATATATAATGTGTGTATATACTGTATGTATACATTGTGAGAGGGTAAATATGAATGTTATGCACATATAATGAACTCATATGTGTTTATATGTATTTACACTTAGCAAAGACTAGTTCCAGCAGACTGAGCCAATCAGATTTTGTATGTAATTTTGTAATGGTTGCACTAAAACCACGTTACTGTCAGGCATACTAGATGTTTCCCTGTAGGGTAAAAATTAGCAGACAGTTTTACACCAATGTGAAAATTCCTACTTTCTCAAGACCATCAGTCAGTGTGTAGAACTGTAGCAAGATCCCGAGTGTCTATCGTGCCCTGCTGAAAGGTTAGGTACTAGAGATAACTGAATCTTTTGAAATTCAAGTTTGACAGGTTTGGTGAAATTTTCCCCAAAATTAAATTCCCTGCAAATCACAGGAACTCTAATTGCCCTGAAAAGATGTGTACGCTCTCCCATGACTATATCCAGCTCATTTCAATCTCTTTAATGCAAACACACTTAGTAATGTCAAAGTGACCTCACCATAGCAACATATTGCAACCAGGTAGCAACCAACAGCCCATTTATTAACACAGGATATTATTCTTTTTTTTCATGTTTATTTTTATTAAAACAGTCCAAAAAATAACCATCCTTAGTCATTTGTGAATAGGCCAACCATTCTGTGCAGAACACTGACTCAAACTGACAGTATCATTATCAGAGGTACTATTATTCTGCTGTGACTGATATGAGTAATGTGCTGGGATCAGAATTAATTTAGGGGTCTTGTTTGGGGTCTGAATTTTTTCATGTGTTTGTTCTGGAGTCTAAATTTAGCTAGGGTTCTGATCTGAGATGTAAATTCATTTAAGGGTCTGACCTGGAGTCTGAATTCATTTTGAAGTCTGATCTGGAGTATTGATTAGAATTACAAGAGGAAAATGACGATCAAATGATCCCCATAATTATAGGATATCGTATAAAAATAGAATCTTTATTGAAGTAGTATTAAAAAGGAATCACACGAGGTGAAAATAGAACCAGTGGCAACAAGCATGACGTGCAAATGACAGAAGGACACGCTGCTCATACATAGAGGATGTACAGGATTGATATATTATGCATATCATTATGTGTACAGCAAAACATAATATAGTCCACATGCTCACTACATTATAATTGGTGGACAGTTAATGCTATATAGAAAGGTAAAATTAATACAGACACTAATAATTAATACAATAGACCTTTGCTGTATACTGAATACATGCTGTAGTGAGACTGTGAGGTCACTGAACTCTCTGGGTGGGCGCGTGTCCACCCCAACGCGCGTTTCGGCGAACCTTTGCCAGGGGGCGGTGCAATAGTGAAACAAGCAGCTATTTACATGGGAGTCCACCAGTCAGGGCTGTGAGAGATTGGAGATGACGCACATCTCCCAGGCACTACATCAGGGGTCAGCAACTTTGGAACTGCAGCAGTTATAAAACCTCAACAGCCAGAATTTCCTGGCAAACACAGGCTGGGAGTTGTAGTCTCACAACAGCTGACATTCTGCAAGTTGCTGATCTATACCCAGCTTAATCCGCTATTGAGAATATACTTTAGGTATTGCTGCTGCCTATCAATGGCCTATAAATCTGCAGGATGTCCTAAAGCAGAGCCTTATAAGCGGCTAACATTCATACTCATAAAACTGTGCAATAGAGAAATATAAAAATCTAGAAGATCATATGAAAAAATACAAAAAAACTCTTAGCTTAATAGTAATGCCAATTAATATAGAAAATTACAGATAAAAAATATACAGTATATTATTGGTATTGCCTAGTGGAGAGCAACCTGAACTGTAAAGTTATCATGTTATTTAAACATAAAAAATGTTTGTATTATATAAAAGTAGTTGAACTTATGCACTTATCTACAGAATAAAATTCACGTGTCATACATGTCATGTCCCCAACACAGATGGACCCCACAGATGCACTATAGATAATTAATTTGGGGCCTCCTGCTACATATGCAGCATGTGAAGAAGGGACAGATTAGGCGATACTGGAGTTTGGATATTGTTTTACAATACCTCTCGTTACTTTTGCAATGTCTTCTGGATGTAAACTGTTGTTTAGGCACATTAAAGGGCTCAGAAGGTAAGGGCCATGATTTGGCATTTGAAGTATGGATTTTACAGTACTGATTTTAAACTGATTTCACTTTGTACAGGCTTGGAGATACCAGTAATAATAATATTAATAATCTATATTTTTATATAGCGTCAACATATTCTGCAGCACTTTACATACGTTATCATCACTGTCCCCATTGGGGCTCACAATCTAAATTCCCTACTAGTGTTGAGCGAGTATGTTCTATTAACCCTTTCGACGAGTATGCTTGGGCCGAGCTCCGAGTATTTATAGCTGCTCGGTGATATGGTTGAATCGCTCCCGTGTGCATGATTTGCGACTGTTTGACAGTTTTATTATATGTGAGGAATGTCTATTTCTTACACATTCCTCACATGTATTAAAACTGAACAAAACATACTCGCTCAACACTATTCCCTACCTGTATGTCTTTGGAGTGTGGGAGGAAACTCACGCAAACACGAGGAGAACATACAAACTCCTTGCAGATGTTGTCCTTTGTGGGATTTGAGCCCAGGACCCCAGCGCTGCAAGGCTGTGGTGCTAACCACTGAGCCACCATGCTGCCCAGTACAATAAAAAAAGTCCTAAGGGTTGTAGTTTAAAAAGAATTAGGTTATGGGAAGCTGTCATCAGGACTTACCCATTGAGGGTATTAGGAACGCTTTATCGGCCTACTGATACCGTCTTTAATGATGACTGTATTAGCCCTAAATGCTAAATGTATGTGTAAAATGAATTTTAAAGAGGTATTCCCATCTCCAAGATCCTATCCCAATATGTAGTAGGTGTAATATTAGTAAATACTTATAATTAAAAATGTAGTATAGTTCTTCAGATTTGCTATGTTGCTTACCTCATGTACAGGGCATTTCATTAGCTTAGGTATCCATGAACCTGGGCAGGAGTTTCAGGGTGTCAGAGACAGAAGAGATAAGTAATGGCCATAGTGGCAAAGTTGCTCCCCTAAGTGGATAAGGATGCGGAACCGAGTATGGGACTCTTACAAACTGAATTATAGTTCTGAGCTGGGATGTGGTGAAGTAAAGAGAAAAGGTGAAGATAGAGGACAAAGGAGAAATGAGGAAGGACTCCGTGTGCGGAAAATGTTGCTTATGGTAAAAGAAATGTTCATCAAGATATGTGCTCGCTATCTCCTGTATATACCGTATTTTGAGGAATATAAGACGCACTGGACCACAAGAAGCACCCAAAATTTTGGGGAAAAAATTAGGAATTAAAAAAAAAACAATATTGTGGTGCGTCTTATAGTCCAATTTTATGATTAGTTTCCGGAGGGCGGCGGAGGTGGAGCTGGGTCACAGGAGGCAGGGTCGCTGCTTCAGGAGTCCGGGGCGGCAGCAGTGCGGCGATGCTGTGGGCCCCGGGCTGGGAGGACGGTGTGTCCCAGCGGTGCGAGGCTACGGACCCTGGGCTCTCATAAGATATTGGCGCTGGTAAGCAGAGTCCTCTTCCCATTGATTTCCCTGCAATGGGCTTCAGGAAAATTGTCGCCAGAGGTGTCGCATGCGCAGATTGACATCTTGAGATACACAAGCCTCTCTTTGGCGGGTGCAAAGCAATGTTGCTAGAAAATAAGTTACTGAATTCTCTAAAACTTGCTAAGACCCTGCCCCAAACAGCTTTGAGGGTATCGGGAATATACCCCTACCTGGTTCACTCCTGCATCCAGAGGTCGATGAGTTGAGTTAATATCCACTGGAGTGTGGATTAGATGCCATGCAGACTATGAACTGCAGTCTGTAATAACTGACCAATTACAATGATCACCAGAATGGGGGCTCTGTGATAGATCAGTTGCTCAGTAACAAAATTGGTGGGAGGTGATGAGAGCTGACAATATTGTTATGTCATCTGCTGTTTTTACATTGTGACTGTTAGCCAAGCAGTAATAATATGTGCTGGTCGGCAGCTGATTGCTGTGTGTGCTGTACTATTATGGTGAAGTTCCTTAAGGGTGTATTGTCTATTTATTTCTAATATTTTATGAACTGCATAGGTTTCGTGTGTGTTAAGCAATCTCTATTTGTACTTTGATCCTAATGTTTTCATTATTTGTGTATAATTTTTGGTTTGTGATGTTTTGTGTAAAATTACTTAACGTATTGTCTTTCTCTCCTAGACTCCTGGCAATGAAAGAATCTGTGACATCTTTGCATTACCAATTCCATTTGCGTAAATTGACTATATCCAAAAACATAAAGGAGACATGCTAAGCTATTTGTGATGTTCTTTAGCCTGAATTCTTTCCAGAGCCATATGAAGAAATTTGGAGTGAGGTCTTTAACAGTTCCCAACTAATCCTCAACTTATGTTTTCCAAATGCGTTGGTGTCGTGGATGGAAAACATACATATTCCAAAACCTCTATACTAAAGTCCTGAAGTTTTTTATTACAATTATTTTTCATATGGTACTTATGGCTGATGCAAATTATACATTTCTAGAAGCCGACATGTGGATATTGTCAGAGTAATAACTTATATTTTCTATATAGTGCATAATTGTTCAAAAATTTTGTAGCAAAACCTTTGTAATATCCAACCCCAGATCATTAGCAAGAAAACAAAGGTCCGGCAGTGTCTTATGTTCTGGTGGTAACACAGTGTATGAGAACCTGTTGACGCCTTATTCTAAATAAGAGTTAAAATAAGACTTGTTGAATGCACATTTAAGATTTTTATTGGAAGTTGGCACATTGTTATCAAGGTTATCCAATTTGAAACGGAAATCAGTAGACAATGTTGTCAAGGCATGTGTTATTTTATACAACTTTATATATATAAAATTTCTTCATGCGTCTCAGGAGTATATTACCTCAGGGGCGAACATACCATTGATGCAATCTGTGTAGCCACTCAAGGGTCCAAGAGGTAAGGGGGGCCACTTCTACCTCTAAAACAGAAGGAATTGTGCATTATGATGAGTTATTGGACTACAAAGGCCCATATATTGCTCTGGAACAAGGGCCCTCTTCTGCCTATGTCTGCTCCTGTGTTACGTCTATTCTACAGCTTGCTGAAGGCCCAAGAATCAGAACAGCATGTGATGCGTGAAATGGACATATTGGATTGGCAAGACACATTGAACTAAATCAATAGTTAAATCAATAGTTACAAGCAAGTTACTTACCAGTCGACTTCCCCTCTGTGCCAGCACTGCCACTCTGGTGGTCTCCATTAGGTTTGGAAGTGATGACATTCTGACTATCAATCACCCGACTACTGAGGCCACTGAATGACTTCAATGGTCAGGTAACTGATGGACGGGATGTTACCACTAGTGTTGAGCGAATTTGTTCGGCATTTCATATTCGTGTTCGGGGTTCCGGCTTGTTCGAGCCAAAAATCAGCTGCGCTGTCACGCGGATGTTATCTGCATGTCAGCGTGGCAAATCAAGGATGTTCATGGGCGGAGCCGATTTTTTGGCGCGAACAAGCCGGAACCCCAAACACGGACCGAATTTGAAATGCCGAACAAATTCGCTCAACACTAGTTACCACTAATCAGTTACCTGATTGTTGCAGTCAATAATTGGTCTTAGCAGTAACATACCATAAATATACACTTATACAGTGATTGGCTGCAGTGGTCATGTGAATGATGAATGGGACGTCATCATTTCTAATCCTGGTGGGGTCAACCATAAAGGTGGCGCTGGAGCGATGGAAAATTTGAAGTTTAGATAATGCTTATTCCTTTATTAATAATGTACGTTTACGTTATTCTCTGGCAAATGTTCAAAGTTAAAAATGTTCCCAAAAATTTCCCATAAGAACACATTGAGTGTTTATCTTGCGTTATGTTTTTCACTTAAACGTTTTGATAGTGTTAGATTTAGAATGTTTTGTCAAAATATTTGAATTTCTGTCATTTGTTTAAAATTGTAATGGACCTATGTACTTATCAAATAACAACTTACAGCTATTGATTCAGTATATTGATTGGTTTTGAACTGTATCTTATCATGTAGTAAATAATTACTAAAAAGGTTGTCTGGTGAGATTTTTTTTTCTAAAAAAAGAAAAAAAAACAAAACAAAAAATAACAGTGAATGGCTGCAATACTGGCAAGGGGCTGAGCAGAGGGAAAATGAGTGAAGTGAGTATTTTTTTAACTTATTTGCAGGATTACAGAATTTTAGAGAATTTTATAAAGAAAAATATTGCTCCCCAGACAACCCCCTTAATCTTCTTGGTTTTAGATAGCACAGATGCCTTGTGGAGTCCATACTGGTATACATAAACAGGCCATTGCTTTTTGCCAGATTGAAGGGGTCCTAAACAAAGTTAGGCAGTAAATTTAGATATTATGATCAACAAGGTACATACAATATCATGGTAATGACATGTATACCAGTGAAATAAAAAAAACTTAAAGCACCACTCCAGCGTTTTTTTCTTTTTTTTCATTGCACCACTGGAGTGGTGCTTTACATGTAATTCCCCTGCCTCCTGTCTCATACTCACTTGCCGCCGTCTTCATTGTTTTCCATGGTTTCTCCCATCAGTCTCTGGCGAAAAGTGACCAGCCGGCAGCTCCAGTGTTTCATGGAGTGGCGGGGAGGTCACTTTTCAATACACGTCAATGGGAGCCTCGTTCCGGCCTTGTTACGGCTCTCATGGACTTGCATTGAGAGCTTGTGACGTAGATTCTGACTTCTGGCCAGTCAGTAGCTGCGATCACAAGATGGCGGGACCGGAGTGGTCCAGAAAAACGGTGAAGATGCCAGAGGTTGAGTATATGACCAGAGGCAGGTGACTTACATTTAAAGCGCCACTGCAGAGCTGAAAAACAAACGCTGGTGTTATGCTCTAAAGAAGGACTCCATTCTTTTCTTTTGCACATGTAAAGTTTACTCATATTCTTGATCCCCACTGTTTATTTATTTCATTCAATTACACTTACACCCACTCATTTCCCACACTTTCCTATAGTAAATTGGATCATCTGTTCTCCGGTTGGACAACCTGTCCAGCGCATATGCCAATGTGCAGACAGGACGTCAGGTGTGTGAGCCCGCTCCATACACCTTGTCCAGCTTTATGACTGAAATACATACATCATGGAGTATTAAGTGGTTAATATATAATTACAAAAATAGAAGATAATTATTCATTTAACTAAGTGTTTTCTTCTCTTTCTTGTGCACTCCAAACAGTAGGCCAACAAATAGGATAAAACTTCACTTTTATTATACAGTTTTCAATAAAACACTTTTCATGTGAAAAAAATGTACTCAGTTTTATTTAATTTGATGAGAAAAGAGAAAATTTGTAATTTTGTATAAAACCTGATACATACTGTATATTTCAATCCTATCAAAATAATACAACTGGTGCAGTGTTGCTGGAATTCAGTTATACCACTGCGAGTCTATAATAATTCCTCAGTATTCCCTTGTCCTTCTCGTGATATTGGATGGCGTGGACCTAACCTTTTCATACCATCATTGGCATAAAGTGAGTTCCCACCATAACAAGAGTAACCCTGGAGCCTAATCCCTATTCCCAGTCCTTGCATGAAAATAACTATGTTCTCTAATTCCTAC
Source organism: Phyllobates terribilis (assembly GCF_046119375.1). Lineage (NCBI taxonomy): Eukaryota > Metazoa > Chordata > Amphibia > Anura > Dendrobatidae > Phyllobates > Phyllobates terribilis. The sequence continues at coordinate 166,959,391 of NW_027362764.1, forward strand.
TCACTTCATCTATCTAAGAGCCTCTTTAGGGATAATAATGTCTTGGAATTGCAGGCTGAAAAAGTCCATCAGGCACATTAATAAATAAATAATTAGGCAATTAATGATAAATACATAAAAAATAATGTTACATTTACAAAAATACTATCTATACATGTTCATATTGTGAAAGTGAATATACATATGATATCATAGTAGAAATCACAGCAAAGTGCACACGTGTAAAAAAACCCATACAAATAATATATTAAAGTGCTCACCAAAAGCCAAGGAGGCAACATGAGGAATACGTAGTATGGTGTCGTACGAAGATATCCAATTAGGTTTGAACACCCACCAAAATCCAAGGCGCTATGTAGCACATAGGAGAATAGTCTGCCAAAGTGCACTATGCACGTATTTGGCAAAAAGTAGGAGGCAAAGAGTATTCAATCAATGAGGCATAAATAGGTGGAGATTTGAAATGTATCTGTCCAAAATAGTAAAGGCGTTATGTGGTCACAGAGATGATTACCATCTCATGACTAATGCATGTACAATAGTACTGTTGAAGATACAGTGGCCATATAGGTTAAGAAAAAAGTGCAAGAATTGTCCGGCTCATACGTTACAATTATAGTAGTCTTAACCATATAAAATAGAAAGCTGAGCCAGAATTATAAAGTGTGTGTACCATAAATGAATCGACCACAGCCATATAAAAAGGACAAGAATGAGGTGGGTCTATAAAGAAAAGCAAAATATAGGGGGAGCCCATGGGCCCTCAATAGCATAATGAAAAACAAATTTGGTAAGTAACTCAAAAATGGCTAAGGAAAAATATCACCTCCAGCACTGTATAATATAGACAGCACGCTAATATCACAGCACCAAACTAGGATGAAGCTGGGAGAATCTGAATACCAGTACACAACCAGTGTACGATTGAGGCAAAGGTCCATAACATCCAAAAATAATGAACAATTATGGTTTTAATCCAACACCCCTCACCCAAGAGATGGTGAACAAACCCAAGAAGGAGGGGACAAACTCTAAGGACAGTAATAGCTTACAAAGTTAGATATGAAAGTGTCCAGAGGTACCAGAAATGGCCACTGCAAGCATAAAACAAAAAACAAACCATTAATTATTGGACGTCTATACTTTTGGTCACATCACTACTTATCCATGTGACCAAATGTATAAAAAAAGAGAAAGAACAAATTACAGAAATATTAAGTTACAGCAAAAAAGTATTTCAGAAAGAAATTCATTGGTGTTGCTGAGTCTTCAATAATGAAACTCAATGTAGATATTCTTATCTGAAATAAACAGTTGAGAATTGAATGTTCGTAAATGGTATAAAACATAAGCAGGCATCAAGAATCATACAACATATAAGGGGCAAGGGCAAGCTCACATATGAAAAACCAATCAGTAACATAGAGTACGTCCTATTTTAAAATCTACATTAAAGCCACTTCCTATGCGGGAGGGAATTCATTATACAGTAGCAACCAAAAGTTTTTCATTTTTTTTAAAAGTGTGATTAGTTCTGTCTGGTTGTTGTGATGCTATTTTCATGGTGATTTTAGTAAACCGGAAGCAAATGTTTGTCAGCTTTAAGGACGAAAATTGTGTTTGACACTGTTTTATGTGTAAGTTTTCAATATTTGCTGGGCCAAATGTTTTGCATATTTTGTCATGTTTTTTTGTGTTTTTAAGTTAAAACATGGCAAAAGGAAAACCAAATTTATCACCAGATGTCAGGAAGCTTATTATTCTGAGAGTGAAGTCAGGCTAAAGCCAAAAAAGAGGAGCTATGGAATTCAACTGTTCTCAGAGTCAAGTGTCACGTATATTAAAGAAAGAAAAGAAGGTTATGGAACAGCTGACAAACCTAGAAGTGGATGACCACAGAAAACGTCCTCCAGAGTTGATCACATTATTAAGGAGAAGTCAGTTTCTGATGTCCATAAAAGTGCTGTACAGATTTCTCACGAAGTGAACGAAAAATATGGGATCAAAGTGAGTCGCCAAACTGTGGTGCAACAGCTAAGAGCAGTAGGGCTGAATGCACAAGTTCCAGTCAAGAAGCCTTTCATCTCTGCAAAGAACTGGAAGGTCCAACTTGAGTTTGCCAAAGAATACAGCTAATGGAAAGAGACAGATTGGTCTAAAGTGTTGTGGTCGGATGAATCCAAGTTAAATCTGTTCAGCAAGACAATGATCCTAAGCACACATCCAATTTAGTCAAAAAGCAATTTAGCCTATTGCAATGGCCAAGCCAATCACCTGATTTAAACCCTATTGAGCACCTTTGGGATGAGTTAGGGTAACGAGTTGGGGCCCTAGTGGCTTCAATGACCCATCCGTGTGGTGCAGCAATTAAAGCAAGAGGTTATGCTACAAAATACTAAGTTATGGCATTGTAAACAATTAATTACTCTCTATGTTGTGATCAATAAATAGGATATGCAAAACTTTTGGCAGTCAGTTTTCTTTAATTAAACTTATATTCAAAAGTATTTTGGTTAAAATTAAGGTCTTGCATGATGGCAACTTCAAGCACTTTCAATTCATCACCAGGAAAATGGCATCACAAAAACCAGATAGAAGAAATCACACTTTAAAAAAAATGCAAAACTTTTGGTCGCTACTGTATATCTGGGGTGGCAATTTGTGACATATATAGTCCATCATATCCCTGACATTAACTACAAAACCCTTGTCAGCCAGCAAGTTTAATGGTGAGACTGCTGCCATGGATCAACTATTGTTCAGGAGTCTCATGTTAGAGTGGTACAATAAAGACCCTTTCATTTGGTTCTTCATTTGGTTAATGTCAAGCTTTACTGCCATAAAAATGTATTAATAGCTGGTGGAAAGGTAGGTGGCGTGAAATAAACCTTTAACCACTTCGCGCCAGAGCCTGTTTTTGCCTTCGTGACCGGGCCAATTTTTTCAATTCTGACCACTGTCACTTTATGAGGTAATTACTCTGGAACGCTTCAACGGATCCCCCTGATTATGAGATTGTTTTTTTGTGACATATTGTACTTCATGATAGTGGTAAAATTTCTTTGATATCACTTGCGTTTGATTGTGAAAAAATCAGAAATTTGGCGAAAATTTTGCAATTTTCAAACTTTGAATTTTCATGCCCTTTAATCAGAGAGATATATCACACAAAATAGTTAATAAATAACATTGCCCACATGTCTACTTCACATCAGCACAATTTTGGAACCAAAATTTTTTTTTGTTAGGAAGCTATAAGGGTTAAAAGTTGACCAGCGATTTCTCATTTTTACAACAAAATTTACAAAAACATTTTTTTTAGGGACCACATCTTATTTGAAGTGACTTTGAGGAGCCTTTATGACAGAAAATACCCAAAAGTGATACCATTCTAAAAACTGCACCCCTCAAGGTGCTCAAAAACACATTCAAGAAGTTTATTAACCCTTCAGGTGCTTCACAGGAATTTTTGGAATGTGGAAGAAAACAATGAACATTTAACTTTTTTTCACAAAACTGCTACTTTAACCTCAAATTTTTAATTTTCACAGGGGCAGCCAGAAAAAATGGACCCCAAAATGTGTTGTGTAATTTCTCCTGAGCACGCTGATACCCCATATGTGGTGCAAAGCCACTGTTTGGGTGCACGGCATGGCTTGGAAGGTAAGGAGCGCCATTTGACTTTTGGAATGGAAATTTGACTGGAATGGATAGCGGACGCCATGTTGCATTTGGAGAGCCCCAGAGGTGTCTAAACAGAGGAAACCCCCAACAAGTGACCCCATTTTGGAAACTAGACTCCTCAAGGAACTTATCTAGATGTGTGGTGAGCACCTTGAACCCCCAGGGGCTTCACAGAATTTTATAATGTTGAAGTGTGAAAATAAAAAAACACATTTTTTAACACAAAACTGCTACTTTAGCCTCAAATTTTTAATTTTCACAAGGGCAGCCAGAAAAAATGGACCCCAAAATGTGTTGTGCAATTTCTCCTGAGCACGCTGATACCCCATATGTGGTGCAAAGCCACTGTTTGGGCGCACGGCATGGCTTGGAAGGTAAGGAGCGCCATTTGACTTTTGGAATGGAAATTTGACTGGAATGGATAGCGGACGCCATGTTGCATTTGGAGAGCCCCTGAGGTGCCTAAACAGAGGAAACCCCCAACAAGTGACCCCATTTTGGAAACTAGACCCCTCAAGGAACTTATCTAGATGTGTGGTGAGCACCTTGAACCCCCAGGGGCTTCACAGAATTTTATAATGTTGAAGTGTGAAAATAAAAAAACACATTTTTAACACAAAACTGCTACTTTAGCCTCAAATTTTTAATTTTCACAAGGGCAGCCAGAAAAAATGGACCCCAAAATGTGTTGTGCAATTTCTCCTGAGCATGCTGATACCCCATATGTGGTGCAAAGCCACCGTTTGGGCGCACGGCATGGCTTGGAAGGTAAGGAGCGCCATTTGACTTTTGGAATGGAAATTTGACTGGAATGGATAGCGGACGCCATGTTGCATTTGGAGAGCCCCTGAGGTGCCTAAACAGAGGAAACCCACAACAAGTGACCGAATTTTACAATCTACTCCTCTGTATAAATTAATCTAGTGGTGGGAAAATAAGTAGATAGGTAAATCTACTAAACCCATAGATGAATTCCCACAGAGGTGTCATTTCTATAATGGGGTCACTTCAGGGGGGATTATGCTGTTCTGGCACTTTTCAGAGTACCAGAGCTAAAGAATCCCCCCTGAAGTGACCCCATTTTGGAAATGAAACCCCTCTGGGAATTCATCTATGGGTTTAGTGACCATTTTAACTCAATGGATGATTTCCAGAAACAAGCACGCAATGGAAGGTTTAGATTCTGGAGAACCCCCCCTGGAAATTAAGTGAGCTCTACTCGAATGTGTCATTCACTAAATGAACCAAATGTTTGAATGACAAATTGGGATACATTTTTACAGTTTAAAAACGTGGTTCTGTGTGGAAGATTTTAAAGCAGTCAGTGACGCATAAGGCTGGCAATGATGGGCATTGTGGGCAATAGTAGCGGGTATCACGCCTCATTCCTCTCTTAGTACATACCCGACATCTTTTCTGGGGGTTCCTTCTTGTTTCCGTTGCTGGAATAAGTGCAATAAAATGTCGCTCAGTGAGTCTTTTCACATCCTCAGATTCTAATGGATGAGCGGGGCTAACACTTTGAAAGACAAGATTTTCAATTACCTTTTCTTGATAATCAAGAAAAGGATCTGAATTTCCTGCTTTTTTGTACAACACAAAAGAATTGTATGTGGCCACCTGAAACAAATAAATAACCAACTTTTTATACCAGGTATAGGACTTTCTTGATACCTGGTATGGCTGTAGCACCTGGTCTGCAAGGTCCACACCCCCCATGTGTTTGTTGTAGTCAATGACTGACACAGGTTTTTGCTTCGGAGTGGTGGATCCTAGTTCTACAGTGGCCCTTGTGGCATCTGTGTGGATCGAGCTGAGGACAAAAATATCCCTCTTATCCCTATATTTCAGGGCAAGCAGCTCTCCGTTGCGTACAGCCCCTGACTGCCCCTTTTGAAACTTTTGGTTGACCAATGGTTGTGGAAACCCCTGACGGTTTTTACGGATGGTCCCACAAGCCCCGATGTTGTGTTCAACCAGACTTTTAAATAGGGGTATGCTGGTGTAATAATTGTCCACATATAGATTGTAGCCTTTTTGAAAAAATGGACTTATCAGCTCCCAAACAATTTTTCCAGATGTCCCCAGATAAGTAGGGCATCCTGGTGGGTTTAGTTGGCTATCTTTCCCCTCATATATGCGAAAAGCGGATGTGTATCCGGTTGAACTTTCGCACATTTTATAGAGCTTTATTCCAAACCTTGCCCTTTTAGATGGGATAAATTGCTTGAGGTGCAGTCTTCCTTTGAATTTTACACGGGACTCGTCTATAGAAATATTTTGTGTTGGGGTGTAGAGGCTTAAGAATTTTTCTGACAAATTTTCAATGATGGGTCTAATTTTATATAACCTGTCATGTTCTGGGGCATTTCTGGGCAGGCATTGACTATTGTCGTTAAAATGCCAAAACCGCATGAGCATTTCATAACGGGTCCTAGGCAGAATGACTGAAAACATAGGGGTGGCTTGAACAGGGTGGTTGGACCAGTAGGATCGAATGCTCGGTTTTTTAACAAGCCCCATGGCAAATGTAAGTCCTAAAAATTTTTTTATTTCCGGGACATTAGTTGGTGTCCATAAATTTGCCCTAGCATAGTAAGATCGGGGATTCTGGCTTATGAATTGGGACGCGTATAAATTTGTTTGCACGACAATATGCTCTAGCAAGCTGTCTGTAAAAAACAAATTAAAAAAATGAACTGGTCCAAAATCTTCCACCTCCACATTTATACCAGGAATGGCGTTGAAATCAGGGCTGAATGGAGCAGCCGAATCTGAAGCCTCCCATCTGGGAAATGCTATATCACGTGGCAACGCCCCTTGTACACTGGCGTGCGCCAATTCACTAGTAGCAGGGACAGCGCTTGTACTGGGCAGTGTTCCCTGATTTGGAGACGTTTCTCCAGTAGCGCTATTTGCCCCTATTGCTCTACTGGTCCTTGGGCTTGAGGATGGAACAGAATCACTGCTCATTTCTGGGCTCTCAGTGTCGCCGCTACTAAAGCCCTCAAAATCCATATCTCCATCTGAGATTGCGCTGTCATCAGTGTCAGAACACAGCAGGGCATACACCTCCTCTGCGGTATAAGTCTGACGGGCCATTTTATTTTTATATTTTTTGACTGGACTGAACGGACCGGACTGAAAGGACGGGACCGGACTGGACTGACCGGACTGATCTGACAGGACTGACTGACTGATGTGACAGGACTGACTGACTGATCTGACAGGACTGACTTACTGACAGATCTGACAGGACTGACTGACTGACAGATCTGACTGACTGACAGATCTGACAGGACTGACTGACTGACAGATCTGACAGGACTGACAGATCTGACAGGACTGACTGACTGACAGATCTGACAGGACTGACTGACTGACAGATCTGACAGGACTGACTGACTGACAGATCTGACAGGACTGACTGACTGACAGATCTGACAGGACTGACTGACAGATCTGACAGGACTGACTGACTGACAGATCTGACAGGACTGACTGACTGACAGATCTGACAGGACTGACAGGACTGACTGACAGATCTGACAGGACTGACTGACAGGACTGACTGACTGACAGATCTGACAGGACTGACAGATCTGACTGACAGATCTGACAGAACTGACAGATCTGACTGGACTGATCTGACAGGACTGACTGACTGACAGATCTGACTGGACTGATCTGACAGGACTGACTGATCTGACAGACTCACTAACCCTAACTCTTACTTTCTTTTTTATTTTATTTTTTTTACTTTCACAGTGGCAAGGCTGACAGCTCTTGTCACACTGTTTCTCCTCTGCTCTCTCACTGAGATCGGAGGAGAAACTGCATTTATCAGGCAGATCGCCCGGGAAAGTTTGTTGCTAAAACAAACTTCCCTGGTGATCTCTCTGATTGGCTGGTGTGACGCTGATATCATCGAGACCTGAGCCAATCAGGTCTCGATGATGTCAGAGGTCACAGCACCGGGATCCCCGCCGCTGACAGGTATGTGGGGGGTCCCGATCGCCGACCACCGGCTGTCCCTATCTTTTAAATGCCGCGATCGCTATGGATCGCGGCATCTAGAAGATAGGAACAGGTTAACATCATGGGGACCTGATCCAATCAGGTCCCCATGATGCCACATGTCAGAGCTATCGCTCTGAACCGGTACCGCAGCGCTAGCAGGACCCTGGGGGTCCTGAGCGCTGCGGGACCACCCACCGTTTTTAAACGTCGGCGCTGCACAGAGCCCAGGCAGCGCCGACGTTTATGTACAGTGGGCGGTCCTGAACCGGTTAAAGAAAAACTGTCACCAAGAAAATGCAATGTGATCTGTGGGCACCATGTTATAGAGAAGGAGGAGGTGAGCAGAATAATATGTGATTTTGTGAGAAAAGATTCAGTATAACCTGTGATTTATTCATTTATACCTCTGCTCTTTCTGGGATTTCCGGTCCTGTGGACGGTCCTATCAGTAACTGACAGTTATTTATGTATGCACACATATATAAAGACAGCTGTCAGTTATTGATAGCCCCACCCACTGGACAAAAACCCCCCTAAAAGAGCAGAGGATTAAATGATGAAAATATAGATTATACCTAGTCTTTTCTCACAACACTATACATCAATCTACTGGGCTCCCCATGCTTTATAACATGATTCCTGCAGATTATACTTCATTTTCATGGTGACAGGTTTCCTTTAAATTTAAACCAACAACACTCAATTTCAGTCTAAGGGGGTCAGATCGGGAGACCTTGGTGGCCATGAAATTGCTACATGATGATGTGTTGCCCTCTTTATGCACTGAAGATGTTACGTTCCCTGAGTTTTTTCCAACAGGATGGTGCACCACCACATTATGGGTGTCAGCATTCCTACATGAACAGTTTCCTGGAAAGTGGATTGGTCGTCGTGGGCCAGTTGAATGGCCACCAAGGTCTCCCAATCTGAGCCCCTTAGACTTTTATCTTTGGGGTTATCTGAAGGCAATTGTCTATGCTGTGAAGATACGAGATGTGTAGCTTCTGAACGGATACTGGAAGCCTGTGCTGGCATTTCTTCTGCAGTGTTGCTATCAGTGTGTCAAGAGTGGGAGAAGAGGGTTGCATTGACAATCCAACACAATGGGCAGCACTTTGAACACATTTTATAAGTGGTGTATAAACTTGTAAATAACTCATGAAAGAATAAAGTTACGTTAAAACCAAGCACACCATTGTTTTTTTTTTTTATGAAACTCTCAATAAGTTTGATGTGTCACATGACCCTCTTCCCATTGAAAAAAATAAAGTTGGATCCTAAATGGCCGACTTCAAAATGGCCGCCATGATCACCACCCATCTGGAAAAGTTTTCCCCCCTCCCATATACAAACAGGAAGTTGATATCACCAACCATTCCCATTTTATTTAGGTGTATCCTTATAAATGGCCCACCCTATATATATATATATATATATATATACAGTGGGGAAAATAAGTATTTGATACTGTGAAGGAGAGAAGTGAGAAGATGTGGCCCACTCAGTCACTGATGTGGCACCACACTCGCTCACAGCCCTGACAGGCTGAGAGGCTCCTTCTACTAGTCCCAGTGAAAACAGAACCTTATCAGCCCGGTTGAGCCCCCACCAGTTCCTATTTGATATAAGCCTCGGTCCGTTCACGGGAATTATATTGGGCCAGAAACCAGCCCCGGTAGCATGAGAATTAAGCCGAACAACGGAAGTGTGGATTCGTGGATCGAGATAAAAGAGCAGCCCAAGGTTAAATTATATATTTAATCACCTTAAGGGCGCACTAGACATCACACTATATACACAAAGGTTATACATACATAATGATCAGAGATGCAAATACAATAGTAGTGGTACAAAAGTATGCAGATATTAAGAGTCAGTTACTGGTCAGATGAAAGGCCTGGCTTATGGAGGAGGGGCTGCCACATGGGAGGCTTGTGGTCCCCTCTGTTGCGTGACTTCTTCCACATGATGTGTTGTCACGACCTCCCAGAGAAAAAGCCATAGGCCAAGAGCTGCAGTAGCATTTGACCCCTCTGGGTCACTCCACTCCTGCCCCCTGGGCTGGACCTAAATTTCCACCCCTTGTTATGCTAGGTATGGAGAGAACCCAGTGCATAACAATGGGAAAAGAGGAGGGAGCCCTATAACTAGGGAAAGGGAAAGTGGAGACCTCTAAACAAATCTAAACAACAAACCCTAACTCCCCTATAGATGCTAAATAAGTTCTGCAACTATCGCTGAGCAGGAAACCTGGTCCTAGCTGACTCTAAGGCTAGGCCTAGGTAGGGAGCGGGAAGGGTGAGCACTGAGTCAGCACCACTACCAGCTAAGGTACACAGGGGAAAAAAACAGGGGAATACACTTAGCTTCAAGATGACACTGGAGAAAGCTCAGCAACAATCCAAGAAGGAACTCCAAAGTATTTCAAGCCGACTACTAGAATCCCAAGCCTGAATAGGTATAACATGCTATCACCGGCAACTCTCTGAGCAATGTGAGTATATTTAAGGACACAGCAAGGAAGTGCTGATTAACAGCAGAAAGGTGAGGATACACCAGGGTCCTAAAGGGAAAGGAATAATCCCCAAGCAAGGTGAGGATCACCGCTGGGTCCTAAAGAGAGAGGAAATATAAAAAGGATCAGGGAGATGTTTGTAAGGCCAAACACAGCGACCTTCTACAGTCGGACGTCGTATTACTGTCTGTCAACCCTGATACACTCGTGACACCACTGGCCTCTAGCAGCTAGAAACTCCAGAACCTAAGATGGGTCATAACTCCTTAATGGATGGTCCTAGTGTGGCAGTTATGGTGCCACCGGATCCAGCTGGGCCCCTGCTACGCATGGAAACTAAACACAGTGGTCCTATGGATTTCCGAATAGCTGTGCTATTTATCTCCCTATCCTTATGTGCTAGAATGGGTCGAGACCCAGGTGGACATTCACCATGTCCTGGGGATTTCAGAAATCTATTCGATGTATGGCTAGGACGTATAGTATTTCCATAACTCGATATGGAATTACAGCTAATACAAAGGGAGACCACATGGCTTGGATCCACAGGGGTCTTTCTATAGTGTTCACCAGCTAGCTGGTGGGGGCGTAACTCCTTTGTTTGAAGCTGGCTAGGTATCTTATTACAATGACACATGCTTCCAGGATGATTGTGAGTTGCCATTACATCCCACCATCCTTCACACCTCCCCCTTTAGAGGGTGTTAGGGGGCAGAACTTCCCGGTGTTCCCCCGTGTGCCTGTCTGCAACCTTCCCTTGTCAGGATAAACCATCGGCGTTACCATGTTCGCAGCCCTTCTTGTGGCAAATGGCGAAGTGGTACAGCTGGAGCGCGAGGCTTAAGCGTAGCAACCTCCCATTCATTCCGGATATCGTGCGTAACCAGCTGAGGAGGTTGTGGTCCATTTCCACAGTGAATTGGCATCTGTACAAGTCTGGCTGCAGACGTTGCAGGGCCCACACAATTCTCAGACATTCCTTCTATATCATGGAGTAGGCAACCTCCCTTGGCAGGACCTTCTGGCTCAGGAACAAAGCGGGGTGTTCATGGCCCGTAGTGTCGACCTGGCTGAGCACAGCACCGAGGCCAAAGTTACTGGCATCGGTCTGCATTACAAACAGCCTTGTAAAGTCGACTGGCTACAGTACCGAGAACTTAGAAAGAGCGGTCTGTGGAGGATAGCTTCTTCTCGGTAAGGTCCATCAGGAACTTCGCTAGGCTACTATAGTGAGGGACGAAACTTCCTATAGTACCCGGGGAGGACATCACCTGTTTTTTGGTCTTGGGGGAGGGCCAGGATGCAATGGCATCCACCTTCCTGGGCTTTGGCTTTAGAGCCCCCCCCCGCCTACTCGGTGTCCCAGGTACTGGACCTAATTCATATCCAGCTGGCACTTTTCCGGCTTAATGGTCAAGCCTGCCCGGCGGATCCGCCCGAGCACCTGCGCCAGATGCTCTAGGTGATCCTCCCAGGTGGGACTGATGATGGCAATGTCATCCAGGTATGAGGCCATGTATCCCTTCAAGCCCCTTGAGGAGCGTGTTAACCATCTGCTGAAAAGTGGCAGGGGCATTCTTCATGCCGAATGGCATCACTGTGGACTTGTACAGTCCAAATGGCACTGTACTGTGATAAAGGCCATGCCTCGAGGGTCAGGGGAATCTGCCATTAACTCCGGCTCAGATCCATGATGGTCAGGTACTTGGCCCCGGCCAACTGATCCAGCAGGTCATGTATGCGAGGCATTGGGTATGCATTGGGGACCGTGACAGCGTTGAGCTCCGTGTAGTCCATGCAGAACTGGGTTGTCCGGTCCTTCTTTGAGATGAGGATTACAGGCGAGGCCCAAGCGCTGCTGGATGGTTGGATGACCCCCAGCTTCAGCATCTCATCAATCTCCTGGTGCATGTGCTGCTGTACCTCCAGGGAGACCCGATATGCTGAACACCGGATTGGGGGTAATCCCCGGTGTCCACGTGATGGACGGCTGACTCTGTCCTTCCGGGCTTGTTGGTGAACAAATCCCGGAAGGGGTGTAGGGTTGCCCACAGCTGGGACCGTTGGTCCGACAACAGCTGGTTGCAAACCTCCACTTCTTCGATGGCCCCACCCACCCTAGCCTGGGCGAGCATGTCCGGGAGGGTCTCCGCCTCTCCTTCCTCTGGCAGGTTGCATACCAGGAGGGCGCAGGCCTCCCGCTCATGATGTGCCTTCATCATGTTTACATGGAAGGCCTTCTGCTTTCCCAGGGGTGTGGTCCATGGTGACAGCGTTGGGCTGCATGTGCATGAGATACGGGCCCTCCCAAGCTGCATGAAGCTTTTCCTGGGGTACAGGGACCAGTACTCACACCTTTTGACCCACCTCGTGCATCCTCTCACAAGCATTCTGGTCGTACCATCACTTCTGGTCGGCCTGGGCTCGCGTCATATTATCGTGCACCAGCTGTGCCAAGGTCAGCATCTTGTCACAGAAGCGCATGACATATTCGATGACCAACACTCCAAGGCTGGCTAAGTGCCCTTCCCAGATCTCTTTCACCAGAGCCAAGGGCCCCAGCGCACGTCGGCTCAAAGACAGATATACTGCTGATTTTGCAAGTTTTCCCACCTACAAAGAAAGAAGAGATCTGTAATTTTTATCGTAGTTTGCATTTTATTGCATGAAATAAGTATTTGATACAATAGAAAAACAGAACTTAATATTTGGTATAGAAACCTTTGTTAGCAATTACAGAGGTCAGAGGTTTCCTGTAGTTCTTAACCAAGTTTCCAACACTGCAGCAGGGACTTTGGCCCAATCCTCCATACAGATCTTCTCCAGATCTTTCAGGTTTCGAGGCTGTCACTGGGCAACATTGAGTTTCAGCTCCCTCCAAAGATTTTCTATTGGGTTCAGGTCTGGAGACTGGCTAGGCCACTCCAGGACCTTGAAATGCTTCTTACGCAGCTGACGCAACCCCTGGGCCGTGGGATACTCGGCAGCCGGGCCTCTGGTTGCCGGGGGATATCACGGTGGCTGGCCTGGTCCGTGACCCAGAGCGGTCAGTGAAAAAAGGGGGATAGATATGGGGGATTTGGTCAGTTCGTGACGCCACCTGTGGAATGCGGCTAAGGGGTGCCGCCGCTGCGGAGCAGTCCTCTGGAGCTGGTGTTACGGCAGCAGGGATGGTGTAATGGATGGTGGTGCAGGGGAGAGACGGCAGGACGGTCCCGGAGGAAAGACGGACACTCACACGGGGGTAAGCTTCAGTACCTTTACCGGTCCAGGGTACTCCAGGTGAAGGGCGCACTTTTGGACTCTCCCCAGTGAGCGGGTATAGGGCCTCCTGATCCGTTGCTTTCTTCTCTAAGCTTCTGACCTGCCTGGAGCTAGGCCTAGCTTGATTTCTGTCTCTCTTAGCACCTGCTGACTTGGTGGTAGGGCCTTCTCTTTGGAGATCACTCTCCCTGGACACTGGGACCTCCGTGACTCCTAGCCCTGGTACTGTAATCAGCGTTTGGTGAACCTGGGACCTGTAGTCCTCCAGGGGTTCTGGTGGTTCTTACTGAGCATAAAGGGTCTCTGCAGGCGCGGACCCGGTGTCCGGTATATATATATCGGGATGAGCCTGGTATGCTCCTCTGCCCCTTCACTACTTCTTCCTTCTCCTCTCTGCCTTCGGCCCACTCAAGGCCCTCACTAGGCTTTCACACGTGCTGTAGGCCTTGGCTCGCCTAAGTACAGCACCCAGCCTCTTCACTGCTCTCTGAGCGTCAGCACGCTCTCTGCTCAACCCTGAGCTGTGTTCCTCTCTGTCTCTGAACACTAATCTGAAACGGAACTCAAACTGAGCAGCCTAGCTCCACCCTCCCTATATATATCCCTATCAAGGCTCCCTCTGCTGGACTGAGGTGGTAGGGTGGAGATGTGTGAATGTGTGAGGGCCTCTTGTGGAGAAGTCCATCCATGCACCCTTCTGGGTTCTGTGGCACCAATGCATAGCAGGGCGCCACATTCCCCCCTAGTAAAACTCAGTACTCCTGGACTGAAGCATTTTTCTCAAAACAGGTTTAAACAAATAACAATTCTTCCCTTTATGGGAGGCACTTTTCTTGAATGTTACTGGTAACATTATAATATAATAATTACAATCATAAATAACAATAAAGTTACAGCAAGTCCCGTAACTTGGTGTCCATTTCACCGATGAAAGAACATGAGGGACCCTCCTGAAAACCCTCAACGTAGGCCCTGGGCGTGGCTACAGGGCATAGGTGATCCAGGTGCTGGACCACGTCTTCCTCCACGCCAAACGGGTTTTTGTTCCGTGGTCACTTAAGGGGCACTCCAGGGAGTGCAACTATGTACATGACAGTTTTTGGGCTGCTCATAGTCCTCAGCCACCGAGTCCTTGTACCCTTACGGGTAATTAAATGCAACAAGAAAAGTGTCCCTGTCACCTAAATTGTCCATTGTAAGGCAAAAATAAGTCAATACATACGTTAAAATTACACAAGAACAACATACCCCAAGGGGCAACTATTTATACTATCAGAGTTTCTCTTCCTACTCTCTGTATCTGACAGGAGTCTAACCTTGCGTGCTACGTGCTGACCTACGTAGTACTGGGATGCGTGTGGTACTGGTGTTTGTACTACCTCCCATTCTGTCAGTTCTAAGTGTGGAAGGACTGCAAGACTGACTTGACCTCCCTACCGGACTGGCAAATGTACCATTGGCTGGGCATTCTTGCTCTGCTCCAACCGGGGATCCTTCTTCCGGGGATTCTTCCTGAGCAGGCTCTTCTGGGGCACTTACAGGTTCTACTTGCTGTGGAGGGTCTTCTGGCTGTTGGTAGAAGTGTAGCACAGGTATTATTACCGCTCCTCCTAGTTGGGGCCAATCTGCCGGGAAATCTCCTAATTCAGTATGGATTACTGCTTCTTTAGGCTCCTCCGGTACGATGGGAGGCACTTCTTCCTGGGGCTTTAGCGGTCCTGGACACAACTTCAGATGGTCTCTAGATACCATTGCAGTTGTTCTTCCTCCGTCCTTGGTAATTAAACAGGTCTTCCTGTTATCAAATATTGAATTTAACACAGTGTAGGGTTCCCTCTCCCACTGGTCATCAAGTTTGTGGTTTCTTCTTTTTCTCTTTAGCACAACTTCTCCAGGTGAAAAGGGTTCTGCTGGTGCACTCTTGTTGTACTGTGCTTCCTGCTTGTCTCTTACCCTATTCAGACTGTCTTCGACACAGGCTTGTACTCTCCTGTACTGTTCCTGTCGCGTCGTGTCCCAGTCTTCAGTGGACATATCTGCTTCGGGTTCTACTACACCAAGCTCCAGGTCCATGGGCAACTTTCCGGGTCTTGCTCACATGAGATATGCTGGAGTACAATTGGTGGAACTCACAGGTATGTGGTTGTACAGATCTACCAGGTCAGGTAGCTTTTTTGTCTGGCCACTGGTTTCTTTCTTCTAACGGTAAGGTCTTCAACAGGTCGATGACAATGTTATTCATCTTTTCACATAACCCATTGGTTTGGGGGTGGTACGGTGTAGTCCGGATCTTCTTACACCCGTACAGATGGCAAAACTCCTTGAACAATTTGGCTTCGAAGGCAGTGCCTTGATCTGTCAGCACCTGCTCCGGGTATCCATGGGGCCTGCAGAAGTACGCCTGAAACGTCTTCGCCGCAGTTTCTGCCGTCAGATCCTTGACGGGGGTGACCACCAGGAACCGGGAGTAGTGATCCACCATGGTCAGGGCATAGGAATATCCTGACCTGCTGGGTGACAGCTTGACATGATCCAGGGCCACAATCTCCAAGGGTCGAGTTGTCTTGATGGGTTGCAGGGGTGCCTTCTGGCCGCTGTAGTCTTTTCTTCTGAGGCTACAGGGTCCACAATCCCGGCACCATCTCTCTATGGAACTGCACATTCCAACCCAATAAAACCGACCTTTCAGCAGGGTATCTAGCTTCTTCCAGCCGAAGTGTCCTGCTTGATCGTGGTAGGCCTCCAACACCATCTGGATGTCCGTCCTGGTCACTACGATCTACCATACCATCTCATGAGTCCTGGGGTTAACGTACCTTCGGCACAGCTTCTCTCTATAGATGAACAGCTGGCTTCTCTCATTCCACAGCTGCTTGGCTTGTGGAGACGCGTCCTTCTCCAAGGAGGAACCTTCCTGGGTTATCAGTTCTTTGATACGGCTGACAACCGGGTCACTGTTCTGGGTCTCCTTCTAACTGTGGTGAGGTAAAGGGTTTAGTGTCTTACCACGATACCTCCTGCAGGCGCGCTGCTCATGGACCATCCCATTTCTGTGGAAGGCAGATAGCTCAATCTCCTCTAGGTCACCCACTTCTTCTTCAGTGTCCGACTGGTGAGGCATTCTGGATAGGGCATCGGCGTTGGCATTCTTGCGGCCTTCCCGGTACTTAATGGTGAACTGGTAGTTTGACAGCCGAGCCATCCATCGTTGTTCCATGGCTCCTAACTTGGCTGTTTCCAGATGAGTCAAGGGGTTATTATCAGTGTAGGCAGTGAACTTACTGGAGGCTAGGTAGTGCTTGAACCGCTCGGTGATGGCCCAGACCAAGGCCAGGAACTCCAACTTGAAGCTGCTATAGTTCTCTAGGTTCCTCTCGGTCGGGCGGAGCTTCCTGCTTGCATAGGCGATCACCTTCTCTCGGCCATTCTGCTTCTGACTTAACACAGCTCCTAATCCCTTGTTGCTGGTGACGCGCCCCCTGGGCCTGTGCTGTGCAAGGGGGGGATACCCGGAGCCGGATCGCTGGGGGTTGTAGTTCTCCGTGGCGGTGACCCGGTCCATGCCCAGGGCGGTCAAACCAGTGGCAGTCTATTGGTATTGTAATTGTCCGACTACGCCACCCGTGGATTGCGGTCGGTGGGGACCGCCGCTGCGCTGCCGACCGCTGAGGCTGATGTTGTTTGCGCAGCTGAGTATGGGATAACTCCCCACGGGAGGAGTATTGCCTCAGGGCAGCTAATGTGGATGTTGGGAGTGATGGTGTGAGCGTCCCAGTACTGATGGTGCTGGTGCAGCGATGAAACACAGAGACTTGTAATTGCAGTTTCCAAAGCTTTACTCACGGTTGTTATTCTGGTCACTTGTGCACATGAGGGACCACCTGAGCAGTGCTGCGTTCACCAGGCAAGGGACTCGACCAACTCCCAGGCAATTCCAGAGCGTGGCACAGGGCTCCCTTCCTTTCCTTTCTTTGGCCGTCCCCACCAGTGACCGACCTTTGTCCAGCTCCCTCGGGCCTTCTCTGGGCACGCTGATCTCTGCGTCCCTGACCCTATATGGTATGCCTTCCTGGTGGATGTAGTGAGGGGTCGCACCAAGATGTGGTAACAACCTCCGGTCTTTGGCTGAGGAATCTGTTGCCTCCACCAATTTGGGTTCCGGTACCCTGCTCTGCCAACCCTTCACCCTGTATCTCCTGGGCATATGGGGTTCCTTCTTTACTCGCGTCTCTGGGCCTTTCTCTGTGTTCCTTGCTTCCTTTCTCCTCTGTTCCAGCTCCTTTCTTACTTTCCTTTCCGTTCCTTCTCCTCTCTCTTTCTGCTGTTTCTGGCCTCCACTCCAGGCCTGCCTCTGGAGCTGGGCCCAGACTGAGCCACAGCTCCCTGTCAGCCCTCTCTGGCTGAGCTCCTGTCTTCTTCTCCTCCTCTCTGAACTGAACCCTGTCCTAAGATGGTACCCACCTTATATACCTCCTTCTAACACCGAGCCCAGGTGACTAGCAACCAATGGGCTCCTGCCTATGCCCAGAGACCCACCCCTATCTGCTCCTACACCACTGGGTGTACTTTCCCCTCCCCACTCCAGTCAGGGACAGATACTGTCGTGCCTGCACTTCTATCTTGTGGGAGCACCGTTAAGCTGTCCCTCGGAAATGGGGTGTGTGTGGTGCATGCAGCTAAACGAGTCCTGGTCCACACTCCATCCTTACCCGGGAGTGGAATATCACACCTCTGGTTTGAGGTGCAATACCCCTGTAGCAGCCGAGCCCTCGGGGTGCTACACTGGTATCAGTGTACAGCAGGAACGGTTGGCTGTAGTCAGGGTAGGCTAGGATCTCTTCGCCGGTCAGGATCTCCTTCATCACCTCAAAGGATTCAGCTTGCTCCTTACCCCACTGGAACGGGGGATTTCTGCCTCACCCGGACTGTCCTACGAGGAGATCTTGCAAAGGCGCCGCTTTCTTGGTATAGTCCTTCACAAACCTCCGGTAATACCCGACTAGTCCCAGGAACTGACGTACCTCCTTGAGGCTCTTCGGCTCCGGCCATTTCTGGATGGCAGTGACCTTCTCCGGGTCCGGTGCTACTCCTTCTGGACTGACGATGTGCCCCAGGTACTGCACCTTTCGTTTGAGCAGGTGGCACTTGGAGGGCTTCAGCTTCATCCAATACCGGGACAGCGACTCAAATACCTCTGCAAGGTGCTTCAAATGGTCCTCGTACGTTTTGGAGTACACTATCACGTCATCCAGGTACAGCAGTACAGTCTCGAAGTTGCGGTGTCCCAGGCAGCACTTCATCAATCTCTGGAACGTTCCGGGGGCGTTGCAGAGTCCGAACGGCATGCTGTTGAACTCGCAGAGTCCCATCGGGGTAGTAAAGGCCGTCTTCTCCCGATCCTCCTCAGCAACAGCTACTTGCCGATACCCACTAGTGAGGTCAAGGGTGGAGAAGTAATTTGCAGACTTTAATGCAGACAGAGATTCTTCTATACGGGGCAAAGGGTATGTATCTTTGTGCGTTATGCGATTTACCTGTCTGTAATCTACACACATTCTCATGCTTCCATCCTTTTTTCCTGACTAGGACTAGGGGAGCTGCCCAGGGGCTACAGCTATCTCTTATTACCTCTGCCTTCCTCATGTCGTGCAACATCTCCTTCGCCTTCTGGTAGTGTGCTGGTGGTATGGGCCTGTAACATTCTTTGATGTGTGGATGGTCACCTGTGGGTATATGGTGATGTACCCCTTTAATCCTCCCAAAGTCAAGGGGGTGTTTACTGAATACCTGCTCGTATTCCTGAACCACCCGGTGTCCACCCTGTTTCTGATGGGCAGGAGTGGTGTCTGTCCCAACATGGAGCTGTTGACAGCAATCCTCCACCTGGGTTCCCGGGTCATTATCCTCCACTTCGTCTGGTGAGGTTAAGGACTCCGCCGTGTGTATGGAGTTGTTATCTACTGTGTACAGTTTGGCAACAGTGGCGTAGCATGGTAATCTAACCTCGTCCTCCCCATAATTTAGGAGGCGTATGGGCACCCTCCCATTGCGTACATCCACTACCCCTCTGGAAGTCAAGAGTGTAGGTCTATGCTCCGAGCTAAGGGGCTCTACTACCACCTGGTAGCTCCGTCCTTTGAGACCTATTGCTGCTCTACACCAAATCAGCATCTCACTCATTGGGGGGAGCGCAATGGGTATCGGGTCTGTCACCCGTACATTACCAATTTCACCACCTGTTAGCTTTACCTGTTGCTGGTACATAAGGGCTCGGATCTCTTTCTGTAGCACCCTCCTCTGCCCTGGTTTGGCAGTGTCGGCCATCTGTTGGAGCAAAAACAACACTTCTACCAGTTAACGACAATATTTGTGCCAAGTAGTATATACAAGTCTGTATCATCAGGATTAGTCTCTACTACAATTAGTCCCTGGTCCTTCAGTTCCACTCTTCCCACCTTTACTGCCACATCCTTAACCCGACTAGGTTAAGGGGAAGGCCATTGGAGGCATACACGGAAAGGTTTGGAGCTGGCAGGCGAAGTTTGTCTATGGACCAGAACCTTTTGTAGAGGACATCTGGCATTATGGTTACCTGAGATCCAGTGTCCAGCAGGGCAGGTGTCGCGATGCCGTCCAGCACAATGAACAGGAAAGGTCTTCCTCCCACGAACCGATGGTACCAGTTTGATGGGCCTGCTCGATTCACTCCTGGGTGTCGGCCCTCAGCCCCAGGGTTTGCTCATTTAAAGGACAGTTCTGCACTGTGTGGCCTGCCTTCTGGCAGCGGTAGCAGATAAATTCTCCTGGAGGGTGACGTTGGTCCTCCCACGGGGTGGCATTGTCCTCCTCCGGGGCGGCGTTGTCCTCCTACGGGGTGGCATTGTCCTCCTTCTTCTTCTCATCCAGGGGACATCCTCAGGGCTGTCGGCGAGTAGTATCCTTCCTTCTGGCTCGGGCTCCTCCTGTAGCTTCAGGGTGCTCTGGACAGTGGCCAGGGTTTTACTTAACTGGCGCACTTCAGAGCGTAGGCTGTCCAGCTCGCTAGTAGGCACTGTTTGCATCTTTGTTTCAGCCATTAATGAAGGAACAGTGGGTGCTGCAGGCACTGGGGTGGCCCCACCCTGGTAACGCTGGATAGCAGTATCTGATATTTCCAGGGGTTGCAGACCCTTTATAGCCATGTCCTTAAGGGTGTCAAAGGTGGCATCTGGATGATCTAGAGCCCACCACCGTACAGTTCTGCTCTCTTCTTGGGACCTCAACCCCCGGATGAACTGTTCCATCAGCATTTTATTTTCATTCTGTATGCTGGCTGGACTAACCTGTTTCAGGGCCCACAGGGCTTCTTGTAAGCGCTAGGCGTAGTCCCGGACACTGTCCTCGGGTTTCTGGACACAGTGGTAGAAGCTCATCCGGAGATCTGTCTCAGTGCGGTTTTCAAACACAGTTTGCAGTCTCTTAAAAATGATGGATACCGATTCCTGGTCTGCGGCTGGCCAGGTTTAAACTTTCCGCTCTGCGGCACCAGTCAATTGTCCCAACACGACCGAAGCTCTCTGTTTGCCAGTCAAAGAATACATATCTAGCACACCGCATATTCTTCTCTTAAATCCGGACAGGGTGTCCGGTTTGCCGTTATACTGAGGGAGCCACTTCGCTCCAGGGATATACGGCAGGGCCATAGGTATTAACGGGGTCACGACCCCTGCTGGTGGAGCAGCCGCTCCGGCCTGTGCAGCGCCGGGCGCAGGTTGGGCATCCGGAGCGTTAACCGGTGCTACGGCGGCTTGCTGGTCGTCGGCCATTGTTGCGCCCCCCTAGTGAACCGGAGCCTACCTTCTTCACTTTCTTTAACAGGTAGGCCACAGCTCCGCGGGCAACGGTCTTCTTCCAGGACCTTGCGTCGCTCGCGTCTGACGTCAGAGCGTCCTCTGGCTCCTTTCAGGACCTGACGCTTCCTGGTTCGCGTCAAGGGCGGGGCGTGTCCTCAACTTCGCGCGCTTCCAGTGGTTACGCCTCTCCGATTCCCGCGGTTACGCCCCTCTTCTTCCCGCACGCTGACAGGAAGATGGCGGATAATGGCGGGAAATCTCGGGAATGGCGGGAAAACTTCACCACAGTGAGTACTACAGTCTCTTAAGGCGCACAGTACCCGGGCACGGAATCCTGTTCGTGACGGCAAGGCTGACGCGCCCCCTGGGCCATGGGGTGCTCGGCAGCCGGGCCTCTGGTTGCCGGGGGATATCACGGTGGCTGGCCTGGTCCGTGACCCAGGGCGGTCAGTGAAAAAAGGGGGATAGATATGGGAGATTTGGACAGTTTGTGACGCCACCTGTGGAATGCGGCTAAGGGGTGCCGCCGCTGCGAAGCTGTCCTCTGGAGCTGGTGTTACGGCAGCAGGGATGGTGTGGCTCTTCACAGGTAGAGCTAGCTCCAGGGCAGCATGGGGTGTAATGGATGGTGGTGCAGGGGAGAGACGGCAGGACGGTCCCGGAGGAAAGACGGACACTCACACGGGGGTAAGCTTCAGTACCTTTACCGGTGATGCTGCAGGTACGGTCCAGGGTACTCCAGGTGAAGGGCGCACTTTTGGACTCTCCCCAGTGAGCGGGTATAGGGCCTCCTGATCCGTTGCTTTCTTCTCTAAGCTTCTGACCTGCCTGGAGCTAGGCCTAGCTTGGTTTTTGTCTCTCTTAGCACCTGCTGACCTGGTGGTAGGGCCTTCTCTTTGGAGATCACTCTCCCTGGACGCTGGGACCTCCGTGACTCCTAGCCCTGGTACTGTAATCAGCGTTTGGTGAACCTGGGACCTGTAGTCCTCCAGGGGTTCCGGTGGTTCCTACTGAGTATAAAGGGTCTCTGTAGGCGCGGACCCGGTGTCCGGTATATATATATCGGGATGAGCCTGGTATGCTCCTCTGCCCCCTCACTACTTCTTCCTTCTCCTCTCTGCCTTCGGCCCACTCAAGGCCCTCACTAGGCTTTCACACGTGCTGTAGGCCTTGGCTCGCCTAAGCACAGCAGCCAGCTCGCTGCCTCTTCACTGCTTTCTGAGCATCAGCACGCTCTTTGCTCAACCCTGAGCTGTGTTCCTCTCTGTCTCTGAACACTAATCTGAAACTGAACTCAAACTGAGCTGCCTAGCTCCACCCTCCCTATATATATCCCTATCAGGGCTCCCTCTGCTGGACTGAGGTGGTAGGGTGGAGATGTGTGAATGTGTGAGGGCCTGTTGTGGAGAAGTCCATCCATGCACCCTTCTGGGTTCCGTGGCACCAATGCGTAGCAGGGCACCACACAGCCACTCCTTAGTTGCCCTAGATGTGCATTTCGGGTCATTGTCATGCTGAAAGATCCAGACATGACCTATCTTCAATGCTCTTACTGAAGGAAGGAGGTTGTTGGCCAAAATCTCGTGATACATGACCACATAGATCCTCCCTTCAATCGTCCTATCCCCTTTGCAGAAAAGCACCCCCGAAGTATGATGTTTCCCCCACCATGCTTCATGGTTGTGATGCTGTTTTTGGGGTTGTACTCATTCTTGCTCTTCCTCCAAACACAGCGAGTGGAGTTGATACCAAAAAGTTATATTTTGGTCTCATCTGACCTCATGACCATCTACCATGCCTCCTCTGGATCATCCATTTCAAACTGGCCTGGACATGTGCTGGCGTGAGCAAGGGGACCTTGTGTGCCTTGCAGGATTTTAATCCATGACAGCATAGTGTGTTATTAACGGTAATGTTTGAGACTGTGGTCCCAGCTTTCTTCAGGTCATTGACCAGATCCTCCCATGTAGATCTCGGCTGATTCCTGACCTTTCTCAGAATCATCCTTACTCCACGAGGCGAGACCTTGTATGGAGCCCCAGATCGAGGAAGATTGACAGTCTTCTTGTGTTTTTTCCATTTTCTAATAATTGTGCCAACAGTTGCTGCCTTCTCACCAAGCAGCTTGCGTATTGTACTGTAGCCCATCCCAACCCTGTGCAGGTCTACAATTTTGTCAATGGTGTCCTATGAAAGATTTTTGGGTTTGGCCATGGTGGAGAGGTTGGAGTGAGATTGATTGAGTGTGTGGACAGGTGTCTTTTATACAGGTAACGAGATCAAACAGGTGCAATTAATACAGTTAATGAGTGCATAGTAGGAAGGCTTCTTAAAGAAAAACTAACAGATCTGTGAAAGCCAAAATTCTTGCTGGTTGGTAGGTGATCAAATACTTATTTCATGCAATAAAATGCAAGTTAATAATTTAAAAATCATACAACGTGATTTTCAGTTTTTTATCTTAGATTCTGTCTCTCACAGTTGAAGTGTACCTATGATAAAAATTACAGACCTCTCTATTCTTTGTAGGTGGGAAAACTTGCAAAATGGGAAGTGTATCAAATACTTTTTCCCCCCACAATACATATATATATATATATATATATATATATATATATATATATATATACATGTATACATATAGTCCTGCGCATCGTTATTGGCACCCATGAAGTTTAAGTAGATAATATGGAATATCTCCTGAAAAAAATGAATGAAGTGTAACAGTTTTTTTTGTATAAAACACTCGTGTTAAATACAAAAGATCAAATGATAAGCAATAATTTAAAACCAAAAACTATGGGAGTGAAAAATAGAAAAACCTAAAGCTTGCTTTGACACTGGTATTGGCACCCTTTACATTAATTTAGTATGGAAACATATTTTGACACGCTTGTGGTAAATCACAAAATAGATTCTCCTGTGATTAATTGTTGGTGCTCATGTGACATGTATTAGCCAATGAATGATGACTTCAGTGTTTTAAAAAGCCAAATGGTAGTCCCTGTTCCTTTGTCACAATGGTGAAGACAAAGGAGCTGTTTGAGGACATCAGAACTGCTGTTATTAGCAAACACAAAACTTCCAAAGGCTATAAGGTAATCTCCAAAGACGTTGGCATCCCAGTTTAAACAGTGCACAATGGTATTAAGAAGTTTGTAAAGCATGGAACTGTCAAGAACCTCCCTGGACATGGGGGAAAGAGGAAAATTGACAAGAGATGTCTTCCAAGGTTGGTGTGAATGGTGTAAAAAACACCACGTCAAATATCCAAAGACCTGAAGGCCAACCTGAAACAGTCTGGGGTCATGATTTCAACAAGTACCATATGCTGCACATTAAACCAAGCAGAGCTGGGTGAAAGCCAAGGAAGAAACCATTGCTGAAGAAAAGACATAAGAGGAACGACTGATCTTTGCCAAAGAGAACCTTGAAAAACCACAATCCTTCTGGGAAAATGTTCTGTGGACAGCTGAAACAAAAATAGAGCTTTTTGGCAATGCAAAGTGTAATGCAGCGCCTTGCTTGGCATTACTGTATGGTCCAGGGTATGTTTTGGCCGACCAGGTAACTCCCCCTCAGCTGACTGGTCACATGACTGTGACATCACACAGGTCCTTTTGCACACAGAAGGTCTGAACACATGACTGTGACATCAGCTAAGGTCCTGTCTGTGTATGTGTGTGTGTGCTACAGGATATATAAACCCTGGTAGTCTTGAGACAGTGTGTTAGGCGTGAGGCCTGTTCCCATGTGGGACACCGTGATACAGTGAAGCCTGGCAGCCTGCAAGGTCGAGGCTGGATCCTGTGTGTAGATGCCATTGGCCTTGGAGGGAAAGCCGGCTTGGAAGGCAAGAGTCCTGGAAGGCGAAGGCTGGATGTTGTGTGTGTGAAACATACCAGTAGCCTTGGACGGGACGACAGATAGAGACCCCCCATCTGGGAAGCCGCAAAGCCACAGTGGTGGCAAACCAAAGGGACTGAAGCAGCTGTAACCCGTCAAAGGCAAAGACACTGCTTATTGTGGACATTTAAGTTAGTACCTTGCTGAAGGCTGTAACTTGGGCCAATTGGGCCTGTCTGCTACTTGAGAGATTCCCGGATGTTAAGTGTGTAAACATGCCGGTGATAAACTAAGATGGACTGTGTGATATGCGGTTTATGATAAAATAATAAACTGCTGCATTGTGCAATACCGGAAGGACATGGCATGTGTGCTTTAGTTAACCTGGTGCAGCGAGTATCCCTCAGTATGATGACTAGCGCTGCCTTACATGTGGTTTGAGAATGCGGGCAACTGCAGTCCGGTTGCTAGAGGCAACTGCAGCCCGGTTGCTAGGGGCAAGGGCACAGGACGACGAGTGTGGATAAAGCATCTTGCTGTGGCTCAGCGGGGTCACGATGATCAAAGCATCTGGCTGCAACTCGGTGGGGTTGCGAAGATTGTCGTCGCACTCAAATCCGGTTTTGCTGTGACTCGGCGGGGTCACGAAGCTTAAAGCATCTTGCTGTACCTCAGCGGGGATTAGGAAAATTGTCCTTGCACTCAAACCTGGTTTGCTGTGGCTCGGCGGGGGCCACGAAAATTTTCCGGGGAGAGCGGTGAAGTTCTAGTGTGAACAGCGCACCGCGATGGCTGTGAACGAAGCAGCAGATATGTCTGAAACTATTGAGTGATTAAAGGGCCGGTTAAAACCGGAGCAGGTATTTGAGAAACTTTTACAGGACATGGTGCAGGAACCGCAGGAGCTGTGGGCACCATATAGAATGGCGGCAGTGGACCATTCTATGAACTCTCCGGGGGCGCCAGTATTGTCCCAGAGTGCCCTGGGAGGTGGTAAGAGATGTTGTGAACTGAGTCCTAAGACTAGTGCTGATTTTTTTTGTAAAAATTACCCTGCCGGTGTGGTTGTTAAGAAGGGGGCGGAGTCTAAAAAGGGGTGGATTTTCACAAAGGTGAGGAGTGTAGAAAACTGAAAATTGTTACTGGTTGTGGGTTGGTACCTCCTAAAAATGACAATATGACTGTTGATAACGGGGTAGCTCCAGTAGAAGGGGGTGATGTCAAAGTAGGAGATGACCTGTTAGTCCACAACACCATGGGGAGTGACACAGACCCCGCAGCTGACGGTGACACTACGAAAGTAGAAGGAGAGGTCAGTCAGGAGGGGCTAGACGGGGTGAGAAAGTCCCCATCTCGTAGACCGCGCAAGGGCCACAAAAAGGTTGCTCCTGTAGTCTTCGCTGAAAGAGAAAATAAAAAAAATGTAATGCTGTGTGCCGTTGTTTCAAGGGTGGATCCTCCTTCCAAGGCAGAAGAGGAGGTGACGTTGCCAGTAGCAATCTCCGGTACCGTACCGAGTCAGAAGGATCGGACAGCCCTGGAAGAGGAGGCGGCCAGTCGTGACCAAGGCAGCCGTGTCAGAGTGACGTGCAGCAACTATGTGGAAACCTGGAGATCGTGTCCTCAGACCAGCAGAGTCTGAAAGGCAGAAATTATACCAGGTTGTGAGGAATTGACAGCGAGACCTGAAGGGAAGCAACGAGGAAATTAATGACTCGCCCCCTGGGCCGTGGGGCACTCGAGACCGGACTTCAGGGCAATGCTGGGAGTAGTAGTGGCGACCCGGTCCCGTGGCTCAGGGTGGTCAGACCAGTGGCAGCCTTTTATATGCTTTAGGTAATATCCGACTACGCCACCCGTGGATTGCGGTCAGGGAGGACCGCCGCTGCAAGGCAGACTGCTGAGGCTGGTGTTGGGGATGCAGCAGGGAATAGTACAACTCCCCACGAGAGGAGTGTAGTGTAGCACCCCGAAGGCTCGGCTGCTACAGGGGTATTGCACCTCAAACCAGAGGTGTGATATTCCAGTCCCGGGTAAGGATGGAGTGTGGACTAGGGCTCAGTAAGCTGCATGCACCACACACACCCTATTTCCGAGGGACAGGTCAACGGTGCTCCCACTAGACAGAAGTGCAGGCACGACAGCATCTGTCCCTGGCTGGAGTGGGGCGGGGGGTGGAATACCCAGTGGTGTAGGAGCAGATAGGGGTGGGTCTCTGGGCATAGGTAGGAGCCC
Source organism: Phyllobates terribilis (assembly GCF_046119375.1). NCBI lineage: Eukaryota > Metazoa > Chordata > Amphibia > Anura > Dendrobatidae > Phyllobates > Phyllobates terribilis. The sequence continues at coordinate 166,986,787 of NW_027362764.1, forward strand.
ATTGGTTGCTAGTCACCTGGGCTCACACATAGAGGGAGGTATATAAGGTGGGCACCATCTTAGGGCAGGGTTCAGTTCAGAAAGGAGTTCAGCCAGAGAGGGCTGACAGGGAGGCAGAGGCTGGCCTGGAGTGGAGGCCAGAAACAGCAGAAAGAGAGAGGAGAAGGAACGGAAAGGAAAGTAAGAAAGGAACTGGAACAGAGGAGAAAGGAAGCAAGGAACACAGAGAAAGGCCCAGAGACACGAGGACAGAAGGGACCCCATATGCCCAGGAGATACAGGGTGAAGGGTTGGCAGAGCAGGGTACCGGAACCCAAATTGGTGGAGGCGACTAATCCTCAGCCAAAACCGGAGGTTGTGACCACATCTTGGTACGACCCCTCACTACATCCACCAGGAAAGCATACCACATAGGGTCAGGGAAACCGGAGAGAGGTTTCGCCAACAGAAGGCCCGAGGAAGCTGGACAAAGGTGGGTCACTGGTGGGGACGGCCAGAGAAAGGAAAGGAAGGGAGCCCTGTGCCATGCTCAGAAATTGCCTGGGAGTTGGTCGAGCCCCTTGCCTGGTGAACGCAGCACGGCTCGGGCGGTCCTTCATGTGCACAAGTGACCTGGATGAGAACTGTGAGTAAAGCATTGGAAACTGCACCACACGTCTCTGTGTTTCATCGCCGCACCAGCACCATTAGTACTGGGACGCTCACACCATCACTACCATCATCTACTCTAGCTGCCCTGAGGCAATACTCCTCCCGTGGGGAGTTATCCCATTCTTGGCTGCGCATATAACATCAGCCTCAGCGGTCTGCAGCGCAGCGGCGGTCCCCACTGACCGCAATCCACGGGTGGCGTAGTCGGACCATTACAATACAAATAGACTGCCACTGAATTAACCACCCTGGGCACGGACCGGGTCGTCGCCACACGGAGACTACAACCCCCAGCATCTTACAGAAGGTCCGGCTCCCGGTATCCCCTGCACAGCACAGGCCCAGGGGGCGCGTCAGTAGCCTCAGGGCAGTGTAATAGGATGTTGGGGGTGATGGTGCAGGCGCCGCAGTAATCACACTGAGTCCAATAATGCAGTCCAGCATCTTTTACTGCAGAACTTATCACAGACCCACCAGGAGTACAGGGTAGGAATGGACCTGGGTGTCTGAGGGCATTCGGGTGAGCTCCACTGGCCAGGGTGAGTGGGTAGGCCTACCGTTCTCTCTCTGCCCTTGCTGACTATCTCCCCCTTTAGTGGTATGATAGCCCACCTCCCTGAGCTTGCCGTGTTCTATGCCTGTATGGCTTGCGACTCGGGCCTTAGGTACCTGTAGCTTCTCCGTGCTGTACCGGTCCCTCTGTGTGGCGGAGCCTCCAGGCTTCTTAGGCCAAGGGACCTGAAATCCCTTGCGGGTTGGTTATCTGCTGCAGGACCTGCAACCCTGACAGCCTCAGACCCCAGTGTCCGGTTGTGTAGTCTGCCAGGACCGGCTCTCGTCGCCTCTGTCCCAGGCTTTCTGTTCCTCCTTTGCCTCCTGGACTCCTCAGCTGCGGCTGACCTGTCCCTCTCTTCTGGGAACCCTTCTGGATGCTTCAGAAGTGGGTCCTGGTCTCTCTAACCCTGCCCTCAGTACCAGTTTTTATAGGGGCAGCCTGCTCCCCCTACTGGCCTGGGACAGGAGGTGCTGCATACAAATGGTCCATGACCAGAGAACCTCCCTCCTGCTCTCAGGCACAGCCTTACAAGTTTGTGGCATCCAGGCCTGGGGTGACACATTAACCAGTGGAAGGAAATGTTCTACGAAATTAAAGAGGACCGCCGCAAAATCAAGGGAGAGGTTTTGCAGTTGAAGCTTGAGAAGGAGACGCGGCAGGATGGAGTTTCTGGACGTGATCAGGAACTAGAACGACTGCGTGAACAGTTCAACCAGGAGCTGTGTGAATCCAAAAAGGAGTATGGTGAACTCATGAGGGAGCTGCAGCAATTCCAGGACCAAGTAAAGCCTCTAATGCAGGAGAAGGAGCGGCTGGAGGACTCTCTGTACCAGCGAGACCGGGAGCTATCCACCCTGAAAGAGGCAATAAAAGTTGAAGTGTCTGGTCACGACCATGAGGCAGAAAAGAGGCATGAAAAATTCAGTGAGGAACTGCAACAGATTAAGAGAGATTATGAGGATCTCCTCAAGGTTAAAGAAAAACTAGAGGAGGGTAAGGCGGATGCAGAGCAAGAGCGCCAAGTGGTTGAGACCACTCTGCAAGACACCCGTGGTGAAAATGGTGAACTCCGCAGAAAGACCTTAGGTCTGGAAGCTCAGGTGAAGGAGCTGCAGACGTTCTGTGATAATCTCCAGAGGGCAGAGACGTACCTTAAGGAAAGGCTCAGCAAGATGGAAGCTGAGCGGAAACAGATGGAGGAGTCTATCAGAGAAGCCACAGACCCGGGCCAGGAGTTGGCCACTGGCGATGGGAGATATGAAACAGATACCTCCTTGAATAATGCGAGCTCGGATGATTCGGTGGATCTAGGAGCCGAGATCAAGGAGCTCAAGGAGTCGCTACAAGCCCATATGATGCAAGAGAATCTTGAGAGACTGGCTGTTGAGAGCCGAGTGGGTGCATTGGAGACAGAGAGGTCTGAGAGAACTCTACTGTTAAAGGAACAGTTGAAGCAGGAAGAGCTTCAGAGACGGGCCGCTGAGAGGCGAGTGGCGGAGCTAGAGGAAGAAGTTTCCGGGCTCAAAAGTCGCCTGACAAAGTATTACTCAGTGAACGAGGCCTCCTTGGAGAAGGAAAAGGGCAAACACGTTGCACTCACTCCCTTATACCATGAGAAGGTGGACCTGAGGAGAGCTAAGAGAGGGTTAACGGAAGATAAATATGAAATGGAAGTAGTCAGGATGGAAATTTGTGAATTTGTAGCTGTGAGTCAGCTCAGGGGAAGCATACAGGGTGAAGAAGCTGGAAGTCAGTTGTCCCTGAAACCTGAGCTGGTTGATCGTCTTGAAACCACTGGTGAGACCGAAACGTCTCGGTACAAGTGCCTCGTAGATGTACCCGAGGATTTGAGGGAAGAATGCACCAGTGAGTCCATGCATGAGGAGTTTAAGAAGGCCGTGGGAGCCTGTAAGGTGTACTTGACCTCAGAAGCTAAACAGCTGGTGGTCCTGTCCACGACCGAAGTCACGGTGAAGAGGGTGGCTATCCTAAGTGACTTGCACTGGCAATGCATTCGCACGAAGCGGGTTCTCCGGTTGAAGACGGAACAAGCCGTTAGACAACTGGAGCTTATGAGAAAAGCTCACAGTCTGCGGGAAGAGGTCATCCGGGTGCCTCATGTTCTGGTGAGAAAGCTCGTTGGGAGAAATGGTCGAGCCATGCAGATGATGGTCAAGAAGTCTGGTGTGGTGAAAGTAAGCAGTCCACGTGATCGTCAGGACTGGATACCAGACGAAGACGGCATGGTGTCATTCTCCGCTGTAGGAACGGAAGAAAGTCTTGCATATAAGAGCATGCTGATAGCGTACCGAGTGACCTACTTGCGAGAAGTAGTACAGTTGAATCTCGCTAGACTGCGAGTGGATAGACAGCATCATCTGAGCAGCAGAAGAGGGCAGCCGTCTAGAAATTGTGAGACCAGACAGAGAAAGGGCCCCCTAAATAACAGAACAGCTATAGCTGAAGTTAGGGACCTTTCAAGATGTCCTGAGAGTAGTGGGCGTGGGTTTAGAGGTAGTGAGACCTCCAGTAACTCAGGTTTGAGAGGCCCATACAAACGACTCAATAGAGTACAGGACAGTACGGAGTCTAACCGGACCTTAGATACCAGGGCATATGAGTCACAATGCTGTATGACTGACCGCTGGGAGCGGGGGAGACCTGACAAGGTTACAACTGACCGCTGGAAGCGGGGGAGCTCTGACAAGGTTAGGACCCGGAAAGGTGACCTGACGAAGTCAGTGACATTGACAAATGGTAGGCCCCTAAGGAATGGGCTAATGTCGATGACTATTGTTCCAGGGGCTGGACAACCCAAATGTCAAGTACATGGTCTCGGTGTGAACTGTGGGTTATAGTGGTTTGTGTATGTTATGTGTTCAACCCCACAAGTTTGAACAGAGGGGGGGGGGGGATATGTAATGCAGCGCCTTGCTTGGCATTACTGTATGGTCCAGGGTATGTTTTGGCCGACCAGGTACCTCCCCCTCAGCTGACTGGTCACATGACTGTGACATCACACAGGTCCTTTTGCACACAGAAGGTCTGAACACATGACTGTGACATCAGCTAAGGTCCTGTCTGTGTATGTGTGTGTGTGTTACAGGATATATAAACCCTGGTAGTCTTGAGACAGTGTGTTAGGCGTGAGGCCTGTTCCCATGTGGGACACCGTGATACAGTGAAGCCTGGCAGCCTGAAAGGTCGAGGCTGGATCCTATGTGTAGATACCAGTGGCCTTGGAGGGAAAGCCGGCTTGGAAGGCTAGAGTCCTGGAAGGCGAAGGCTGGATGTTGTGTGTGTGAAACATACCAGTAGCCTTGGACGGGACGACAGATAGAGACCCCCCATCTGGGAAGCCGCAAAGCCACAGTGGTGGCAAACCAAAGGGACTGAAGCAGCTGTAACCCGTCAAAGGTAAAGAAACTGCTTATTGTGGACATTTAAGTTAATACCTTGCTGAAGGCTGTAACTTGGGCCAATTGGGCCTGTCTGCTACTTGAGAGACTCCCGGATGTTAAGTGTGTAAACATGCCGGTGATAAACTAAGATGGACTGTGTGATATGCGGTTTATGATAAAATAATAAACTGCTGCATTGTGCAATACCGGAAGGACATGGCATGTGTGCTTTAATTAACCCGGTGCAGCGAGTATCCCCCAGTATGATGACTAGCGCTGCCTTACAAAAGCAACAGTTGGTTTACAGATGGCACAATAAAGCTTATAAGGAAAATAACACCTTACCAACATTTAAGCAATGTGGAGGATCCATAATGCTGTGGGGTTGCTTTTCTGCGTCTGGTACTGGAGGACTTGATCATATCACAGGAATCATGAAATCAGAGAATTATCAAGAGATTTTAGAGCAAAATGTCCTACCCAGTGTAAGAAAACTTGGCTTGAGTCGAAGATAATAAGTCCTCCAGCAAGACAATGACCCAAAGCACACATCCAAAAGTACACAGGAATGGTTGAAAAAGAAAAAATGGACTGTGTTAAAATGGCCAGCAATGAGTCCTGACCTCAATTCCATTGAAAAATTGAAAATCTTTGGGGTGAGCTGAAATCTGCCATTGAGAAAAAGGACCCTGCAAACATTCAAGAGCTTGAACAAACTGCAAAGGAAGAGTGGGAGAAGTGCAAGAAGCTTATAGATGGCTACAAGAAAAGTTTGGAGGCTGTCAGCAATGCCACAGGGTGTGCAGCCAGGTATTAATTAGGAGTGCCTTGATTGCTGCACATGCTGTTTATTCTGTTTCTTCTTTTAAATTGCAACATGGAAGTTGAAAAACAATATTTTATTGTTGTATTACTTTGGACCACTAATTAAAAAATCCTGAGGATATAACTTTGATACATTTCCATTTATTTCTGAAGATATTGTATAGTCTATGAAAAAATGAAGGGGTGCCAATAATGGTGACCAGCACTGTATGTATATATATATATTTATATATATATATATATACATATATATATATATATATATATATATATATATATATATACAGTGCCTACAAGTAGTATTCAACCCCCTGCAGATTTAGCTGGTTTGATAAGATGTAAATAAGTTAGAGCCTTCAAACTGCAAACGAGAGTAGGATTTATGAACAGAAGCATAAATCTTACAAACCAAAAAGTTATGTTGCTCAGTTGAATTTTATTAAATTTTAAACATAAAAGTGTGGGTCAATTATTATTCAACCCCTATGTTTAATATTTTGTGGAATAACCCTTGTTTGCAATTACAGCTAATAATCGTCTTTTATAAGACCTGATCAGGCCGGCACAGGTCTGTGGAGTTATCTTGGCCCACTCCTCCATGCAGATCTTCTCCAAGTTATCTAGGTTCTTTGGGTGTCTCATGTGGACTTTATTCTTGAGCTCCTTCCACAAGTTTTCAATTGGGTTAAGGTCAGGAGACTGACTAGGCCACTCCAACACCTTGACTTTTTCCCTCTTGAACCAGGCCTTGGTTTTCTTGGCTGTGTGCTTTGGGTCGTTGTCTTGTTGGAAGATGAAATTACGACCCATCTTAAGATCCTTGATGGAGGAGCGGAGGTTCTTGGCCAAAATCTTCAGGTAGGCCGTGCTATCCATCTTCCCATGGATGCGGACCAGATGGCCAGGCCCCTTGGCAGAGAAACAGCCCCACAGCATGATGCTGCCACCACCATGCTTGACTGTAGGGATGGTATTCTTGGGGTCGTATGCAGTGCCATCCAGTCTCCAAACGTCACGTGTGTTGTTGGCACCAAAGATCTAGATCTTGGTCTCATCAGACCATAGAACCTTGAACCAGTCTGTCTCAGAGTCCTCCAAGTGATCATGAGCAAACTGTAGACGAGCCTTGACATGACGCTTTGAAAGTAAAGGTACCTTACGGGCTCGTCTGGAACGGAGACCATTGCGGTGGAGTACGTTACTTATGGTATTGACTGAAACCAATGTCCCCACTGCCATGAGATCTTCCCGGAGCTCCTTCCTTCTTGTCCTTGGGTTAGCCTTGACTCTTCGGACAAGCCTGGCCTCGGCACGGGAGGACACTTTCAAAGGCTGTCCAGGCCGTGGCAGGCTAACAGTAGTTCCATAAGCCTTCCACTTACGGATGATGCTCCCAACAGTGGAGACAGGTAGGCCCAACTCCTTGGAAAGGGTTTTGTACCCCTTGCCAGCCTTGTGACCCTCCACGATCTTGTCTCTGATGGCCTTGGAATGCTCCTTTGTCTTTCCCATGTTGACCATGTCTGAGTGCTGTTCACAAGTTTGGAGAGGGTCTTAAATAGTCAGAAAAGGCTGGCAAAAGAGATCTTTAATCCACACATGTGAAGCTCATTATTCTTGGTGCCTGAACTACTTCTTAATACTTTAGGGGGACCAAACAGAATTCTTGTGGTTTGAGGGGTTGAATAATAAATGACACTCTGAATTAACTTTTAACGTTTTAAAAACAAACAAAAAAAAAAAAACAAAAACAAAAGTTGCTGCAGTGCATTTCCCACTTCCAGGCTGATCTACAGTACAAATGTCACAATGCCAAGTTAATTCCGCATGTGTCAACCAGCTAAATCTGCAGGGGGTTGAATACTACTTGTAGGCACTGTATATATATATATACAGCACACTGTGAATAATGAACACATGAATTCTACTACTACCATATACCAGACAATGTGAACTGAGGTCTAAGATGGCAGACATACAAGAAACAGAGGCATGTTCACACTAGCAAAAAAGAAGCAAGACAAAAATATATCTCATACCCTACCATAATTATATATAAATGTAAAGCAAAATTGCATAATAAATATAGGGTACTTAGTGAACTATTTTTGATCAAAAAAAGTATACAAGCCGTCCCACCAGCGGCAAGGTGACCCTAAATTGGGACGGTACCTATACTGCCTATATTAAAAACCTTACTGTATATCAAAGTTGAAGTAATGCATATAAAAGGGTAGACAAATAGGACCGGGTCCCAACTCCAGACCACCTAGGTTTTTAATATAGGCAGTATAGGTACCGTCCCAATTTAGGGTCACCTTGCCGCTGGTGGGACGGCTTGTATACTTTTTTTGATCAAAAATAGTTCACTAAGTACCCTATATTTATTATGCAATTTTGCTTTACATTTATATATAATTATGGTAGGGTATGAGATATATTTTTGTCTTGCTTCTTTTTTGCTAGTGTGAACATGCCTCTGTTTCTTGTATGTCTGCCATCTTAGACCTCAGTTCACATTGTCTGGTTTTTTTACTTGTTTGCATTCTGTGCAATTTAAGGGTGTGGCATGCCCTTTGTTGAGCTGATTGGTATATATGTAGCTTACCACGGGCCTAGGTGGTCTGGAGTTGGGACCCGGTCCTATTTGTCTACCCTTTTATATGCATTACTTCAACTTTGATATACAGTAAGGTTTTTAATATAGGCAGTATAGGTACCGTCCCAATTTAGGGTCACCTTGCCGCTGGTGGGACGGCTTGTATACTTTTTTTGATCAAAAATAGTTCACTAAGTACCCTATATTTATTATGCAATTTTGCTTTACATTTATATATAATTATGGTAGGGTATGAGATATATTTTTGTCTTGCTTCTTTTTTGCTAGTGTGAACATGCCTCTGTTTCTTGTATGTCTGCCATCTTAGACCTCAGTTCACATTGTCTGGTTTTTTGACTTGTTTGCATTCTGTGCAATTTAAGGGTGTGGCATGCCCTTTGTTGAGCTGATTGGTATATATGTAGCTTACCACGGGCCCAGGTGGTCTGGAGTTGGGACCCGGTCCTATTTGTCTACCCTTTTATATGCATTACTTCAACTTTGATATACAGTAATGTTTTTAATATAGGCAGTATAGGTACCGTCCCAATTTAGGGTCACCTTGCCGCTGGTGGGACGGCTTGTATACTTTTTTTGATCAAAAATAGTTCACTAAGTACCCTATATTTATTATGCAATTTTGCTTTACATTTATATATAATTATGGTAGGGTATGAGATATATTTTTGTCTTGCTTCTTTTTTGCTAGTGTGAACATGCCTCTGTTTCTTGTATGTCTGCCATCTTAGACCTCAGTTCACATTGTCTGGTTTTTTTACTTGTTTGCATTCTGTGCAATTTAAGGGTGTGGCATGCCCTTTGTTGAGCTGATTGGTATATATGTAGCTTACCACGGGCCTAGGTGGTCTGGAGTTGGGACCCGGTCCTATTTGTCTACCCTTTTATATGCATTACTTCAACTTTGATATACAGTAAGGTTTTTAATATAGGCAGTATAGGTACCGTCCCAATTTAGGGTCACCTTGCCGCTGGTGGGACGGCTTGTATACTTTTTTTGATCAAAAATAGTTCACTAAGTACCCTATATTTATTATGCAATTTTGCTTTACATTTATATATAATTATGGTAGGGTATGAGATATATTTTTGTCTTGCTTCTTTTTTGCTAGTGTGAACATGCCTCTGTTTCTTGTATGTCTGCCATCTTAGACCTCAGTTCACATTGTCTGGTTTTTTGACTTGTTTGCATTCTGTGCAATTTAAGGGTGTGGCATGCCCTTTGTTGAGCTGATTGGTATATATGTAGCTTACCACGGGCCTAGGTGGTCTGGAGTTGGGACCCGGTCCTATTTGTCTACCCTTTTATATGCATTACTTCAACTTTGATATACAGTAAGGTTTTTAATATAGGCAGTATAGGTACCGTCCCAATTTAGGGTCACCTTGCCGCTGGTGGGACGGCTTGTATACTTTTTTTGATCAAAAATAGTTCACTAAGTACCCTATATTTATTATGCAATTTTGCTTTACATTTATATATAATTATGGTAGGGTATGAGATATATTTTTGTCTTGCTTCTTTTTTACTACCATATACGTAAAAACACGAGGTACTTATTTAACATTTTTTTAATTAAAAAGTAAAAAAAAAAACCCCTGCCATTCAACTGCACCAGACACCTTCCATGTTGAATACCTTCTCTGACAGTGCATTGGAGGCTGTATATGAAAAGATGGCTATGGCAAACTGAGTCAGTTTTTATCATTTGTCTAATGTGCTGACTCAGAAGTCCATGGTTGGAGCACAAGATATCTCTGCCGGAGAAAGGACACAGTTCACATACAATTGGACTTTGCTGTTCAGGTGGTGCATCTCTGCTGAAATTCATATAGTTGGTGCAGTGTCAAGTATAACATCTGGTCTATCATGCCATATGTACTATATAATCACAATCACTGCTACTGCCTTGATTAGCGTTGGCATGGGCAGGGGACAGTTGGATTTGTGGGGAACCCAGAGGGGTGAACTACTGGTCAGACGTGTGGTGAGCAGTCATCTGATCGGCAAAAGCGTATCATTGTTATAACACAATTTTGACTTCTTTTCAGAAACTGGAAAAATATCCTCGTTTACTTTTATAGTGAGAGTTGATTGATCTATGATATAAATTTAAATTCCTTATCAGTATGTCTTTGGTTCCCATTCTATTCAAGAATGGATGTCTACAATTTATTTTCCTGCTATGGAGAGTGACAAAGATTCATCTGTCAGTAATGTCTAAAAGAACTCTCACACTTGATAAGCCTGTATGTCTGACTCAGCATCACCATGACCACGACCAGAGGTTTCAGGCACTATTGAAATTCTTCCACCAATATTACAAGTAGTATTGACTCGCCCCATGGGCCGTGGGGTACTCAGTAGCCAGGCCGGTCGATGCTGGGGGACGTCACGGTGGCAGTGACCCAGTCCGTGACCCAGGGCGGTCAATTAAAGGGAAAGTGAAAGGGAAATAAAGTTTTTAGAGATAATGTTCATGACGCCACCTGTGGTATGCGGCTATATGGGGCCGCCGCTGCGGTGCAGATCACCTGGAGCTGATGGTGACGCAGCAGAGTTGGTTCAGCTCTCCACAGGCAGAGCATAGCTCCGGGGCAGTGTAGATGATTTGAAGAGTAGATGTTGTCCGCTGGGACAGTGTTGTGCAGGGCTGAGGGCGCAGGTAATGAACAGACAACACATTAATGGCGGGTTCCTCTTAGCTTTACTTGATGTTTGGCATAGCAGACCGGGGCACTGTACTAGCTGGTAGAGGAGGTCCGGGCGGCCTGGAAGCAAGTTGGGGATCCACCTCGCCAGGTGGAGTTGTAGGCCTTCCCTATGCGCTATTCTCTTTGGCCCTGCTGCTTGAAGCTATGCTGCGGCCCTCGTCCCTGAGTAAAAACGTCTTTTTCCTCACCCGTATGGCAGGCAGCTCAGGCCTTCCTCAAGTGTCGCTCCCACGTGGCGGTGCAGGGCCCTATGTTGCTGCTGTGCCGCCGGGCATCTGGTGGGGCCAGGAGACCTTCTCTCCTCTGGGGCGAGCTTGAACATAGCTCTCTTCCCCAGGTCCTTCCTCGTCGCTGCCTTGTCTCCAACTCCTCTCCCCTCACTCTTACTAACCCCGCCTCCAGATTCCAGTTGCTAAGGGGAGGAGCTCCCCTTTCTGGTCTGGAGCCAGGAAAGTGTTGTATGCTGGTAAACCTGATTAGGGGACCCCTCCTTGCTTCCAGGCATGGCATCACCCCTTGTGAGGGAGGCAATGCCACTGTGGCAACCGGACTCCTGGGGTGCCACAGTATAACCTGCTCCAGAACTGATTGCAAAATAATCAGATCGGTCCTCAGAAGATCTTTTGGATTACTGGGGCCAACAGCCTTCGTTTCTGTTGATATCATCTCCTCGGAACCCTGATCTGGTTGCTGTCTTGTCTGTCACAAAATCATCATCATCATCTTCATCATCCCTGACTCGGCAGACAGTATCATCAGTGTGAGTAATGTCATGATTCCAATCTCTAGATTTACCCTCAGGGCTCATTCACATGACCGTATAACACGGCCGAGTGCTAACCAGTGTTTTATCGGATAGCACTCGGACCAATGTTATACCATGGGGCAATGTCAACCATCGCTTTTTTTCTCATGCCAATTCGAGAGCAGAAAACAATCGAAGCATGCTGGGAGTGCACCTGATAATCTTATCATGTGCACACATACAAGTCTATGGGTGCGTGTGAAACATCTGACTGCACTTGGATATTTTCTGAGTACAGTCCGATTACCAAAGACACGGAGAACGGAGAAAATAGAGAAATTAAGTTCTCTGTCTTCTTTGCACCTGTGATATGATTCTATCATGCAAGAGAATTGGATCACACTAAGGTGACACTTGGATCAAAGTCTAACAGAGTGCAATTTACATAATCTTCCCAATTCTCTAGCATGAGAGAATCGACGGCCGTGTGGCCCCAGCCTAACTCAGAGTGTCACTATCAATACTAGTGCCCCTACCATCATGGCTGACAGAGCCAGAAACACAGATGAACGTTTGAATCACTCCCTCCATCTACTCCAGCATCATATCATCAGAGTACAAAGGCTGACTGTTCATCTCTTCCAAGAAATCAACTGTAAAAAATTGTTGTTGAGAATTATCTACTTATTCATTGATAAAATGGAAATTCTGCTATATAAAAGATTATTTTCTTGAAGGAGGTGAACGGTGCAGAACAGTGACTAAAACTGATAATAGACGAGTGATGTGCACTTTATTCCATTACGTCCTCCGCTTCCTTCCCACTAATACACTTTAATTTTTTTCTATTTTTGCTAACAAAATTATATCCCCCTGCCCAAAAAGGACATAAAAAAATACTAGGTAGGTACATGTCCAGAAACCAAAATATGACAGCAGCCTGTAGTATTGTTGTGGCTTGTGAGGTTGTCAAATTAGAATAGTAAAACAAGTATGCAAAAAGTTAAGTATATTTTTTTAACTAAAAATGTTAGGTGGTACATGTCCCAAAATACAGCCCCTGGGACAGAACACTACATTGGTGTAGCATGTATAGTTGTAAAATTTGACTAGAAAAACAAATGTGGAAATTTTTTTTTCTATGACGGGAACACTTTGTGAGGTGGACATTCACAGGCATCTGTTTTTTGGGGAATTTTGCTTTGTCTTTTCTTTTTAAAAAAATATATTCCCCCTTGTGAAGACTGATTGTGCAAGAAATGAAAAAAAGACCCCTTCATAGTCTATTGTGACAAGCAGGGCCGGCTCCAGGTTTTTGTGGGCCCTGGGCAAAAGAGTCTCAGTGGGCCCCTTTAACACATACCACGATTCATGATGCAGAGATAACGCAGAGAAATATATATATAGTGCAGTGCCGAAGATTTCACTTCTTACATTACATGAGTATTATCTATTGTAAATTCCACAATAGCTCAGAAACCGGCGAATCCTCACAGTGCACAGTGCAGACCGGACAATATAGTCCTCCATACAGTATTATGGGCCCCATATATTGCTCCATACAGAATAATGACCCCACATAGTCCTCCGTACAGTATTATGGGCCCCATTTATTGCTCCATACAGAATAATGGACCCCATATAATGCTCCATACAGAATAATAGACCCCATATAACGCTCCAAGCAGAATACTGGTCCCCATATAACGCTCCATACAGGATAATGGCCCCCGTATAATGCTCCATACAGGATACTGGTCCCCATATAATGCTCCATACAGGATACTGGCCTCCATATAACGCTCCATAGAGGATACTGGCCCCCTTATAACACTTCATACAGGATACTTGTCCCCATATAACACTCCATACAGGATACTGGCCCCCACATAATGCCCCATGCAGGCTGTGTCCCCATATAATGCCCCATGCAGGATGTCACCTCTCCCCCCATATAATGCCCCATGCAGGATGTCACCTTTCACCCCATATAATGCCCAATGCAGGATGTCACCTCCCTCCACCATATAATGCCCCATGCAGGATGTCACTTCTCCCCCCATATAATGCCCCATGCAGGCTGTCGCTTCTCCCCCCATATAATGCCCCATGCAGGATGTCACCTCTCCCCCCCATATAATGCCCCATGCAGGATGTCACCTCTCCCCCCATATAATGCCCCATGCAGGATGTCACTTGTCCCCCCCCATATAATGCCCCATGCAGGATGTCACTTGTCCCCCCCATTTAATGCCCCATGCAGGATGTCACTTGTTCCCCCCCATTTAATGCCCCATGCAGGATGTCACTTGTTCCCCCCATATAATGCCCCATGCAGGATGTCACTTGTCCCCCCCCATATAATGCCTCATGCAGGATGTCACTTGTTCCCCCCCATATAATGTCCCATTCAAAGACGTCACCGCGCCCTCTGACCTGAGACGTCACAGTGCAGCAGCCGCGGAACAGACCGGAGCTGCTGCGGAGGCACAGAGAGATGTAAGTATTGTGCCGGGGCCCTGAGCAAGTGGGGGCAGGGGCAAGTGCCGGCACCGCACCGCTCACGGGTCCTATAGCACGCCGGGGTGCTCGACGGTGAGTGGGCCCCCTCACCTGCTCAGGGCCCCGGCACTTGCCCGGGTGCGCCGGGTGCTGATGCTGGGCCTGGTGACAAGCAGCACAACTTCTCTGGCTGACACTAATTTCTGATTATTTTTTTCTGTAAAAAATATTGAGCTGAGTAGCTTGCGCTTTCTAGTGCATGAAGAATAATGAAAAAATGCATCATTTGAAAGATATGCCAGAAACACCATATATCTGATCAATCACACTGAGACTGTCACTGCTGCTGTCAGTTCTCCTATCACTCCTCTTTTCAATTGAATTTTTGTATTATTTACAAACTATTACACTCATCATCTAGAGGGCGGCAGTTGTACAATACAGTCGGTCTGCAGTATTTGCCCTATGTTATAAGACATTTAGGGCATTTTTTCACTACCACAAATGCCAAACTCTAAGGTCTCCTTTCTAGGCTGTAATATTATAAATTCTCTGTTGCATTCCCTGCTTCAGTTTTTCGTGGTTCTGATAGTGTCTCCTGATTGGCTGCGCCGTTCCATGTGATGTGATAGCTGTAAGGCATTATGGAAAGCCCAATCAGACGAGCAATAGCTCCTAGTCTATTTGAGCCTTCTGTGAGCCTTCCATGGCTGATGCAATCTTCTACAATGTGTAAAATGGTGATGCGCATTTTATGGTGTTTCATGCAAATCAAATAACAAGTTTCTCAAGTTCACTGGTATCTGCGAATATCATAAAATTCAAAACAAATCACTATTGAATCGATTCATTCAACTCTACCAGTCACCAGTTTAGTAAAACGGTATCCTCATGGTATTCAATTGCTTTTGTTAGACAGCTTGAAAATGAAAGTTTGTGATTGACTTGTTTTTTTTTCTATCTCTTTTTATTCTCCTGCTGTGATATCTTTTATCTCACAGTGTACAGCTTGTTTGCCTGGCCAGTGAGCACAGTACATACCTTCCAGAAGAGAAATTAACTTCTAGCTTCCAAGCTACTTCTCTAAAACCTATTGCTTTCTATGTACTAGTTATGTGATGTGCTCACATCCCTACTCTGATAAGCTGCCGTTATAAATCTTGCAAAATCATCTGTGGATGTAGGCTTGTGTAAATCCTTCTATCTCTTCGTGTAATCCCACACAGACTCAATGATGTTGAGATCAGGGCTCAGTGGGGGCCATATCATCACATCCAGGACTCTTTATTCTTTTTTACACTGAAGATAGTTGTTAATTGCATTTTCTGTTTAATTGGGGTTGTTGTCTTGCTATAGAACAAATTTGGAACCAATCAGACACTTCCTTAATGGTACCGTATGATCTATTTTTTAGCATTGATGAAACCATTAATCCTCACCAAATCCCCAACTCCATTTTGTATAAATCCAGCCCCAAACTTGCATGGCATTGCTGCCGTGCTTCACTGTTGCCTTTAAACACTCATTATTGTATCACTTACCTGCCCTTTCACAAGTTGCTTTTCCTTTTCCTAATTATATGGTGGGTGCACATCTGTATTCAGTGGCGCAGCGGTTTCTTATTCAGGAAACAAATGTGTGCATATATGTGACCATTTTTATTTTAATGGACGCGGTGATTAGTGCTGCAAACTGCAATGACCGAGTCCCGGCATTAGGACGTTGACATGAAGGTTTGACAAGATGAAGAAGAAATAGGCTTGGAATCAGACAAGACATCAGCAGTAAAGCCTCCATCTCACATAGCGAGATCGCTGCTGTGTCATGGTTTTGGTGACGCAACAGCGACCTCACCAGCGATGTCGCTAAGTGTGACACTTTGCAGTGATCAGGCCCCTGCTGTGAGGTCGCTGATCGCTGCAAAGTGTCCTGGACCATTTTTTGGTCGTTGCCCTCCCGCTGGTCAACACACATCGCTGTGTGTGACCAGCGGGAGCAGCGATCAGGCTGGTAACCATGATAAACATCGGGTTACTAGGGGCACACGCGCACCTAGTAACCCGTTGTTTATCATGGTTACGAGCCTGCTAAAGTGAGCGGTAACCTCCCGCTCACCATAGCAGAGTGGTAACCATGATAAACAACGGGTTACTAGGAGCGCGTGTGCCCCTAGTAACCCGATGTTTATCATGGTTACCAGTCTGCTCCTGCTTCAGCAGGCTGGTAACTGGAGCAGGACATCGTGGAAAGATTCTTTCCACGATGTCGCTGCTCCCCTGATCGTTGGTGAGCCTGCCTGTTTGACAGCTCACCAGCAACCACATAGCGACGCAGCAACGATCCCTGACAGGTTGTATCGTTGTCGGGATCGTTGCAGCGTCGCTAAGTGTGACGGGGCCTTAAGTTACTGGATGTAAATATTTATTCTGTATAGAGGTATGTTTACACAGAGCCACCAGTGGCACTAAATGACCACCAATCAGTAAACCATTACCGATCGGCAGTCATTTACTTTGGCCTGTCTATTTCAATAGGCTATTAAAGGGGTGTTCCAAAACTAAATTTTACTTAATATCATAATCTAATCTTTTTTCTAACATACTTTAATTAAAAACTCCCCATCCTTCCCTCACTACGCTATTGAACTGCTTTATTTTTTTCTACTACTTCCTCTTTGATAACGCTTCATTTAAGAATCCCAGTGCATGCATGGTTATGACGTTCGCCTGCTATTTGGCAAATGTTTGAAAATTTCAGCAAACGCCTTAAAGGGCAGAGATTGTTAGTATTAGTTTTGTTACATTTGTTGGGATATTGATGAATTTGTAGAAGTCCTGCACTGTACTCATTTTCTTGTGAAAGTGGGTATAGGCTTGTGACAAAACAAGGCAGGTAAGTCATGCAACATTCATAAGCTTACAGAGGCATACATGGGAAATGCAGCAAAAGGATTTCCTGTACACATTTCAATTAAAAACAATATAGAATGAGATGCCTTGTAAAACACTGGACAATATGGAGATAGGGACAAAACACCATTACAGGTGAGAATGTACAGTAACAAATAACACTAAGGGGCCGATTTATTAAGACCAGTGTTGTACTTGCCAGTCTTAATCCTGGAGTAAGATGTGCCTAATTCACTAAGAGGCATATGCCACTTGATCAATTAGTCACATCTTACAATTGCTGGAAAAAATGTACTTCAGTCATGGAGTATCGTAAATTTTCATGAATTAGATGGCCGGGCTTAGCCATGCCCCATCCCGCCCGTGCCCCGGCCATTTTGACAAAGTTGGCTGGGAAACCATCAAAGGTTTCAATTTTTTTGCAAAAATTCTGAATTGTGCAAAAAAATTGCAAGTTTTTAAGCTGTTTTAAACCAGAAAACTGAGGAAAACACCTTCATGAATTTTCCCTTAAGTCTTAGTGGAGAAGAGCAATCTGCAGTCAGTTCCTCCATAGTCATGATTAGGGTCAGACAAATGCCTTCCAGATCAGAATCCCCTGCAATTTCTGCCATCTATAGAGAGTTAGAAACTACCCGCTTTTGTATTTAATAGGGCAGAGCTCCTGGTTGTTTAAACTCATAGACAGTGCCTCCACATCAACATATTTCTTCACGCCATGCATCGTTTTCAGGGTTGTCCAGCCATTGACATCAGGGCTATTGGTATCTGAGGTAGAAAGCGAAGCAGCATTTTAGTACATATACAATACAAAATGTCCACCAATACTTCAGCCATTTTCATTTTCACATACTATATATGACTCATAATGTGTCTAAAAGTGTGCCTATCCTCTACAGTCAGTCAGTGGCTGCAGCTGTGATATGTCCGTCTCCATAGGATGGAGAGGAGCAGTGGGGAATCAGTAGTATACTTTGTATTTTTATTTTATACAATGCTTGGAACTGTTTCAGAGATACAAAGGTGGACAACCAGAATTGTTTACTAGTGAAGTAGTATCAGAATTTATTGTCACATATATCAATAATATGGCAAGAAAGGATGTCAGTAAAAGATTGAGTATACACACATTTGCAATAGCCATAATATTGTATAGAATTTCTATGTTGTTTTTTTATGTTCAAGGAGGTTTTTTCTTCTGTGAATTGATTTCCCACAAGGTTTGTCCACTAGAGACCAATCTGAGTAATCTTCTATACAAGTAAATAGTGTGTCATAATATAAGACAAATAGTATTGATTATCTTCAATGATAGCTCACTACAAATTCTTCACCACTGTTTTTCTGGTAATAGAAGAAAGAATGCCTTCAAGGCTTATGTGCACTCACATTTGGAATAACCAGCACAAGTCAATTTTAATTGATATTGATGACTTATGGATTGGACTTCCATCACAGAGGCGTAGCTAGGGGTTCAGCTCAGTGGGGCGAAACATCTGAGTGGGCCTCTAACAAGGTAACCCTGCCTACCACTACAGTGGTGCATCCTATTAATGGGTATGAGGAAACCTAAGCAAATGGCCCTGTTGTTTCTGAAAATAACTCTCTATACAAAGACAAACACTGATATTACCACCATATGGTGACATATAGTGGTAGATACCAGTCCTGCAGAACATATAAGAAATTACAGTACAGTTATAAATGGTGACTTACAGTTGACGTTCTTTCTGATGTAGTTGTTTCCTGTCTTTTCTATATGCCCAGACCGATATGACTTCTAACCACGACTCGTCTGAACAGATTACAACAAAGACATATTTCTCACATTTCCAGCTCCATTCCCATCTATTCCCAACCTGCACAAAGTCCTCATCCTGCTGTCACCCTTATACTGAGCTGCTGCTGCCATATGTGTCCCTATTACTGCACCCAGGGTTGCCTCCAGGAATTTCGGGGCCCCATACTGGCAAAATTTTTAGGCTCCCTTGAGACTCTGCCCAAGCCTCACCCCAGCTCCGCCTCCACCCCAGCTCTACTTCTGCACCACGTCCTCACCAATCACACAATGACAATTCCCATCAAACACCATATCACTTACATAGCCAACAGCTTTTGTTTTGGCCAAAAGATTTTTTAAGTCGTCACCATGACAAGGAGACTCTTTTGGCAGGGCCTTACTCTACTATAGCCTAGTAAACATTTCTTATAATACCCAATACTCTTTTTAGGTATATCTCTCTTTATTTTTCTTTAAGGGAATGTGTCACATACATTTTTTAAAATGACCAATAATACCACATACCAGGGACAAATGCTGTCACACCATAGCTGGACCACATATTACCACCACATAGTGGCCGAATAATACCACATACAAGGAACAAATATCGTCACACCGTGAATAGACCACATATTACCACCACATGTTGACTGAATAATACCACATACAAGGAATAAATACCATCACACCATGACCAGACCACATATTACCACCACACAGCAACTGAATACTGCAATACTGATCATTAATAGCACAGACCGCCATCACTTCCTCCAGCCAAAAATCGTCACTGCATAAAATAGCACAGTTATCTAAAGCACCACTTCCCAAGACCATTCCCCAATTTTTCCCCAACTTCTACACTACATCAGAAGAAGAAAAAAAAGCATCATAGTGCTGCCCTGCACAGTAACAGGCCCCCCTGACTGAAAAAAGTATCCTCAAAAATAAAATACATCACAGCAGTAATAATATCCATAATTAGCCCCTACAGTAATAATGCCCCACGTCCTGCCCCCATGTTGCTATCCTGCCCTATTTGTCTCCATTATGCCCCATTTGTCTCCATTCTGCCCCAATGTCTCCATCCTGCCCCATGTCTCCATCTTGCCCCAATGTCTCCATCCTGCCCTATGTCTCCATCTTGCCCCATTTGTCTCCATTCTGCCCCCAATGTCTCCATTCTGCCCCAATGTCTCCATCCTGCCCCATTTGTTTCCATTCTTCCCCCAATGTCTCCATCCTGCCCCATGTCTCTCCATTCTGCCCCCATTTCTCTCCATTCTGCCCCTATGTCTCTCCATTCTGCCCCCATGTCTCTCCATTCTGCCCCAATGTCTCCATCCTGCCTCCATGTCTTTCCATTCTGCCTCCAATGTCTCCATCCTGCCCCCTGTCTCTCCATTCTGTCCCCATAGTGCAGCTTTACAAAAAAATAAAAAAAAAGTTTCTCCTTATCTCGTTACGGTCCATTGGTGCCCGGCACTCTCATATTCCGAGGCACGGTCGCTGGCTCACGACAGTGACGTCATACACCGTCGATGTGTGCGCTGACGTCAGCTGCTGGCCTATGATTGGCTGGCGGCTGTTAATTATTGCCGTGCGGGAAGCTTCCCACATGGCAATAGATTTCAACTGACCGTGGGCTCAAGGACACACGTTCAGTAACTCAAGCAGCAGAATCCTGCCGCTGGGGCCCAGTGAGCAGAAGAATGGAGGCCCGGTCCGGGCCCCTCTGCTCACTGGGCCCCATACGCCAGTAAGGGCAGTAATGCCCTGATGGCGGCCCTGACTGCACCAGCTGTGTAGTACAAAAGCAGGGATCCTCTTACTACCTCACATAATAATGTCCACCACTGTGCCCCTTACAAAGTAAAATGCTCCCTTTGTGGCATCTAGATGGTAAAATTGCACTCTAGAAAATATTAATGCTCTGTGCAAGAAAAGTTTCCACATTTTGACCCTAGAAAGTACTAATGCCCTCATGTGCACAGTTCCCTATACACAGTATAAAGGGCCCACAGCTCCCCTATACACAGTATAATACCCCCACAGCTCCCCTATAAACAGTACGATGGGCCCACAGCTCCACTATATACAGTATGGCGGGCCCACAGCTCCCCTATACACAGTATAGTGGGCCCACACCTTCCCTATACACAGTACGGTGGGCCCAAAGCTCCCCTATACATAGTATGATGGGCTCACAGCTCTCCTATACATAGTATGATGTCCTCACTACTACCCCAAAACACATATAAAGAAAAAAAGTGTTTTTCAGCTCACCATTAGATGAATTCCTATGGCTTTAGGTGTGGACTCCAGGATGGTGCTCGGATAAAGTGGCTGTGGTAATCAACAAAAAACAGGGATCCAGCAACAGACATCCAAATGAGAATCTGAATGTGTGTTAAAACTTCATGCTTATTAGAATTCCTTTAATATCATGCTGTTAAAATTGTAGATCCAGGGGATCACAGTATAATGACCCCACAGTAGTCTCCCAAACTGTATAATAGCCCTCACATTAGCTCCCACACTGTATAATGGCCCCCAACATTAGCTCCCACACTGTATAATAGCCCCCACACTGTGTGATGGCCTCCTCAGTAGTCAACACACTTTATGGTGGCCCCCACACTTTGAGTGCTCCCACACTGTATGAGGGCCCCACATTAGCTCCCACACTGTATGAAGCCCTCCCACAGTAGTTCCCACACTGGATGAGAGTAGTCCTCCAACTGTATAATGGCACTCACATTTGCTCCCACACTGTATAATGGCCACCACACTTTATGATGGTCCTCTCAGTAGTCCAAACATTTTGTGATGGTCCTCACACTTTTAGGGCTTCCACACTGTATGAAGGCCCCCATATTAGCTCCCACACTGTATGACAACCCTGACGTATGACATCCTGTACGTACATTGGTGCTTTGGCCATTGCATTATCCTGCTGTTCTGTAGACCGCAAGCTTAAAGTGACCTGAGGTCTACAGAATGGAGAGCAGTACTGCAGAGAGATCATGTATCCCTGCTCTGCCACATAGCTTAACTGTATTGGCGTGCTGTGCATGCCGATACAGTTAAGAGTAACGGCAGCACCAAGTAGGCCCCTCTGAGCGCGGGCCCCCGGGGTTCCCACCCTTCCCCCCTGGTAGCTATGTTACTGATTATATAGAAATTCATAATAATATAAATACATATATCATAGAGTATATCTCATAGAATCAGATGAATATCAATCTTCCAATGACATGCTTTTTGTGTTCAATAATGTTTAAAAGTTGATTGGGAAAAGAGCACTCTGCCCACATAGCACATCTGATTTCATTTTGTATGCAGGGTTGCCAACTTGACTTTTTATTTTTTTCTTGACAGTTTACCAAAAATCATGGACAGACAAAAAATTTTTTAAAGACGCATTGGACAACCATGATAAATCATGATACATGTCTACAGCCCATAATATTTATATGAAGACATCAGCTTCATTCACTGTGATTTGTACAATTATGATAATTACAACAAAAATAATCTGTATAATTTCTTCAACTTCAAAAACATCACGGATGCCTTCAGTTTTTTTTACAGACAGGTCAAAAATGTGCTCTATTTTTATGGACTGTACTGGAATTTCTGGACGGTTGGCAACCCGGCCTACCCATCAGTACATTGAAATCCAATCTTTTGGATCTTTTTTTTTTTACTTTTTTTTCTTTATAGTTACACATATTGGCTATATTCCTTTTTTCCCCCTGTCAACTATACAATATACACATGCATTTGTAATTATCACTGATGGCAGAGTGTATGAAACAACCAAGCTTGATTTTGTGATGTGCTTTACATGTTTCATCTTCTCTTACTCTCCCCTTGATTAATCCGTGTGGACTCCACACCAGGCCCGGTTGTAAAACCTGGTATCCTATTGTTAATGAACAAAATGGTTAAAGAGAAAAAAAAATCTTTGATCCTTCTCAAATGAAACCAGTTGTAGAGCAGCCCTGGCATGCTAATTGGATTTTTTACTTACCTTTAATGTATAGCCTTGGAACCCGACCAAGCTAAATAAAATGATAACCAGAAAATGCCTGATATTCTTACAGCTTCCACAGCTATATAGTCTGTTGGTTCAAGAGCAGCACTACTCATTAGTTGCAGACACTAAAACAAAACTACCTGCTTCTTTGTTGCATACTGTTTACAGTCCAAGCACCACTGAAAGTATATTTGACTTGCAATAAAGTCAGGGCTGTCCAGATATAGGTCTCTGTTGATCCAGATTATCACATTCTTTATATAGTGAACTATGAACATTATAGGAAATGTTCTAAAATGTATTAATGTAAAATCTAATTGTAACTCTTATTAAAAGAGCTGTAAACATAATTTACAAATAAATAAATGTAAATGTTTCTGCAATAAAGTATCCTGTCAATAACCACATTGAAGAACACAGCATTCGGTGTCTTCCCAGTCTGAAGCTTGATGCACAACTGCCAATGTAAATGGCTTATTGCAAAATCAAGATCTGTGGTTCTAATCCCGCCATGAGAAAATCTGTTTGAGATTTGTAAATTCCTCCTATAGATTTACCGTATGTTCTTTTCCTGGTATTTAGATTTAATCTCAAACTCAACATGCTTAGGTTACTCATTGGATAAAAATAAAACAAGGAAATAAAATTGTGAGCCCTACAGAGTATTTGAGCTAATGTATTCCTGCACATAGTATCAGAAAAGATAAGATATGAGTAATACATGTTGTAGATTTCAGCTTTCAGCAGAATCATCTGTACTGAGATATTGTGTAAAAGTGATTTGAGACATACAGCAATTATTAGCTTCACCATAATAACATTGAGAATTACAGGAGAGAACAGACAGAAAAAAATGAGAGATCAAACAGTAAAGTATTAACAAACTCTAGACAGCCGCCAACCCTAACAGCACAAATCTGCAGCTGTTGTATACTCCAGCAATACATGGACAAGTTTTCATAAAGGAAATCAGTTTTGGCATATAAACTATTATTACTTTGTACACAATCATTTTAGTAGCCTTTAATACACACATCTACATGGGAATAGTATAGTTAATTCTTTAAGTATATCCACTGCATATTGCTTTTACTTGTAAGTAATTTTTAGATCATGTTCAAATGTGCTGATTTGTTGCAGGTTCTTAGTGTAGTACAGAATAATGCATTAGAGATGAGCGTATCGATTCGCGAAAGATCGAGTTCGAGTCAAATTTCCTGAAATTTGTGGTTTGACGCAAATTCGAACATTTTGAAATTCAATTAATTATTCACAAAAATAAAACCTTACTGGCATCATTTTCCACACTGTTGAAGCATCAGAGAGCAGGCTAATGTAATTTTTCGTTTTTTTAGCGGACCTCCCCATAATGCCCTGCAGCTATGACATCTTACGGATTGTCATAACTTGTACAGTGGGGGTCAGTACCTGGACTATCTGAGATCACTGGTTCCCAGCGAGCACAGTTTTTACTGCACATTCGTTTTCCATCTCCAGAGTTATTGGGTAAGTCTCTCTCTCCTTATAGTCAGGAGGTTTCTCTCTCTTTTTCTCTCTACTCTAGACTTGTAAGCTCGTATGAACAGTGTGGTTGCCTCTCTATCTCTGTCCCTCTCTTTTTTTCTGTCCTGTAGAGTATAAGCTCTTATTATCAGCAGGGTCCTCTCTCTTCTGTAGAGTATAAGCACTTGTAGACAGGGGGGTCCTCTCTTGCTTGTAATGTGTACGCTTTTATGGTCAGCGGGGTCCTCTCTCTGTTGCCTGTAAAGTGTAAGCTCTTATGGTCAGGGAGGTCCTTTCTCTCTCCTGTAGATTGTAAGCTCTTATGGTCAGCGGGGTCCTTTCTCTCTCCCTCCTGTAGAGTGTAAGCTCTTATGGTCAGCGGGGTTCTTTCTCTCTCCTCTTCCCACGTATATTTTCAAGCAATTACAAATTTACAGTATTAAGACTTGCACAAAGTCATCAAATGTCAAAAGATCCGCTCTTCTTTATAAGATTGTGTATGTGTTTTCATGAGAATATGGTTGGTTGGGTAAGCCCCCCATACACAATAGACAAACGTCAGCCAAACCCACCGATATCAATAGGTTCAGGCTACAGTTAAATGTGTATGGGAACCACAGACAGATAATTGTCGGGGGAGAAAAGGACAAAGATTTCGAAATGTCCTTCCTAAGATAAGTCACTGTTTCAGATATCTATAATAGAGGACAAAGGAGCGTCTGGAAGAGCAAACGCTCCCGTATATAAAAGTGATGGCTGAAATAGCTGCTGACCAAATGATCTGCGAACCACCGTTGAGACAACATCCATGTAAGGTGTATGGGA
Source organism: Phyllobates terribilis (assembly GCF_046119375.1). Taxonomy (NCBI): domain Eukaryota; kingdom Metazoa; phylum Chordata; class Amphibia; order Anura; family Dendrobatidae; genus Phyllobates; species Phyllobates terribilis. Next base: position 167,011,861 of record NW_027362764.1, read on the forward strand.
TCTGCCAGTTTTTGGTAACTTAGCATATTAATTAGAAATAAGAAAGTAGAAAAAGCAGAATTGGATACCTGTACAGGTTACTGTATTTTTAAAAATGCAAAATTCCAAAACAAAAAAATCCATTATAAAGCAATTACAGTTCTCAAATATTACATTGGTTTTCTAAATGAATCTAACTGACATATCCTTATAGAATAGAGAACTGTTTTTTATCCCTAGAGTCCTGTTTTAGTTAAACAAACTTTTATTATAGGGACTTTCACTATTGTGTAAGAAAGGTAAGTAGGTTCATGTAGAACTTAATAGAACATCGTATACAGTTTTGTTTATTACGTTTAGTGGCGATTTCAGTAATTGTAAAGCAATCCTAAATCCCTGTGGGTTCGGACAAGCAGTTCTCCAACTCTGGGAAGGGAAAGGGGGGCAATTGTGTATAATATTTAAATTACTTTCCTCGAAGCTTATTTTTTCTAAGACTAATATCATATTGAAATCTTAGTATATTAATCTAAGCTTTCCCATGGCAATAATGTCTATAAAATTTCCAACTAAGCTTTTAAGGCTTGGCAGCTTTTAACACTGGCAATGATCAGAGCACAACATGCTAATTAAGTTACTTTTAATAGGATTTTAAAATATGGCTAATGAAAAGTTCATATATCAGTGTTTGCAAATGTTCCTAGTAAACTAATTATATGACATTGTGCATTTTCCTGAGGTTCATAAAATGATGAGTTGGTTAATTTTCCAAATCTCTTACTCTAACACAGGCCAAACAATTATTAATCTCCCTTTGTTCAGCCAGTATGAACAGGCAGACATGCAGTATAAAGCATAGGAGTAGAAGCAGCCTTGGTCCATACTAATTTAAGTTATGATGACGGAGAAAAGGTTTTGGGCAGTTTAAATGTTAGCGTTTAATCCTTTTGTTCTCAGTGAAGATAAGCTGCTGCCAGAGGTGACTGGCATCGACTATCTCCAATCTCTCCACTGAAAACATTTAAATGGGGAAAACCAATACAAAACCGGGATAAAGATCCAGAATATCAATTCAAACATCAGGCTAATTTCCCTTTATCTTGTATAGTGTAGACGTAATTAACATCATCCTTGGTACATGAGATAATTAAATGCTCATGACCATATTTCTGAGTCATCTCTGGGGAGAATCTTATCATAGCAGAACAAAGGCATAAAAGCCATATAGAGCAAGCTCAACAACCCCTTCTACGAGTAGGTACCAAAAACAGGCAGTTCTCCAGAACAGAGACTAGTGGAAGCAGATCCTCATTGGTCCTCTATTTGTAATAGCATTTTTGCATAGTTGGCAGATACATGCCCTGTGAAGGATAATAATGTCTCAAAAAGATATTATTGGCATTAGCTTGTGAAGGAGTAGAAATGCTGCCAACACCCCTTCAGAAATCCTTTATATTAATGTAATGCATTGACCTGTTTTTATATGTTGTTTTTGTCTCTCTTTGGCATGTAGCAGTTAATTAGTCTGTGGACATGGTTACTGTAATGCACACGCCCGGACTGACTGGCGTGTGCGTGTATATGTAGTGATTCCACTGGACCGTACCGGAGAGTGAATGCCTGGAGGGGCGTAACTAAGTACCCACCCGATCCGACCAAGGTCGCACGACGGCATACGACGCCAGTGCACCAAGGAGGAACCGAGCAGAGGGACCAGGTGCTACTCCAGGTCAGACCCCGGACACGGCTGTTGACCCACACCGGGGAATACAGGAACAGGCAGGTTAGGCTGGCACACAGACTGGTGGGTACAGGCAGACACGGCTGGTATGCAGACGGGTGGATGCTGGCAAGCACGACGGGTATGCAAACAGGGAGGTACTGGCAGGTACGGCCGGTATGGGGGCAGGTGGATGTTGGTAAGCACAACTGGTATGCAGGCAGGGAGGTACTGGCAGGTACGACAGTTTGGAGCACAGAGTGGATAGGTCCCAGTACAGACTGGGACTCAGTAACAGAACCGCAGATGCGGTGGACAAACACAGCAGAGTGAGGCCGTCCGGAGCGGCGAGCAAGAGCAGAGCGAGACGAGACCGCCTGGGTCGGTGAGCGAGAGTAGAGCAGGACGAGGCCGCCTGGAGCGGTGAGCAAAGGGCCAGAGCGGAGCGAGACTGCCGGAGCAGTGAGCAAAGGGTCAGAGCAGAGCGAGACTGCCGGAGCAGTGAGCAAAGGGTCAGAGCATAGCGAGACTGCCGGAGCAGTGAGCAAAGGGTCAGAGCAGAGCGAGACTGCCGGAGCAGTGAGCAAAAGGTCAGAGCATAGCGAGACTGCCGGAGCAGTGAGCAAAGGGTCAGAGCAGAGCGAGACTGCCGGAGCAGTGAGCAAAGGGTCAGAGCAGAGCGAGACTGCTGGAGCAGTGAGCAAAGGGTTAGAGCAGAGCGAGACTGCTGGAGCAGTGAGCAAAGGGTCAGAGCAGAGCGAGACTGCCGGAGCAGTGAGCAAGGCAGAGCAGGCAAGAACCGCCGGAGCGGTGAGCAAGGCAGAACAGGCAGAAACCGCCAGAGCGGCGAGCAAGGCAGGGCAGAGGGGACAGGGCTCTGTTCACACGGAACAGACAGGAAGGGAAAGGCAGAACCAGATACCCACAGGGTACTTGCAGTGAAGTAGCGAGTGGACCACAAACTCACAAACGGAAGTACAGTGACAACGAGCATGAGTTAGGTACGAGTTCAGACTCTGCAGAAAAAGGGAAGATATGGGCGTAGAGAGAAATGGGAAACAGGCTGGAAGATGGTTAGGGCAGGAACAGACACTGGGAAAAGACACAGACAACAGATCTAGGTATACGGCCCCTAGAGGGCAGAAGGAACAGGCTAAGAGCATGTTCACACGGGCCTGGAAATACAGCCTCCAGGAAAGGCAGCTGGCAAGAGTACACAGACAGGACTCAGTTCAGACACGGGAACTGATACCGCAAGGCAGGAAACATAGACAGGACCTGGCACATCAGTGACTAGAAGCCAACTGACAGAACAAGATGCTCAGGCCAGGATTCCAGGGAGGAGCTGGGTTAAATACCAGGTGACAGACAGCAATAGGCTGAGGAAGCATCAGGGGTGTGTCTGCAGCAGCTACAAGAAACAGGAAGTTCAGCGGGCGTCGCTCTAAGCAGACAGAGCAGAGCAGACAATATGGAAAGAAGCCAAAGTGATAGTCTGGACTGGAAATCAAGTGCGCGCTCTTGCACAGTGGGAGATGGACCACTATGCAAGGACGCCGCCAGGTATGTTACAGTTACCTATTAGGCCAGCGCGTGGAGGGAGGCATTAAGTGGGCACTAGGAACTTCTTTCCTGTTTGATAGGAGAGTTGCAGAGAAGTTGCTGAAAGAGACAGAGAAGTTGCTGAAAGAGAAGGAAGTTTCACTGCTGAGAAAAAGACCACAAGTGGAGAATGTGTTTAGTCCAGAAGAATAGCAAAAGTGCGTGCTCTTGCACAGCGGGAGATGGACCACTATGCAAGGACGCCGCCAGGTATGTTACAGTACCCCCCCCCCTTACGCCCCCTCATCTTCAGGCCTGCCAGAATCTTCCACAGGGAATTCGAGGGCAAATCCTTCACTTCAAGGAGATTACTTCTACTGTCCACAGAAAAAACTGGTCTCATCTGGGTAGCTAGGATGCTACTGTGTCACCCCAGGCCTGGATGCCACAAACTTGTAAGTCTGTGTGACGCGCCCCCTGGGACATATTCCTTTTTGAGGGGAATACCCGGCACCGGATCAGATGGGGGGTTGTAGTCTCCGAGCGGCTGTGACCCGGTCCCGTGCCCAGGGCGTCAAGCTCAGTGTGATGTGGCAGTTCTACAGATGTTACTAAAGTTCTTTTGTGTCGACTACGCCACCCGTTGTGATGCGGTCACTGTGGCCGCCGCTGCAGCAGGGTCCGCTGAGGCTGATGGTGGGTGCGCAGCTTGGTGAAATAACCCCCAACGGGAGGGGTATAGCCTCAGAGGGGACGGGCGCAGAGGATGGGGGTTGTGGTGGTGTGGTGCGGACGGCAGTGAAGACAGAGTCGGGTTGTGCAGTTAAGGGTGTTTACTTACTGCAGATGTTGTACTGGTCACTCCAGCTGCTAGTGACCACCCGAGCCGTGCTGCGTCCACCAGGTCCTGGATCCAGCCAACCCCCCAAACAAGTCCGGAGCGTGGCCCTGAGCTCTCCCTCTGTCCTTTCTTCAGCCGTCCCCACCAGTGATTCACCTAGGTCCAGCTCCCTCGGGCCTTCTGTTGGGACACCCTTGGCCCTGGGTTCCCTGACCCTTCATGTGGTGTGCCTTCGGGGTGAATGTGGTGGGTGACCGTGGCAGACACTGCCCACGGTCTCCGGTCTCTGGCTGGGGATTGTTTTTACCCCCACCAGTTTGGGTTCCGGTACCCTTTTGCTGACTCCTCACCCGGTGCTCTGATTTGGGTTCTTGGGTCCCTTCTCTTCTGTGCTCTGGGTCTTTCTCTTTTCTCCTCTCTCACTCTGGGTCTTGGTCTTTCTTCTCTCCTCTCCTGACTTGTTTTCTGCAGCTGACTCACTTCCTGCATCTGATCCTCTGCATCTGACCCTGTTCTTAGTTGGTGCCCACCTTATATACACCCTCTATGTGTGAGCTCAGGTGACCAGCACCCAATGAGCTCCTATCTTTACCCAGGCTGCTCCCCCTATCTGCCCCTACACTACATGGGATGTACCACCCCCCTCCCACTCCAGCCAGGAACAGACTCGGTCGTACCTGCACATTTCTAAGTGGGAGTACCGTCGGCCTGTTCCTCGGAAATGGGATGTATGTAGTGCATGCAGCCTACCGAGCTCAGTCCCACTCTCCATCCTTACCCGGGAGTGGAATATCACACCTCTGGGTTGAGGTGCAATACCCCTGTAGCAGCCGAATCCTCAGGGTGCTACATTCCCCCCTGGTAAATCACAGCACGTCCTCGGGCTGTAAAGACAAAAACACCAAAACATACAAAATTTTTCATATAAACATATAAAACATATAAAAAACATTATATAAATAACATATCTTAGCAGATAAAACTTTCTCGTCGTCTCTTGTTTCAGGTTCCTCCTCCGGACACTGTGCAACGTGTGTCCGGGAAAAGTGCGACAGTCTCTTAGAAAACAGGTTTTCTATAAAACCGGTAGGGGGCGCTTTGGGACGCGCAACTATATACAGGGGAAGTTGGCCGCTCTCAGTCCTCGGCCAGATAGAGGGAAGGGAATGGCTGCTCACAGTCCTCAGCCTGTAGGATGAAGGGGTTAACGGGTAAACAGTTCACTGGTCCCAACGGGGACTATTTTAGCAGCAATGGTTCACTGTGCCCCGACGGGCAACTATATACAGTCTCTATTCCCGTCCTCAACGACGGCTCCCTCCTGGTTTTTCTTGGTATGGTGTTGCTTCAGACCCATCCGGGTCCTCTGGCTTCTCCTCCCCGTACCGCAACTCCTCCTCCGTCAAGCGGTGTACGTGGAGGGCGTAAGGTCCTTTGGCACACTTGTGCCGGGTGAAAGTGACCTCGTCTCCGACGTAGAGGTCACGGCCTTTGTGACCTTCCGGCAGGTGGGACTCGACGTCTCTGCGCGTCACAAAAACGTCACCGCGGTTGTTACGGTCCCGAATAAAGCCCCACCCATGCTGCGGGTTGAACTTTATCACCGTCCCGATGGTGCGGGGACAGTGCGCTGCACGGGGGTTCCTCCTAGTCCGGCTCTTCTGCTCCGCGCTCCGGATTTGGGCCTGTTGTTCTCTGACCCGCCTCTCCTCCCGTTCTCTCGCAAACTCTGCTAGCTGCTGACGACAACACTCAGTACGCTCAGCGGCGAATGCCCGAGTTTCCTGAGTGAACCCCATTAGATCTTCTCCGGTGGGGTCCCACTCAAACTGCGCTTCCGCTAGCGGGGGCGAGATCCGTGCCACGGGCTTCGGAGCCGGAATCAGGGGTTCATCTAGGGGTCTTAGTCTCTGCTGCCGTTCCAGCTCATGGTATCCTTCGGGCCAGATGAAGGGCCGCCCGTCCGGCCATGAGAGCTGGCTGAACAAGTCCTCCCCCAGGTGTGGCACCCTTGGTTTTACGGGCGCGGGCGCGGTGGTGGTAGCGCCCGGGTTGCCCAGGCCTTGCGGCCAGGCCTGGGGCACCTGGAAGGTGAAGGGCACCGTTAGGACGGCGGCGCCCTGGGCTACCTGGCCTTGCGGCCAGGCCGGAGGCTCCGCGGAGGTAGGGGGCGCTGTTGGTGATGCGGCGCCCGGGGGTACTAGGCCTTGCGACCAGGCTGGTGGTGTTTCCTGCTTTGTCACGCTCCGGGTCGAGGCGCGTGACGTCACAGGGGTCGCTGCGGCGGCTTCCGGTCGGGGCCTAGTCCATGGCGGTGACATGGCGGCTACGGGCACAGCAGGGGGACTTTCGGGCTCTGCGACGGGGAGCTGGGGCAGGTAAGCGGTGTCACGGCTTGGGGTATAGGCGTCCCCTTTACCTGCCTCCATGCGTTCGGCTCCCCTCTCGGCGCCGTCTCCGGCCTTGGGTCCTCCCGCGCCATCCTCAGAGGCGGTCGGCTTCCTCTTCCAGGGTAGCGTGCTCCGTCGACTGGTCTCAGCTTGCTGGGTCATCTCCCGGCTCCACTCCGCCAGTATCTCGCGCTGTACCCGGGCCATCCTCCTTGCGAGGCCCTCCAAGGCAGTTTGTGCACACTCCCGGTCTCGGGGGAGCTGCGCTAAGATCTCCGCTAGACCTAGCGGGGTTGTGGACTCTAGCAGGCTCCTGACCATCGGGTCGGTGCTGCTCTGCTCTTCTTCTGGCAGGCTCCTGGCCGGCGGGCCGGTGCTGCTCTGCCCTCCTTCCTCGGTCTCTAGCAGACTCCTGGCCAGCGGGCCGGTGCTGTTCTGCTGTTTCTCCATCTCCGGGTGAGTTCCTTCGCTACTCCTCGTTAGACCTCTTGCCTCCGGGTGCGCTCGCTCCGGACTGCTCCAAGCGACACCCATCTTTTCTCTTCTCTTTCGTCTCCTCCCACTTAGAGGGCGGTCCCGGGGCAACTCGGTGACTGTCAGCTCCAGGGGTAGTTCTTTCACGCTGACAGACACCTCCAGCATCACAGTCTCTGTTGGTGGGGGCGGTTTCCACTTTTGGCGCCATTTTCTGTCCTGGCCCACGATGGGAGGTGGCCTCTTGCTCTCCTTTGGCACGCCCATAATGGCGTCCGCTGCTCTTCCAAGGCGGGAAATCTGCGGTTTTGGCGGGAAGCGTCGCCCAGTGGCGGGAAACTCTGCAGATGGCGGGAACAAGTTGGAAATGGCGGACAATCGGCGGGAAACGACTGGTGATGGAGTCCGATGGCGTGGACCCTCCGGAACCGGCGGGAGACTTCTTTCTGAGGTAAACTTGCACTTTTCTTCAGGCACGCAGTACCCGGGTGTTGCGGGCACGTAATCCTGCCGACTACGCCAAAATTGACGCGCCCCCTGGGACATATTCCTTTTTGAGGGGAATACCCGGCACCGGATCAGATGGGGGGTTGTAGTCTCCGAGCGGCTGTGACCCGGTCCCGTGCCCAGGGCGTCAAGCTCAGTGTGATGTGGCAGTTCTACAGATGTTACTAAAGTTCTTTTGTGTCGACTACGCCACCCGTTGTGATGCGGTCACTGTGGCCGCCGCTGCAGCAGGGTCCGCTGAGGCTGATGGTGGGTGCGCAGCTTGGTGAAATAACCCCCAACGGGAGGGGTATAGCCTCAGAGGGGACGGGCGCAGAGGATGGGGGTTGTGGTGGTGTGGTGCGGACGGCAGTGAAGACAGAGTCGGGTTGTGCAGTTAAGGGTGTTTACTTACTGCAGATGTTGTACTGGTCACTCCAGCTGCTAGTGACCACCCGAGCCGTGCTGCGTCCACCAGGTCCTGGATCCAGCCAACCCCCCAAACAAGTCCGGAGCGTGGCCCTGAGCTCTCCCTCTGTCCTTTCTTCAGCCGTCCCCACCAGTGATTCACCTAGGTCCAGCTCCCTCGGGCCTTCTGTTGGGACACCCTTGGCCCTGGGTTCCCTGACCCTTCATGTGGTGTGCCTTCGGGGTGAATGTGGTGGGTGACCGTGGCAGACACTGCCCACGGTCTCCGGTCTCTGGCTGGGGATTGTTTTTACCCCCACCAGTTTGGGTTCCGGTACCCTTTTGCTGACTCCTCACCCGGTGCTCTGATTTGGGTTCTTGGGTCCCTTCTCTTCTGTGCTCTGGGTCTTTCTCTTTTCTCCTCTCTCACTCTGGGTCTTGGTCTTTCTTCTCTCCTCTCCTGACTTGTTTTCTGCAGCTGACTCACTTCCTGCATCTGATCCTCTGCATCTGACCCTGTTCTTAGTTGGTGCCCACCTTATATACACCCTCTATGTGTGAGCTCAGGTGACCAGCACCCAATGAGCTCCTATCTTTACCCAGGCTGCTCCCCCTATCTGCCCCTACACTACATGGGATGTACCACCCCCCTCCCACTCCAGCCAGGAACAGACTCGGTCGTACCTGCACATTTCTAAGTGGGAGTACCGTCGGCCTGTTCCTCGGAAATGGGATGTATGTAGTGCATGCAGCCTACCGAGCTCAGTCCCACTCTCCATCCTTACCCGGGAGTGGAATATCACACCTCTGGGTTGAGGTGCAATACCCCTGTAGCAGCCGAATCCTCAGGGTGCTACATGTGTCTGAGAGCAGGAGGGAGATTCTCTGGTCATGGACTATTTGCATGCAGCACCACCTGTCCAAGGCCAGTAGGGGGAGCAGGCTGCCCCTATAAAAACTGGTACTGAGGGCAGGGTTATAGAGACCAGGACCCACTTCTGAAGTATCCAGAAGGGTTCCCAGAAGAGAGGGACAGGTCAGCCGCAGCTGAGGAGTCCAGGAGGCAAAGGAGGAACAGAAAACCAGGGACAGAGGCGACGAGAGCCGGTCCTGACAGAGAGAGACTACACAACCGGACACTGGGGTCCGAGGCTGTCAGGGTTGCAAGCCCTGCAGCAGATAACCAACCCGCAAGGGATTTCAGGTCCCTTGGCCAAGAAGCCTGGAGGTTCCGCCACACAGAGGGACCGGTACAGCACGGAGAAGCTACAGGTACCTAAGGCCCGAGTCGCAAGCCATACAGGCATAGTACACGGCAAGCTCAGGGACGTGGGCTATCATACCACCTAAAGGGGGAGATAGTCAGCAAGGGCAGAGAGAGAACGGTAGGCCTACCCACTCACCCTGACCAGCGGAGCTCGCCTGAATGCCCTCAGACACCCAGGTCCATTCCAACCCTGTACTCCTGTTGGGTCTATGATAAGATCAGTAAAAGACCCTGGACTGCATTATTGGACTCTGTGTGGTTACTGCTGCGCCTGCACCATCACCCCCAGCATCCTATTACACTGGCCTGAGGCTACACTCCTCCCGTGGGGAGTTGTACTATTCCCTGCTGCATCCCCAACACCAGCCTCAGCGGTCTGCCTTGAAGCAGCGGTCCTCCCTGGCCGCAATCCACGGGTGGCGTAGTCGGACATTACCTACAGCACATCATAGACTACCACTGGTCTGACCACCCTGAGCCACGGGACCGGATCGCCACTACTACTCCCAGCATTGCCCTGAAGACCGGTCCCGAGTGCCCCACGGCTCAGGGGGCGAGTCACTACCTCCTATCCAGCTATCCTCAGCAACAGACGAAACGGGTGGAGTACCAGGAACAGCACACAAGGAAGTCTCTCTCCACATATATTCAGGTGGCACCCCAAAGGGTACAGGAGACAACTGGAAGTCCTCCGCCGGGTTGGAGGGGGGCAGAAACTCGGGGGTAACCTCTGCTTCGGGGTACCTCTTGTCAAGCTCACAGGAAGAAATGGGCGGGGTATCAGGTGCAAGGTGAAGAAAAGTCACTGTCCCTTTGTTATCTGGTGGTACCCCGGAGGATTCAGGAAACAACTGGAGGTCCTCCGCCGGGTCGGAGGAGTGCAGAGACTCGGGGGTAACCTCTGCTTCGGAGTACACTAGGTCGGACTCACTGGACGAAGCGGGCGAGGCATCAGATACAGAGTATAGGAAAGTCTCTGTCCATTCGCTACTAGGTAGCACCCCGAAGGGTTCAGGAGACAACTGGAGATCCTCCGCCTGGTCAGAGGGGTGTAGAGACTCGGGGGTAACCTCTGCTTCGGAGTACACTAGGTCGGACTCACTGGACGAAGCGGGCGAGGTATCAGGTGCAGAGTATAGGAAAGGGTCTGTTCATTCGCTACCAGGTAGCACCCTGAAGGGTTCAGGAGACAACTGGAGGTCCTCCGCCTGGTCGGAGGGGTGTAGAGACTCGGGAGTAACCTCTGCTTCGGAGTACACTAGGTCGGACTCACTGGACGAAGAGGGCGAGGTATCAGGTACCGGGTGTAGGGAAGTCTCTCTCCATTTCTCATCAAGTGGTATCCCAGAGGATTCAGGAGGCAACAGGGGGTCTTCCGCCAGGTTGTAGAGGTGCACGGACTCCGAGGTAATCACTGCTTCGGAGAACCCTTGGACAGGCTCACCGGTTAAAGTGGGTGAAGTATCAGATACCGGGTGCAGGAAGTCCTCCTGTGTGGATTCTGGGTGGGCAGCAGTCTCTTCGGGCAGGAGAACTGGTGCGCTACCCACGCACATTACCCGTCTAGGCTGCTCCGGGATACTGGGAAGTGAAGCTTCAGCAGGGACTTCAAGGTTAGGGTCAGGAGGTCTTTGGGAGGACAGACCCTGGCGTGACAGCTTGCCTCTACGCCTAGCACATCTGGACTGCCTCTTTAGGCTGGGAGAAGTATTCCGGAGAGCGTAGTCATCCTGTGTGGATTCAGGGTGGGCAGTAGACTCTTCGGGCAGGAGGACTAGTGCGCTACCCACACACATTACCCATCAGGGCTGCTCCGGGATATTGGGAAGTGAAGCTTCAGAAGGGGCTTCCGGGTTAGGGTCATCGAAGACCATTAGAAAGGCCACCAGGAAGGCCTGCAGGTCCAGGACGATAGGATCCTGTGCGTCCCATAGGGGGGTGATCCATTTCAAGGCATCACCCGCTAGGTAAAACATCATGAATCCCACCTTAACCCGATCGGTGGGAAAATAAAGAGGGTAGAACTTGAAGTGTAGCAAGCATTGCTCCACAAATGCACGACTCAGTCTTGGATCCCCATAGTACCGTGGCGGATACGCAGGAACGAGTGCAGATAGATCCATCTGGACGGGTGCGTAATTCGCCTGGAACTCAGCTGGTAGCAAAAAAAAAAAAAATTTCTTCTAGATGCATGTATTCGCTGAAAAACGTCTCAGAGAGCGAAGGCCGTGGGGCTCAAGGGGAACCATGGCCTGAGCATGCTGTAATGCACACGCCCAGACTGACTGGCGTGTGCGTGTATATGTAGTGATTCCACTGAACCGTACCGGAGAGTGAATGCCTGGAGGGGCGTAACTAAGTATCCACCTGATCCGACCAAGGTCGCACGATGGCATACGACGCCAGTGCACCAAGGAGGAACCGAGCAGAGGGACCAGGTGCTACTCCAGGTCAGACCCCGGACACGGCTGTTGACCCACACCGGGAAATACAGGAACAGGCAGGTTAGGCTGGCACACAGACTGGTGGGTACAGGCAGACACGGCTGGTATGCAGACGGGTGGATGCTGGCAAGCACGACTGGTATGCAAACAGGGAGGTACTAGCAGGTACGGCCGGTATGCAGGCAGGTGGATGTTGGTAAGCATGACTGGTATGCAGGCAGGGAGGTACTGGCAGGTACGACAGGTTGGAGCACAGAGTGGATAGGTCCCAGTACAGACTGGGACTCAGGAACAGAACCTCAGATGCGGTGGACAAGCACAGCAGAGAGAGGCCGCCCGGAGCGGCGAGCAAGAGCAGAGCGAGACGAGACCGCCTGGAGCGGTGAGCGAGAGTAGAGCAGGACGAGGCCGCCTGGAGCGGTGAGCAAAGGGTCAGAGCAGAGCGAGACTGCCGGAGCAATGAGCACAGGGTCAGAGCAGAGCGAGACTGCCGGAGCAGTGAGCAAAGGGTCAGAGCAGAGCGAGACTGCCGGAGCAGTGAGCAAAGGGTCAGAGCAGAGCGAGACTGCCAGAGCAATGAGCAAAGGGTCAGAGCAGAGCGAGACTGCCGGAGCAGTGAGCAAAGGGTCAGAGCAGAGCGAGACTGCCGGAGCAGTGAGCAAAGGGTCAGAGCAGAGCGAGACTGCTGGAGCAGTGAGCAAAGGGTCAGAGCAGAGCGAGACTGCCGGTGCAGTGAGCAAAGGGTCAGAGCAGAGTGAGACTGCCGGAGCAGTGAGCAAAGGGTCAGAGCAGAGCGAGACTGCCGGAGCAGTGAGCAAGGCAGAGCAGGCAAGAACCGCCGGAGTGGTGAGCAAGGCAGGGCAGAGGGGACAGGGCTCTGTTCACACGGAACAGACAGGAAGGGAAAGGCAGAACCAGATACCCACAGGGTACTTGCAGTTAAGTAGCGAGTGGACCACAAACTCACAAACGGAAGTGAAGTGACAACGAGCATGAGTTAGGTACGAGTTCAGACTCTGCAGAAAAAGGGAATATATGGGCGTAGAGAGAAATGGGAAACAGGCTGGAAGATGGTTTGGGCAGGAACAGACACTGGGAAAAGACACAGACAACAGATCTAGGTATACGGCCCCTAGAGGGCAGAAGAAACAGGCTAAGAGCGTGTTCACACGGGCCTGGAAATACAGCCTCCAGGAAAGGCAGCTGGCAAGAGTACACAGACAGGACTCAGTTCAGACACGGGAACTGATACCGCAAGGCAGGAAACATAGACAGGACCTGGCACATTAGTGACTAGAAGCCAACTGACAGAACAAGATGCTCAGGCCAGGATTCCAGGGAGGAGCTGGGTTAAATACCAGGTGACAGACAGCAATAGGCTGAGGAAGCATCAGGGGTGTGTCTGCAGCAGCTACAAGAAACAGGAAGTTCAGCGGGCGTCGCCCTAAGCAGACAGAGCAGAGCAGACAATATGGAAAGAAGCCAAAGTGATAGTCTGGACTGTAAATCAATTGTGCGCTCTTGCACAGTGGGAGATGGACCACTATGCAAGGACGCCGCCAGGTATGTTACAGTTACCTATTAGGCCAGCGCGTGGAGGGAGGCATTAAGTGGGCACTAGGAACTGCTTTCCTGTTTGATAGGAGAGTTGCAGAGAAGTTGCTCAAAGAGAAGGAAGTTTCACTGCTGAGAAAAAGACCACAAGTGGAGAATGTGTTTAGTCCAGAAGAATAAAGGATAGCAAAAGTCAGACCCGATGTCACGCACAGTGTGGGAAATACTAAGTGCAACACAAAGCGATGAGGGGAAGGAAGCCCAGACACTAGGGAAAGAGGGAGTGGAGACCAGTAGGCTGATCTAATAACACCCTGCCTAACCTACCGTTCCTATATTGGTTCTACACCAATCACTGAGCAGGAAACCTAAGCCCTGTATATCCCTAGAGCTAGGCCCTTGATAGGGAGGGTGGGGGGTGAGCACTTGTCAGTCCCCAGTATAAACTAAAGACAACAAGGGAGACAAACAAAGGGGGAAAACTTAGCTTAAGCAGACACCAGAGAGAAAACACCAAACATCCTTCAAGGGCACCAGAGAGAAAGCTAGCTGACTGCAAAAGCTCCAAGCCTTAACAAGGGAAAATGTGAATATCACTGGCGACTCCCTGGAGCAGATTGAGAGTTTATAAACACTCAGTCCAGACTGTGTCAATCAGGCCAAGAGGGAGTTTGCCGCTGGGTCCAAAAGTGAGAAGGATTAAGAATGCGTCTGCATTGCCAAACGCAGTGACCTTCTGCAGCCTCATGCAGAGCGAGTGTCTGTTACATCTGACACACCCGTGACAGTTCCCCACCTTCTAGGAGTGGTCTCCGGACACCCGGGACCTGGTTTCTCAGGATAAGAGGTGTGGAATGAACGGACCAACCTGGGGGCATTCACCTCTGATTCTGAAACCCACATCCTTTCCTCTGAACCCTTCCAGTGCACCAAGTATTGTAGGGAACGACGTTGGAGATGAGAATTTACAATCCTTGAAATCTGAAACTCCAGATTGCCATAAACCATTATTGGGGGCGGTAGGGGTGAGGACTCAAGAGATTCGACATATTTCTTGAGCAGAGACCTGTGAAAGACATTGTGAATATTAAGAGCCCGAGGTAGCTCAAGACGAAACGCTGCTGGGTTTATGACAGCAGTTATTTTATAGGAACCAATAAATCTAGGTCCCAGCTTTCAAGAAGGAACCTTCGACTTGATATTCCTGGTAGACAACCACACAAAGTCATTCACATTCAGGTCCGGTCCTGGCAAGCGTCTCCTGTCAGCCATACCTTTGTACCTGTCTCCCATGATCTTCAAATTACTCAGAACCCCCCGACAGACCGAGGAGAGCAATGAAGCAAAACGTTCCTCCTCAGGAACTCCTGAAGCCCCTCCCCCACTAAAAGTACCAAACTGCGGATGGTAACTGTATGCACCAAAGAACGGTGTCTTGCCGGTAGATTCTTGACGATGATTATTAGTAGCAAATTCTGCAAGCGGTAAGTAGGATGCCCAATCCTCCTGGTTTTTGGGTACAAAACACCTGAGGTAAGTCTCCAAATTCTGATTAACGCGCTCAGTCTGCCCATTCAACTGAGGATGAAAGGCAGAGGAAAAGGACAGCTGCACCCCCAGTCGAGAACAGAACGCTTTCCATAACTTGAAAACAAACTGGGTCCCCCGATCTGATACCACATTGGAGGAAACCCTGTGAAGCTTCATAATCTCATTTATAAACACCTGAGCAAGAGTCTTGGCATTCGGAAGTGTCGGTAATGCGATGAAGTGAACCATTTTACTGAACCTATCTACAACCACCAAAACCACAGTTTTGCCTGCAGATACCGGTAGGTCAGTAATAAAATCCATGGACAAGTGTGTGCATGGCCTGCTAGGAATAGGAAGAGTACCAGACAGACGGGTATGTGATACTTTAGAACGCGCGCAAATACTACAAGCAGATACGTGTTCAATCACATCCCGATGCAACCCCGGCCACCAAGAATGACAAGAAAGGAGGTCCACAGTTGCCTTACCACCTGGATGACCAGCAAGCACAGAGTTGTGATGTTCCTTAATTACTTTGCGGCACAGATTAGATGGTACAGATAACCTTCCTGAAGGGCAGGAGGCAGGGGCGTCCCCCTGAGCCTCCAACACCTCACCCTCCAGTTCAGGGTACAATGCCATGAATGCCACCCCCTTTAGTAAAATCGGAGCAGGGTTCTCATGGTCACTGCCTTGACATTTTTGACACATGGACGGAAAGTGACAACAAAATTGAACCTAGTAAAAAACAGGTACCATCTAGCTTGCCTAGGCTTGAGATGTTTAGCCTATTGAAGATATGACAGGTTCTTATGGTCAGTGATAACAGTAATAGGATGGACAGCCCAATGTCGCCATTCTTCAAACGCCAATTTAATCGCCAAAAGCTCCCTATTACCCACATCATAATTTCTCTCAGCTGAAGATAATTTCTTAGAAAAGAGAGCTCATGGACGCCATTTACCAGGGGACGGACTCTGAGACAACACAGCCCCAACCCCCACCTCCGACGCATCAACTTCCACAATAAAGGATTGGGAAACATCGGGTTGACTGAGTATAGGTGCCGTGGCAAAACAGCTCTTTAGGGAGGAAAAAGCCTGCAGGGTGGCATCCGACCATTTGGAAAAATCAGACCCCTTCCTTGTCATGTCAGAGAGGGATTTCACAATCACTGAAAAATGTTGGATGAATTTCCGGTAGAAATTAGTAAAGCCCAGAAAACGTTGTAGAGCCTTCAGGTTCTCAGGATGGTCCCAATCAAGGACAGCACAGATCTTCTCCGGATCTATCCGAAAACCCGAAGATGACAAGAGGTACCCCAAAAACTGCTCCTCCTGGATGACAAAAACACACTTTTCTAGTTTGGCATATAGCTTGTTATCACTTAATATCTGAAGTAACTGTCTAATATGCCTCCGATGTGTCTCAAAATTAGGTGAGTAAACCAAAATATCATCCAGATAGACTACCACAAACCTGCCCACCAAATGATGGAAAATATCCTTAATGAAATGCTGGAACACCGCAGGTGCATTGGTCAGACTGAAAGGCGTAATCAGACTCTCGAAATGCCCTTCAGGTGTATTGAACGTTGTTTTGCATTCATCTCCCTCTCTGATTCTAACCAGATTGTATGTTCCCCATAAATCAAACTTGGAGAACACCTTAGCTCCCACAACCTGGCTGAACAAGTATGGAATCAGAGGAAGAGGGTATGGATCCTGGATGGTAATTTGATTTAATTCCTGGAAATCTAAACAGGGACGTAGACCGCCATCTTTTTTCTTCACGAAGAAGAACCCTGCCGCCACGGGTGAAGATGAGGGTCTGATATGTCCCTCCTCCAGACTTTCTGGAATGAAATCCTTCATGGCTTGTCTCTCAGGGCCAGAAAGATTATACAGTCTGGTCTTTGGTAGTTTAGCTCCGGGGGTCAGGCTAATAGGACAGTCATATGCATGATGAGGAGGCAAATCCTGACACCCCCTCTCAGAAAAATGTCCTCAAAACCAGACAAAAATGCAGGTAAGGTCTCTGTAGAGACTAAAGGGAAATATTTAAACAGTTGTCTTGGCAGTAATCTCCCCACTCAATGATCTGCCTCGATTGCCAATCCACCAATGGATTATGTTTCACCAACCAAGGTAGACCCAAAATAATTGGGATGGGAAGACCGTACAGAACATATCAAGGAATTATCTCACAATGGACTGACCCCACCCTCAGTTTTACACCATGTACAATCTGAGTCAGAGCTCTCTGTGCAAGTGGCGCTGAGTCAATGGCAAAGATGGGAATGGGCTTAGCTAAAGTACAGCAAGCAAGAGCATGAGTTCTCACAAACTCAGCATCAATCATGCTGACTCCAGCTCCGCTGTCAACAAACACACACATTTTCTCTGTTTTGCTCTCTAGCACCACCTCTGCTGTCAGGACAAACTGGGAACTGCAGGTTGACGATAAATGCACCGCTTGCTTATCCAACTCCAGACTACCAAGGGTTAATCGAGTTTCCTTTTGCTTTGGAATCAAAGGACAGGCCCCAATAAAATGTCCCTTTTTTCCACAAAAAAACATATGCCCTTCTTTTTGCGGATCTCCGGGGAAATGTACAATGCAGAGGCACCTCCTAACTGCATGGGTTCTTCCACCTCCCCCCGTACTTGTTCAGCGCCAGACCGCCCCCCTGGCAAAGAAGGCTCCGGAGAAGGTGGTCTCACCCACCTATCCCGAAGGCGTGTATCAACATGTATATCCAACGACATGGCAGCCTCCAAGGACTCTGGGGTTTCATACACTGCCAAAGCATGTGTCAACTTTTCAGTAAGGCCCTGACAAAATTGTCTTCTAAGAGCCGGGCCATTCCATTTTGCATCAATTGCCCATCTGCGGAATTCGGAGCTGTGCATCTCCACTGACTGATTCCCCTGACGAAGGCGACACAACCTGGACTCAGCAAAGGAGATTCGGTCAGGGTCATCATAAATGAGGGTTAGGGCCCCGAACCCTCCACAGGTTGGAGACAAACCAAACCCTGTGGCAAAGAGAAAGCCCGGGATTGAGGATCTCATTGCAAATGTGAGATCACAATTTCCACTCATTGCTCCTCATCTCCGGAGGAGTAAGGACGAAGTGTAAAATACAGTCTGCAAGCTTCCTTGAACACAAACAACTTGTCCCTACCTCCTGAAAACTTGTCCACGAGGGCAACCTTGGGTTCAACTGGACTGGCCTACCTGCAGACACCCCAACATTAGGGAGCTGCAACCGCTGTTGCTGCTGCTGAACCTCATAGTGGAGGTCAGCCACCTCCAGAGACAGCCTATGCAGCTGCTCTGACAGCCCAGCAATGGGATCCATGAACCAAGAAAAAACAACCACACATGAAAAAAAAAGAAAAAAAAAACACACACAAAAAACAAACAAACCAGTTCTTTTGTTATATATGCATGGCCAGTGAAAAAGTCACACACAGTGTGGGAAAGACTAAGTACAAACACGAAGGGATGAGGGGAAGGAAGCCCAGACATTAGGGAAAGGGGGAGTGGAGCCCCCTAGGCTGATCTAATAGCACGCTACCTACTCTACCATCCCTATATTGGTTCCACACCAATCGCCGTGCAAGAAACCTAAGCCCTGTATATCCCTAGAGCTAGGCCCTTGATAGGGAGGGGGGGGGGTGAGCACTGGTCAGTTCCCACTATAAACTAAAGACAACAAGGGAGAAAAACAAAGGGGGAAAACTTAGCTTGAGCAGACACCAGAGAGATAACACCAAACGTCCTCCAAGGGCACCAGAGAGGAAGCTAGCCAGCTGCAAAAGCTGAAAGCCTTCACAAGGGAAAATGTGAATATCACAGGCGACTCCCTGGAGCAGACTGAGAGTTTATAAACACTCAGACCAGACTGTGTCAATCAGAACAGGAGGGAGGTTGCCCCTGGGTCCAAACGTGAGAAGAATTAAGAAGGCTTCTGCAATGCCAAACACTGTATGTTACATCTGACACACCCATGACACCCGAGTAACACTGTTCTACATATTTTCAAAAGTTGTTAGGTTCAATTATGAAATCAGCAATTTCTTAATGATTTTGACCTCCTGAATTTAAATCTGACAATGAAAATTTATAGTTGAATCTTGTTTCTATGATATCATATAATTAATGCATACATGTTTCAGTACTTTGAAACATTATTATTTTTGCAAATGTAAATATGCAGAATATTTTGTTATGCCAATTTTCTGATATTTATTTAGAGGAAACTTAGCAACAATTCAAATAACTAAAACATGTCTAAACACTATTGCGAATTATAAACAGTTACTACAATTGCACTACAAAATTTGGTTCTCATTCAGTGACAACTCTTTTTTGCTTGTCTCTTGTACTCCTGCATTGGATCATCTCTTACAATTATCCAACACTAGTCTGCAAGCATTGATGGATTCCATTTTCTTTGATATCTTTTCTCCACAGCTGCAATATCTTGGTGAAATCTCTCATCGTGCTCGTTGCTAACTGCTCCGCAGTTTGGTGGAAAAAGCGAAGGCTACCCATGCAGCCTTTTCCTTACCTTGCAACAAAGGAAGAAACTCTTCATCTTGAAGAAGCTTATGAATCGGAGGTCAAATAAAGACTCATTTTTTTATCTTTGCTTCACTCAACCTTGGAAATTTATCAATGAGATACTTGAATGTTTTTGCATTTTTACGCATTGCCTTCACAATGTTCTTCATTTAACAAAATCTTATATGGGTCATCAAGTGTTGGATGCAGGAAATTTTACTCCCTGGGTGAAGTGGATGTTGGAGAGGCCAGTCTGTTTTATTGTAGTGATATTCTCTTGCACGACTATCCCACTGACACAGAAAGCAGCAGTACTTTGTGTATTCACCCTGGAGACAAAGTAAGATGGCAACCACCTTTAAGTTACCATAGAGGGTCCAAAAATATTGGCCATAAGCACCTCAACATTTGTTTCATGCTGTCATAGGTTTCTTTCATGTGGACTGCATAACCGACTGGAATTGAAGGTAGCACATTTCCATTATGCAGCAAGATGGCTTTTAGGCTTGTTTGGATGAATCGATGAAGAGCCTTCATTCCTTTGGATTATGACTTATCTTCAGAGCTTCCATTACTGTTGATGTTGTTGCATGCCACAAGATCGAGCTCCATGAAGAAGTATTGGACAAGATGTTTATCGCGGTTGCGTAACAAAGTAATCCTAACATCACCCATTAGGAGATTCCACTGCTATAGTCTGGAACCTAAGAGCTCAGCCTTATTCTTGGGCAGATCCAAATCTCTAACAAGATCGCTCAGTTCACTTTGTGTTATAAGGTGTGGTACTGTGCGTATTGTAGATGGAATGTTTGGATACTGTAAAGTCCACGTCCTCTTCCTTGAAACTCCTTTCCTAATGAGGGGCACCATGCAGAAATAGCAGTTGGTAGTGTGATTGATTGGCTCTCTCCAGATCATTGGGACTGCAAAAGGCATAGATTGCCTCTTCGAATACAACTACCGGGTAAGGTATGATGCACATCTATTGCAGCATATGTGTTGATGTGTGGAGCCCAACTTTTTCCCTGGTCTCCTATTCTGCAGCCAAAATACAGGTTGTAGGCTTTCCTTATAATGGTAGTCAAATTTTGCCTTGGTGACACAAAAGTGACTTCTCTGCATATGTAGCACAAACTATCCACTTTGTTAATGCAAGAACGAGGCATATCTGAAAAAACATGTAGAAACATGTGAATATGCTAAGAAATTAAGCTAAGAAATCCTAAAACTGTATACCTTGCAGAGACAGCATTTACAAAAGTAGGTGATGTAAATTTAATTAGGATTATGTCATTGGAGCTGAGTTGGCGTTTTTTGATTGGTCACCCTAAGATGATAGAATACTGAAGGCTCAATAGACTAAATACATGATGTATAGACTAGCTTCTAACAATACAGTCATGATGGTGAAATAATAAAGACACAATTTTCCTATAAGCATGCATGAAATGTGTCATAAGTAATTACAACCTCCTCTGGATCTTGAAAATTAGAGCGAATCAGCAAATTTAAGCATCATATTAGTTTTGAGCACCACAAAATTAGTTGCATTCATTTGTTTTCGTCTCTGAACAAATTTTGGCTGTAGAATGGTGTCATCAATAAGCAACTGTTGCTGATACAGCTGGAGTGCGAAGATTGAAGGAGAACTAAGAAGGTGGATACCATATGGCAGGAGTTCGGTTGTAGCATATCTTAACTGGGGGAGATAAAATACCACAAATACCCCAAGGTAGCTAACAGAACTGCCCTACAAGGGCACTGTGTTAACCTTTCTTGGAAGATAGCAGTTCCTATTCTGACCAGGAGGACACAGAAAGATACACCTGCAGTGTTGGATTGAAAAGGTGAAGGCCAGAGTTATAAAGCTTGAGAAGTGCTCTGACACTTGCGTAGTATACCAGTACCATTGAAATGTCATAACTGATACACATAAAGATAGGGCCTCTGTATGACACAGAAGATTTATAACAAAACTAATGTGCTTGCTATCATTTGTTACAGTTATATTTAAGGAATTCAAGTAAAGATGTGTTTTTCTTTTTACAAAGGACTCTGGTCTCACTGATTTTTCGCATATTATCAAGGTCTCAGTACCATCTAACCACTGGGGGTCTAAATAGGGGCAAACATAAAACCCCCACAATATCAACACATACTCAGAGGTTCCTTAACTGGGTGTTTTGGGACTAGGAAGTAAATCTTGTCACGTATGGTCCCCTACAAGCTGATCTAGCTATAAATCAGTTGTGCTGAGGCACCATGTGATTGATAGAGAAAATAGAATGAAATAAAAAATTCAAGATGGCCTCTGATTAAAAACAAACAGAATGCCAGACTGTCTAGAAATAAAAGATGCATAAAAAAATCCAAAGACAACCAATATTTTTTCAAAGTCTGCAAGTTCTATTTTGAAGCTTGTCAGTTTGCTACAATTGGAGCATGTTTGTTTGAGGTTTGGACAATAAGGATGAGCCCCCCCCCCTCCCCTTTACTTAGAGGAGCTCACAAACTAGCTCTAAGTAGCTCTAAATACTCTATGCTTCTTTATTAGCTTTATATACGCATATATTATTTATGTGTAAAAACTCTGTTTTCATGTTTTCATCAGTTCAATTAGCCTTGTAAATGTAAAATTCTCAATAGAAAGTTAATTGAAAAAGTCTAGAGCCTGATAGACAATTAAACGGTGGTGGTGGTGGGGGGGGGGGGGGGGGGGCAGTGTGCTTCTGCTAGAGGTCTTCTTCAAACATTTATTAAATTTGGGAATTGTTCTAACTACATTGGTTGAGTCTCGTCAGGGAAAATATATTTGAATGAAATGATGCAGTACCACTGACAAAGTACAAATTCTTGTAGGTCTCATTTTTTTAATAATATCTATGAAACGGTAGTGTTGTTTATGGATTGCCTTTGTCGGAATGAAAATGAACATGTAAGAAAACATAGAATTTCTTAGCTTCAGCAGCACCTCTGTTCCTTCTGCAGTAGAATCTATAATCTGCCATACTGTCCACGGGATTTGCTGTAGTACTGAACATCATCATTTATGGAAACTATATGGTATATCCTGTATACTAGCTGCCATTAGATTTATCACTTTAGTAGTAAAAAGGTGTGATGATCATACAGCAAATAAATTCCACTCATCTTTATTGACTAGACTCATGAGTTTACAACATGTGAAATGACAATGTAACACTTTACAATATGGCTCATACTAGGAACAGTATGTCTGAATGGAAGTCTTACTATTTTGGCCAGGTCATTTTTACTTAAAAAAAAATGTTTCTCTTGATACAACATCTTAAAACAGAAAACTTATAACTGGAAGGCGGTACTAATAATCCACTATTGATATACTTTTATAAGATTTAGCGTTGTTATAAGTTTATTTTTTACTTAGAATAGTGATATTTTTAAATTAAATCAGATAAGACAAAATGCAAATTTGATGATAAGAGAGATTAGTGAATTGATCTGTGTTACATCAAATTTGGTACAAATTTTTGTGATTCTGGTAGATACAAAGTTTTTGATTTTCAATTTGCTCAAATCAATTAAAATACAGGAAAATGTTTCAAATAAAAAAAATTATACTCACCTTTTCTCATGCCAACTTCACCGCCTTCACTGCAGCTTCCCACTCCTCTGCGCCAGTTTTCTGCTCTTTCTTTGCGCCATTACAGTGCTGAAGTCAATATTAACCCTGTGATTGGCCTCACATGGTCACATGGGTGAACAGAGGGAAAAGGGAGAGGAGGGTCAGCTCACCAGATCAGTTGCGGCAGGTAATACGTAGGGGTCTTCGCATGGAGCCGCCCAGGTCCAGGCACAACATGCAAGCAGTAGGAAAGTAATCTCCAGTGAAGAGCCAAAAAGGTAAGTAAAACGTCATTATCTATTGTACAACTTTAAAACGCATGCGGTACCTCTAGTGGCATACAACCAACAAGTTTCGGCTACACCTTACTCATGGTTATGGAAAGTAAAGAGGGAACCGTCTTTACATAGACACAAACATTAGACACTGTACATCCTAAAACAATTAGATTTAGTTAGCAATTGGAGCACCTGTGCATATGCAAATTCACAACGAAACAGATTACCTTGAACCCGAATGGGGTTCTGGTATTTAACATAAATTATATTATATTTATATTAAATACCAGAACCTCATTCGATCTTAATGTTAGACAAGACCTCATCTTGCAATATTCATGATTGTGCAGACACAACTGGTAGCGTCATGAGGTAATCTCATGAGAAAGGCATGACCGAAACGTGTTGGTTGTATAGCACTAGAGGTACCGCATACATTTTAAAGTTGTACAATAAATACTGAAGTTTTACTTACCTTTTTGGCTCTTCGCTGGAGATTACTTTCCTACTGCTCACATGGCACATGGGGGCAATGTGCTTCATCCCCAACATGATCTATTATGACCACAGACCTTAGATTGACCTTAGCTCCGGAATGGAGTAACAGAAGAAAAAAACACTAGTGCAAAGCATGCAAACTGGTGAGAAAAGGTGAGTATACGGGTTGTTTTTTTAAATCCTGGTAACCCCTTCCCTCATCTTGTATCAATCAGGGCAATTTTCAATTGACCAAGGTTAATCGAATCTGCTCAAATTGAACTTTGCGAGATTTGCTCATTTCTGCTGGGGACCTTGTCTATAATGTTTCGCACATTACCAGAGGCCACACTCCCTTTCAGTTAATAATACTAGGACGCATGTTCTGCTATTATTCTCCTTAGGGTTTAGGCCTCATTCACACATCAGTATTTTTGATCTGGTCTTGGCATAAAAATACTGATGAAGTTCTGGAGTTTCTCCAAAACACAGAACAAGTGTCAATGTTTCAATTATAGTTTTTCTCTGTAAGTTCCACTCCTGGTTTTGGTATGGAAAATACTGATGAAATACTGATGAAATATACTGATGTGTGAATGAGGCCTTACTCAAGACATTATATGAATGATTATATGTAATTCAATAGCTTTATTAGACTTAACATAAGTAAAACAGATTAAGTCTCATTCACACTAACGTGAAAAAATGGCACCGGTGTCATTGTCGCTCCCCCAGGGCAATGGGGTACTCGGAGTCCGGGCCGATAGATGCTGGGGGAAAGGGATATGTCACAGTGGCTGGCCCGGTCCGTGGCCCAGGGCGGTCAACTAAAAGGGGGGAAAGTTTATATGGGGTTTATAGTTCGATCGTGACGCCACCTGTGGTTTCTGGTAATTTGTACCAGTGCTGCTGCAGACCTCTGAGGCAGTTGATAAGGCAGCTGGGATGGAACGGCTCCACACAGGTGGAGAGGGCCTCAGGGCAGGGTAGAGTTTGATGGTGAGTGGTGATGCTGGGACCTGTAGTGCAGGCGGAATGGCGCATCAGGAGTAACTGACAGAGACAGGGGATTTGCTTCAATACCTTTACTGGTGCGGATGTCAGGTACGGTCCAGGGTACTCAGTAGGATGGGCGCACTTCAGGACTTCTCCCCAGTGAGCGGGTATAAGGCCTCCTGGTCCGTGTCTGCCTCTCTGTATGCTCCTGGCCAGCCTGCAACTGGGCCTAGTTTATGTGTCGTGCTGTTCCTTCACCTGTCGCTTGGTAGTAGGACCTTCTGCTAGCAACCACTATCCCTGGTAACACTGGGGCCTTCGTGGTTCCTGATCCTGTTAAGGGTATAGCTTCAGGTCGGCCAGGGACTTGTAGTCCTCCTGGTATGCTGGTGATCCCTACTGGGTATAAAGGACCCTGTAGGCGTGGACCCGGTGTCTGGTTTGTATATTCGGGGTGAGCCTATGATGCTCCTCTGCCCCCTCAACTCCTCTCTCCTCTCCTCCACGCCGTCGGCCACGCTCGGGGCCCTCAGAACACAGCAGCAGACGTGCTGCGTCTTCGCTGCTCTCAGCGTCAGCACACTCTCAGACTCTCTGACTCTGTCTGACTCACTGAACTGCCTGGCTCCACCCTCCATATATATATCCCTAACGGGCTCCCTCTGGTGGTGTGAGGTGGAAGGGTGGAGGTGTTTGTATGTAGTGAGGGCCTGTGGTACCTGTGAACAGCAGGGTGCCACATCATCAGTGTTTTGGATCAGTGTGTCATCAGTGTATGGTCCCTGTTTACATTTTTACCATCAATGTGTCACAGTGAATTTTTCATGGATGGTTAATAAATAAATTATAAAGCCTCTCCTATCTTTTGCAACGTAAAAAACTTTTGGGGTATTTATTCCTTTTTAAGCCAGATGTGGCAAACTGGAATTTTTTTTCAATAAAAAACTCACCTTTCTTTGGAATGTACTATAGTATATGGCATATAGACATTGAGAACCAAAAGAAGCACTTTAAAAAAAAAGACTTTGCAAAATATTTTCTTATACACTTGTCGTTACTGATGATGGAATGAAAAGTATAAGCAAATTAATGTTTAAAACGGCCTTCACTTGAAAGTAACGCTGTATGATATAATTGGACAATAAAACCAGGTTACATATAAGCATCATTGTCTTTTATTGTATGGATGTCTAAAATATATATTTTTATTAATTTTTGATTATTTTTTTTAAATCTTTTCATGGATTTTCCAGCAAGCAAAGGGTATTGAAAACAGAAGAAAATCGTCAAGAACCTGGGGCTTAATAAACATATCTCTTTGAGCAAGCCGGTACTTATATCACTTAGTATGTTGCTTTTTTTGGCTTGAGGTCTTAGGGGGAATGTTTCTCCTTGTGGAGAATGTCATTCTTGCTTAAGGAGACTTATTAGCCAAGCAACGCTCCTCTGGAAATGTGTCACTTGGTTTTTATAACTTGAGCTCCTGTGCTGGTTTAGTCACCTCTCTGACAATACAGTGCGGTGGCTGTAACCTCACCCAGCCCTGACTGACAGCTGAACCCCAATGCAGAGCCAGTGTCAGTCAGGGCCGGGGGTGCGGTTACAGCTGCAGTCAGAGCGGTGACTGAACCAACGCTGGGGCCGCCCCCGTGACTGAAACCACTCCCCTGGCCCTGACTGACGCTGGCTCTGCATTTACGGCTGGCTGTCAGTCAGGGCCAGGGGCGTGGTTTCGGTCACAGGGCCGGCGCGGGTTCAGTCACCGCTCTAGGTATACAGAGCGGCCGGTGTAACCGCTCCCGCGGCCCTGACTAACAGCTGAACCCCAATGCAGAGGGAGTGTTAGTCAGGTCCAGGGCGTGGTTACAGCCATCACTCTGTAAACCTAGAGCGTTGACTGAATATGCACTGTCAACGCCTCCGTGACTGAAACAGGAACGCTGCAGGGGAGAATAAAGTTCATGTTACACGCACGCCGTTAGGTTCAGATAGGGCAAGACGGGTTTCATGAATTGTTTGGAATCCTGGGGGAACCGTTACTCAGGGCGACCATAGGCTGCAGCTTCTCTCAGGCACACAATAGATTCAGTTGCTGACCAGACACATCTGACAAGAGTCTTTTTCAACAGTTTAACAGTGGAATTTAATCTGAAGCACGGCGAGTGGAATTCAGGGATATTACAGCAACAATCTTCATTACAGTACAGTGTAATAAAGCAGGCAGGCACAGTAACGTCAGTCTCTTCAGTAGCATAATTCAGCACAGATTAGATATCTTTGCAGCACACTTCTATGCATACACAACCACAGGCTTTTCCTTCACAAGGACTCAATAGTACACAGCATTCTTTATCCTGCAGGGAGGATGGAGGGGGGAGGGTTTGATGAGGGAGAAGATCCCTATGGCACAATTCCTTCCAGTCCTTACCTTTGTGCCCGATAACACGCCGCACTGTTAGTTCAGGGAATATATCTGACCTGTCTTTAGCTTCCCTCCTGACCTGAATTCTGTTCCCTTGCCTTTTGTGAGATACAGATCACACATCATCTTTCTCTTCTGCTCCAGCCAGACAGTAAACAGCTTCCCCACAATCCCCCTGGGGCTCTGCTAAAAGACTCTCTGTCTCCTGTGACTATGTTAACCCCTCTAGTTGCTGGATGCTTCTGGAGCACAACACTTCCTGTCTCCTGTGCTTGTGTTACTTCTAGTAGTTGCTGGATGCTTCTGAAGCATAAGCACTACTTCTGCATGTCACATTCATTTTCTCCCTGCAGCATTAGGCTATGTGGAGGCGACCGGCAGCATTATAACGCTATTAATAAATCCTATAAAACAAAGAAACACCAACAATAAATTAAAGATTTACCCTAGAATACCAAAAATAGAAGAGAAGCCCAAAAAAAAAGTATTCAAAAAGACCAAACAAGAGAAATATTCACTGTAAATACTTTATTTGGTAACAGATAACATAAAAACAACATGTAGACAAGGACACAATTTTGGAGGCACATATAATTGAAATGGTGGATTGAATTTTTGATCTCTTGGACATACCTTTCCCCTTCCTGAGCTGTTTTTTTTATACATTTTTAATAAGTCCTTGTCCACATGTTGTTTTTATGTTATCTGTTACCAAATAAAGTATTCACTGTAAATATTTGAATTGTTCGGTCTTATAACGCTATTAACCTGTAGATTAACCCCATATCCGCAGGTTACTAGCCTTTTTCTGGTGACAGGTTCCCTTTAATTGTAGAAATAAAAATATGATACATCTGTTGTACATTCTCTTTGGATTCAAAGACTTGGGTGGGTCATGCATGATATTGTGATCTAGGTTGTGATCTAGGTTGTGATCTAGGTTGTGATCTATAGTGATCTCAGCTGGATTCATTTGAACTCTAGTACTGGTGTAGACTAGTGATGAGCGAGCATGCTCGTTACTCGAGATTTACGAGCATGCTCGGGTGTTTTCCGAGTATCTTCGGCGTGCTCGGGTGTTATGTTTGAGTCACTCCGTGCGCATGATTTGTGACTGTTTGACAGCTTTAATACATGTGAGGAATGCCTGTTTCTTAGGCATTCCTCACATGTATTAAACCTGTCAAACAGTCCCAAATTATGCACACACAGTGACTCTAACATAACACCCGAGCACGTTGATGATACTCGGCGAGCGCTCGAGCATGTTCGCCTAAAGGGTTAACAGAACATGCTCACTCATCACTAGTGTAGACTTTTCAGTCTCTAGCAATTTACATACAAACTACCTTCTCAACGATGGATGACATTAATGTGTTCACAAAATCCCATAAAAAGTTTCTCTTTAGCCACAAGTGAAAGACAGCACACAGTTACTGGGAATCAGGATTTTGGACTCCAGTCATTTTTCTCCTCCCTCCCAAGAGGTATTCCTTAAGGGGTTAAAACTTAGAATTGCAATACAAAACACTGACATATGTAACCCATGTGATACATTTACCAGAACTAAAAGGGTGTTAAATTTAGATCAGAGATTCCTATGCTGTAAATGATCTATTTTGCAGTGAATTATCACCATAAGGCATTTATGGACTAAAGAAGTGTGATACAGAATATGTTGGTGAGGGAGCTGTGTAAAAAAACATGTGTTTTTAGTATTCATCATTCTTCAAATTCCTTTCATATCCTTACATTTACCATTACTCTTCATGAAGTTAGTGGAAACAGAGTATGAGACGTGTTTCACCGCACCTATGCTCTCACAATGCAGAGGAGGTAAATTGACATTTCATAGTGATAACTGTGAAAAAGAATATTTTTTATTCATTACAGTAAAATATATGGTAAAATTCACACTGATGTTAATGTATCGAAAAGAAAAGTGAATATTTGTAATCATGTCAGGTTACTATTCAATGTTTAAATAGGTGAAAGATCAATGTTTCCCCTAATAAAATGTTAATACTTAATTAAATTGATTAACATATAATTAATTAAAAATAAAATATTCTTATTTAGGGTAAAGATTATTTTACAAGTAGTTAGACATACCAAATATTGCATAAAACACATAAAAAAAGTGTTGGACCATTTTTGAGCCACATTCCCCAAAATGAAAGAGTATTTTTTTCCTCTTGTTTGCTCATTAATAGTACTTCTAATAGCATCAGCTTCTAGGCAGAGATTTCGCCCTGACATACAGCTCTTTTCATTGAAATCTGGGGGAGTTATGAAAAGAGTTGAATGCTGCTCAATGGAGATGGGGGTTTAACAGGAGAGATCCTTCCGATTGCAGTACCCTTTAAATATTCAAATTACCCCAACCTAAGAGTCATCAATGTACTTTTACATTGGGGACAACTTTCATAGACTGCCTATTTCATTACAAATGTACATCCCATCATTACTTTCCTAAACGATGCATATAAGGCTGTGTTCACATCTTCAATGGAGGTTCAATCACAGATTTTTTTCTCTTCTTTTCAGAAACTGCAGAAAGAACATAATAGACCACATTATAAATCAATGGGGTCTGTTGGGCGTCACCACTGTCCATCATGCAACAGATGAGGCACAATATTTTGGTCACAACAGTGATGTGAACAAAGAGAACCTATGGAAAAAAAAAGCCAATCAAGGGTAAAAATCATTGTAATTTTATTGAATAGTATAATATATTAATAAATAAAAAATAATAAAATAGGTGAGGAGCAGCACAAAACAGAGTGCAAGAAAATAGCATCAGATAAATAGACCAACATACAGGGTAGTTACACAATGTATGTGTTATAGAAGAGGTGATACATTAGAAACAATATGTCATGAAAAAATATATGGACAATATATAAATATGGACTAATATAGAATGAGACAGCAAGTACAAGGTGAGATCAGGCGAAAACCAAGTTATCTCACACTGAATGAAATAAAACCTATATTAAATAGATAGTATCAATGTAAATATGTTATATATCTGACCAGACCTACCAACAAGTGGAGCCTCCTACCCTCGACGTGCGTTTCGCATTGGCTTTCTCAAGGAGTAAGTGTTGTCGAAAAATTGTAAGTATTTAAACTGATTAGAACAAAGTAGAACATTTTTTTCCAGATAGAGTTATTATTATTATGCAAGCAAATTTCTAACCAATTATTGATAATCTCAGTTGCAGTACATTTCTAGAAAAATATATGAATAAAACTGATGTTGCATACATGTCGAATGATCACATAATTCATTGTTGTATTATCATACCAGACGAGCAAAGTCCTTGGCCATAAAAGGGAAAATATTTGAAGACACATTTTCAATGTTGCATCAAGACATAATAGAAAGCTAGTCTACGGTTCGTAGGTGGTTGATAAAATTGTTATATTTAGGAAATTGTAAGTGATAAAAATATACATATGTGAAGGATATCATTACAAAAGTATTCATTGACTTAAAAACATAATATTAGCACGAGTCGCTGTTGAACACTGTACCTGGAGCAAGCTGTTCTTGATATGTTTCCAGATTTAAGATTGCTAATGGGAAAAGTGCCCTGAATTTGCAAGATTTACACTGTTGGACCCTAAGCCTGCAATGTGCATACTGCTAGAGGGAAAGCATTGGACATTCTAACATGTTCAATGTAAT
This sequence comes from Phyllobates terribilis, assembly GCF_046119375.1. Classification (NCBI taxonomy): domain Eukaryota; kingdom Metazoa; phylum Chordata; class Amphibia; order Anura; family Dendrobatidae; genus Phyllobates; species Phyllobates terribilis. The sequence goes on from NW_027362764.1 coordinate 167,042,544, forward strand.
TTGTTACTGATGTCAGGCAACAAATTGTAATGCTTCCTTTTTGACATAAATAGTGAGCCAGTATCCTGGGGATAGTTAGCTGGAAGTAATTTATAGCCCTTATTACTAATATGGACCTGGGACAAGCAGTCCAAAACAAAAAAAAAATATCCAACTAATGAAAAAATTAAGGTATCTATAAATTTAGCATTTTGAACCTTTGTATTATTATTGTTATTATTATTAGACCTACAGTGCTGCTCACCATTACTGGCACCCCTTCATTTTTTTCATAGACTGTACAATATCTTCAGAAATAAATCCAAATGTACCAAAGTTATATCCTCAGGACTTTTTAATTAGTGGTCCAAAGTAATATAACAATAAAACATTGTTTTTCAACTTCCATGCTGCAATTTCGAAGAAGAAACAGAATAAATAGCATGTGCAGCATTAAAGGAATCCCTAATTAATGATTGGTTGCACACCCTTTGGCATTGCTGACAGCCTCCAAACTTTTCTTGTAGCCATCTATAAGCATCCTGCATTTCTCAGCTGGAATTTTCTCACACTCTTCTTTTGCAGTTTGTTCAAGCTCTTGAATGTTTGCAGGGTTCTTTTTCCTAATGGCAGATTTCAGCTCACCCCAAAGATTTTCAATGGGATTGAGGTCAAGACTCATTGCTGGCTATTTTAAAACAGTCCATTTGTTATTTTTCAACCATTCCTGTGTACTTTTGGATGCGTGTTTTGGGTCATTGTCTTGCTGGAGGACCCATGATCTTTGACTCAAACCAAGTTTTCTTACACTGGATAGGACATTTTGCTCTAAAATCTCTTGATAATTCTCTGATTTCATGATTCCTGTGATATGGTCAAGGCCTCCAGTACCAGACGCAGCAAAGCAACCCCACAGCATTATGGATCCTTCACCATGCTTAAATGTTGGTAAGGTGTTCTTTTCTTTATTTGCTTCATTGCACTGTCTGTAAACAAACTATTGCTTTGCATTGCCAAAGAGCTCTATTTTTGCTTCATCTGTCCACAGAATATTTTCCCAGAAGGACTGTGGTTTGTCAAGGTACTCTTTGGCAAAGATCAGTCGTTCCTTTTTATATCTTTTCTTCAGCAATGGTTTCTTCCTTGGCCTTTGCCCATAAAGCTCTGCTTGGTTTAATGTGCAGCATATGGTACTTGTTGAAACCATGACCCCAGACTGTTCCAGATTGGCCTTCAGGTCTTTGGATGTTTGACGTGGTGTTTTTTCCATCATTCGCAATAACCTTGGAAGACATCTCTTGTCAATTTTCCTCTTTCCCCCACGTCCAGGGAGGTTCTTGATGGTACCATGCTTGGCAAACTTCTTAATAACATTGTGCACTGTTGAAACTGGGATACCAAGGTCTTTGGAGATGGTCTTATACCCTTTGGAAGTCTTGTGCTTGCTAATAATAGCAGTTCTGATGTCCTCAGACAGCTCCTTTGTCTTCACCATTGTAACAAAGGAACAGGGCCTACCATGTGGCTTTTTAAAACATTGAACTCAGCATTCATTGGCTAATTCATGTCACATGTGCACCGACAATTAATCACAGGAGAATCTCTTTTGTGACTTACCACAGGCGAGTCAAAATGTGTTTCCATACTAAATTAATGTAAAGGGTGCCAATACCAGTGACTCAGCAAGCTTTAGGTTTTTCTATATTTCCCTCCCATTGTTTTTGTTTTAAATTATTGTTTATCATTTCCTCTTTTGTATTTAACACGAGTACTCTGTACAAAAAAACAGTTTCACTTGATTCATTTTTTGTCAGGAGATATTCCACATTATGTACTTAAACTTGATTGTTGTCAATAAAGATGAGTAGGACCTCTCACCATGCAAGACCGCAATCTTACCTGTCAGTCCATGCTGCACTCTTTGCTCCAGTACGTGCTGTGTCCATGTCTCTTGTCTAATTGCTTAGGGCGTCGGCGCGGGTTTCTGCTTGTTTCTTATAGCTACTGTGTGCACAGTCCTAATGCGTCCCCAGCCTATTGCTGTAAGTCACTGGATCCGGGGGTCCCAAACAACCGCAGCGGGACCGCAATCCGACTTTGTGACTGAGTTCTGGCCTCTGCTTTGCCTGACGAACATAGTCATCTTTCATGGACTCTGTGCGGATAGCTGCCTCAACAGGCTGGGGAACAGGAGGTCTTTGGGAGGACAGAACCCGGCGTGACGGTTTACCTCTACGCCTTGCACGTCTGGACTGCCTCTTGAGGTTGGGAATGCACGGCTTCGTTTTGGATCCCCATAGTACTGTGGTGGATCCGCAGGAATGAGTACTGATAGCTCCATTTGGGCTGGTACGTAAATCGCCTGAACCTCAGCTTGAGAAAAAATTTTTTCTTAGTGCATGTATTCGCCAGACAAGGATTCAAATGTCTCTGAGAGCGAAGGGCCGTGGGGCTCAACGGGAACCATGGCCTGAGCAAACTGTTACGCTCGCGCCCGGACTGACTGGCGTGAGCGTGATTAGTGATCCCACTGTACCATGAACCGAGGAGTGCCTGGAAGGGCATAACTAAGTATCAATCCAGTCCGACCAAGGTCGCACGGCGGCTCAGTTGACTCCGTGAACCAGGGAGGAACTGAGCAGAGGGACCAGGTGCTACTCCAGGTCAGACCTCGGTCACAGCTGTTGACCCACACCGGGGAATGCAGGAAGAGGCAGGTTAGCTGGTATGCAGACAGGTGGGTACTGGCAGGCACGGCTGGTATGACGGCAGATGGGTACTTAGCAGGCACGACTGGTATGTAGGCAGGTGGGTACTGGCAGGCGCGGCTGGTATGCAGACAGGCGGGTGCTGACAGGCACATCTGGAATGCAGACAGGAAGATACTGGCAGGTATGAATGCAGGCTGGATAGGGACCAGTACAGATTGGGATACAGGAACAGAGCTGCAGGTGCGGTGGACTAGCAGAGCAAAACCGCAGGAGCGGTGAACAAGCAGAGCGGAGCAAAACCGCAGGTGTGGTGAACAAGCAGAGTGGAGCAAAACCGCAGGAGCGGTGAACAAGCAGAGCGGAGCAAAACCACAGGTGTGGTGAGAAAGCAGAGCGGAGCAAAACCACAGGTGCGTTGAACAAGCAGAGAGGAGCAAAACCGCAGGTGCGGAGAACAAGCAGAGCGGAGCAAAACCGCAGGTGCGCAGAACAAGCAGAGCGGAGCAAAACCGCAGGTGCGGTGAACAAGCAGAGTGGAGCAAAACCGCAGGTGCCGTGAACAAGCAGAGCGGGGCAAAACCGCAGGTGCGATGAACAAGCAGAGCGGAGCAAAACCGCAGGTGCGGTGAGCAAGCAGAGCGGAGCAAAACCGCAGGTGCGGTGAACAAGCAGAGCGGAGCAAAACCGCAGGTGCGGTGAACAAGCAGAGCGGAGCAAAACCGCAGGTGCGGAGACCAAGCAGAGCGGAGCAGAACCGCAGGTGCGGTAAACAAGCTAAGCAGAGTGGAACCGCTGGAGCGGTGAACAAGCAGAGCAGAATAGAACCGCAGGTGCGGTAAACAAGTGGAACAGAGCATAACCGCCGGAGCGGTGAACAAGCAGAGCAGAACAGAGCAGAAGGTGAAGGCAGACAGGACAGGGCTCTGTTCACATGGAACAGACTGGAAAATGCAGGAAGATGGTTAGAACACAGGAGGTAGATACAGAGGCAGAGAAAGGGGACAAGCAGAACCAGATACACACAAGGTACTTAAAATGAAGTAAGCGAGTGGACACAAAACTCACAAACAGAAGTACAGAGACGAGTTGGAGTTAGGTGCAGGTTCAGACACTGCAGGCAAAGGGAAGGTACGGATATAGAGAGAAACAAGTAACGGGCTAGGACACTGTTCAGACAGGAACTGAACCGGGAACAAGATACAGGAACGAGCCTGGGAACTCAGCCCCCAGGGTGGCAGAAACAGACTAGAAGTCAGAGATACAGGTAGTGGCCCTGGGTACTCGGCCCCCAGGGTGGCGGAAACAGACTAGAAGTCACAGGTACAGGTAAAGGCCCTGGGTACTCAGCCCCCAGGGTGGCGGACAGACTAGAGTCAGGACAGGACCTAGCACTTCAGTTGCAAAATACAAACTGAGTGAAAGTGTTGCTCAGGCACCTCCTAATGGGTGGAGGGGGTTTAAGTATCCAGTGACTCACAGCAATAGGCTGGCGTCGCGTTAGGACTGTGCACACAGTAGCTATAAGAAAAAAGCAGAAAGCCGCGCCGATGCCCTAAGCAATCAGACAAGAGACATGGACACAGCAGGTACTGGAGCAAAGAGTGCAGCATGGACTGACAGGTAAGATTGCGGTCTTGCATGGTGGGAGGTGGTGCACCATGCAAGCACGCCGCCAGGGATGTTACAATGTGGCCTGAAACAGTCAATATGCCTATCTATCAAACTACAGGCTCTATCTCAGCTTTGAGTATTTTGGTGCCAGAAAGTAGTGAGGTGTGGTCACGGTTACCCACTGGGGCAGCGTAGTGGGCCTTCGCTTTCTCACCGACCCAGGTCTGCTCTGGACAAACAATAGGTGTATATGGACGGATGCGGGTCTCTCCAGCAGGTGAGCGGTACCGCTAATGACTGTGACTACACTCCTCAGTGGACTCCAACGCCTCTCACGCTAGGTCCTGGCCTTTTTCGTCTCTCAGCAGCATCCCTGGCAGAAATCTCCTCACATCTGGACAGGTTCTGGTCACGGAAACGATCAGCTCCACTCTGCCACTGCTCTAGTCTCTGTGGGATGCTTCCACGAGAGGATGTCATTGGATTCCCCTGTGGCATGTCCTCTCCCTGTTCTCAATAACTGCAGACTGCCCTTAAGATGGCTGCACTTCCTCTTCCTGTGTTTCACATCACCTCAGATTGTAGCTCCACCTCTGACATTCAATATGTATCTTAGTCTTTTAGTAATGCTTAGGCAACATGACATTTTGTGACTGAATAACAACATTAGTGCAGATAATCAGACCTATTTACAACAAGTACAGTATTATACTGATGTGGGCACAGGTATAGACATTTATACCACCCTGCTGAGCTGACACACATCTCACATATCTTATCAGAGAAATCAGTTTCCTTCCTTAGTTATGAGACACTTCTTCCCCTCCTCCTGCCTCCTGAGCTTGCCATCCACTGTGAAAAAGCAACTCAAGTCCAACATGTTAGCTTCATCTGCCATTATGTTTATGCTTGAAAAGGCCGCTTGCTGGCCGAAACATTGCTTTTATGATGCATTTTGGAAGAATAAAGGAAAAGAACTATCTCTCTGGTGCCTTGGAAACTATTTGTCTCTGGTAAATCTTCTATCTGTTAACATTGCTTTATATTTGCAAATGCAGTGACAATAGAGACAATTTGTAATGGACTGGGTGGTGGAACCACTGTATCATGATCCGAAGGAAGCCTGGAAGGGCGTGACTAGGTGCCTCACCAAGTCCGACCTTGGATGCACAACGGCTGACGATACCACAATCCAAGGAGAGACAAGGGAGGCGGACCAGGTGCTACACCAGGACTAACCTCGAGTGGATGGCTGCTGACCCCCAAGGGACAGAAGGCAGGAACAGCCAGGAATGGTAGACTTAGCAAGCACTGCCTGGTACGGCTGGTACAGTGACAGACACTCAGGCAGGTACTGGAGGACACGACTGGTATCCTGGTAGGCAGGTGCAAGCGGGCACGTCTGATAGCCAGGTAGGCGGGCCCAGCTGATAGACAGTCAGGCTGGCACAGCTGATAGACAGACAGGCACGGCTGATGTACAGGACTGGTATACAGGATACAATCACTGGGACCTGAGAACTAGCAAGTGTGTTAGAATCAGATAAACAACATTGCTCAGGCACCTCCATGCTGGAGGAGGAGCCTTAAATAGTAAGTGTTCTCTAACTATTGGCTAGGGACACTTTAGGATGACGCATGTGGCCCCTTTAAAAGAGAGGGAGCGTGCACGTGTAGGGGGTCAGCCCTTACTGGACATTGAATGATACTGTGGCTTTAAGAGACCATGCTCCCCTCTGGGTTTTGCTTTTGGACTAGTCGCCTCCCCCCCCTGTTGTTTTTGATGTGTGCAGTTGGAGAGAGAAAAACCAGGAAGTGAGAGACCTCGTGTGTGTCTGAGGTAACTGAGAGACTTCTGCCGGTGTCCTGATAAGGAGAGATTATAAGAGGAACTAATATTCTCTGGAAAGATAAAGTTTGGACTATTGCAAGATTTGTTGATAGGACTGTGTCCAAAAGTAGAGATCTTGAGCCCTTCTGTAGAACAGCTTCCCTGAAGATTGATGACCTGAGGTAACACGTAACACAGAGTGACAGCCATCCTTCATCATTGAAAGTGAAACAAGACCTGCCTGACCTGCAAAGGGAAAGAGATCCAATATACAGGAAAAAGAACTCAAGTGCAACTCACCCGGCTTGGCTACATCAGAACTAAGTGACAGCTGTCATCTGTTCCTGTCCTGCACAATTGTGAGTGACACACCGAGGGTGAACTGTGTTAAGGTTTAGCAAAGTTTTCTTTAGTTAGCACACTGTAGCAGCGTGGCCCGATTAGTGGAAAGCCAGATAGAGAATTAGCCTAGAGTAGTTTGTTAAACTTGATTTGTATTGTTTGTATTGAGCTTTCATTGACATAGCTGGAGCATAGTTTTGTTACACACTTTAGCTATTTCTTCTTATATTCATGTTATTAATATTATCACTGTAAATATTTTTATTCTTATCTCCTGGCATATAATCCCTTCTTACACAATAAAGTTTCTGCCTCCTCGTCTGCTGTGCCGCACTTAAATCATGCCTTGCGGTGTTCTTTGGACACCGCTACACGTGCACACCCTAAGCACAGTGCCTGGGGATCTGCACACTGTGCGCGTACCCCGGGCAGCCACCGACAAGGAAGAAGGAGGAAGTGTGGGATAGGTGAGGAGAGGCAGTGTGCAGGGACGCCAGCAATACACAATTCTCATATGTTATGTGCCATTTTACTTAATATGTCACTCCAATTAGTGTGCGATCTTGTCCTGCAACAATAACCCTTGATCGGCTGTTTGCCCAGGGCTGACTTCAGAAGACCTCGGGGGTGATCAGCTGTGTTCACTCGGAAAAGGTTTATCTGGATACACTTTTCACATGTAGCATTAGGGTTGTCAAATGTAATATAACATACTGTCTAGACCAGATTATGTAAAATTTCAAATTTGCCTGTTGGCATGGAAATTCAATTTGCAGATAAATTATTCTCCACTGATTTAATGTCCATTAACATGCTTTGGAGCCCCAGAGGATATTAAATTTAAGGTGTGAAAACTACAAGAGATATTTATACTTACCTCACTGCTCACCTACCTGGCCCCCCCACTCTTCACTGTTACCAGTCCAGTTCCTGACGTATTTTCTTATCAATGCTGTGAGCGCTGAAATCCCTCCTCTTGTTGGGTCGGGACTGACGGATCTAATGAGTCCTGGGAGGGTTCTGCCTAAGCGAATGAGAGGTGTGACAGAGTCACTGGTATGATATATGAGGGGAGGCATGTGTCACGCAGGTTGCTAGCCTGTGTGAACTGAAACCAATAAACTTTCTTCCAGCATGTTATATGCTGGGGGTTAACTCTTTTAAAGGGTGTGGTTTTATGAGAATAACATAGAGATGGGAGGGAAGTCATTCCCCAAACCTCCACCACAGGGTGTGGCTGAGCAATGTTTAAATGTTCAGTCCTGTTTTTTTTTTTCTGTGTTGTGGTTTGGAGAGGCAAGGTCTTCAGACTGGGAGAGCTTCATCTCAGAACAGAGCTGAAGGCTCGGACTACAACCTGTGTGGGTGAATCCCATACGCATATGGACTCTGCTATCGTTTATTCTTTTGTTTTGTCATTTTGCTAGTAAGGCTGTGTTTATTTTGCTGGAGCTTTATGCCGTTTAATAAAGCCTGCAGAGAAAACCCGGGTTCCTGAGTCTACTTCTGGAAGCGGCCAAGCGAGTCGTCTTGCTACAGTTGGTGGAGAATGAGGACAAGATTTCAGGAACACATGTACCTGCCACAGAGACTGGTGGATGTCCTGCATGAAGGCCGCCAGCCAGCCAGAGAAGTCCGGAAGCCAGCCAGAGAAGTCTGGCAACATGGAGGAGCTCATTAAGCACCTGGTGCTAGAAAGGTACCAGGTGGTTGAGAAATCCCACGGGAAACCAGATATAGTCACTTCTCCGTACTGTGATACCCAAAAGGGGGTGGGTTCACCACGGAAGGGGTCTAGAGCCACTGGGGGGCATCCCACTCCCACTGAAGGTGCCACAAGGACTGTTGTCAAAAATATAGTTTGTTAGCGGTGTCACAACCCCGGACACGTACCCGCCAGGTGTCATAAGTCCCCTGAGCCCATGGACTGCAGCCCAGGCAGACGGGTCTCCTATTATGCTTATCCAACCTGCAGTGTGGACTGTCAACCCGGCGAGGGGCCGCAGGCGTGTGCCGTATCTGTGAATGGAGTAAAAGTGCTTGGACTGTTGGACTTTGGGAGTCTGGTGACCTTAATCAGAGCCACCCTTCCCCACCAGTTGATCCCTTTTAAAACTGTGGGTGTTCGGTGCATCCATGGCGATGACAAGGACTATCCCGTGGCCACAGTGACAATGGGAACAAACTGTGGTGCCAAGTCCCACGAGGTTGGGGTGGTTAAGGACCTGATACATCCTGTCATACTAGGCCATGATTTTTCTTCATTTTGGGACTTGTGGGGGACGGGAACCGGACTAAGTAGCGTGGGCAAAAGCCAGGTCCCTGGAGAAGAACCCCCGACGAAGTCTCATGTGGACTTCATGGAGTTCCCACTGTGCGTCCTTGTCGGCGATAAGGGCGAGATGGTGACCGAGGAGGCCGACCTCTCTAAGTTAGATGTGTCCGGAGAGAACTTTGGGACTGCTCAAATTCGGAACCTGACATTAAAGGGGGTGTTTGACCAGGTTACTGTATGTAATGGGGTTGCCCAAGAGCCGGGGGCCAATACCAGGTTCCCCCACTTTGCAGTTCTAGGGGAGTTGCAATTTCAGATAGCTAAACTAATGGGTGGTGAGACACTGGAACTGCTGTTAGTGCCGGGGCCATATAGAAGGAGGGAACTGGATATGGCCCATTCACATGTTCTGGGGGGACACCTAGTGGTCGAGAAAATTCAGGTGAGGATTTTAAGACGATTTTATTGGCCTGGGTGTTACCAAGAAATTCTCAACTATGGTAGGTCCTGCCCCACCTGCCAAATAACCGCTACCTCTCCCCACTTCCGCAGTCCATTAGTGCCACTGCCAGTGATAGAGATCCCCTTTGAGAGGATTGCTATGGACCTAGTAGGGCCCTTAGTCAAGTCAGCCCGAGGCCACCAATATATTCTAGGGGTCATGGACTATGCGACCAGAAGCGGTACCGCTACAAAATTCATCAAGTAAATGCATAGCCAGGTAACTTGTCCACATCTTTGCCAGGACTGGCCTGCCAAAGGAAATCCTGATGGACCAAGGAACCCCATTCATGAGCAAGGTGATGAAGGAGCTGTGTAAAGTGCTTCAAATTACCCAGGTGCGAACCTCCATTTACCATCCGCAGACCGATGGCCTGGTGGAGTGCTTTAACAAGACCCTGAAGGCGATGCTCAAGAAGGTCGTAGAGAAGGATGGACATCACTCGGAATACCTACTGCCCTTCCTGCTCTTCTTGGTAAGGGAGGTTCCACAAGCCTCTACCGGTTTCTTTCCGTTTGAGCCCCTGTATGGACGACATCCACAAGGACTCCTGGATATCGCTAAGGTAACCTCGGAAGCCGAGGTTACGCCACACCGGAGCATTGTAGAGCACGTCGCCCAGATGCAGGAAAGAATAGCAAAAGTGATGCCGATTGTGAAAGCGCATCTCCTCCAGGCTCAGGAAACCCAGGCAAGGGTCTATAATAGATTGGCGAGGCTGAGGCAGTTTCAGCCCGAGGACCGTGTTTTGGTGCTAATCCCTAGAGTCGAGAGCAAGTTCCTGGCCAAATGGCAAGGTCTGTACGAGGTGGTGGAGAAAGTCAGCAAAGTTAATTATAAAGTCCACCAGCCTGGCCGAAGAAAGCCGCACCAAGTATACCATGTGAGCTTGCTCAAGCCATGGCGTGACCTGTAACCAGTGGAAACTCCTTGCCTGGGAGCCGCTCTCGAAGGCAAGGTGGAAGAGGTCACTATAGCAGAGACTCTATCGCTGGCCCAGAAGCAATAGTGTCGAAAACTACTATAGCAAAATTGGGAGTTGTACTCAGAGTTGCCGGGGCATACTCAGTTGGTAGAGCATGACGTGCTGACAGAGCCAAATGTAAGAGTGAATCTGAAGCCATACGATGTGAGGAGAATGCTAGACCTGGAGGTGATAGAGAAGTCAAAGAGTGGGTGGTCGAGCCCAATCGTCCTCATGCCAAAACCTAAAGGAGAGTGGAGTTTTTTTTAATGACTACCGCCGGCTGAATGAGGTATTCAAGTGTAACGCGTACCCGATGCCCCGTGTCAAAGAACTCATTGAGAGGCTTAGACTGGCAAGGTACATCACCACTGTTGACCTGACAAAGGGCTACTGGCAGATCCCCATGTCCCAGACGGCCAAGGAGAAGACGGCTTTCTCGACACCTGATGGGTGCTTTCAATACATTCGGATGCCATTCGGACTACAGGGGGCCCGAGCCACCTTCCAGAGGACTATGGATCGGATCCTAGCCCCATATAAGAAGTATGCTGCAGTCTACCGTGATGACATTGTAGTCTTTAGCCCAGATTGGGCTAGTCATCTACCTAAGCTACAGGCCATTCTGGATGCTCTAACGAAGGCGAGATTTACAATAAATCCGAAAAATGTGCTGTTGGAAAAGAGGAGGCCAAGTACTTGGGCTATGTCATCGGGAGAGTCGAAATAAACCCGCAAGTCAGTAAAGTGGAGGCAATCCAGACATGACAGCAACCGCTCTCCAAGAAGCAAGTAAGAGCGTTCCTGGGAATGGTGGGATATTACCGGCGGTTTATCCCAAATTTTGCCATGATGGCTGCGCTACTGACGGATCTCCTAAAAGGCACCAGGTTCAACATGGTGAAGTGGACAGAGGAAACAGAGACCGCATTTCAACTGTTGAAGTCAGCACTGTGTAAACAGCCGGTCCTGGTTGCACCAGACTTTAAGAAAGAGTTTGTGGTCGAAACTGACGCTTCAGAGGTTGGTCTAGGAGCCGTACTCTCTCAAGAGATAAATGGCGAAGAACATCCCATTCTTTATCTGAGCCAGAAGCTTTCTTCCTGCGAGAAAAACTACGCAATAGTAGAAAAGGAGTGTTTAGCCATAAAGTGGGCCGTAGATACACTAAGATACTACCTTCCAGGCCGGAAGTTTAAGATGGTGTCAGACCATGGCCGTTGAGATGGTTGAGGGAAAAGAGGGGTAAAAATGCCAGGGTAACTAGATGGTTCCTAGCTCTTCAGGACTTCAACTTTCACATAGAGCATAGGACCGGGAAGTTACATGGGAACGCTGATGCCCTTTCAAGAATTCCCTGTCTGGTATCGAAAGGTGCCCAAACCCCCGGCTTTGGTCAGAGGGGGGGAATATGCGACAGAGTCACTGGTATGATATATGAGGGGAGGTATGTGTCATGTAGGTTACTAGCCTGTGAACTGAAACCAATAAACTTTCTGCCAGCATGTTATATGCTGGGGGTTAACTCTTTTAAAGGGTGTGGTTTTATGGGAATAACATAGAGATGGGAGGGAAGTCATTCCACATACCTCCACCTCAGGGTGTGGCTGAGCAATGTTTAAATGTTTAGACCTGTTTTTTTTTCTCTGTTGTGTTTTGGAGAGGCAAGGTCTCCAGACTGGGAGAGCTTCAGCTCAGGACAGAGCTGAAGGCTCTGACTACAACCTGTGTGGGTGAATCCCATACTCATATGGACTCTGCTATTGTTTATTCTTTTGTTTTGTTGTTTTGCAAGTAAGGCTGTGTTTATTTTGCTGGAGTGCAGGGCTTTATGCGGTTTAATAAAGCCTGCAGAGAAAACCCGGGTTCCTGAGTCTACTCCCGGAAGTGGCCGAGCGAGTCATCTTGCCACAGAGGTCACAACATTATGACATGCGCCATGACCTTAAAGGTCACCCCCTGGGACTTATCAGACCTCTAATATGTGCATACAGGTGATAGAAATGTAAAGCTATACATACCTGTATGCCCCATATTAGAGGTCTGGTTGCTTTGAAATGTCTTTTTATTCAATCCGTTTTCTGATGCTTGCGGACCGGGGGGCGGGAAGAAATCCCCGCCTACTTTGTGAATTACAATATTCCCCCCCCTCCCCTGCACGTCACAGTGCCCTGTGATGTGCATTCTCATCTTCCAAGTCCCATGTGTTAGGGGGGCGGTTGCAAACAACTTTAATATGATGGAACGCAACCAACCCCGGGGTACGCAATGCAGCCTGGTGGACTGCTGCCGAACACTTTCCGGGTGGAAAGGAAAGCGACAAACTTAAATGTTAAACCCTTCCGTGTTTCTGCACACAGGAACGGGTATAGCGGTTCGCTCTATCTCCGTTAACTGCACGGGAGAAGAGCGTCCTGGATAGCACCTACTTAACTGATAAACCACACCGTGTAAAAGCACATGGAGCGGGTTTCAGCGGTTCACACAATCTCCAAGAACCGCAGGGAGACGTGCGACCAGGGGAAAAGCAGTAGCCCTGTCTTCGATACAGGCGCTACGCAATAGGAGTTGGCGCTAAGATGCGTGTGTGACTCACGCCGACGGGTACGTGCCCTCTGCCGGCGTGCTACCGGACAGAGGAGTATTTCTCCACGTGGTCCACAGGTGTCTACAGGGAGTAGGACGTCTGCAGGCTGCTCGGGGTGTAAGGCGACCCCCTCTGACAGAGCCAGACTGCAAGGCGAAGCTACCTGCCTACTTTCACTAGCCTGCCTACGGAAACTACACGTGTCGTCCACACAACAACATCATGCTCAATGATCTGAGCGCGCCGCCATGTTTGTGGGTGGGCCTTTTAAAGACTAAGCCCTGCCCCACTGTCACACCATTGGTGACGTCACCTGTGACCAATCAGGCGGTGCCAGGTCACCAGATCAGCTGGCCCCTGAACCACCAATCACGGTCCGCCATGTCACGGGCATGCTCAGTGTGATGCATCTTGGACTTAGGCTGCCGGAGCCCTGACTCCCTCCGCAACCTATACTTCATAGTGCTAGGCACAAACACCCAAGATACAGCTTGCACATCTCATGCACTAGCTAGGTGTTGGGACTGACAGTGATGCTGTGCAACATCAGTCCTGGCTGAACCTGAATGGGAGACCACCTGATGCACTGACAATTCTGAACCCATTTCAGATCTAGCAACTGCCCGGCGCCTAACACCATGCATGCGCACATCACCTTTAACGCAGGGCGCACTTTTTTTCTCCCGGCTATATTGTTTCCAGCAGTGATCTTGTGCGCAGGCACTGGGGAGTCACTGTGATCCACTGAGATTGTGGATTTTTGTAATATTCAAGTAGAATTCAATTACACTCAAATATTTTTGCTCAATTCTAATATTGTCCCTACCTATTAAATCCCTCAATGACATTACTATACCCTATTAAAGCTTATGGAAAAGCCAAGTGTTTACAAGATAACCCACTTAAGGCCTCCTTAACTCGTCCGTATAAAACACCTACATGAAAAACTGCTGGTGCCGGTGTCATCAGTGTTTTCCGTCAGTGTGTCATTCGTGTGTCATCTGTGTGTCTGTTTTTACCATCAGTGTGTGATCAATGTTTTTCCGGTATGGTTCAATAAATAAATAAATTACAAAGTGTGGCGCCCTGCTGTGCATTGGTGCCACAGGACCCAGAAGGGTGCATGGATGGACTTCTCCACAAGAGGCCCTCACACATTCACACACCTCCACCCTACCACCTCAGACCAGCAGAGGGAGCCCGTTAGGGATATATATAGGGAGGGTAGAGCCAGGCAGCTCAGTTAGTTGGAGTTTAGTGTTCAGAGACAGAGAGGAACACAGCTCAGAGTTGAGCAGAGAGCGTGCTGATGCTCAGAGAGCAGCACGCTGGCTGCTGTGCTTAGGCGAGCCAAGGCCTACAGCGCGTGTGAAGGCCTAGTGAGGGCCTTGAGTGGGCCGAAGGCGAGAGGAGAAGGAAGAAGTAGCGAGGGGGCCGAGGAGCATACCAGGCTCACCCCGATATATATACCGGACACCGTGTCCGCGCCTACAGCGATCCTTTACACCCAGTAGGAACCCCTGGAGGACTGCAGGTCCCAGGTTCACCAAACGCTGATTACAGTACCAGGGCTAGGAGTCACGGAGGTCCCAGCGTCCAGGGAGAGTGATCTCCAAAAGAATGCCCTACCACCAGGTCAGCAAGTGCAAGAGAGAGAGAATGTAACCAAGCTAGGCCTAGTTCCAGGCAGACCAGAAGCTTAGCGAGTAAAGCCACGGTTCAGGAGGCCCTATACCCGCTCACTGGGGAGAGTCCAAAAGTGCACCCTTCACCCGGAGCACCCTGGACCGTGCCTGCATCATCACCAGTAAAGGTACTGAAGCTTACCCCCGTGTGACCGTCCTGCCGTCTCTCCCCAGCATCCACCATCTACCCCTACACTGCCCTGGAGCTAGCTCTACCTGTGGAGAGCCACAACATCCCTGCTGCCGTAACACCAGCTCCAGAGGACTGTTCCGCAGCGTCGGCACCTTCCAGCCGCATTCCACAGGTGGCGTCACAAACTTTCCAAATCACCTATAAATATACCCCTTTTTACTGACCGCCCTGGGTCACGGACCGGGCCAGTCACCGTGATATTCCCCATAACCGGCATCCGTAAGAGGCCCGGCTGCCGAGTACCCCACGGCCCAGGGGGCATGTCAAAAGCTTCTCCTATACTTTGCAACGTTAAACACGGACAGCACATGGATAACACACAGATGACACACTGATGACACACAGATGACACACTGATGACACACAGATGACACACTGATGACACACTGATGGAAAACACTGATGACACACAGATGACACACTGATGGAAAATACTGATGACAACGGTACGGGTTTTTATGTATGTATTTTATACAGACGTGTGAAAGAGGCCTAATGGAGTAAGACGTATCACAGGATGCAAAACCTGACAACTCTAGATCAGTAGGGGTGCAACCGCTGGCACCATATCTGACTGCCAGAACAGGGGAATTCTGTCCCCCTTTTGAATGACGTAGCAGTGTGGTGCTGCTCTGATACTCAATTCATTCTCTGCGGGATTTCCAGAGATTAAGTGCTGAAACTCAGCTATCTCTAGCAGTTCCATAGAGAATGAGACAGAAGTCCTCTGTCCAGATTGTCAGTGGGGGGTTTCAGCCGTTGGACCCTCACGGATTTAAAAATGATCACCTATTCACAGGACTTCTTTTTAAAGGGTATCTGTCAGCACAAAATGACTGTTCAAACCACGCAAAGGCACTCAGTGCACCTTCAGGTACACTTTCTGACCTTCATCAATCGCCACTCCCTTTTCCTTGATTTACAGCTCTGGTTTTATATGAACCAGAGGAGGGTGGAGATAGTTGGAAAACAAGTGGGTGGGAAGATGCACTGAAATGTTTGGTCACACCAAGGGTGCACCTAGCGCCTTTGATTGGGTTGAACAGTCATTTTGTGCTGACAGATTCTTCTTAAAGAGGACCTTTTAGCATGGTCAACTGGTCACATTATATGATAATTACTACAGAACTGAATACATTTAGATTTTACTTTTAAATTTCTTATCTCCATTGTGGAGATAATAGCTGGTAAAGTTTAGAATCAAATTTTTGCTAAAACTAAGAGGGCATTAGCAGAGACTCATCTCTGGCGATATGTACTTTTTCCACTGCATGACTTTGAGCAACCATAAGCAGGAGGCTCTCTGCAGGGGAAAAAAGAACATGGCCAGAGAGAAGGTCGGACTTTCTATGTGTGCAGACTGATGTGTCTAAACCGGTCACACAGATCTTACTGCCAGATATTTCTGTGCAGAGGTAGTATAGCAGAGCTGGGTGTCATTGCAAACACTTTTTGGTGTTCTTCTCTTATAATGCTCTACTCTAACTCCATACTAACTGCCATGAAAATAAGAGCTTCAAGAGATATTTGTAATGGCACACAGCTCTCCTCTACTCTTAGAAAAAATTGGAATATAAACTTTCCAAGATAATGCCTCCCAAACAGACATGTGAATTAAGAAAACTTTATTCAGCTTTGCAGCCACTATTCCACTATGTGGACAGGTAAACATACTAAAACTGGTTAAGGTCCTCTTTAAAGGGAATCTCAGTAAGATCAACCCCAAAAAACGCATATATTGGAATGCAGGTGTTAGATTTATATTTCAATCGAGAATTTTATATCTTCGATCTGTTGTTGCATTCCCAAGTAATTAAAGCTTTGATTTATATGCAAATTACAAGTTGTGTTCTGGGCATGACAGAGCACTTCTCAATTCTCTGCCTCCAGAGGTTATTTCCCCACCTAGCAACAGTCTCTTCAGCTTGATTGAGAGTGCACTGTCTGTTTGACATCATTAGGGACTAGGCAAGGGAGATAGAAAGTGATTGACCAGTCAAGCTAAAGAGACTTGTGATAGGTAGGGAAACAAGCTCTGGAGGCAGAGAATCGGGAAGTGCTCTGTCATGCCCAGAACACAACTTCTAATTTGCATATAAATCAAAACTTTAATCTCTTGGGAATGCAGCAACAGATAGAAGATATAAAGGGCTCAATTTAAAAGTCTATCACCTGCATTCTAATATATGCGGTTTGTGGGGTTGATCTTACTGACAGATTCCCTGTCAATAAAATCAACTTGTCAACTTGATCCCTGTTATTAAGATCCCCAGTGATAGGCGGGGAAACAACCTCCTGAGACAGAAGCTTGAGCTCAGGAAGTACTCTGTCACATCTAAAGCATGCAACTCTTCATTTGCATATGAATTAAATCACTAATTCCTCGGGAATGGAGCAACAGATAGAAGATATAAAGGTGTTGATGGATTTAGAATTTTATAGTCCTGAATGCCCATATATGCGGTTTGTGGTATTGATCTTACTGACAGATTCCCTACTTCTTGCTGGAATATCCATTTAAGCAAACATAGCTACTGAATTTCAGTAGAAAATGAAGCAGCAGGAAATTTGATGCCCTCATGGTTGTCAGCCATTATAAAAAATGTTTAGATAAAAATACAGGATACGTAATAAGTGCTTCTTTTTTAATGTGTACTATGCTTTAATGATCACAGGCTATTACATTACAGGAGAGGAGGAACGTGCCACTGTATCTAACTGTACTATAACTGTATTTTATGGAAAGCACACTCAGTATTGTGTCAGATATTAAAGGCATAGCAGAATCACAGTTAAAGTGCTTGTTCCACATGCCCTAATAAAATACCCTACTATCCAGTATGAGGAGATTCTGCAAAGAGAGGATTTGATGTGACTATTTCCTGGATTACATAGTCGTCCGTTCATTTGGATGTGAGCCAGGTAATACTACACGGAAACGTGAAGCTTCCTGAAAGTTCTAAGGTCAGGTTTAAGGAGTGATTTAACCATGAACAAAGTTTTTTATTCGGTCTTTTAAACATATGGCAGCAGATGCGTTATGTTCTACAACTGTGTTACAAGACAAGGATGTCTCATCAATAATACTTCTTTCATAAATAATAAAACATACATTAGTTGTATAGAGTTTAGGTATCAAAGACTCTTAGGCTGTGTGCCCACGTAGCGTTTTTCAAGCGTATATGCTGCGGAATTTCCGCAGCGTAAACGCTTGAAAAACGCATGTAGATCCGCACCCCATGGTCCCCAATGGCATTCCGCAATGTCAATGCCCATGCTGCGGATTTTTCCGCAGCGTATATGCTGCAGTCAAAAATCCGCAGCATGTTCATTAATTTTGCGGAAGCGCTGCGGAATCAATGTGCGGATGGTACCCAAGTCTGGAGGAGAGGAGACTCTCATCCAGACCTGGGTACCAAAGAACCTGTAAGAATAAAATAAAGTTTATACTTATCTTCTGATGTTTTCCCTCCGTCGCGCTGTTGTCTGAAGGACCTGCCACGTCATTGAGTCATGTGACCCACCACATGACTCAATGACGTCACCGCAGGTCCTGCACACAACAGCGTGAGCCGCTCAAGCCTCCGGACGGGGCAGAGAATGCATCAGAAGGTGAGTATAAAGTTTATTTTTTTATTTTTTACCATTCTGAACAAGTTGTCAAGCACTTTTCCAAGTGATGCTTGGAGAAGTGCTTGATAACCCGCATGCGGAAATGCATGCAAAGACGCCTCACAAACGCTTCTACCTGGCGGGAAAACCGCATGTAATATCCGCATGCGATTTTCCCGCCAGGGAGAAGCGTAAAAAATATGCTTCAGGTCCGCAACGTGGGCACATAGCCTTAGTCCTGCTCTTCAGTGCTTGTCTAGACAACCCTCTTTTTTATTTTTACAATTTGGTAATCAGACAGGACTCAAAAATAAATTAGGGAATCCAAGAAAAAGGAAAGCAATCCTCTGCCAGCAACCTGGGAACAGGAAAAGCATGCTCTGTCCCTCTCTCTAGAAAAGTGTCCATAAACTTATCCTGACTCCGACCACTGTGTGTCTTCTGCTGCTGAAATTATTTTTGTAACTATTTTTAGGGATTCTTGGATGAATCAGATTAAGGGTATGTGCACACGATGCAGAAATGAAGCAGAAAATTTCTGCATCATTTCTGCATCTCCCTGGCAGAAAAAACGCATGCAGATTGTGCATGCGTTTTTCCTGCAGAATACATGCGGATCCACATGCAGATTCACATGCGTTTCCGCATGCAGATTGACAAGCGCTTTCCAGGCGATGTTAGCATCACCTGGAAAGTGCTTGATAACTAGGTCACACTATATAAATCCATGCAAACAGCATGGATTTATACAGTGTGAACCGAGAGCGTGTATATACTTACCTCCGATGGCCCGCGCTGTCCTGCTCAATCTGTTCTCCCGGCTGCCGGCAACTTTGAATTGAAAGACCTGCCGACGTCAGCGTCACGTGACCCGTCACATGACTCTGACGTCACCGCAGGTCCTACAACTCACTGCAAAGTGCCGGGAACCAAGCGGGAGCGCTGTGCGGGCCGACAGAAGGTAAGAATACATTTATTTTTTATTTTATTCTTCTTTTTACAGCTTTTTTAATGGTACCTGGGTGTGGATGAGACTCTCCTCTCCTCCACACCCGGGTACCATCCGCACATTAGAACGCACCAATTACGCAAGTACAGATGCTGTCTTGCGGAATTGGCGCGTTCTAATGCAAGTCAATGGCGGCGAAATCGCCGCGTTTCCGCAAAATTAATTGACATGCTGCGGATTTTTGACCGCAGCGTTAACGCTGCGGAAAAATCCGCATCATGGGCACAGCACATGCGGATTTCCATTGGGGAACATTGCTTCCCTTCTACCATGCGTTTTTCATGCGTTTCCGCGGCGTTTACGCAACTGCAAAAACGCCGCGGAAACGCATGAAATACGCATCGTGTGAACACAGCCTTAAAGATAAATAAATAAAAATAACAGATTATCATATTCTTATATTTTTACGTGTGAAACTTTCTTTAGAGAATGTTAAAACATGAAAGTAATCTAACTACATGTGCATAGCTCCCAACAGTCCCGGTTTCCGTAGGACTGTCCCGCTTTCAGGGCTCAGTCCTGCGTCCCGTCACGGCTCAGCTATTCTCCCGGCTGTGGAGGGTGGTGGGGCGGGTTGCGGCGGCGGAGCAGCGGGCACAGGCAGTAGCCGGCTGCTTCAGCTGTGGCGCCCCTGAGGGTTCAGTCGCCACAGGAGTACTGCACCTCAGATAGAGGTGTGGTATCTCCTCTTCCAGGTAAGGATGGAGCATCACTCAGGACCCCACTTCACACTCAACACTACACCACTCCTGTCCTGCAGGGGGTCTAAATGCACCAGGGTGCTGCCCCGTCCCGGGATAGAGAAGATGGGGGGATCCAAAGATAGGGGGAACCAAGTAGTGGGTGAGGGTGGAGGAAACACTTACAGGAAGCACTTATAGAATGATATATAATATGCGGCCATCTTTAGTTCAAGGTCTTTTGATTGTGGTCTTCTGTCAGGGTCCAGCAAGAGTCTGTAGCTGGCTGAAGATTCACGGTCCTCGTTCTCTGGCCTTGAGACGAGGAGCGGGACAGAGTTAACAAGTGTCTCTGCCCGGTCAGGGTCCTGTTCTAAGAAGGCCTTGGAGGGGAGCAGAGGATCCCAGGGGGATACGGACGGAGCGGAGTCGCCACCTGTATTCTTCACTCTGGCCTAGCCAGAGGGATTCCTGCTGCAAAAGGGGTAACCGGCCCCCGATATCTGACTTTGTCACTTCAAGTCTCAGTCAGAAAAGCCCGGAGGCTTAGTGGATCCCAGGGGGATACGGACAGAGCGGAGTTGCCACCTGTATCTCTCAACCTGCGTTTACCCAGTGGGACCCGGACTTACACCATGTTCATACCACGCACCGTCAGGTGAAGATTCAGTGGGAGAACTTACTAAGGAGAGGAACACACCAGCGGGGTCTTGACAGGTGCTCCTGATCTACCTGGGAAGTGCCAAACCCCCTTCCTGGTGGCCGTAGTACGCCGTGTGTAGCAGAGAGGAGCTTTGCGGCTGAAAGTGCATCTAAAATGAGTAAAGACCCGGATGACTTCATTCACCGCTTCCGCTTGTTTATTCCTGTGCGGCACTGCACCCACCATTCCTCCGCACAGTTCATCAATCACTGCCCTGAGGCCTACTCCGCCTGTGGGGAGTAGTACCAACCAAGCTGCCAGAACATCAGCCTCAGAGGACTGTCGCAGCGCTGGTGGCCTTCACCAGAAACCACAGGTGGCGTAGTCGAACAATTAACCACTCATCCAAAAAGCCCATTCTTTTTTGTGTGACAGCCCTGGGCACGGAACCGGTCACGGCCACGACGACATCCCACACCACCGCCATACATTGACCCGGCTCCGAGTAACCCCACCACTCAGGGAGGGCGAGTCACATCTACCACGTGTGCCTGTTGCTAAATGGAATTAATATTCACTCCTCTCCACGCCCATGGGAGTGGAGAGGAGTGAATATTCATTCTCCTTAATAGTGCACACTGTCAGTCGCAGCCACCGGCTTCCTGCTGCGGCTCCGCGATCCTGTGTGCCTCGCTATTAGAGAGAATGAATATTCACTCTTCTCCACTCCCATGGGTGTGGAGAAGAGTGAATATTCATTCTCTTTAGTAGCAGGCACAGAGGATAGCGGAGCAGCAGCAGGAGATGCGGCTGTGCTGACAGTGCGTGCTATTAAGGAGATTGACTATTCACTTCTCTCCACGTCCATAGTCCCGGCGTGGAGAGGAGTTAATATCCCCGCAGCTCATCTCAGCATCTGAGGGCACATGGCAGTAACGTCATGCGCTGCTCAGATGCTGAGATCAGCTACTGACAGGCAAGATGCAACGCTGGAGCAGATCGGTGGAAGGAAGGTGAGTAGAAGTGTTTATTTTTTTCATGTGTGCAGTGATGGGGGCCATGCATACCAGGATTGGGTCTGAGGGGCCGTGCATACCAGGATTGGGTCTGACGGGTCATACATACCAGGATTGGGTCTGAGGGGGCCATGCATACCAGTTTTTGGTCTGAGGGGGCCATGCATGCCAGGACTGGGTCTGAGGAGGCCATGCATGCCAGGATTGTGTCTGAGGGGGTCATGCATGCCAGGATTGAGTGTGAGGGGGCCATACATGCCAGGATTGGGTCTGAGGGGGCCATGCATGCCAGGATTGGGGATGAGGGGCCATGCATGCCAGGATTGGGGATGAAGGGGCCATGCATACCAGGAATGGGGATGAGGGGGCCATGCATGGCAGGAATGGGGATGAGGGGGCCATGCATGCCAGGAATGGGGATGAAAGGGTCTTGCATGCCAGGAATGGGGATGAGAGGGCCATGCATGCCAGGATTGGGTCTGAGGGGACCATACATGCCAGGAATGGGGATGATGGGTGCCATGCATGCCAGGAATAGGGATGAGTGGACCATGCATGCCAGGAATGGGGATGAGGGCCATCTGCTGAATGCCAGGAATGGGCATGAGGGCCGTCCACTGAATGCCCCTCATTACCAGAGTCCCTCTGACAACTCCTGCCGGGGTGAAAGAAATGGTAAATGGGCGTGGATTGGGGTGTGGCCAGGGACATTGTCAAACTTTGCTACGCGCGCTGCATGATCTGTCCCTCTTTCTCTTCTTCAAAAGTTGGGAGGTATGTGACGCGCCCCCTGGGCCTGTGCTGTGCAGGGGATACCCGGAGCCGGGCCTTCTGTAAGATGCTGGGGGTTGTAGTCTCCGTGGTGCTGACCCGGTCCGTGCCCAGGGTGGTCAAACCAGTGGCAGTCTATTGGTGTTATAATAAGTGTCCGACTACGCCACCTGTGGATTGCGGTCAGTGGGGACCGCCGCTGCGCTGCAGACCGCTGAGGCTGATGTTGTATGCGCAGCCAAGTATGGGATAACTCCCCACGGGAGAAGTATTGCCTCAGGGCAGCTAATGTGGAGGATGGGAGTAATGGTGTGAGCGTCCCAGTACTAATGGTGCTGGTGCGGCGATGAAACACAGAGACGTGTGGTTGCAGTTTCCAATGCTTTACTCACAGTTCTTTACTGGTCCTAGTCACCTCGGTACCGGCGGTGACTGCCCAAGCCGTGCTGCGTCCACCAGGCAAGGGGCTCGACCAACTCCCAGGCAATTCCAGAGCGTGGCACAGGACTACCTTCCTTTCCTTTCTCTGGCCGTCCCCACCAGTGACCCACCTTTGTCCAGCTTCCTCGGGCCTTCTCTGGGCACGCTGATCTCTGCGTCCCTGACCCTATATGGTATGCCTTCCTGGTGCATGTAGTGAGGGGTCGCACCAAGATGTGGTAACAACCTCCGGTCTTTGGCTGAGGAATCTGTTGCCTCCACCAATTTGGGTTCCGGTACCCTGTTCTGCCAACCCTTCACCCTGTATCTCCTGGGCATATGGGGTTCCTTCTGCCTTCGTGTCTCTGGGCCTTTCTCTGTGTTCCTTGCTTCCTTTCTCCTCTGTTCCAGTTCCTTTCTTACTTTCCTTTCCGTTCCTTCTCCTCTCTCTTTCTGCTGTTTCTGGCCTCATTCCAGGCCTGCCTCTGGAGCTGGGCCCAGACTGAGCCACAGCTCCCTGTCAGCCCTCTCTGGCTGAGCTCCTCTCCTCTTCTCCTCCTCTCTGAACTGAACACTGACCTAAGATGGTGCCCACCTTATACACCTCCTTCTAACACCTGAGCCCAGGTGACTAGCAACCAATGGGCTCCTATCTATGCCCAGAGACCCACCCCTATCTGCTCCTACACCACTGGGTTTTCCTCCCCCTCCCCACTCCATCCAGGAACAGATGCTGTCGTGCCTGCACTTCTGTCTAGTGGGAGCACCGTTGAGCTGTCCCTCGGAAATGGGGTGTGTGTGGTGCATGCAGCTTACTGAGCCCTAGTCCACACTCCATCCTTACCCGGGAGTGGAATATCACACCTCTGGCAGAGGTGCAATACCCCTGTAGCGGCCGAGCCCTCAGGGTGCTACATATGCATGTGAGCTTTGTAAATCACTGAATGCACTGATACTGATTTGACTGTTTCTGACAATAATAGGATAATTGGGAATGAGCATTCCAAGGTTAACCTGTCTACACAGGCTGTTAAATGGAGTATATCAGGAGGTTATTGCTATTAAATCTGAGAGAAGAATGATGTAGAGACAGAAACCCTGATTCCAGTGATGTGTCACTTACTGGGCTGCTTGTTGTAGTTTAAAAAAAACCCATTGTTTTATGTGCAGGAGATTATCACTAGAGGACTAATTGTCTCATGTCATGCACTCCTCCTGCTCTGTATAACTCCTCACCCACCAATGAATAGCAACTTTCAGCCAATGTGCAGATTACATAGAAAGCTGCCAATCAGTGGTGTGGGCGGGGTTATACAGAGCTCAGCATTTAGAGAACAGCTAGATCTGTAGCAGTGAAAACAATAATTAAATAAAAACTGCAGCAAGCCGCCCAGTAAGAGATACATCACTGGAATCAGGGTCTCTGCCCCTATATCATGCTGCTCTCAGATTACATAGAAAAACCTGGTGACAGATTCCTTTCAAACAACTGCCAACTTAAAGTCAGCATGCATGTGTTGAATTAGAGGTGATTTAATGACCGCGATCAGGTAGTGTAAATAGGCCCTAAGACTGGAGATAACCTGGCATCATTTAACAGCATGCTCGAAATTGCTAAAAAAGGTAAATGCAGCGCACTCCCAGCTGCACACGCTTCATGAGTATATTAAGAGTCCTTTTACACATAAAGACAAACTTGTAGAAGTAGTTGCAGATTGACCATATAGTGAATTGCTAACATACAAAAGTCAGGTTTTTATTTGTACCCATAATCTCATGTTTTTCTATAAATTCAATTGTCTTTTAGATTATTTATCTTACTGCAATAAAAACATTAATAAAATGTGTATTTTTGTATTGCTGTTTTTGTTTAATTTATTATCTAGATAACTGTGAGGGCTTGATTTTTGAGGAGGTTATTCTTGGAAAGGTGCTAAATGCTCGATAGTTGCTGAGGCATCTAAAGAGTTAACTGGCCAGGATCATAGTTCTCATTGATCCTGGACTTTCAGGCTATGTTCACACATTGTGTTTTTGCTGCTTTTTTTTCCTGCTGCTCTCTTGGCAGTAAAGAAGCTCCTTACAAATAGCAGGTTTTGCTGAGTTTTTGCTGCTTATTTGTTGCGTTTTTTTGCTGCGTTTTTGTCAGGGTACATTTGTGTCTTGTACTTGCTGATAAAGTTTAGTGCATAAAAAAACCATGATTCAACTTCCTCAGGTTTTAGCGCCAAATACCCAGCAAAACCTGATACCTGCGTTTTCTGCTGCATTTTTGCTGCGTTTTTGCACTCACCCATTGCTTTCTAAGCGTGAAGAAACGCTGCAAAAATGCTGAAAGAAGTGACATGCTGCAGTATGCAAAAACTCAGCAGTTTTAAAAATCAGTCATGGAAAAAAAATAATGTGTGTGCATGAGATTTTCTGAAATCTCATAGATTTTGCTGGTACTGTAAAATGCAGCTTAAAATTTGCATAAAAAAACGCAGTAAAAACGCAATGTGTGAACATTGCCTCAAAAAGGATCTGAACTGTATTTCTTAGCTGGCATCCAGTACTGATGGCGATGGTGGCACGGTGTCATGGTTCATGTGATTTAACGGCTTAATGACTGTCATATTTTATTATGGCATAGAATGGAAAGGAGTTAAAGAGGACCAGTTATCTCTCCTTACATGTCTGATACAGTAAATACTTGAGTTCTTCATAAAATAACAATTCTGGATCATCTTCTATTCCTTTTTGGAAACACATAGGTATTACCATTTTAGTTATCAAAGTCACCAGTCCCTATACACTCCTACACAGTCCAATCTCCATAGTCTTGCTGCATACTGACAATTTTAGTTGATTTCATGTGAATACAGTCATCTGCTTACTTGGGATTACACCTATTTAATAATGTAATTAACATTTTTCATTGAGGAAAGTAGAGGAATGAGCTGTGTTTTTTGGTTTCCTAGTCTTTAACACCTGTTGGAAGAAAGATATAATGTAGACGTTACTTGCTGTGTATATACTCAAGAGTTTTATGACAGATTTCATTTCATTTTATTGCTGATAAAACAACTGCAGTATAATATTTTTTTTGCTGACAGTTTTCCTCTTCTTGGTGTTTAAAACACAATAAAAAAGTTAACCAGTAATAACAATGGTCACCTTAAGCTGAATTTTAAGGGAATTTCCATCACTGAAACTTCTGACAAGTTGATCGGTCCTCTGAAATCCAAAAATGAATGAATACTTGACAGGTAAGTTTCTGTAAGTGCTATAAACATCAATAGAGAAATGTCCATTTTTTAACCATATCACCTTACATAGAAAGACATTCTAATATATGTGACTCTTACCACATGTCTGGTTAAAATATTAAAGAGTTATCCAGTTCTTTAAAATTGATTGATCACTAGGGTAGGTAAAAAAAGTTCAAAAAGGGTTGTAGAAAATTAAACAGTTTAAAAAATGTAAAACAAAAAGGTCCTTTTCCATACCTTTTTCTTTTATTTTAGAAACTTAAAGATTAAAAAAGCATGCATTATTATAGTGTGTTGAGCCATCCATAACAGCCCGTATGATAACATGAACACATAATAATTCAGGTGCTTCACAAGAATTAATGAAATGTGGAAGGAAAAAATTAACATTTACCGTAACTTTTTTTCACAAAAATTTTACTTTAACCCCAACTTTTTTATTTTCACAAGGGTAACAAGAGAAAATGGACCCCAAATTCTTGTGCAAATTTTCCTGAGTACACCGATACCCCATATGTGGGTAACAACTACTTTTGAGGCACAGTACAAAGCTCAGAAGGGAAGAAGTGTCATATTGGAGTTCAGATGTTGCTGGACTGGTTTTAGGGTGCCATGTCACAATTGCAGAGCCCCTGAGGTGCCAGATCAGCCGAATCCCCCATAAGTGACTCCATTTTACATACTACACCTCTCAATGAATTCATCTAGGTTGACACCACGGTTGTGTCACAGAATTTTATACCATTGATCAGTGAAGAAAAAGTGATTACATTTTACCACAAAAATTTTGTTTTTGCCCCTGATTTTACATTTTCACACAGCAAAATGGGTAAAAATGGCACCAAAATTTGTCACACAATTTCTACTGAACGTGGAAATACTCCATATGTGGCAGTACGGTCCTGCTTAGCCATACGGCTAGACTCGGAAAGGACGGAGCGCTATTTGCCTCCTGGAGCGCAGATTTTCCTAGAATAGTATGCGGACTCCATATACAGAGCCCCTAAATGCTAGAAGAACAGAATCCCCCCTCAAGTAACCCCGTTTTGGAAATTATATCCTGCTAAACATGTGGATGCTAAATGTGGTTTAGGCACACTGTGGAGCTCAGAAGGGAGGGGGGCATTTGAATTTGGGTGCGCAGAATTCACTGTATTTCTTTTGGGGGTGAGGAGCCATATTGCTTTTCCAGAGCCTTTGTACTACCAGTAACATGGAAGCCCCCTATATTTCCATTTACAGATGACAAACCTGAGTGAGATTTACATGGAAACCCCTTTGTGAGCGTTCAGCACAGAGCACAGGATAAATGTGAGCCGAGCCTTACTGCCATCTTTGGGAGGCAGAATGAACAAATCAGCAGCAGGTGAAGAATTTGTTTTATTTATTTTTTACGCTTTTTCTCGTGCGGTATAAGTGATTAGACAACGTTATCCTTCGGGTCAGTGCAATTATAGCGATACCAGATTTATATAGTTTTTTATGCTTGACTGCTGTTTTGTAGCTTTTACACAATAAAAACTATTTTATAGAAAAAATAATTATTTTTGCATCGCTTTATTCTGAGATCTATAACTTTTTAATTTTTCTGCTAATGGAGCTGTATGGTGGCTTGTTTTTTGCGGGACAATATTGTGTTTTCAGCTATACCATTTTTATTTACATTAATCTTTTTGATCATGTTTTATTCCAATTTTTTTCTAGCGGTCTGATGAAAAAGCATAGTCTGCCACATTTTTTTTTACGGTGTTCAGTGAAGGGGTTAACTATTGTGACACTTTTACAGATCGGGTCCTTCTGGATGTGGCGATACCAAATATGTGTACTTTTATTTGTTTATCTTTATTTTTTTTACATAAAAATGTATATTTATTAGTTTAATTTTTTTTTAATTATTATATTGCAATATATTTTTAAATATCTTTTCAATATATTTTTTGTACTTTTTATTTTTTACTTAGTCCCTCAATGGGACTTTCACTATTTTCACTTTTTTTTAGTTTGATTACAGGTATAATGCATTGCAATGCTTTGAGCATGATCTAAGAAGCTTTTTGTAGCTTGGTGGCCACAGGTTACCATGGCAACGATTGGGGCCCCACGATGACGGGAGAGTGACATGCCTGGCATGCCAATGTAAGGAGGCTTATAAGCCATGCAATGCTCCTCTGGGAAATTAAATATGAGAAGTGCCTCTTCAGAGAGGAAGAGGTCTTAAACTCTAGTGTCCCCTACTGGAAGTAGCAATCCTAAAAGTCAATACCGACCCTTTATGGACCCTTGCCCATGACTTAGGATAAAAGCCAAACCAGAATCTCAGTTTGCAGACACGGTTTTTGGGGTGTTATCCATCATTAGTGCAAAGCATGAGATCTGATTTGATGGTATGAGAGGCCTCTGACTAGGATCTAAGGGGCAACGCTTCTCCCTGTGGAGAGTGACATGCCTTGCATGCCAGTTTTAACCCCTTTACAGCCTGTGACGTATTAGTACGCACAGGCTGTAATCCCCCTGTTCAGTGAGGGCTCCGGCGGTGAGCCCGCACTGAACCGAGCATATGTCAGCTGATTATTACAGCTGACATGTGCCCGCAACAGCCGCGGGTGGAATCGCGATCCACCCGCGGCTGTTAACATGTTAAATGCCGCTGTCAATCTCCGACAGCGGCATTTAACGCGCCTTTCTGGGAAGCGCATCCTAAGCCCCGCCCATCGGCGACCCCCGTCACGTGATCGCGGGTCACCGATGGGCGGGCATGACAACCCAGGGTCTGCAGCAGACGCCTGCAGTTGTCATGAACTGGTCGCTATGAGCGCCACCTAGTGGTCGGCGCTCATAGCACAGGACCATTTCTGCTGCATACAGGGGATCTGCTGATCCCCTGTATGTAGCAGACACGATCGGACAGTTGCTGCTTCTAGTCTCCTATGGAGACTATGGAAGCATGCAAAAAGTGAAAAAAAAAAAGTTTTTAAAAATATTAAAAAAAAAAATATATATAAAAGTTTAAATCACCCCGCTTTCGCCCCATTCAAAATAAAATAATAAAAAAAAAACCCTACATACACATATTTGGTATCGCCACGTTCAAAATCGCCCGATCTATCAATATAAAAAAAAGAATTAATCCGATCGGTAAACGGCGTAACGAGAAAAAAATCTAAACGCCAGAATTATGTTTTTTGGTCGCCGCAAAATCGCAATAAAATGCAATAACGGGCGATCAAAAAATCAGATCTACCCCAAAATGTTATCAATAAAAATGTCAGCCCGGCACGCAAAAAATAAACCCTCACCCAGCCCTAGATCCCGAAAAATGGAGACGCTACGGGTCTCGGAAAATGGCGCTATTTTTTTTTTTTAACAAATTTTGGAATTTTTTTTCACCACTTAAATAAAAAAGAACCTATACATGTTTGGTATCTACGAACTCGTAATGACCTGGAGAATAAGAATGGCAGGTCAGTTTTAGCATTCAGTGAACGTGGTAAAAAAAACAACAACTGTGGTATTGCACTTTTTTTGCAATTTCACCGCACTTGGAATTTTTTCCCGTTTTCTCGTACATGATATGGTAAAACTAGTAATGGCATTGAAAAGTACAATTCATCCCACAAAAAATAAGCCCTCACATGGCCATATTGACCAAAAAATAAAAACGCTATGGCTCTGGTAACAAGGGGAGCAAAAAACGAAAAAGCAAAAACGACAAAACCCAAGGTTGCGAAAGGGTTTTAAAGGGTCGATATTAAGAAATATCTGTATTGCAAAATTTTGCATTAAAAATACGAGCCCTTTGTTGACGATGTAAAAAGAAAATTAAAAAAGGTAAAGAAAATCACTGCGTTGTTAACTACTGAACTACTTAAGGGATTAAAATAGGTGAAACTGATGCCACAGACCACTATTTACTGTATATATAAATAAGTCCTCAATGATAAAGAAAAATGACCATGATCAATAAAACTGATGATTGATGCAAATTAATGCAGATAAATTAGCATAAAAATTAATGAGATCCACCAACTATTTCATCAAGGTCAACACATACTGAAAAATATGTAGCATAGCACACTTACTCATTAGCAAAGACATTTTACAGCTTCCAACCCGCTGGCACTGTTCAACAGATAAGCACATTACTATTCTTAACATAAGCAGACTTGAAGGACATACAGAGGTCTAAACACTGGCCTGTCTGACCAAAGCACCTTCTCATTGTGCCATTCATCTATATGGCTGTTCCTGTTTCCAGCTTCTCCATGATTCAGACAGTAAAATTACCACTATTGTTAGAAGCTTCTAAAAACCAGCACAACAAAAAACAAGTTGCTCTAAAGAATTTCCCCTTCCAAACTGTTTCCTGTCAGTCTAGTTTACTGGAGAATCATCCAAGCCCCCCATACTACATTCCCATACGCCGTGCACGCCATGTAGCTGTTTTGTTTTAGACATTTGGTGTTATCTGTATTATTCAAACCATTAGACAACCAACATTTTTTAAAAATTAAGATTTCCAACTTTACTAAATTTTATTTTATTTTTATATCTTTTGTTACATTTTTATATACATTTTGTAAATGTAAATGGAACCTATCACCTGAGTCATACCCAAACTGCGAGCAGCATGAATCATAACTTGGCTGTAAGATTTCAGATAGATACAGTTGAAACCAGAAGTTTACATACACTATATAAAAAGACTCATATCCATGTTTTTCTCAATATCTGACATGAAATCAGAATAAACCTTTCCGGTTTTAGGTCAATTAGGATTACCATCGTTTTTAATATTTGCCAAGTGCCAGAATAATGAGAGAGAGAGAGAATGTTTTAAGGTATTTTTATTACTTACTGCAAAGTCAAAAGTTTACATACACTAAGATTACTATGCCTTAAACAATTCTGGACTGCCCATATGATGATGCCATGTGTTTGGAAGCGTCTGATAGTTTTTTTTTCTTCTGGTGTTTCATATAATATAAACTTTAAAGATCCTCACACTACTCCAGTTGAGTTCCAGATCTCTCCCTCATGTGTACATAGGGAGAGACCTGTCAATCACCTAGAGCAGTATAAGGAGGAGCCAAGTGGGGGCGGTGCTGGACTAGTATGGTCTCCAGCTGAATCATTAAAGCTTATCTTCTCTGAAACGCCAGAGCATTTCAGGGAATAATATATTTAGCGACAATTAAGCAGCCAGGGTCTGATTCACGCTGCCTACAGCTTGAGCAGCATGAATCAGGAGACTGGTTTATTTTAAAGGGTTATTTTTAAAAATAATAAGTTATACCTTATCGGTAGAGTGGGGGATATCTTGCTTATGACTGGGGCCCAACTGTTGGAAAAAAGCCAACTACAACTCTTCGTTATGTCCAGCATTCTTGGAGACAATAAGTGGAGCATAGGTTGACCAGGCATAATTCTATTCCATTCAGGAAGAGGCTGTGCAGAGCCCATTATTGTGGGTTCAGAGCCCCGTTCTCAGGATTGCCATCCTTACCCAGAGCCATCGGCAAGTTATCTCTTATCCTATGGATAGATGTTAATATGCTGTTTTGGAATAACCCTTTAAAAGGATCCTATCAACTGATTCAAGCTTCCCGAACCATGAGCAGCCAGTAATGTTTTACGCTAAAACGCTGCAGTTTTCAGAAAAAAACATACTGGGAAAATCCATGCTGGGACTGTCGTAACTGACTAATTCGAGGCTGGTAACAGGCTGGCATCACCCACTCCCCAATCCCTTTGACTGACAGGTCTGTATGTAAACACATAGGAAGTGATCTGTCAGTCAATTGGGGCAGGGAGGGAAGAAGGCGGCCGGGAACCTCATCAGACACAGCTTTTCAAGTAGGTTTTTCTGAAATGCTGCAATCACGCAGTGTCTGATTCGTGGTAATTGTGGTTCGGCCTGCATGATTCTGTTCACAGGTTCCTTTTCATAAATAAAACAACCATCTGTTTCAGTGTTTTTTCAGTTTTATGGCAATTTTAAATTACAAACTATTCTGGCCAGAGTTAAAAAAAAAAAGGATTTAATCTCATTTGCCAACCAGAAGTACATTTGAGAGATCAGTATCTGTCCTGTAATTTTTTTGAATGTCGCACTGAAAAGTGGTATTATATAAAGATTCTTCTATCCAATGCACTAGAAACTCGCATAAAAAACCTCATGTGTACAGATGTCTGCAATATCCTTTGGAAAACATTCCATATTACGAGAAATATAGGTTTCTTTCGTTTTGTGTAGTGATTGCTATACACTCTGCTCATTTCCTGTTCCATTTTACCTGAATGGTTCAGGGTTGGTCAACTAAGTTATGGAAAATATGACACCTTTATAGCTGAATGATTCTCCTGAATAGACTTTATGGCTTCAATAAACTTAACAAACTTGTAAATGGTCCCAGAAGTGTTTCTGCATTTCCTTTCTCTCCGGTCACTTGTACTGCCCTCATGTGATGACCTGTGTTTTAAAATGAAGCAACTTCTGCAGCTTTGCACGAATATTCTAGACTTATACCAGTAAAACTGGTGGTGGGCCTTTACATCTATATTACACTCCTGACAGTGAGTGATCTGTCACTGTGTATAGTTAAAAAAGCTGGGTTCTTTGGGCTAAATATCTGAGGCAATACATTGAAATGTTTGGGCTTCCTGCGTACTCTGCAATGCAGCATGAAGTTAAGAAAGCTTTTGGCCATCCCAAGTCATTCATAAGAGCAGAATTACAGAGTTTATATTAATTAAAGGAAGTGGCGGTGACGTAATCGCTGGTATTTAAAGCAAAGCTAGGCAATTCTGGATTTTCCAAGATCCTAATCATCTCTGCTATTATATCTGAAAAGAAAACCCTGTTCCATTTGAGACATAAAACCAACAGATTGGTTGCAGTAGACACATGTGGTTTTCATGTTAGACCCTGGGTTTTCTTCGTTATGGAGAAATCTAATAACTGGCAATTTTGTCTTGGCACTTGGAGGCTGTGAGCTTGATTTGTTTAGTGCTATAGAGACAGTCATAGAATATAGACCCCCAGACTAATCTTAGCTATATGTGACGCGCCCCCTGGGCCGTGGGGTACTCGGTAGCCGGGCCGGTCGATGCTGGGGGATGTCACGGTGGCAGTGACCCGGTTCGTGACCCAGGGCAGTCAATTAAAGGGGATAAGTAAAAGGGGAATAACGTTTTTAGAGGTAATGTTCGTGACGCCACCTGTGGTATGCGGCTATATGGGGCCGCCGCTGCGGTGCAGATCCACTGGAGCTGGTGGTGACGCAGCAGAGTTGGTTCAGCTCTCCACAGGCAGAGCTTAGCCCCAGGGCAGGATATAGTGATGCTATGAGGTAGATGTTGCTAGTCCTGTGTAGTGCAGGGCTGGTGATGGCGCAGCAATAGGGTTGAGCGAGTATGTTCTGTCCGAGTATGCTCCGGCCGAGCTCCGAGTATTTAGCTGCTCGGTGATATGGTTGAATCGCTCCCGTGTGCATGATTTGCAACTGTATGACAGCTTTATTACATGTGAAGAATGTGTAAGAAATAGACATTCCTCACATGTAATAAAACTGTCAAACAGTTGCAAATCATGCACACGGGAGCGATTCAACCATATCACGGAGCAGCTATAAATACTCGGAGCTGGGCCCGAGCATACTTGGCGAAAGGGTTAATAGAACATACTTGCTCAACACTATGCAGCAATAATTCTAGGACACAGTGGGGTGCAGTCTTCAAGGTTTTACTCACAGTTATCACGCTGCTCCAGGTTACAACTGCCAGATTATAACCACCCACGTCGTCCTGCGTTCACCAAGAAAGGGGTTCAGCAGCTCTCAAGAATTTCAGGAGTACTTAAACGGGACCCCTTTCTATGTTCCTTTCTCAGTCGTTGTCCTGCGCTGGCTCTCTCCCTCCTGCCCTGTGCCTCACAATCAGTGTCCCAAGTCGGTAGCCTCGGATCTTGTCTGGCGACGTGCAGTCCCCTGGACCCTAAGCGGCCATCTTTTCGGCAATGTAATTGTGGTAGTGGGCAGCTGCACCTTGCAAGTACAGTAGCCTCCAGTTATCTAGCTGAGCCTGATTATTCTCCACTAGTTTAGGGGCCGGTCCCCTCTGCGGCCTGATCTCTCCACGTCCATGTGACGCGCCCCCTGGGCCGTGGGAGTACTCGGCAGCCAGGCCTCTGCGTATGCCGGTGGGGGATATCATGGTGGCTGGCCCGGTCCGTGACCCAGGGCGGTCAGTAAAAAGGGGAATTTATAGGGGATTTGGAAAGTTCGTGACGCCACCTGTGGAATGCGGCAAAAGGGGTGCCGCCGCTGCGGAGCAGTCCTCTGGAGCGAGTGTTACGGCAGCAGGGATGGTGTGGTTCTCCACAGGTAGAGCTAGCTCCAGGGCAGCGTGGGGTGTTATTGAGGATGCTGGGGAGAGACAGCAGGACGGTCCCAGAGGAAAGACGGACACTCACATGGGGGTAAGCTTCAGTACCTTTACTGGTGATGGTGCAGGCACGGTCCAGGGTACTCCGGGCGAAGGGTGCACTTTTGGACTCTCCCCAGTGAGCGGGTATAGGGCCTCCTGATCCGTGGCTTTTCTCGTTAAGCTTCTGGCCTGCCTGGAACTAGGCCTAGCTTGGTTACTGTCTCTCTCTCCCTTGCGCATGCTGACCTGGTGGTAGGGCCTTCTCTTTGGAGATCACTCTCCCTGGACGCTGGGGCCTCTGTGACTCCTAGCCCTGGTACTGTAGTCAGCATTTGGCAAACCTGGGACCTGTAGTCCTCCAGGGGTTCCGGTAGTCCCTACTGGGTGTAAAGAGTCCCTGTAGGCGCGGACCCGGTGTCCAGTATATATCTCGGGGTGAGCCTGGTATGCTCCTCTGCCCCCTTGCTACTTCTTCCTTCTCCTCTCGCCTTCGGCCCACTCAAGGCCCTCACTAGGCTTCACCTCATGCTGTAGGCCTTGGCTCGCCTAAGCACAGCAGCCAGCGTGCTGCCTCTTCACTGGTCTAAGTGCAAGCAAACTCTCTCTCTGACTGAGAGACTGACTACTAAACTAAAACTGAGCTGCCTGGCTCCACCCTCCCTATATATATCCCTAACGGGCTCCCTCTGCTGGTCTGAGGTGGTAGGGTGGAGGTGTGTGAATGTGTGAGGGCCTCTTGTGGAGAAGTCCATCCATGCACCCTTCTGGGTTCTGTGGCACCAGTGCGTAGCAGGGCGCCACATTCCCCCCTAGTAAAACTCAGTACTCCTGGACTGAAGAATTTTTCTCAAAACAGGTTAAACAATAACATTTCTTCCCTTTATGGGAGGCACTTTTCTTGAACGTTACAGGTAACATTATAACACAATAAATATATATAAAACAATTTCAGAGTTTTTCAAGTAAATGGTGTCCATCTCACCGGTGAAAGAACATGAGGAACATGAGGGACCCGCCTGAAAACCCTCAAAGTAGGCCCTGGGCGTGGCTACAGGGCATAGGTGATCCAGGTGCTGGACCACGACTTCTGCCACGCCAAACGGGTTTTTGTTCCGTGGTCACTTAAAGGGCACTCCAGGGAGTGCAGCTGTGTACATGACAGTTTTTGGGCTGCTCACAGTCCTCAGCCACCGACTCCTTTATATATATATACCCTTACGGGTAACTAAATGCAATGAGAAGTGTCCATGTCACATAAATTGTCCATTAGCAAGGCAAAATAAATCAATAAATAAATACATGAAATTATTACAAGAACATACCCCACGGGGTAACTATTTATACTGTCAGTGTTTCTCTATTTACTCCCTATATCTGACAGGGGTCTGGCCTTTTGTGCTATGCGATGACCTACGTAGTACTGGGATGCGTGTAGTGTGGATGCTTGCGCTATTTTCCGCTCTATCAGCTCTATGTGTTGGTGGACTGCAAAACTGCCTTAACCTCTCTATGGGACTGGCAAGTACACTGGTTACTGGGCCTACTGGCTCTGCTTCTACCCGTGATCCTTCTTCCGGGGATTCTTCCTGAGCAGGCTCTTCTGGGGCACTTACAGGTCTTACTTGCAGTGGAGAGTCTTCTGGCTGTTGGTAGAAGTGTATCACAGGTATTATTACCGCTCCATCCAGTTTAGGCTAATCTGCCGGGAAATCTCCTAAGACAGTATGGAGTACTTCTTCTTTAGGCTCCTCCGGTACGGTGAGAGGCACTTCCTCCTGGGGCTTCAAGCTTGTGGCTTCTTCTCTTTCGTTTCAACACAACTTCTCCAGGTGTCAAGGGTTCGGCTGGTGCACTCTTGTTGTACTGTGCTTCCTGCTTATCTCTCACCCTATTTAGACTGTCTTCGACACAGGCCTGTACTCTCTTGTACTGCTCCTGTCGAGTCGTATCCCAGTCTTCAGTGGACATATCTGCTTCTGGCTCTACCACTCCAAGCTCCAGGTCCATGGGCAACTTTCCGGGTCTTGCTCTCATCAGGTACGCTGGAGTACAATTGGTGGAACTCACAGGTATGTGATTGTACAGATCTACCAGGTCAGGTAGTTTGTCTGGCCACTGGTTTCTTTCTTCTAGAGGTAAGGTTTTCAACAGGTCGATGACTATGTTATTCATCTTTTCACATAACCCATTGGTTTGGGGGTGGTACGGTGTAGTCCGGATCTTCTTACACCCGTACAGATGGCAAAACTCTTTGAACAGCTCGGGTTCAAAGGCAGGGCCTTGATCCATCAGCACCTTATCCGGGTATCCATGGGGCCTGCAGAAGTATGCTTGAAATGTCTTTGCTGCAGTTTCTGCCGTCAGATCATTGACGGGGGCTACCACCAGGAACCGGGTGTTGTGATCCACCATGGTCAGGGCATTCGAGTAGCCTGACCTGCTGGGTGACAGCTTTACGTGATCCAGAGCGACGATCTCCAGGATCTGGGTTGTTTTGATGGACTGCAGGCGTGCCTTCTGACTGCTGTAGTCTTTTCTTTTGAGGCTACAGGGTCCACAATCCAGGCATCACCTCTCTATGGAGCTCCGCATTGCAACCCAATAAAACTGATTCTTCAGGAGGGTTTCGAGCATCTTCCAGCCAAAGTGCCCTGCTTGATCGTGGTAGGCCTCCAACACCATCTGGATGTCTGTCCTGGGCACTACGATCTGCCATACCATCTCATGGGTCCTAGGGTTGACATACCTCCGGCACAGCTTCTCTCTATAGATGAACAGCCGGCTTCTCTCATTCCACAGTTGCTTGGCTTGTGGAGGAGCGTCCTTCTCCAGGGAAGAACCTTCGTGGGTTATCAGTTCTTTGATACGGCTGACAACCGGGTCGCTGTCCTGGGTCTCCTTCCAACTGTGATGAGGTAAAGGGTTTAGTGTCTTACCACGATATCTCCTGGAGGTGCGCTGCTCGTGGACCATCCCATTTCTGTGGAAGGCAGGTAGCTCATCTCCTCCAGGTCATCCACTTCTTCTTCAGTGTCCGACTGGTGAGGCATTCTGGATAGGGCATCGGCGTTGGCGTTCTTGTGGCCTGCCCGGTACTTGATGGTGAACTGATAGTTTGACAGTCGGGCCATCCAGCGCTGTTCCATGGCTCCCAACTTGGCTGTCTCTACATGTGTCAAGGGGTTGTTGTCAGTGTAAGCTGTGAACTTACTGGAGGCCAAGTAGTGCTTGAATCATTCAGTGATGGCCCAGACCAAGGCCAGGAACTCCAACTTGAAGGAGCTATAGTTTTCCGGATTCCTCTCGGTCGGACGAAGCTTCCTGCTAGCATAGGCAATCACCTTCTCCTTGCCATACTGCTTCTGACTCAACACAGCTCCTAGTCCCTCATTGCTGGCATCAGTCCACAGCAGGAAAGGTTGGCTGTTGTCAGGGTAGGCCAGGATTTCTTCGCCGATCAGGATCTCTTTCATCACTGCAAAGGACTCAGCCTGCTCTTTACCCCACTGGAAGGTTTTTTTTTGCCTCTATTGGACTGTCCTGCCAGGAGATCTTGCAAAGGTGCTGCCTTCTTGGTGTAGTCCCTTACAAATCTCCGGTAATACCCGACCAGTCCCAGGAACTAACGTACCTCCTTGAAATTCTTCGGTTCCGGCCATTTCTGGATGGCAGTGACCTTCTCCGGGTCTGGTGCTACTCCTTCTGGACTGACGATGTGCCCCAGGTACTGAACCTTCTGTTTGAGCAGGTGGCACTTGGAAGGCTTCAATTTCATCCCATACCGGGACAACGACTCAAATACCTCCGCCAGGTGCTTCAAATGGTCCTCATACGTCTTGGAGTACACTATCAAGTCATCCAGGTATAGCAGCACGGTCTCGAAGTTACGGTGTCCCAAACAGCACTCCATCAATCTCTGGAACGTTCCAGGGGCGTTGCAGAGTCCGAACGGCATACTGTTGAACTCGCAGAGTCCCATCGGGATAGTGAAGGCCGTCTTCTCCCGCTGTTCCTCAGCAACTGCTACTTGCCAGTACCCACTAGTGAGGTCAAGGGTAGAGAAGTAATTTGCAGACTTTAGTGCAGCCAGGGATTCCTCTATACGGGGCAAAGGGTATGCATCTTTATAAGTTATGCGATTAATCTGTCTGTAATCTACACACATCCTCATGCTTCCATCCATTTTCCTGACTAGGACCAGGGGAGCTGCCCAGGGGCTACAGCTATCTCTTATTACCCCTGTCTTCATGTCATGCAACAGTTCCTTCGCTTTCTGGTAGTGTGCTGGTGGTATGGGCCTGTAACGTTCTTTGATGGGTGGATGGTCACCTGTGGGTATATGGTGTTGTACCCCTTTAATCCTCCCGAAATCAAGTGGGTGTTTGCTGAATACTCCCTCGTATTCCTGAACCACCCTGTCTACACCCTGTTTCTGATGGACAGGAGTGGCGTCAGTCCCAACATGGAGCTGTTGACACCGATCCCCCACCTGGGTTTCCGAGTCATTATCCTCCACTCTGTCTGGTGAGGTTAAGGACTCTACTGTGTGGATAGCGTTGTTATTTACAGTGTACAATCTGGCAACAGTGGCATATCGTGGTAATTTGACTTCATCCTCTCCATAGTTTAGGAGGCGTACGGGCATCCTCCCATTGCGTACATCCACTACCCCAGTTAAGAGTGTAGGTCTATGTTCCGAGCTAAGGGGCTTTACTACCGCCTGGGAGCTCTGTCCTCTGAGACCTATTGCTGCTCTACACCAAATCAGCATTTTACTCATCGGGGGAATCACAATGGGTATCGCGTCTGTCACCCGTACATTACCAATTTCACCACCTGTTAGCTTTACCTGTTGCTGGTACATAAGGGCTCGTATCTCTTTCTGGAGCACCCTCCTCTGCCCTGGTTTGGCAGTGTCGGCCATCTGTTGGAGCAAGAACAACACTTCTCCCAAACAGTTACCAACAATATTTGTGCCAAGTACCATATACAAGTCTGTATCACCAGGATTAGTCTCTACTACAATTAGTCCCTGGTCCTTCAGTTCCACTCTTCCCACCTTTACTGCCATATCCTTAACCCCGACTAGGTTAAGGGGAAGGCCATTGGAGGCATACACGGAAAGGTTTGGATCTGGCGGGTGAAGTTCGTCTATGGACCAGAACCTTTTGTATTGCAGAGGACATCAGGCATGATGGTTACCTGAGATCCAGTGTCCAGCAGGGCAGGTGTCGCGATGTCGTCCAGCACAATGGACAGGAAAGGTCTTCCTCCCACGAACCGGTGGTACCAGTTTGATGGGCCTGGTTGGTCTACCCCTGGGTGTCGGCCCTCGGCCCCAGAGTTTTCTCGTTTAAAGGACAGGTCCGGGCAGCGTGGCCCGCCTTGTGGCAATGGTAGCAGACGAGTTCCTTTGGAGGGCGGCGTTGGTCGCTGGTCCTCCCACGGGGTGGCGTTGCTCTCCTTCTTCTCCTCATCCAGGGGACATCCTCCGGGCTGTCGGCTAGCAGGATCCTTCCTTCTGTCTCGGGCTCCATCCGTAGCTGCAGGGCGCTCATGACAGTGGTTAGAGTTTTGCTTAACTGACGCACTTCAGAGCGCAGGCTGTCCAGCTCACTAGGGGGCGCTGCTTGCACCTTGGCTTCAGCGGTCAACAAGGGAACGGTGGACGCTGCGGGCACTGGGGTGGCCCCTCCCTGGCAACCTTGGATAGGAGTATCTGTTGTTTCCAGGGGCTGCAGCCCCTTTATAGCCATGTCCATAAGTGTCTCAAAGGTGGCATCTGGATGATCTAAGGACCACCAACGCACAGTCCTACTTTCCTCCTGGGATTTCAATCCCCGAATAAATTGTTCCTTCAACATTTTATTTTCGTCATTTATGCTGGTTGGACCAACCTGTTTCAGGGCTCGTAGGGCCCCCTGCAAGCGCCAGGCATAGTCCCGAACATTGTCCTCTGGTTTCTGAGAGCAATTGTAGAACCTCATCCGGAGGTCTGTCTCAGTGCGATTCTCAAAAACAGTTTGCAGCTTTTTAAATATTGCTGATACTGACTCTTGGTCTGCGGCTGACTATGTTTCAACTTCCCGCTCTGCAGCACCAGTCAATTGTCCAAGTACAACAGCGGCTCTATGTTTGCCCGTCATCGAGTACATGTCCAGCACACCCCATATTCTCCTTTTAAATCCGGACAGCGTATCTGGTCTGCCGCTGTACTGGGGGAGCCACTTCGCTCCAGGGATGTACGGTAGGGCCATGGGTATGACAGGGATTACAGGCCCTGCTGGTGGAGCGGCTGCTTCAGCCTGCTCAGCACCAAGCGCAAGTGGAACATCGGGGCCATTAACCGGTACTCCGGCGTTCTGCTGGGCTTCGGACATCGTTGCACCCCCCTAGTGAACCGTGGCCTACCTTCTTTACCGCTTTCGGGTAGGCCGCAGCTCCGCAGGAGACGGTCTTCTTCCAGGACCTTGCGTCGCTCACGCCTGACGTCAGAGCACTCACTGGACTCCTTCCAGGACCTGACGCTTCCTGCTTCGACGTCGAGGCGTGGGGCGTGTCCTGGGCTTCGCGCGATTTAGCAGTTACGCCTCTCAGGTTCCCATGGTTACGCCCTTCTTCTTCTCGCGCTGCAGCGCGATAATGGCGGCGATCTTCACCGCAGTTTAACACACAGTTCAGTTCAATAAAGGCGCACAGTACCCGGTGGCAACGGGCACGAAATCCTGTTCGTGACGCCAAGACATGATGCGCCCCCTGGGCCGTGGGAGTACTCGGCAGCCGGGCCTCTGGGTATGCCGGTGGGGGATATCACAGTGGCTGGCCCGGTCCGTGACCCAGGGCGGTC
The DNA here is from genome assembly GCF_046119375.1 of Phyllobates terribilis. Classification (NCBI taxonomy): domain Eukaryota; kingdom Metazoa; phylum Chordata; class Amphibia; order Anura; family Dendrobatidae; genus Phyllobates; species Phyllobates terribilis. The sequence continues at coordinate 167,083,897 of NW_027362764.1, forward strand.
AGTAAAATGGGGAATTTATAGGGGATTTGGAAAGTTCGTGACGCCACCTGAGGAATGCGGCAAAAGGGGTGCCGCCGCTGCGGAGCAGTCCTCTGGAGCGGGTGTTACGGCAGCAGGGATGGTGTGGCTCTCCACAGGTAGAGCTAGCTCCAGGGCAGCGTGGGGTGTTATGGAGAATGCTGGGGAGAGACGGCAGGGCGGTCCTGGAGGAAAGACGGACACTCACACGGGGGTAAGCTTCAGTACCTTTACTGGTGATGGTGCAGGCACGGTCCAGGGTACTCCAGGCAAAGGGTGCACTTTTGGACTCTCCCCAGTGAGCGGGTATAGGACTTCCTGACCCGTGGCTTTTCTAGTTAAGCTTCTGGCCTGCCTGGAACTAGGCCTAGCTTGGTTACTGTCTCTCTCTCCCTTGCGCCTGCTGACCTGGTGGTAGGGCCTTCTCTTTGGAGATCATTCTCCCTGGATGCTGGGGCCTCTGTGACTCCTAGCCCTGGTGCTGTAGTCAGCGTTTGGCAAACCTGGGACCTGTAGTCCTCCAGGGGTTCCGGTAGTCCCTACTGGGTGTAAAGAGTCCCTGTAGGCATGGACCCGGTGTATATATCTCGGGGTGAGCCTGGTATGCTCCTCTGCCCCCTTGCTACTTCTTCCTTCTCCTCTCGCCATTGGCCCACTCAAGGCCCTCACTAGGCTTCACCTCGTGCTGTAGGCCTTGGCTCGCCTAAGCACAGCAGCCAGCGTGCTGCCTCTTCACTGGTCTAAGTGCAAGCACACACTCTCTCTGACTGAGAGACTGACTGCTAAACTAAAACTGAGCTGCCTGGCTCCACCCTCCCTATATATATCCCTAACGGGCTCCCTCTGCTGGTCTGAGGTGGTAGGGTGGAGGTGTGTGAATGTGTGAGGGCCTCTTGTGGAGAAGTCCATCCATGCACCCTTCTGGGTTCTGTGGCACCAGTGCGTAGCAGGGCGCCACACATGTAGATTGGGGCGCACGGGTTGCATCCGCACTCGCCGTGCCCCTGGGATCCCCTCTGTCTCTGGAGCCTTCCCTCTGCTCCCGTCCTTTTCTCTCAGTCTTTCCTCCTGGGCCTCTCAGACTAGGCCCTTTTCCTCTGCTCTCCTGAGCGGAGCTCCTTCTGAGCTCCCACTCCCAACTGTCTGACTGAACTCTCTCCACAGACTGATCTGCTTCTAGATGGTTCCCTTCTTTCTTATACTCCTACTGAAGGCGCTCCCCTGATCTACTTCCTCCACCCACACCCACTACATGGTGCCCCCCCTTCCAACCAGGGACAGGGCTCAGCATTGTACGCTTGCATCTTGCCCCGCCTGCTGGTCTGGAATGGTGTAGTGTTGGATGCAGGTGGGTGGGTCCCGGGTAGTACCCCATCCTTACCTGAGAGTGGGGTACCACACCTCTGGGTGAGATGCAGTACCTCTGTGGTGACTCAACCTGCAGGGGCGCCACATACCCCCCTGGTAAAACACAGCACGTTCGCTGGCTGGAACAGAGTAAAATAAATGTTAAGACATACAATTTTTTTTAGAATGCATTCACTTAGAAGAACAATATATAATCTTTTTCTTCCCTTTATCGGAGGCACATTTTCTTAAACGTTACAGGTTTCTATCAGCATAAATAAAACTTTATAAAACCACTTTTAATAACATTCTTCTTCATACTCATAAAACATTTTTCCATATAAAACACAATTTTAGCAAACTACAGTGAGATCTGTAATCGGGTGTCCATCTCAATGGTGAAGGTGCAATTTGAGGGACCCGTCCGAAAACCCTCAACGTAGGCCCTGGGCTTGGCTGCAGGGCGTAGCTGATCCATTCGTTGGACCACGTCTTCGGCCACGCCAAACGGGTTTTTGTTCGGTGGTCATGATAAAACCAACAAGAAGCACTTTAAGAAGTGCAAACTATTTATAATGGAAAGTTTTTGGGTAGATCACCGTCCTCAACCACAATGTCCTTTTTATCTTAACCGGGTAACTATATAAAATTTTTCTTTAAATGTTTTCACACAGGACTTACGCTAATACTCTTTCTGGGTAACTATTTACACACACTTATAACTTTTTTTCTTTAAACTGAACAGTTCAACTGTGGTGCTCCCTCCGGGGAAGCACCGGTCCACCATAGGCTGGCCCAGCCGGGTCATCAGCCTCGGATGGCAGAGGCATGTCCTCCTCCTCCTCCACCACCCTGCGAACATGGAGGGCATACCCTCCGTGCTCTCCCTTATGCCAGGTGTAAGTAACCCTGTCACCAGGGTATAAGTCCCGGTCCGGGTTTCCCTGCTGGAGATGGGACTCCACGTCGAGCCGGTTTACGAAGAAGTCCTTTGCCAACTGTGGCTCCCTAATGAAGCCCCATCCAGTTTCCAGGTCAAATTTTACTACAGTCCCCTCAGCGCGTGGACTGGGTGTGGCAGATTTGGTCTTGTGGGCCCGGGTCTTCTCCTGCATGTTGCTGGCTTCCATCCTCTACCACCTCTCCTGTCGCTCCTTACGCTCCACTGCCAGTTTCCGGAGATCCCGCTCACAATACTCCTCCCTTTTGAGGGCCTCAGCTTGGGTCTCCCACGGGAACCCCATGAGATCACCCTCCGGGTTATCTCACCGGTACTCCTCCCCTTCTCTTGTACAGGTGACCGGGGCCGCAGCCGTGGGTTGTAGAGGGGCTCCCTGCTGATCCTCATATTTCGCTGACCAGTCCCATTGGGGCTCCCGTACACTCATTCGGGTGTGGGGGCAGGGGGTTCCTGTAGGGGGCCCAGGAGCAGGCTGGCATTGCAGGCGCCCAGGGCAGGGGGTTCCTGTAAGGGGCCCAGGAGCAGGTCAGCGCTGCAGGCGCCCGGGGCATGGGTTTCCAGTAAGGGGTCGAGGAGCAGGTCAGCACTACAGCGCTCGGGGCAGGGGTGTCGTCGTTACCTGCTCCTGCGGCCGCTCCAGCACTGCTTGTCGCCCCCAGGTCCAGGAGAGGCTCCGCCGGGGCTGGGATGCTTTCGATGGAGCGCAGCAGGGACTGCTGCCGGATCATCAGCTTCTCAAGCAGCTCATCCTTCCAGATTGCAACGGCAGCCTGCTGGGCCTCCTCCATCCGCCGGCCCAGCTCCTGTACCTCGGCGCGGAGGAAGCCAGTATCCTCCAGGGACAGCTTGGTGAGGACTCCCTCCAGGTTGAGAGATGATGCGGTAGGCTGCAGGCCACGGGCCGGAGTCTGATCCGTGTCTCCTTCCATCGTGCCTGCCGGGTGCGGTCTGTCTGCCTTGCTGGTGGCCCCACCCTGTCTGTTAGGTTTTTCTTCTCCTCTCCCCTTTCTGGGGCAGTTCCATGGCAGCTTGCTGTCGGCCAGACCTGGGGGCGGTTTCCCCAGACTGATCGACAAGTCTAGGTATATGGCCACAGGTGCATGGGGCGGGCTCCGCTTTCCGTCATTCTGGAACACGGCTAACGATGGGAGGTTTCTTGTCGTCCTTGATCACGCACATAATGGCGCCCATTCTTCAGTATCAAAGCACAGTCCATAGGCGCACTGGACCGGTGATAACGGGTCGGTTCATCCTGTTCGTGATGCCAAGTATGATGTGGAGGGGCGCCACATATGCCTACAAAAATGTTTATTTCTTTATCTTTAAGGGAACTGGATAGACCTTTCACAAAGATTTTACATGTTGAATTGGACACGCTATGTAAGGCCGATTTCACACGTCCGTATATTTCCGGTACCGGAAAAAACGGTACTGGAAATATTTGTGTCCCATGTCCCCATGTGTGTCACACGTGTGGCAACTGTTCCCAAGTGCCGGGTGCTGAACACTGCCCTCATCATGGATCCTGCCGGCGCTGCGATCAGCACTAGCAGGGACAATGATGAAGGTAGTAGTCTTCTCCCGCAGTGTCCCTGTGTAAAAATAAGATTAAAATAAAAAAATCCATATACTCACCTGTCCTAAGTGTCCCCCGCTGTAATCCTCTGTCCACTGACGCCAGGGAGAATGACACGCTCCAGCGAGAGGCTCCAGAGCTGCGCGCAGTGAGTGACAGGACACCGCTCCTGAGATCAGCTCCAGGGCCCTCTCCCTGGAGCGGCTCATTCTCCCTGGCATCAGCGATCAGAGGATTACAGCGGGGGACACTTAGGTGAGTATAAGGATTTTTTATTTTATTCTTATTTGTACAGGTGGACACTGCGGGAGCAGACTACTACTACCCTCATCATTGTCCCTGCTGGTGCTGATCGTAGTGCCAGCAAGGAACCATGATGAGGGCAGTGTTCAGCACCCAGCGCTTGGGAACAGCCCTACCTGTACACTGATTCTCAGGCACCGGTACGTGTCACATTGATGACACACTGATGTCATCTGTGTGTGTTCAGCATGAATCCAAAGGCGGTGAAGGTAGAGATATATGTCCGCGCCGCTGAAAAATCTTCAAATTAGGAACATATAATAAAATCCTTGTTTATTGGTAAATGCCTACGCGTTTCTGGGTGTTCCACACCCCTTCATCAGGGCACCAACAGATATATCTGTTGGTGCCCTGATGAAGGGGTGTGGAACACCCAGAAACGCGTAGGCATTTACCAATAAACAAGGATTTTATTATATGTTCCTAATTTGAGGATTTTTCAGCGGCGCGGACGTATATCTCTATCTTCACCGCCTTTGGATTTATTCTGGTCCTGTGGGACACCTATTGGAGATCCGCTGCAGCTGCCTTTTATATGTTATGGTAGTTGTGTCCTCACACAACCTAACCAGGTGAGAACCACCTTTTTACTATTATTCCCTATGTCTACAGGTGTAACCCTATTGGGCTTTGCGCTCTCTCTCTCTTTGTGTTCAGCATGAGACACTTTTGCGGACCGTGCAAAAAAACTGACATGTCAGCGTGTGGAGCACATGGACACATTGTCCGTAGAAACACACTGACATGTGCACAGACCCATAGATTTGAATGGGTCTCCGTGTGTCAGTGTCTCCAGTACGTGTGGAAACTGTCACCACACGTACTGGAAACACGGACATGTGAAAGAGCCCTAACAGTGGCTGCAGGGTGGAAAAAAAATGTTTTTGTTTGTTTTTAATTCCGCCTCTCTGTTACGGAGATATTAGCAATCCAAGTTTTGGCACCTAATGGGTTAACTTTAGTTAAGTGCAAGTGGGAGTTTTCACTGGGGTATGTGCACTTCTTCTCCTTATCTGATAACACGCACTAGGACATAACAAAAGTTAACTTATGTGCCAAATACTGTGATTGCTAATATCTCTGCAACGGAGAGGCGAAATTTAAAAATGTAAAATAAAATTTTATTCCACTTTGCAGCCACTTTTACATTGTGTGTCCAGCTCAATATGAAAAAATTGGTGAAAGATTATGTGGTAAAGAAGATGCTTTAGGACATACATGTCAAACTCTGGCCCGTGGGCCAAATCTGGCCCTCAGGGTAGTTTTATTTGGCCCCTATGTGGGGCCATTATTCTGTATGGAGGACTATGTGGGGACAATTATTCTGCATGCAGGACTATGTGGGGCCATTATTCTGTATGGAGGACTATGTGGGGCCATTATACTGTATGGAGGACTATGCGGGGCCATTATACTGTATGGAGCACTATGTGGGGTCATTATACTGTATGGAGGACTATGTGGAGCCATTATTCTGTATGGAGGACTATGTGGGGACAATTATTCTGTATGCAGGACTATGTGGGGCCATTATTCTGTATGGAGGACTATGTGGGGCCATTATTCTGTATGGAGGACTATGTGGGGCCATTATTCTGTATGGAGGACTATGTGGGGCCATTATTCTGTATGGAGGACTATGTGGGGCCTATTATTCTGTATGGAGGACTATGTAGGGCCTATTATTCTGTATGGAGGACTATGTGAGGCCCATTATTCTGCATGGATGACTATGTGGGGCCCATTATTCTGTATGGAGCACTATGTGGGGTCATTATTCTGTATGAAGGACTATGTGGGGCCCATTAATCTGTATAAAGGGTTTTGTGGGGCCCATTATACTGTATGGAGGACTATGTGGGGCCCATTATTCTGTATGAAGGACTATGTGGGGCCCATTATACTGTATACTGGTTGGCCAGTGACTTTGTCCAAGTTTTTCATTTTGGCCCACTGTGTGTTTGAGTTTGACATCCCTGCTTTAGGAGAAGGCCTAACATAGTAGAAACACCAATGCCTAGGGATACTCATGAACAACAAAAGGTCATTTTAACTGGGTAGAGTCTTGACATTGACATTAACACTTTCTATTCCCAGACCTGTAAACTCATACACCAGTATGTCTTGCTTTTGGGGAAGAGTCAGAAGGCCGTATAATTTGGACAAGGATCGCAATGCAATGCTTGGACTGGCCGGCAGCTCTCCTGAACCAAGCATGTAAGCTGCACAGAAATACAAGCTGTCATGCTCGGGTCGGTCTGAGCATTGAGTTTCTATCCCCTCTGGGTTATACAGTTGTCTGACTCCTCCCTTAGGTTGATTGCTTAAGGTATGTTCTCATTCAGTGTTGTTAAAGTGTTTTGGGTATTTTTGCAGTGTTTTTTGTACATGTTTAATAAAGTTATTTTTATTCACCAAATATGCAGCAAAACCTGTTAGCTGAGTTTCTTGCAGCATTTTTGCACTTTCTCATTGTTTTCTATGAGTGAAAAAATGCTGCAAAAACGCAGAAAGAATTGACAGGCTACAGATTTCAAATTCAATTTCAAGTTCTAAGATTCAGTCAGAAAAAAAAATCAAGCGTCTGCATGAGATTTCTGAAAGCACATTCTTAGCTGATTAAAAAAAACAGTTAAAAGAAAACTCAAAAAAACACTGTATGTGAACATAACCTTAAAAACGCTACAAAAATGCAGTAAAAATGCCGGGCTTTCGAGTAACATTTATTCAAGGCATTAAAGTAAATCTGTCACCAGGTTTTTGATAAGTAATCTGAGAACAGCATAATATAGGGGCAGGTACTCTTATTCCAGTCATGTATCACTTACTGGGCTGCTTAGTGTAGTTTTCATGAAATCAGTGGTTTATCAGCAGGAGATTATCACTAGAGGACTAGTAATCCTGCTGCCAGGTAGTCCAGCCCTGTCCCCACTACTGATTGGCAGCTTTCCGCCTATGCACAGTGTACGCAGTAAGCTGCCAATCAGTGGTGTGGGCGGGGTTATACAGAGCTCAGCATTCAGAGAACTGATAGATCTGCAGCAGATAAAAAGTTTTTAATCAAAACTTCAGTAAAGTAAGGGACACATCTCTAGAATCAGGGTATCTGCACCTACATTATGCTGCTCTCAGATGGGGGAAATTGGATGGCACTCCAAGGGTAGGATCACATGACAGTATAAAAAATTGTTCAGAGTTGCATTCAGAAAAGTGAGACAATTTTTTCCTCGCTCGTCATCCGTGTGCTGTCCATATGCAATATGTTGTCTTAATCTTTTACAGGACCATTTACAGTTTCCTATGTCACAGAATTGCAATGTATCCGTAAAAATCAGATGCTACAGTGTAGCATCCGATTTTTTTTCTCCCACCCATAGACTTGAGTGGGTGAGTCTCATCTAATTTCCAGAGGAAAATCATACATGCTGCCATTTATTGCAAACACATATTTGGTCAGAGGAAAAAATTGTCCATCCGCACTGTCCCATTGAATAACATTGGACCGAGTGCAATTAGTTTTTTAACTGATTGCACTTGGACCAAAAATACGGTTGTCTGCATGAGGCCTAATGAAAATCACGAATAAAACCATTTCTCTAATTTCAATTAAACTGACGTCTGAATGAGGCCTTACCTTTCATTGGCAGGTAATGGGAACGATATTCTCCATTGCTAAACCTTTCAGGACACTGCAACTGCACACAGATGGTACAGAATCTCCTTTTCTATGCAGAGTGGATAGACAGTTGTGAAGCTTCACCGCATTACATGGAGCACAGCCAATATAAACTGTGCATTATACTCCCATGAGCCAAATACAATATATTCCTCATAGAAAACAGCCGGGCTTCACCGCTGCAGGAAAATTCTACCTGAACCACAAGCATGACGTCAGTACGGAGGGTCCACATCAGCAAAGTTGCAGCTCAGAGCTGGTAGTAACAAGTAACTATGTAAACTATGTAACTATGTAACTATGTAAGGCTGAGTGCCCACGTAGCGTTTTTCAAGCGTTTATGCTGCGGAATTTCCGCAGCATAAACGCTTGTGAAACGCTAGGTAATCCGCACCCCATGGTCCCCAAGGGGATTCCGCATGTTCTATGCACATGCTGCGGATTTTTCCGCAGCGTTTATGCTGCGTACAAAAATCCGCAGCATGTCATTTAATTTTGCGGAAGCGCAGCAGAACTCCCGCCATTGACTTGCATTGAAACGCATAGAAACCGCGACTGTACATTTTTACAAGCGGCTTCTATGCGTCTCTATGTGCGGATGGTACCCAGTTCTGGAGGAGAGAAGACTCTCATCCAGACCTGGGTACCATTGTACCTGTGAAAAAAAGTATAAAATAACAAATAAAGTTTATATTCACCTGTCCAACGGCTTCTCTCTGAATGCCGGCATCGCTTGAGGACCTGCGGTGACGTCACAGTCATGTGACCGCAGGACCTTCACAGCTCTGTCTCGCGATATGCCGGCAGCCGGAACCAGACAGGAACGAGCGCTGCAGCCACGCCGGGGCCTCGGGGGTGAGTATAGCTTTATTTGTTTTCATTTTTACGGTTCACACTGTATAAATCCATGCCGTTTGCATGGATTTATACAGTGTGACCTAGTTGTCAAGCACTTTCCAAGTGATGCTATCGCCTGGAAAGCGCTTGTCAATCTGCATGCGGAAACGCATGTGAATCCGCATGTGGATCCGCATGTATTCTGCAGGAAAAACGCATGCACAATCTGTATGCGTTTTTTTCTGCCAGGGAGATGCAGAAATGCTGCAGAATTTTTCTGCTTCATTTCTGCATCGTGGGCACATAGCCTAACTATGTAACTTGTAATAAGAAATATATATTTTTTATACGAAAAGAATTTAAACAAGTGCCAATATTTTAGAGTTGTGTTTTTAATTAAACAGTTACAATATTGGTATATAGTGCGCTAGATAAAATCCATTCTGTGTTTTAGTGATTTTGGATCATGTTAGCACAGTGAAAGCTTGCATGTCGATGGTATTCACCTTTATATCCAAGCATTTGGTAATAATTGTATATATTAAATAAGGCTTCCTCGTTGTGAAGTGCATATAATTTGTTGATTAGCACTTAAAACCTTTTTCTGGGGGGTTGGCTATAATGCAAAACAGCAACAATTCTGCCATTGTATTTTAAATTGGTTTCCCGCTAGTTTACCATGTATAGTTATTTATCAGATCACTCTGTATGAATGCCTCAATTCCAAATAAGTATAGTGTTTTGGTTATTTTTTTTTTACATTTAATTATGTTGGCGCATTCCAAGAGACATCAAAATAGCCACATGTAGGCTTAATTTATGTGTGAAAGGCTAGGGCCACATAACAGTATATTTTCTCATCTGAAAGAATCGGGCCGATTATGCTAATCACACTCTGATCAGGGTGCGATCATAGTGTGATCTGATTTTAATGGATGAGGAGAAGATGGGGAAAAAAATTTCATCATCGTCTCCATTCTGTCAGTCCGTGGAAATCAGACTGCACTCAGATGTCATCCAAGTGCAGTCTGATATTTTCCATTTACTTGCATGGCTGAGTGCGATGTGATAATCAAATCCAAATTAGGCATGCTGAGACTTCTTTCCTCGGACAGACTGTCCGAGGAAAACATGTTCACGGCCCCATAGAATAACATTGGTCCAAGTGGAAGCCAATGTTTTGTCTGATCACACTCAGACTGGAAATACGGTCATGTGCACGAGCCCAAAGGCTGTGCTTTTTATTAGTACCATTTAAAATAAATAAATGTAAGATGAAGAAGAAAAACTGACAATTTTTTTTAATATCGTATCTATGTCATGCTGTATAAATAAAATGTAAATTTTATTCTACAGGTCTGCACGATTTCGGTGATACTACGTATTTAGTTTTATGGTAAACTATTTAAAAAAAAAATAATAATGGAAAAATGCTTAAAAAAGCATTTATTTACTTTTCTTAAGCTTAATTGTATTGTTTTATCTTTTAGTCACACGGAACTTGAAGCAACAGTTTCTTGATTGCTTTTATGGTGCTTTATAATATATAGCATTCACATTATTACCTCTACCATGCACTAATAAGCAGATGCTTATGGCCGGTCTGGGGCAGGGTGTAGTTGGCTGACAGACACCTTTAATGCTGCAATAAATCAACTAGACCGCATCCAAAATCAGGTGAAAAAATCCCCAAAACTTCTTTATTCTGCCATAGATGCAATGTTTCGACCTGCCATAGGTCTTCAAGCATTGAATTTTTGGGATTTTTTTCACCTGATTTTGGACGCTGTCTATTTGATTTATTGATGTATTTTACCAAGTGGACTCCTTGGGACTTCTCTGACGGGGCGTCTACACTTGGGCTTAGGTGTCCATATTGGAGTACTGCGAGCAATGTTCTATTTATAATGCTTCTGTTATCAGTGACCATGGCATCTAAGACATTAATTGACCGGATTCAGAGGTTACCCAATCCCTGCCATAGCAGCAGGGGTCTGGCAAGTCAATGACCACCAGGCTCCCTCTGCTGCTTGCACAGCATGAAGGGAGCAAGCTCTAATCTGGGCAAAGGTCACTGTGAAGGTAGATGGAGCGAGTGAGATGTTGGATCCTGTGTTATTTGGTGCATTTAGAGCTGTTAACTTTTATTGTAATTGACGCACCCAGGGGATGGGGAGGACTCGGTACCCGGGCCTTTGCCTGGTTTGGGGGTGTCGCAGTGGTCGGCTCCCGGGCCGTACCCTGGGGTCACTCTTGAAAAAGGGGATTGGAACTTGGATAGAAATAAAAATAAAGTAAATAGTTTGTGACGCCACCTGTGGTACCTGGTAAGGATTACCAGCGCTGCTGCAGACCTCTGGGGGGTGATGGGATGGCAGTTGGTATGTTTCTGCTCCCCACAAGTGGAGCGGGCCCCCGGGGCAGTGTGGAGTTTGATGGTGGGTGGTGATGCTGGGGCTTGTAGTGCAGGAGGGATGGCGCAGCAGGAGTAACTGACAGAGACAGGGGATTCACTTCAATACTTTTACTGGTGCGGATGTCAGGTATGGTCCAGAGTACTCAGTAGGATGGGCGCACTTCAGGACTTCTCCCCAGTGAGCGGGTATAAGGCCTCCTGGTCCGTGTCTGCCTCTCTGTATGCTCCTGGCCAGCCTGCAACTGGGCCTAGTTTATGTGTCGTGCTGTTCCTTCATCTGTCGCTTGGTAATAGGACCTTCTGCTGGCAACCACTATCCCGGGTAACGCTGGGGCCTTCGTGGTTCCTGATCCTGTTAAGGGTTTAGCTTCAGGTCGGCCAGGGACTTGTAGTCCTCCTGGTATGCCGGTGATCCCTACTGGGTATAAAGGACCCTGTAGGCGCGGACCCGTGTCCGGTTTGTATATTCGGGGTGAGCCTATGATGCTCCTCTGCCCCCTCGACTCCTCTCTCCTCTCCTCCTCGCCGTCGGCCACACTCGGGGCCCTTAGAACACAGCAGCAGACGTGCTGCGTCTTCACTGCTCTCAGCATCAGCACACTCTCAGACTCTCTGACTTTGACTGACTCTCAACTGAACTGCCTAGCTCCACAATCCATATATATATTAAACATTATTAGAGGATGGGAGACATCATTACAGTATGGGAGACATTATTACAGAATGAGGGACATTATTACAGGACGGGAGACATTATTACAGAATGGGGGACATTATTACAGGACGGGAGACATTATTACAGAATGGGGGACATTATTACAGGACGGGAGACATTATTACAGAATGGGGGACATTATTACAGAATGGGGGGCATTATTACAGGACGGGAGACATTATTGCAGAATGGGGGACATTATTACAGAATGGGGGGCATTATTACAGGATGGGAGACATTATTACAGAATGGGGGACATTATTACAGGACGGGAGACATTATTACAGAATGGGGGACATTATTACAGAATGGGGAACATTATTACAGGACGGGAGACATTATTACAGAATGGGGAACATTATTACAGAATGAGGGACATTATTGCAGGACGGGAGACATCATTACAGTACAGGAGACATTATTACAGAATGGGGGATATTATTACAGAATGGGGGGCATTATTACAGGACGTGAGACATTATTACAGAATGGGGGACATTATTACAGAATGGGGGACATTATTACAGGACGGGAGACATCATTACAGCACAGGACACATTATTACAGAATGGGGGACATTATTACAGGACGGGAGACATTATTACAGAATGGGGGACATTATTACAGGACGGGAGACATTATTACAGAATGGGGGACATTATTACAGGACGGGAGACATTATTACAGAATGGGGGACATTATTACAGGACGGGAGACATTATTACAGAATGGGGGACATTATTACAGAATGGGGGACGTTATTACAGGACGGGAGACATCATTACAGGACGGGAGACATTATTATAGAATGGGGGACATTATTACAGAATGGGGGCATTATTACAGGACGGGAGACATTATTACAGAATGGGGGACATTATTACCGAATGGGGGACATTATTACAGGACGGGGGACATTATTACAGGACGGGAGACATTATTACAGAATGGGGGACATTATTACAGGACGAGAAACATTATTAGAGGATGGGAGAAATCATCACAGTATGGGAGACATTATTAGAGGATGGGGGAAAATATTATAGGACGAGGAACATTACTAGAGGATGGGGGCCAGGATAGGGGACATTATTATTAAATGGGGGACATTATTGCAGCACAGGAGACATTATTACAGGATAGGGAACATTATTACACGACGGGGAATATTAATAGAGGATGGGGGCTAGGATGGGGGACATTATTACAAGATGGGAGACATTATTACAAGATGGGAGACATTATTACAGGAGACAGGAGACATTACTAGAGGATGGGGGACGTTATCAAAGGATGGGGAACATTGCTACAAGATGGAGGACATTATTACAGGATAGTGGTTAAGATGGGTGACATTATTACAGGACAGGAGACATTATTACAGGACGGAGAGACATTTTTACAGGACAGGGAACATTATTACAGGACTGGGAACATTATTAGAGGATGGGGGACATTATTACAGTATGGGTGACATTAATACAGGACATGAGACATTATTACAGGATGGGGATATTATTAGAGGATGGGGAACATTACAATAAGATGGAGGACATTATTACAGTATAGTGGTTAAGATGGGTGACATTATTACAGGATGGGGGACATTATTACATGTTAGGGACCAGGGCAGTGGACATTATTACAGGTGTACATACACCTGACCACCATGCTGGTGAAGGCCCAAGTCCAAATTTTACACTAGGGTCCATAGGACTCTAGTTACCTCACTGTCTGTGATGTTAATGAGACTGTGGAAAAATATAATAATATACAGATTGATATGAAAAATTCAAACGATTATCAAAATTAAAATAATACATTTAATATAAACCCCTGATTTAAACAATAGGCCATTTTTTATTACATTCCCTTTAAGAGCAGTAAACAAATAGTCTGTCATCTTTTGCAATGAGTTGAGGTTTACATGCAGCTGAGGTCACGTCTCAAATGTTGTAAGAAACACTATTGTAATAAGTAAATATGTCATAAAATTTTGCAGTTTGAGTTTTATTTTTATTACATTTCATTCAGGTTTCTTACCTGATGAGCTACAGTCCCCAGTCGCACAGGAGCATGGCTCTGCAGTCACTGTATAGATCGTCCTCCAAGCAAAACTGATACACATGTTATGCCCAGTGCCTGAGGGGGAGGTACATGCCACAGAGATGATCTCTATAGTGTTCTTGGAAATTGCCACTGTTCTGGGAATAGAGTATGTCAATTATTTTGCTACTGTTGATGTCATATTGTAGCCAGTGCATATGGGAATAACAGGGCTCCTATAATGAGCCACACCACTGTGGATCGTCAACCACAAATGGCTCCTGAGCCACAGGTTTGGGGCCACTGCTATACACCATATAGACATATAAGGCATCTTTCCCTTTTAACCAACAAGTCTCTCCATAACCTTCTGGGAGACTAAACTATGCTTGGCATTACTCTGTTAATTGACTTGCATTCATTTTAGTTACCATAAGGCTACGTTCCCACGTTCAGTATTTGGTGAGTTTTTGATGTTGCAGATTTTCTGTACCATTTCTACACCTATTATGTAAATTAGCTTGTGTTTTTTCCATTGTCTTTTTTACATGCGTTATTATCACATTTTTGACGATGTGTTTTTTTTCTTCTTTTTTTGATATGTCATGTTTTAAACAAAGCTGCTTTGTTTTTGATACTTTCTTGTATTTGGCTTTGACAAAATTTTATTGATACAGTCATGTGCGTATTACATGCGTTTTTGTTGCGTTTCTGCCACAGAAAACGCACTAAAAATGCATGTGCGTTTTTTATTTGTGCATTTTCCTCATCTAATGCAAGTCTATGGGAAAAATCTGAACATAAAACTCAGCGTACACACAAGAGAAAATGTCATGTTGCAGATTTGAAACTTACACCGCATGTCAGTTTATGCTGCATTAAAAAGAAGCACAATGGGCTGGAGATTTCTATAAATCCCATCCACTTTGCTAGAACTGTAAGACGCTGTTTTTTTTAATGCAGCAAAAATACATAGTGTCAAAAACTCACCAAAAGCTCATTGTGGCGAATCAAACCTGTCATATTGTGTATGCAGACAATAAATGGGATAGCTGCCTTCAGGGAAGTGAATATTTTCATAACTACATTGTAATTTTTGGACTACTGGTAAATAAACAAATGAGATCTACAAATAACACTAATGATACTCTTTTGGTGCTTTATAGTTTTTTTTTAGAGGAACATCCAAAATACATGGGGAGACATATTGTGTTATGAAATATGAGCAGTCCTCTCTATTAATAGTAATGTGCCTCATAACTAATCTTTAACAATGAGAACAGAACACTGATGTTTTATTTGCTGGTATTAATATAAAATGTGCTAAAGTAAAATGTGCTTTATTTTTTAAGATTTATTAAACTGTGAGCTGGAAAGGCAAATCTGCACTAGCTTTGGGCTGGGTAGATTTGCACTATAATTTGCGCCAATTTATGACAATAGCACATTTGTCGCATTGTGGGAGGTACAGTCCTTTCTGGTAAAATATACCACTATTCATACAATTTGAGAGAGCAATGGAAGATTGAAACAAATCACAAATTTTTGTGCAACTAAAGTATAGGTCATAATTCAAGATGTGTTTTCAGCCTCAATTCTGACACATGGCCCTCAACCATTAATAAACTCCCTCCATTGTTTACAGGACTTCTATTATAGGGAGCAAGTAAACTATTCTTTGCTTTCTCCTATCTTGACCAAGAAGCATTAGGCTACGTTCCCAAAATGAGTTTTTGATGTTGCAGATTTTACTGTAACTATTAAGTAAATTAGGTCACTTGTGTTTTTTCATTGCATTTTTTTCATTTTTTACGTGCATTTGTATTGATCTTTTTGCTATGTCATGTTTTAAACAAATCTACTTTATTGTTGAAGATTACAAGTATTTGGCTTGGACAAAAATTTATTGATAGAGTTATGTGCGAATTACATGCATTTCGACAGCAGTAACACACTAAAGACGCATGTGCCTTTTTACCTGCAGATTTTCAACATCTAAGCCAAGTCTATGGGAAAAATCAGCATATTAAACTCAAAGCACCAGCTAGAGAAATTGACATGTTGCAGATTTGAAATACGCACCGCAGGTCAGTTTACGCTGGTAAAAAAGAAGCACAATGGGCATGAGATTTCTGTAAATCCCATCCACTTTGCTGGAACTGTAAGATGCTGCGGTTTTGATGCAGCAAAAAATTTTGATGCAGTGTCAAAATCTCACCAAAAACTCATTGTGGGCACACAGCCTTAGGCCTTCACAATCTCTTTGTACATGTGTTGTGACAAGAGCGTATAGAGTTCTTCCTCTGTTCTAACATTTCCTCCATTATTAATTTTATTATTCACATTACTGAGCAGTGTATTTTAGCCCGCTAATACATATGAAATGTATTAAGAATAATATACATGAGATAAAAAAAAGATACAAAATACACTAAAATGAGCTTAGTCATAGATTGGAATAGAAGGAGAGAGGACCCTGCCTGCAAGTGATTACTATGTATAGGGGAAGACAATGCACATTCAGGAAAGGAAATAGTCCTACCTGGTTAAGCTGCTTTTGCTGGGTAGAGGGTACAATGTTACTATGTACTTTGAGGTATGAATCCTCCTATTTTTGTAAAATAAGCTATAATACCACTTGTCCCCCTGCTGGCAGGTCTCTCCAGCAAGGAGAAAATCACAGTGTCACAAGCACAAGGACTCAACAACATGTATTTAGCCAAGAAAAGAGATGGAGCCTTTTCTTCCATCATACACAATAAACTGGGCTATAAACTTAGATAGGACCTGAAAACGAATTGTATAAAAAGAAATAAAAGTGCATTCTGCCCTATAATCAGCTTTCACAGCCTGATGATGGATGTCATGATGATTTCTGGAATTGTCTAATCTGTACATTGACAAATGGAGTATTGGCAAGATGAAAAAATATATATTTCTGTATTTTCATTAAAGAAAATTGTTACTTCCAAGCACCAAAAAGGTAAGAAATAAAAATAAGGTGGAAATAAGCAAAAAAAAAGTTAATAGCAATAACTATATTTATCTAATTTTCTTCTCATTAGAACGTTCTTTATATCTGTATAGTATTATGTTTCATCATTCATTCCTATTGTTTTCTTATTTCCTAATTTTTGTTCATTTTAGTTTTTCAATATTTTTTCTCATGTTTTCCTTTTTAAACTTGATGTTCTAAATCCAAGGTACCTCCACATACATCGTCCACTGAGAAGTGACCGATCGTAGCAGTCAGCACTGCATGAATGAACGGTAAATGGATGGAATTCAGCATTGATCTATAGCATTCTCTGATCGCCATGATAATTCATAAGAATTATTGTGCAAGGTCTATTAATACTTGTAGTAATGCTAATTAGTTTCGTGTTACATGATCCCCAGTAATCCGCAAATACAGATAATTATTAGTAGATTCCGCGGAAAAGCTCATTATTTAATAATATATAGATAATGTTCTATACATCCTGTCTTAGGTAGGAGCAATAAGCTGGACCATGCGTGGTATATCCTGGCATTAATAGGGCTGGCATTCATTCTGGGCATATGTACCATGTAACACACAGATTCCTGCCGGTAGTAAGGGTCAGCTCTGCAGCACTGTACACATAGTGCGTCCTCTCAACATTCAGTCCATGTGCAGCCCTTTGATGTCTGTGATCCCAGTACACAGAGCACGATGCAGCTTGATTGGGAAACAAAGAATTTCTTGTAACACACGAGAGTCTTCAGTGAACGACTTCTGTAACCTCTATAAATGAGAGGTTTATTCAACTTTCCATTTGGAAATGATTTCAGAGCAAATATTAATCCAGCCAACACCAAATAGCTTAGCTCAAACCGAGTCCAGAAGCAGGAAAACAGGTAGGAATTATACTGTCATCCATCCAGAGAAGCCATGGGCTGCGGAGCAGAGACCCCAGGTCTGCTCATCACCGGCGGATGGGGGCGCAAGAAGACAGCACAACTCTCATCACATGGGGGAGACACTGATAAGAGAGCAGAATACATGCAGCAGCTGCGGCAGAGCCCTGCATGGGGAAAGGGCAAGGTCTATGCACCCATGCGGCAGACGTGAGTGCAAGCCCATACAGCGCTACTAACTATGTCAGCGCTACCGACTACATGTATACGCTCCTTTTACATATATATATGTATATATATATCCTATATTTATCTATACACATATATAACACATATATGTGCATATTGACATACATTAAAACATATATGCGTGCGGATCTCTTACATCTTTATTTAAAGTGATAGCATGTATATATACACAAATAGTATATATAGTATACATATATACATATACACATACATGTATGCGTGCGATCCCTGATATGTTTCATGCTTGTGTTTCTGCATATAAGTAATAGATGTTGATATACATATATTTTGTATATATATATATATATATATATATATATATATATATATATATACATGTATGTAATATATTTATATCTATAAATATTTATATGTATAGATATACATATATTGCATAAATACATGACATATACACATTTCTATATCTAAATATATGTATGTATATATGATGTATACATATAGATATAAATATATTGCACATATACATAATATATATAGATATATAAATATATTACATATATGTATAGACATATATTGCATATATACATGTTATGATGTATATACATATATACACACATATATGTGAATATATATATATATACACATACAAACATATATACTATACATGTACTATATATATACGCTTATATACTATATATATGTGTATATATATATACACACACACATATATACTGCACATTGTATATGCACGCATATGGATTGATAGATATAGTATTTTTCTATCTATCTATCTATCTATCTATCTATCTATCTATCTATCTATCTATCTATCTATCTATCTATCTATCTAACACTCACACGCACATGTTATGTTCACTGTAGTTATGGGATGTAATGAAATGCTTTTATTTGCACACAAGAGTTTATGAAAAGATACAGACAGCTAGTATCCTTAGTGAATTCTACACCATTACTTTCTTTCACACTGTACTTCAGAATGTGTAAAAACGAGTGGAATTATACCTCTTTGTCTCTGTTCCTGTAATCTATTAACAGGAGAGTCAATATGTATTATCGTGCAACACAGGAAAATTGGAGAGTATAAATCCCAACCAGTACTGCAGTATACTGGGTTATTAGGATCAAGTATCATATAACATAAGAAAAGAAAAGGAAATAGTTATTATTAGTAGTTATTAGTAATAATAAAAAGAATCAAATATGTAATCGAACGTGTGGATTAAGCAATGACATAAATGATACTATGTATGCGCACATACTTTGGCTGCAGCCTGTACCTTCGCTGCCCCTGCCCTGGGCGAACTCTCTGATTATGATTTAATAGTGCAGCAATGGTTAATGTGCTCCTTTTTGCAGTCAGCAACTTTCCCTGCTCTTTGTAATATATTATAAATCCGAGTTATTGAACCTAATATAATCACTTCTAGGACTATTGGCTCACATGAGTTTAACACAATGGCGTGTATTAGTAAAACAGGTTTTAATGCAATTATTCTGGGAAATCCACTCCACACAAGATTGTTATGCCAAGGAGTTGCATGTCTTCCACTATAGAGGGCAGCAGAAATGTGCACATTCATTGCCATCACCTAGAATCCTCAGCTGTACAAGAATCTACACGAAAACAGCTAGTGAAATATGGTCTAATACAAGCACATAACTCCCAGATGTCCAATGATTGTTGTACAATAAGATATGGGAGCTGTATCAGCCGATAAATATTGTCATATAATATATAGCATGTAATATATGATTTATAGTATACAGAAGCGCTGACATTATGTATATCAGTGTTCTGCTATCCAAGGACTGGTGCATGGAGGTGCAGAGCAACGAAACATTATTAATACATGTCAACTATATCTAGATTTCAAGATAGTTAGAATTAAAATGTACCTTTGCAGATTTGTGTTTCCCGCGATAATTACTCCTTATAAAAAATTAAGTTTAATGCGTATAAGTATTTAATACTTTCAGGTCTTTTAAATTAACAATTTAAAACTCATAAAGAGTAGCTGGAATCATATGTGATATAGATTTTCTTTTTTTGCAGTAATATCTTTAAACAGCTATGATTTCCAGTCTCATGGTTTGTCATATTTTATTTGGCAATAACAATATAGCAAAATGTCTCTTTTTCTCATATATATATACATATGTATATATATCTGAATATATATATATATATATATATATAAATATACATAAATATATATGTATATACATATATATAGATCTATATGTATATAGTGAATATATATTAGTTTGCGATTATATATTAAAAAGTACTTGTATATGGAATATGATAAAATTATTATCAATTGCAAAATACATTAACATGATAATATATGGTCAGTTTATTAAGCCAGAAAATACTGACATCAATGTTAGTGGAATGATTTGCGCGGGACAAATAAATAGCAACAACATCTTATAACTATATCGTATGAACACATTATGTAGTCATTTATACAGACACATATATAAATATATATACACATGCATATATATATATATATATATATATATATGTGTGTGTGTGTATGTATAGATTACCATATCATGTGTTCATAAGATATAGCTATAAGATGTTGTTACTATTTATTTGTTCTACGCAAATCATTCCACTAACATCGACGTTATATATATATCTATTTATATATATATATATATATATATATATATATATAGTATACACATATACTATATATATGTGTGTATATATATATTATACATATATTGTACATATGTGTGCGTATATATATATATATATATATATATATATATATATATATATATATGTTTGTATATTATGTTCGTCCTCCCCTGAGTGACACAGAAACGGCGGAAGGTAAGTGATGCCAGGACTTAAGCTTCCAGATTTCTTTGGGATCCTTTCCAGTCATGCAGTGATTTTTGATCAGGCTATGGGCGTCGGATCAGTGTACAAAGTGCAGAACTAGTCATTTTATTTGTCTCTTAAGCATAAAAAAAAGTTTGTTGAAAAGTTGCCAGAGCTGCCAATTATGTCAATTAGATTTGAATAATTTTACATTGAGGTAAATACATAAAAATGAGAATGACTGGAAATGGCTCATAGCAATATACAGTCACTAACATTTGAGGTCAAAATAGCAAATAAAGTAATATATTTCCTGGATATTCTCATTAAGTATGTGCCAATAAATGATTAGTTTAACTAATATATCTAAGGAGAAATATGTTCATTTGGGAGCCGACATCAGTGAATGCAATTCTACAGAAATATGGAATTTTATTTGTAACTAATATTGGACTAATAAACGAAAGAATTCTTCTGGAACTGTATGAATGCACACATAAAGGTCAGCTCTAGTCAGCGGAAACAGGAATCAATCAGCAGATAATATGGTGATCGGTGTAACACACACGTACAGATAATACTGTAATGACATGTACTTCTGCACGCCATGTGCTGGAGACTATTATAAGCTTCCAACAACATTGTTATGATTTTTTATTGATGGAGCACGAATAAAATAATAATAAAATGTGACAGTTTTGAAATGTGTCTTACCAAATACACGACCACACTGTCACAAATACATTTCCACATCTAGTAAAGAACAATATGTCACAGTTACAAAAGACATCTGATAAATCTTCCATGTAAATCATGTTCACTTAATCTGATATATTTCCAATTACAGACAGTCCTATCACTAAGGTTCGTGTAGTATAAATGCCCATGCATGGAAGATTTTTTATAGTATTCCATATACGTGAAGAGATTTTCTCTCATCTGTGCCCTGCCATAATAACACTTGTGAAATTGTTAGAATGATTTGCTATCAGAAAAATGCAGTTTTATTTGAGATGTATTTATAGTGTTGTAGGACACTAAAGTTCATGAAAATATAGGACGATACGTCAAATTAATAAAAATAGCACACATGCCAGGAATATTTTGAGCAATGCGTTAGGTATGTGACACTTTTCTCCGGTGTATACCATCCTTTATTGTACGTAGGACCAACATTTTGCATGTCTTTCTTACATTTTTACACTTTATGACTTCTCTTGTTGAAGATACTTTTGTGTGTAAAAAGTCACTAAACCACTTAATAGATTTGAAGCACAAGGTGACCTCATCCTTTTTGGGAAATATGTCAGAATCGCAGTAATTTTTTGTAATTCTTAGTAAATCTTCCCTCTCCCTTGTTTCTTGTTTGTTGATACTAAACTAGTTTCTTGACCAATGGGAGCTAGAAGCTGCTCTCATAAATGCCTGATTATATCAAAATAAAGTAATTTTAATGGTATTTTTTGTTGCATTTTTCAAGGCAAGATTTAAATAAGTCATCCTTCAGGCACACTTTTTGTGCTTTTTTGGGGAGGCATTTTTTGGCTTTTTTGTCATCATAATTTAACTTTTTTAAAGAAGCCTGTATTTTATGCAATTTTGTGATTACACTCTGGAAATGTATATTTTTTTATTCATCATGGCAGCTACATTTTAAACAAGGCAAATAATCCTTAAAAAGTCACAAAAATTGCTGCTTTTCCTAAATCTGTTATGTATGAAGGGGCTCTTACACTGCAATGTAATTGACTTTTCAAGTTACTTACATTTTAGATTCGGTCTCACACTGCAGATCCTGCTGCCTTTTTGTGTGTCTCTAATTATGGCTGTGGAGTCAGATACCTGCAGTCAGAGCTAGTTTTAGTTGTCAGGATTATCCAAGTTTAAATAAAAAAATCGTATCTGTTATTAATATTGTAGAATTAATTCATTAGCTTTTATATTAATTTATCATATTGTGTATGTGTTAGAATATTGGGACGTCATACAGTGTTGGAAGTTGTGGGGGCTATCATATTTTGTGGGGGTACTATGATGGCATTTTATTGTGTGGAGGGCTCTCAAGCCATTATACTGCTGATGAATTGTGGGGGCATCATAATATCTGTGTATGTGCGTGTGTGTGTGGGGGCTATGGGGCATTATATTGTGAGAGGTATATGGAGGCATCATACTGTGTCAGGGATCATACTGTGCGGGGGATGTAGGGCCATAATACTGTATATGGGGCTGTGTGTATATGTATTTTATTTTTTAATATATATTCTGGTGCACTATTACTTTTTGTTTGGTAACTCAGGTGATATTATTATATGAGGAGGGACTAAGTAAGGAGATGTTATTACTGTATGTGGGAGGTACACGGGATATTATAACTGTATCTAGGAGATTTAGAGGCATTATTACTGTCTGTTGGGGTGACTAAGTGGACGTTAATACTGTACTGTGGGTGGGTGGGGGATCGGGGGACATTATTACTGTATTTGTATGCATTAAGGACATTATTACTATATGTGGGGTCAACTCTGAGGCATTATTATTGTATGTGGGGGACTCAGGCACCATTATTACTGTATGTGGGGGACTTAGGGGACATAATAACTATATATATAGGAGCTCAATACATTATTACTGTATGTGGTGAGTCAGGGGGTATTTTTAGTTAGTTAGATCATTAAGTTAAACTATTCTCTAAAGTTATTTATTGCTAGATTACTTTTAACCCACAATGCCATTTGTAGGGAGAAAAGCATCCAGCCCTTTTTAAATGTTGTTATAGTATTTATTTTACTCCCTTATATAGCGCCATTCATTCCACAGCGCTTTACAGACATTATCGGCACTGTTCCCATCGGGGCTCACAATTTAGATTCGTATCTGCCATTATAGTATATGCCATTACTACCTGTTGTGGTAGGACATTTCGCAATCGGACTGCTCTAACTGTAAAGAATCCTTTCCTATTTAGCTGGAGGAATAAGTCATGTGCCAGTCCTTTATATTGACCACACATGTATTCACACATATTACTTTTGTTGAAGCACTCAGGGCATTATTAATTGATAAGGGAACAATCAGGAGACAATATTAAATGTTAAAGGGAATCTGTCAACAGGTTTTTGCTATATAATCTGACAGTGCAGCATGATACAGTGCAAAGATCCTAATTCCAGCAATTTGTCACTTATTTGGCTATGTGTTGTTGTTTCAATAAAATCTGTGTTTTATCACCCGGAGATTATCACTATAGGACTATTTGTGTCGTACCATGTAGTCCTCCTGCTCTGTGTAACACTGCCCTATCGTGGATTAGCAATTTTCTGCCAATGCACAGTACAAACAGAAATCTGCCAATAAATTGTGTGGGCGGGGTAATTCAGGGCTCAGCGTTTAGAGCTCAGCATAGATCTGCAGCAGAGAAAACAGTGATTTTCTCACAACTACTGCACCTAGTGAACTAAGTGATACATCGCTGGAATCGGGTTCTCTGTCTCTATATCATGCTATTCTCAGATGTGGTAGATAAAACCTGATGACAGATTCTTTTTAAGTGGGCAGTTAAAATGCATTATTATATTATAGGGGCATACTCAGGATAATATAACCATCAAAAGGGCATTATTTCTTTATAAGGGGCAAAATGTGAGCACTATTACTTTCTAGATCACTCCCAGAGGGCATTACTATTTTCTAGAGGATAATTTTGCTATCTAGAAGGCACAAAGGTGGGGGATTTTACTATGTAAGGGGCACGATGGTGGGAAATATTATGTGGGGTACTAAGAGGAGCCCTGTTACCCTGCCACACAGCAGATACAGTAATAAAGACAAATACAGCAGCAGCTTAGCATTCTGGTGTCAGCAGGATGGAGAGTTTGTGCAGGTTGGGAATAGATGAGGAAGATTTTTGTAATGTGGGAAGTCAAATGTGTTTATAGTAAACTCTGCAGATGAGTTGTGGCTGGAAGAATTCATCATGAGGGTCTCTGCCAGATGGAAAATACGGGAAAAGTGAACGACACCATCAGAAAGAACGTCATGTGTAAGTCACCATCTACAACTGTACTGTAGTCTCTTATATGTTTTGCACAACTGGTATCTACTATTACACGGTCAGTGATTCACAGTAATGTCAGTGTTGGTCTTTGAATAGTGATTTTATTTTTCAGTAACAGCACGGTCATCTGCTGAGGTTTCCCTTTACCCACTATGTTTGGGAAGTGTCATCGTAGTTGTAAACATGGTTACGTAGGTTGGGGGCTCACTCAGATGTGTTTCCTCCCTCTGCTGAACACCTATCTACACCTCTGCTTGTAGTGGTTGGTTATTTAGGACACAGGGAGGAGTAAAGGGCAGGCATTTTTGCATCAGTTGTGTTCTGGTTGGATCAGACTGAAAAAAACTGAGTCGGGAGCGGTGCTGGAACAGCCAGGGACGGTGCTGAGTTAAAGGGTGGGCTGCTCAACGCGCATTGCGGTTCATACCTTGCCGGGCAGGGACCTGCTACAGTGTGCCAGCATCAAATGGCACATCTGTCCCTGATATAGGGATTGATTGTGCTATAGAGATGTTGTACAACTAGTCCCATTTTTTAAAAGAGTGGCAGTAGCCCTGGACGTTGCAAAAATGGAATGGTGCTCCTTTCCTTCCGAGCCCTGCCTTGCCCCCAAACACTAGTTTTCCACCACATATAGGGTATCAGCGTATTCAGGAGAAATTGCTCAACAAATGGTATCATGCATTTTCTCTTTTTACTCTTCTGAAAATGCAAAATTTGGGAAGTTTTGTGGTAAAAATATGATTTTTTATTTTCTCGGCTCAACATCATAACCTTCTGTGAAGCAAGGTGCTCACCACATATCTAGATAAATTCCTTGAGGTGTATAGTTTCCAAAATGGGGTCATTTGTCTGGGGTTTCCACTGTTTAGGCACATCAAGGGCTCTTCAAACGCAACATGGCGTCTGCTACCTATTCCAGCCAATTATGCGTTGCAAAAGCCGAATGGTGCTTCTTTCCTTCCGAGCACTGCCGTGCCCCCAAACACTAGTTTTCTACCACATATGGGGTATCAGCATATTCAGGAGAAATTGCACAACAAATTGTATGGCCCATTTTCTCACGTTATCTTTGTGAAAATGCAAAATTTTGGGCTAAAGTAATATTTTTGTGGGAAAAAGTAAAATGTTAATTTTTTTAAATTCACATTCCATTAGTTCCTGTGAAGCACCTGAAGGGTTAATATACTTCTTGAATGTGGTTTTGAGCACCTTGAGGGGTGCAGTTTTTAGAATGGTGTCACTTTTGGGTATTTTCTGTCATACAGACCCCTCAAAGTCACTTCAAATGTGATGTGGTCCCCCAAAAAAATGGTTTTGCAAATTTTGTTGGAAAAATGAGAAATCGCTGGTCAACTTTTAACCTAACAAAAAAAAAAATTGGTTCCAAAATTGTGCTGATGTAAAGTAGACATGTAGGAAATGTTATTTATTAACTATTTTGTGTGACATAACTCTCTGATTTAAAGGCATAAGAATACAAAGTTTGAAAATTGTGAAATTTTCAAAATTATTGCCAAATTAAATTTTTTTTCACAAATAAACACAAGTCATGTCGAAGAAATGTTACCACTATCATGAAGTACAATATGTCACTAAAACTCTGAATTAGTGGGATCCGTTGAAGCGTTCCAGAGTTATTGCTTCATAAAGTGACACTGATCAGAATTGAAAAAAATTGGCCTGGTCATTAACCTACAAAGTGGCTCCATCCTTAAGGGGTTAAACAAGTGCGATCGACAATATTGAACCCGCTCGGCGCTTGTTTCCCGATCTCTTTATGCCGGCTGAGGAAGAATGATGACACAAAGCGATCAGTAGTAAATGAGTCTGTCCTCATACAGTATCATGTTATCAGCAGCACATCTGCAGTTTATATCGGGCGATGTGCTGCTGAGAACAATAATTTTTGTTCCGTCATAAACAATCCAATCAGGCAATGAATGAGCAGCATTTTACTCGTTCTTTGGGCAATTGCCCACATATTTACACCTATAAACTCTTGTCTGTACTTCCAAGATTTATACATGTGGATGCTACATACATACACCATATGTGTCATGCACACATCATGTTACAAACACATACGTATTACACATAGCACACACACAAAATAAAGTGCCCTATTTTTAATTACTTACGATCCAAAAATGTTTGGACAGTTAGCAACCCTGGCAGAACTTCATAATACACACCTCAGTTTCAGCAAAACCCAAAGGGGTATCTAGGTTTTCTGGCACTCAGGGCAAGAATTCAGTTTGCCACATCCTAAGCACATATGCGATTTGCACACTTAGTCACATGCCGATGAGCTGCTCTTCCTAATTCTCTCAATGTTCAGTGAAAAACTGAGAGAAGCAGAAAGAGAAGCTCGTAGTCAGGTGACCGTAAGTATGAAAATCGCATATGAGTGAAGTGGCCATGTGATGACTGCTGGAACCAGCAAGCAGAGCTCAATCCTGACAGTGAGGAAATTGCAGGCTGTTGGGATTGGCTGCTACAGGGCTTCATGTTATAATTAAAGGGCTCGTCCAGGTTTGAGATGAAAGTCTGCAGTTACTTTGCACACTTTTAGTATTTTCCATTGCCAGTGGCAAAAGTGGACCGTCATGTGAGCACAAGTATGTGATTTGTATACTTGTGGCCACATTCCGACTAGACTTGTCCGGCCTCGCTCAATTCAATTTCATTGAGTGATCCCACGCATGTCTAGTCGGCATGTGACGCATGTATGTAAATTGCCGTCACGAGAGAATCCTGACAGCTTGCAGTGCGCTCTGTGAGAATTCAGAAGTCTGCAGGCACATAGAATGACTGCAAACTCATCACAAACTTGGATAACCCCTTTAATGCTCCTAACATAAATAAAAATATGAGAATTAGTCAGTATCACAAAAAAAATTACATCCAGGTACCTGATAGAGAACGTTGTCTCTGATTGGAGTTGTTCTCTTTCTTTTCTTCTTCATCTTCATCCACTGAATAAATAATTGCCCCTCACTATATTCCTTGCACAAAATCTGATGCCACACACTGTCCCTCTTATGGTACATGTCTTCCACACTGCCCTCTCCTTTCCATACTGGGCCCCCTCTTCACAGTGTCCTCTCACACTGGGTTCCCCCTATAGGGCCCAGTCTCTATACTAACACATCAAGGTGCTAGCACCACTTTAAGGATGAAAAATTCTAAACAACATGTTACCCAAAGGGTAAAAGAACCCTATTTAAGGGAAATGCTAAAAAATAACTTTTAATAATTTTCCATTAAAAGTGGTCAAAATAATTTAAAACTACTATAGTGGACTTGTATTTCTCCGATGTATAGGGTAATCTCCTAGTGTTGGAGTCCCTCTTATATCAGCTATAAATCTTTGTACTTAATTATATATATTTTCATATCAAGACCGTGGCTGCAGTCCATAGACCCATGTAGCATACTCTTATATGATTTCTGCTTTATACATGTTTCACTAAAGAAGCTAAAACACACACATACAGCTCCCCTGACTAGTTTCACCTACACAGGCTTCCTCAGGAGACCAGAGCTATAATAGAGCTATAATAGCTCTGTCCCTCTGAGGAAACCTGTATAGTTGAAGCTCGGGGGAGCTATATGTGTGTGTTTTAGCTTCTTTAGTGGAACATGCATGAAGCAGAAATGATATAAGAGTGTGCTACATGGATCTATGGGCTGTAGTCATGATCTTGATGTGAATATGACATGCAGAAGTAGTGCTGTTGCTTCAAAAGCATCCAGCAACTATAAGAGTTAACACAGTCACAGGAGACAGGAAGTGTTGTGCTTCAGAAGCATCCAGCAACTAGAGGGGTTAACACAGTCACAAGAGACAGGGAGTGTTTTAGCAGAGCCCCAGGGCGATTGTGGGGAACTTGTTATTGTAGTCTGGCTGAAGCTGAAGAGAAAGGTGGTGTCTGGATCTGACAGAAGGCAACTGAACAGGATTTAGATCAGGAGAGAAACTAAACACATGACAGATAAACTCCTTGAACTAACAGAGCATAGTATTATCAGGCAGGAAGATAAGGACTGTAAGGAATTGTGTCACAGGGATCATTTCTCTCATCAAACCCTCCCCCCTCCATCTCCATGCAGGATAAAGAATGCTGTGTACTATTGTGTCCTTATGAAGGAAAAGCCTGTGGTTGTGTATGCATAGAAGTGTGCTGCTATGAGATCTAATCTATGCTGAATTATGCTACTGAAGAGACTGTAATACTGTGCCTTGTGAAGAAAGTATTGTATTGTTACTGGAGCCAGTTGCTCAAGAAACTCAGACTGTACTGTAATGAAGATTGTTTCTGTAATATCCCTGAATTGCACTGGCCGTGCTTCAGATTAAATTCCACTGTTAAACTGTTGAAAAAGACTCTTGTCAGATGTGTCTGGTCAGCAATTGAATCTATCGTGTGCCTGAGAGAAGCTGCAGCCTATGGTCACTCTGAGTAAGGGTTCCCCCAGGATTCCAAAGAATTCATGAAACCCGCCTCGCCCTATCTGAACCTAGCGGCGTGTGTGTAACATGAAATATGAAAATATATATAATTAAATACAAAGAGTTGTAGCTGATATTAGAAGGATTCCAACACTAGGAGATTACCCTATACATTGGAAATACAAATCCACTATAGTAGTTTTAAATTGTTTTCACCACTTTTAATGGAAAATTACTAAAAGTTATTTTTAGCATTTCCTTTAATTAGGGTCCTTTTACCCTTTGGGTTACATGTTCTTCAGTCTCTATACTGTGCACCCTCATCACACTCCCACTCCTTGGCTTACAGTCCCCTCCTGGCTGTGCCCTTACACTGTCCCCCATGCTATCCTCCCACACTACTCAGTCTCTATTCTGTGCTCACTCATGCTTTTCTCCCCCATACTGTCACGCAAGTTGTGGGAAAGACTTAGTGCAACACAAAGGGAAGAGGGAAAGGGAGCCCAGACACTAAGGAAAGGGGGAAGGGGAGACTTCCTAGACTAATCTAATATCACCCTGTCTCCACTAACGTCCCTTTATTGGTTCTTCACCAATCGCCGCATGCGAACCTTGCCCTGTCTTTCCCTGGCGTAAGGTCCTGGCTAGGGAAGGGAGGGGGATGAGCACTAGTCGATCCCCACTGACAACTAAAGACAACAAGGGGGAACAAACAAGGGAAGATAGCTTAGCTTTAGTCGACTTCAGAGAGATGAACACCCAGCTTTCCATATGTGTGATCTATCTTGCCATTCCTATCTGCACTAACCTGGTACGACACCCAGCTTTCCATATGTGTGATCTATCTTGCCATTCCTGTCTGCACTAACCTGATATGTTTGTAAGCTGACCACAGTACGACCCATGTTCAACTCTTTTCTTTATGGCCAGCCTGTTTTACTTTGCTTGTGTTTTATATCCTGCATCTGGCCCAATTTGCACTTATCTGATAAACATGGGTCAGAGGTTTCTCCCCTCTGCTTAACAGCTGAATGCATTTGCTAGCATATATATTGTGAAGTCTAAGTCTGGTGACGTAGTCTGGCCAGTGTGTATCACCAAGTGTGGATCATACTAGTGTGGCATTGAATTAATCCCGAATTGAACCTGAAGGGAACAGAAGGAAACAGGATACCCAGGCAAAGTAAACACTGTTTCTGTTAGTTTTCACTCTCTTCCCTATAGTCCTTCACTTTCTACTAAACCCCCTAATCCCTACACCTAGTAAGGAACTCTTCATCTCTCCCTCCATCCTCCCCTTTCATCTCACCTCCTCCTCAGAACTATTCCTCAATATTCATTCCTGTGCCTCCAAACACAGACAGTCACCTCATGCCCTCTCCTGCTCCCACCTACTAACACTTTCCCTGCTCCTTCTGACTGCCGGCGATATCTCTCCAAATCCTGGCCCTCCTCAGCACATCTCCAGCGTCACTTCCGCCTCCTATCCATGATCTGTCACAAACTCTCGCAACCTTTCTAACCTTATACCCATCCGCCCAGCCCCCACTTCCCCAGTCCCACTAACAAGAGCTCTATGGAACGCTCGCTCCGTCTGCAACAAACTTTCCTACATCCATGATCTTTTCATTACTAACAAACTCTCCTTCCTCGGCATCACCAAAACCTGGCTCACCCCCTCTGACACGGCCTCCCCAGCTGCACTTTTGTACAGTGGATTCCATCTTTCTCACACCCTCCGTTCCAATGGCAAGCATGGTGGAGGAGTAGGTTTTCTCCTGTCAGATAACTGCTTCTTCACCCATATCCCACTGCCACCCTCCATTACTCTCCCCTCTTTCGAGGTGCACTGAGTGCGCATCTACTCACCCTCCAACCTCCAACTGGCCGTAATTTACCGCCCCCCAGGACCAGCCAATACCTTCTTTGACCACTTCACCACCTGGCTGCTTCATTTCCTTTCTGCTGACATCCCCACTATCATCATGAGTGACTTCAACATCCACATTGACACTTCCCACTCATTGGTCTCCAAGCTTCTATCCCTCACTTCCTCCTTCAGCCTTGCTCAATGGTCTTCTGCCCCCACTCACAAAGATGGCCACACACTGGACCTCATCTTCACCCGCCTCTGTTCCCTATCTAACCTCTCTAGCTCACCTCTCCCTCTTTCTCACCACAACCTACTCACATTCTCGTCCTTCTCCTCTCCAGGTGCACAAACCCCACTCCACAAACTTGCACACCCTCGCAGAAATCTCAAACACCTTGACCTACACTCACTCTCTGTATCCCTTCTCCCTCTCACAGACATAAGTTCATTACACGATGCAGATGCTGCTGCCACTTTATATAACACCACAACAGCTGCAGCTCTCAATTCGGTCGCCCCCTCACACATACCACAGCTCGCCCACTCAATAGGCAACCCTGGCATACCAGCCTGACTAAAGAACTGTGAAGGGCCTCCAGGGTTGCTGAGCGGAAATGGAAAAGATCCCACTCCAACAAGCATTTCATCACATTCAAACAGTCCCTCACTACTTTCAAGTCCACACTTACTGCAGAAAAACAAACCTACTTCTCATCTCTCATATCCTCCCTGTCTCACAACCCTAAACAGCTATTCAACACTTTCAATTCTCTCCTCTGTCCCCCAATGCCTCCTCCCTCTCCTCTCATCTCAGCTGAAGACTTTGCCTCATTCTTCAAGCAGAAGATTGACACCATCAGACAAAGCTTTTGCTTAAAGTCCCCATAGCCCCTCCTCATATCTACTCAACCCTCCTCCATCCCTTGACCCATCCTCTGTCTAGCTATCGCCCTATATCACTTCTCCCTTGCGCCTGAAAACTACTGGAACAACACATCCATTCTGAACTGTCCTCCCACCTCTCCTCCTGCTCCCCCTTTGACCGCTTACAATCTGGCTTCCGACCGCACCACTCCACTGAAACTGCCCTGATTAAAGTCACCAACAACCTAATAACTGCCAAATCCAAGCGACACTACTCTGTCCTCCTCCTTCTGGACCTGTCATCTGCCTTTGACACAGTGGACCATTCCCTCTTACTACAGACTTTCTCATCTCTTGCCATCAAAGACTTGGCCCTATCTTGGAACTCATCATATTTAACAGACAAGACATTCAGTGTCTCCCACTCACACAACACCTCCTCATCTCGCCCCCTATCTGTCGGTGTCCCCCAAGGTTCAGTCCTAGGTCCCCTGCTCTTCTCCATCTACACCTTCGGCTTGGGACAGCTCATAGAGTACCACGGCTTTCAGTATCACCTCTATGCTGATGACACACAGATCTACATCTCTGGACCCGATATCTCCTCCCTACTAACCAGAATCCCACAATGTCTGTCTGCTATTTCATCCTTCTTCTCTGACAGATTTCTAAAACTTAACATGGTTAAAACTGAATTCATCATCTTTCCACCATCTCTCTCAACCCCCCCAACTAACCTATCCATCAAAGTCAATGGCTGTCCACTCTCCCCAGTCCCGCAAGCTTGCTGCCTCGGGGTAACTCTGGACTCTAATCCCCCCTTCAAACCACATATCCAAGCCCTTTCCACTTCCTGCTGACTCCAACTTAAAAATATCTCCCGGATCCGCCCATTCCTCAATCACGAATCTGCAGAAACACTAGTGCATGCCCTCATCATCTCCCGCCTCGACTACTGCAACCTCCTGCTCTGTGGCCTCCCTTCTAACCCTTTTGCACCCCTCCAATCAATCCTAAACTCTGCTGCCCGACGAATCCACCTGTCCCCCCGCTATTCCCCGGCCTCTCCTCACTGTCAATCCCTTCACTGACTCCCCATTTCTCAGAGACTCCAGTTCAAAACCCTAACCATGGCATACAAAGCCATCCACAAACTGTCTCCTCCATATATCTGTGATCTAGTCTCCCGATACTTACCTACACGCAACCTCCGATCCTCACAAGATCTCCTTCTCTACCCTCCTCTTATCTTCTTTTCCCACAATCATATACAAGATTTCTCCTGTTCATCCCCCCTACTCTGGAACTCTCTACCCCAACACATCAGACTCTCGCATACCATGAAAACCTTCAAAAGGAACCTGAAGACCCACCTGTTCCGACAGGCCTACAACCTGCAGTAACCCTTGCTCCACCATACCGCTCGCTGCATGACCAGCTCTACCCTTACCTACTGTATTGTCACCCATCCCCTGTAGGTTGTGAGCCCTCGCGGGCAGGGTCCTCGCTAGTGTTGAGCCACCCCCGTAGTGTTCGAGTTCGGTTCGGTTCGTCGAACACCCGTGTGTTCGCCGAACTGTTCGTCGAACTGTTCGTCGAACACCTTCGAACACCGTTAAAACCAATGGCAGGCAAACAAAAACACATAGAAACACATAGAAAACACCTTCAAAGGTGTCCAAAAGCTGACAAACTGCTCAGAAGACATAACTAACACATGGAAAAGTGACAAGTACATATAGTCATGCGAAAAGAGGTGGAGGAGTAAAAGGAGGGGGAGACACAGATATAGGCATGTCATGCCCTTCTAAAATCCAAAAAGTGAGAAGCCGACACGGCCAGTCCGCTCCTGCCCGTGCCACCTCCGTGTCGCCAGGTTTGTGCCAGAGCCGCGGTGAACCCTGACGGCCAGCCCCCCTCTCCCATTACTGGTGCCTGTCCGCTGGTGGGTCGAGCGAGCCCCCCTGTGGTGGAGGCAGCTCTAAGCTTTTTAATTTAAATTGTCTCTCTAATTTGAATGAATACACTTTAAATCCATTTACAAGGATCTATTGGAGGGCAAGTCTCATGCCAGCAGCCGCGTAATTCCAGCTCCAGTAGCGTCCACTAAAGCTGCTGCAGTTAAAAAGCTTTTATAAGGATCGAGCTCGGCTGTCCACCGCAAGGCATCCTACTGCCAGTCCCAGCCCCTATGCCTTGGGGTGCCTCCTGATGCTCTTCACTGAGTATCCCGTGGTCCCGAAGCATTTCCTTTGAAAAAATTAAGTGTCCAAACTACAGGTGGTGTAGCTTGCTTAACAGCCGGGATAATCCGCTGACTAGCAGACACTGCTACTAGGCACAAAGTATTTCCTGGGCTAGATGCAGTTAAAAATTTGTAATTAGATACTCTCATTGGATGCTGAGAAAGCATTCCATAGAGTCTCCTGGCACGCCATATATTATTCTCTTAAAAAGTTTGGGGTAGGGGTCTAGGGGACCCTTTTATAGCCAAAATCACGGCCCTGTATCGCAAAACGTCACCTAGGCTGAAGATACATGGAACTGTAGCACCCTGAGGGCTCGGTTGCTACAGAGGTATTGCACCTCACCCAGAGGTGTGATATCTCACTCTCAGGTAAGGATGGAGTGTGGATCAGGACCCGACACCTGCATGCATTACACCACATTGCCGTGGGGCAGGGCGACCAATATGCCCCTGAGATGGGCACGACAGTCCCTGTCCCTGGCTCGAGTGGGGGGAGGGAACACTGAGGAAGGGGAACCCTGTAGTGCAGGAGCAGGGAGGAAGCAGTTCCTGGGTGCATTGAGAAGGGAGTATAAAAGGTGGGCACCATCTTAGTTCAGTGCAGAGAAGTCTGAGCAGAAGTGACAGGGAGCAGGGGCTCTGCATGAGCTCTGCTCCGGAGGCGGGCCTAGTAACAGAGGCCCAGGCCTGAAAGAGGGAGAAGGAAGGAAGAGGAGCGGAGAAGGCTCCAGGAACGAGGAACGAAGAGATCCCAGGGGTGCGGACGGGCGAGTCGCCACCGCACGCCCGAATCCACCTGCGTGGAGGGGTCAGGCCAAAGGGGGAGACCGGTCCCCGAAATTAGTGGAGGCGGGAAACGACCCTCAGCTAGAAACCGGAGGCTGTGACATTTTATGTGGCGCAGCCCCTCGCTACACCCGCTAGGAAGGCACCACATAGGGTCAGGGAAACTGGCGCCAAGTTTACCAAGAGGAGGCCCGAGGCA
The DNA here is from genome assembly GCF_046119375.1 of Phyllobates terribilis. NCBI lineage: Eukaryota > Metazoa > Chordata > Amphibia > Anura > Dendrobatidae > Phyllobates > Phyllobates terribilis. The sequence goes on from NW_027362764.1 coordinate 167,119,227, forward strand.
GCCGGACAGAAAGGTTGGTAAGAAAGGCCAGACAAAGGACACACAAAGGGGGTCCTGTGAAGCGCTCCAAAGTTATCTGGGAGTTGTCTGAGCCCCTCACCTGGTGAGCACAGTACGACGTGGGCAGCCGTTACCTGCAGACGTGGTCTGGATAATAAGAACTGTGAGTAAAGGCCCTGGACTGCATCACTGACTCCGTGTCGTTACTGCTGCTGCCCTGCACCATCACCCCCATCCTCCGCATACACTGCCCTGAGGCTATACTCCTCCCGTGGGGAGTTATGCTACGCTCTGCTGCACCCACAACACCAGCCTCAGCGGTCTGCCCTGCAGCGGCGGTTCACTCTGACCGCAATCCACGGGTGGCGTAGTCGGACATTTAAACATCAAAACCACATAAATAGTTCCGCCACTGGTTTGACCGCCCTGAGCCACGGAACCGGGTCGCCGCCACGGAGACTACAACCACCAGCATCCACCAAAAAGGGTCCGGCTCCGGGTGTCCCAAGGCCCAGGGGGCGCGTCAGAACATTTTCATTACCTTTCATAATCACCAATGGGACAAGGCAGGGATGTCCTCTGTCCCCTCTCTTATACATCCTAGTGACGGAGCACCTGCTCTCATCAATTCGCCATAACCCCAATATTAGGTGGATTGAGGTGGGAGGCACCGAGTACAAGTGCTCTCTATTTGCTGATGATGTCCTAGTATATATCACTCAATCACATATATCCATCCCTGCTGTTATGGCTGAAATAGATCACTTTGTTACATGGTCAAATTTTAAAATCAATGCAGCAAAGTCTGAGGCCTTCGATGTCTCCCTCCCCAAATCCATATAGGATTCCATCCAGTCCAACTTTCCCTTTGCCTGGCCCTCACAGGGTATCAAATACTTAGGAATTCCTATTCATAGAGACCTCTCCCATCTATGTTATCTTAATTTTGGGCCCTTTATTGAACAACTCCATACAGACCACGGTTGGCAAGTTAGAACTGTAAGATTCACTACGTGAACCACTGGTGTTTTGTGGAAAAGCACATGTACACTGTGTTCCAAATTATTATGCAAAAAGTGTTTAGGAGTGATAAGGGAAGAATTTGTTTGTTTGTCAGTTAAACTCATTGATGGTGATGTGTGTCAGGGCTCTTTATATCACTGTAAGCAATTGCAAACACCTGTGCTAATTAGTTTGGCAGGTGTGTCCAATGAAAGGCAAGACTACTTAAGAAGGCTGTCCCACATTATTAAGCAGCCTACATTTTCTGCCAAAATGGGAAAGAAAAAGGATGTGTCGGCTGCTGAGAAGCAACAAATTGTGGAGTGTTTAGGTCAAGGCATGACTACAATCAACATTGTGCGATGATCAGGATGAAGTGTCTTGGCAATCAAGAAGCATGTAGCTGATTCACAGTACACACGTGTGCGTGCTGATAAGGGCAAATTGAGGACTCTTTCCTACAGGCAATTACGTCAGGTTAAAAGAGCAGCGCCAAAAAAGCCTTGTCATAGCAGCAGACAAGTTTTTGAAGCTGCTGGTGCCTCCAACGTCCCCCGAACAACAAGATGCAGGGTCCTTCAGAGGTTTGCAGCTGTGCATACGCCATCCTGTCGACCTCCTCTATCCACTTCACACAAGCAGAAACGGCTCCAGTGGGCCAAACATTACATGAAGACTGATTTCAAAACCGTTTTGTTCACGGATGAGTGCCGTGCAATGCTCGATGGTCCAGATGGATGGAGTGGAGGATGGCTGGTTGATGAACACCCCACGCAAACACGGCTACAGCGCCAACAAGGAGGAGGTGGAGTAATGTTTTGGGCTGGAATCATGGGGAGAGAGATTGTCGGCCCCTTTAGGATCCCTGAAGGGGTAAAGATGAACTCCATAATGTATGTGGAGTTTCTCAAACAGAACTTCCTGCCATGGTTCAAGAAGAAGAACCGTGTATTCCACAGCAAGATAATTTTTATGCATGATAATGCACCGTCTCATGCTGCACATAACACATCTGCATCTCTGGCTGATATGGGCATAAAAGGGGACAAACTTATGGTGTGACCCCCATGCTCCACTGACCTCTACCCCATTCAGAACCTCTGGAGCATCATCAAAAGGAGTGTCTATGATGGCGGGAGGCAGTTCACATCTAAGCAACAGCTCTGGGAGGGTATTCTGTCCTCATGCAAAACAATTGAAGCAGAAACCATCCAAAACCTGACAAATTCAATGGACGAGAGAGTTCAGAAGCTCCTTTCGAACAAGGGGTCCTATGTGCAAATGTAACATCACCTAGAATAAAGTTTTTAGTTGAAAACTGTTTGATTTCAGTTTCTAATAACCTGCTAATGCTTATAATTTCAAAAATGACCATTTTTTTGGTCTTTATTAAAATGAAAAGGTTGATCGAAGAGTGTGGGGGATCTAAGAGTGTGGCAACCCAGTAGTCAGGATTACTACGAATTCTGACAATATGAGGGTCATGTTGCAGGTAGTGCAGCAAGAAGGCACTTATGTGTCTTGCGCATCTCGGAGCCCCAAAATTATTTTCCGGGCTAGATGCAGCTAAAAATTGTTAATAATTTTAAATCTGGTGGAGCTTAGTATAGATGGCCTAATAGAATCAGTACTGCACACTGCTACAAAGCCCAAATTATTTTCCAGCCAAGATACAGATAAACATGATTAGTAATTTTAAATCTGGTGGAGCTTAGTATAGATGGCCTAATAGAATCAGTACTGCACACTGCTACAAAGCCCAAATAATTTTCCAGCCAAGATACAGATAAACATGATTAGTAATTTGAAAGCTTAAAATGGTTGGTGAGGTGATTTTAACCAATCATCAAGCTTTTACTCTCCCCGGGATGACACAGGGGTAGAAAAGTAGTTTCGGATCCATGATTTGTTCATCTTTATAAACGTGAGTCTGTCTACATTATCAGTGGAGAGCCGCGTGCGCTTATCTGTCAGCACACCACAAGCAGCGCTGAACACACGTTCAGACAGAACGCTGGCTGCGGGGCATGACAAGATCTCCAAGGCGTAAGTGGCTAGCTCCGGCCATTTATCCAGATTGGAAGCCCAAAAAGAGCAAGGGTCCAGTGACACAGTCATGGCTTCAATGTTTACTTGGAGATACTCCTGTACCATCGTCTCTAGGCGTTGACTATGTGTCAGACTTCTTGTCTCCTGTGGCCTTGCAAAGGATGGGCTAAAAAAGTGGTGAAATGATTCCACAAAATTGATGTTACCAGCAGATACCGTGTTTCTGTTACGGTTTGAGTGCTGAACACTCGACGGTCCCACGGTTGGCAAGTTGGAACTGTGAGATTCAGTACGTGCACCACTGGTGTTTTGTGGAAGAGCACATGTAAGATTCTGCAACAGTCTCTGCTGATACTCCTGCATGCGTGCATCCCTTTATATGGCAGGAATAATTTCTGCAAATTTACTTTTGTACCGGGGATCTAACAGTGTGGCAACCCAGTAGTCAGGATTATTTCTAATTCTCACAATTTGAGGGTCATGTTGCAGGTAGTGCAGCAAGAAGGCACTCATGTGTGTTGCGCATCCAGGAGCACCAAGTCCCTGTTGTGTTGGTGGCGAGGTAACAATCATGCTTCCTTCCTCTGTCCTCTCCCCCCAACCTCGCACAACAGAAATGTGATCAAGGTCTCCCTCATCTGATGAGTCTTCCATCAGTTCATCCTCCACTTCTTCCTGGGCTACTGCACCTTCCTCACTAGTTTGGCTGCTACCATGCGCCCTGGTAAAACCATCTCCCCCACCCTCACATGCCTGCCGCCTTGGTGCTGCCGACCGTCTGGACCTTGCAGATGTTAGCCCTTCCGCATACAACTCCTCCTCCTCTACTTCCTCCACCTCCTCTTGTGCCACCACCTGACTCCGAATTCTGTTTAACATGTGCTCCAGCATGTAAATCACCGGAATAGTCATGCTGATAATGGCATCGTCAGCACTAAACATCTTCGTCGCCATTTCAAAACTGTGCAGAAGGGTGCATAGGTCCCTGATCTGAGACCACTCCTCCAGCGTGATTTGCCCCACCTCTGGATCTCGTTGGCTCAGGCTATACGTCAGAACATATTGCACCAGGGCTTGTCGGTGCTGCCACAGTCGCTGCAACATGTGCAGAGTTGAATTCCACCGGGTAGGCACATCGCATTTTAGCCGGTGAAGTGGCAGGCCCAACGACTTCTGTAGAGATGTAAGTCGCTGAGTTGTGGGATGCGAACGGCGGAAGTGAGCACACAGCGACCGTGCCCTCTGCAGAAGGCCATCTAGTCCGGGATAGTGGGCTAAAAATTGCTGGACAACCAGGTTCAACACGTGAGCCATACAAGGCACGTGTGTGACATTGCCCCGGCGAAGGGCCGCACCCACATTTGCAGCATTGTCGCACACGGCCTTCCCTGGTTTCAGGTCCAGTGGAGACAACCATTCATGAAATTGGTTCTCCAGAGCTGACCACAACTCCTCAGCTGTGTGACTCACATTTCCCAGACATTTCAAAGTAAAAACCGCCTGATTACGTTGAGCCCTACTGCCAGCATAGTAAGGAGGTGTGCAGGATCCCTTCTGCGCAGTTAGAAAGCTTGTGGCATGACCAGACAGGCTTTGGGTGCAGGTGGAGGACCGAGAGGAGGTTGAGGAGGCAGAAGCAGTGGAGGAACTTTGAGATAAAGAGGATTGACGCACAACTCGTGGGGACGGCAAGACTTGGACAGCAGCCCCTTGTCTTGCTGTCACCATAGTTACCCAGTGCCCAGTCAGCGACATGTAACGCCCCTGTCCATGCCTACTCGTCCAAGTGTCTGTGGTGAAATGCACCCTGTCACACACAGAGTTTCTGAAAGAAGCGGTGATGTTGTGTGCGACATGCTGGTGGAGCGCAGGCACACCTTTCTTTGAGAAGTAGTGCCGACTGGGCATCTGGTACTGGGGCACTGCGACGGACATAAGGTCTCGAAAATCCTCTGTGTCCACCAGGCGGAAAGGCAGCATTTCTGTAGCCAAGAGCTTGCAGATGGTGAAATTCAACCTCTTAGCTTTCTCATGGCTAGGAGGAAATGGTCTTTTACTTGTCCACATCTGAGGGACCGAGGGCTGGCTATTGTGCTTAGACGGGGTTGATAAGGGTGTCCCCGGCAAACTGCCGGTCTGTGAGGAAGATGCAGGCGGACATGTTAGGTTGCCTTCATCCAAAGGTGGTGCTATCGATGTCGGACAGCGCTCAACACCAGCTGGTGTTACCACCTCCAAAGAAAATGATGACCTGCCAATCACGCTGGCTGTTGCGGGTAAAGAGGTGGCAGGTCTGCGCCCCAAAACAGGTGTGACTGCTGTCCCCCCAGTCACAGAGGATGAAGAGGCCGCGGATGTACAAGATATGGCAGACGGTGGTTGGCCCGGCCGGCTAGGCCGCATTGTAGCACAGTGAGCTTCCCACTGCAACTTATGCTTCATGTCCATGTGCCGGTTCATGCATGAAGTACTCAAACTATGCATTTTTTGGCCTCTACTTAGCTTTTGCTGACAAATGTTACAGATAACACGAGTTGGGTCATCTTTATCGATCTGAAAAAATGCCCAGGCTATGCAAGGCTTAGCACCCATGCGACCTGAAGAGCCACCACGACTTGTGGTGAGAGGCAGAGTTGTGTTTGAGGATGCAGTTGTTGACGTGCTTCCAGTACTACATCTCTGTCCAGGAAGGCGCAACCTGACCTCGTCGTCACTAGCATTCTCCTCCACCTCCTCTGCTGACCTCATCTCTTGGCTGACTGTGGGTTGACAGTAAGTGGGATCTCCAACCTCATCATCATCACCCTGTGCGTTATCACACCCGTCGTCCTCAGAGCCAACCTGTTCCTGCCCTGACAAAAAACTAAAGTTGTCGCTCCAATCAGGTATTTGAGTCTCATCATCGTCTTCCTCATTGTCTCCACCAACAGGAGTTACAGTTTGGGAATGATGGTCTACATTATGGTCAGAACCTTCAGCGTCTGGTCCTGGATCCGACTCATAAAGATTCTGGGCATCAGTGCAGATCATTTCCTCGTCTGGATTCACAGAAGCGCTGGAGCCGACCTCTGATTCCCAGGCTATAGTATGAGTAAACAGCTCTGCAGACTCAACCATCTGTTCTACCTCATACTCAGACGGGCAGCTGGAGATTTGGGAGCTGTGAGGAAGCAAGTGCGATTGGGGTGACACCTTTGAGGACTGGATTATTTGTGATGTTGAAGTTGATGTGGAGGAGAGCCCACTTAAAGGAACACTTGATATCCGTTGAAGCACCTGCTGTTTTTGTGCCTCATCTGGAATTTGTAGCGATTGGCGTGGCCGTAAGAAAGGGATCTTATCACATTGTCCGCTAAAAGAAGTAGACATTTTAGTTTGGCTGGAAGATGGTCTTTCTTCTGCAGATGTTACTGTTGCTTTAACACCTACCCCACGGACACAACCATTTTTCCCCTTCCCAACACACCTATTCCCCTTTCCACCAGCAGCAGGCCTTTTTCCACTCATTTTGGTGGTTAACTAATTCACAACTCTGGAGTTGTTTGCACAAAAAAACAATGGATGGGAACCGAGCAGAGCTGAGTGGCCAAACTGTGGTATTAGGCCAAAACTATTGGCTGGGTTAGATGCAGAAAAAAATTATATTCAATTTGCAACCTGATGGAGGTCAGTATAGATGGACTAATAGAACAAGTCCCACACACAGCTAGAAGCCCAAATATTTTTTCAGAGGTAGATGCAGAAAAAAATTATATTCAGTTTGCAACCTGATGGAGGTCAGTATAGATGGACTAATAGAACAAGTCCCACACACTGCTAGAAGGCCAAATATTTTTTCAGAGCTAGATGCAGAAAAATATTATATTCAATTTGCAACCTGATGGAGGTCAGTATAGATGGACTAATAGATCAAGTCCCACACACTGCTAGAAGCCCAAATATTTTTTCAGAGCTAGATGCAGAAAAAAATTATATTCAATTTGCAACCTGATGGAGGTCAGTATAGATGGACTAATAGAACAAGTCCCACATACAGCTAGAAGCCCAAATATTTTTTCAGAGGTAGATACAGAAAAAAATTATATTCAGTTTGCAACCTGATGGAGGTCAGTATAGATGGACTAATAGAACAAATCCCACACACTGCTAGAAGGCCAAATATTTTTTCAGAGCTAGATGCAGACAAAAAATAATTTTGAATTTGCAACCTGATGGAGGTCAGTATAGATGGACTAGTAGAACAAGTCCCACACACTGCTAGAAGGACAAATATTTTTTCAGAGCTAGATGCAGAAAAAAATTATATTCAATTTGCAACCTGATGGAGGTCAGTATAGATGGACTAATAGACCAAGTCCCACACACTGCTAGAAGGCCAAATATTTTTTCAGAGCTAGATGCAGACAAAAAAATATTTTTAATTTGCAACCTGATGGAGGTCAGTATAGATGGACTAATAGAACAAGTCCCACACACTGCTAGAAGCCCAAATATTTTTTCAGAGGTAGATGCAGAAAAAAATTATATTCAGTTTGCAACCTGATGGAGGTCAGTATAGATGGACTAATAGAACAAGTCCCACACACTGCTAGAAGGCCAAATATTTTTTCAGAGCTAGATGCAGATAAAAATTATTTTTAATTTGCAACCTGATGGAGGTCAGTATAGATGGACTAATAAAACAAGTCCCACACACTGCTAGAAGCCCAAATATTTTTTCAGAGGTAGATGCAGAAAAAAATTATATTCAGCTTGCAACCTGATGGAGGTCAGTATAGATGGACTAGTAGAACAAGTCCCACACACTGCTAGAAGGACAAATATTTTTTCAGAGCTAGATGCAGAAAAAAAATTATTTTGAATTTGCAACCTGATGGAGGTCAGTATAGATGGACTAGTAGAACATGTCCCACACACTGGTAGAAGGACAAATATTTTTTTCAGAGCTAGATGCAGAAAAAAATTATATTCAATTTGCAACCTGATGGAGGTCAGTATAGATGGACTAATAGAACAAGTCCCACACACTGCTAGAAGGCCAAATATTTTTTCAGAGCTAGATGCAGACAAAAAATTCTTTTTAATTTGCAACCTGATGGAGGTCAGTATAGATGGACTAATAGAACAAGTCCCACACACTGCTAGCAGGCCAAATATTTTTTCAGAGCTAGATGCAGATAAAAATTATTTTTAATTTGCAACCTGATGGAGGTCAGTATAGATGGACTAATAAAACAAGTCCCACACACTGCTAGGAGCCCAAATATTTTTTCAGAGGTAGATGCAGAAAAAAATTATATTCAGTTTGCAACCTGATGGAGGTCAGTATAGATGGACTAGTAGAACAAGTCCCACACACTGCTAGAAGGACAAATATTTTTTCAGAGCTGGATGCAGATAAAAATTATTTTTAATTTGCAACCTGATGGAGGTCAGTATAGATGGACTAATAGAACAAGTCCCACACACTGCTAGAAGCCCAAATATTTTTTCAGAGCTAGATGCAGATAAAAATTATTTTTCATTTGCAACCTGTTGGAGGTCAGTATAGATGGACTAATAGAACAAGTCCCACATACTGCTAGAAGGCCAAATATTTTTTCAGAGCTAGATGCAGACAAAAAAATATTTTTAATTTGCAGCCTGATGGAGGTCAGTATAGATGGACTAATAGACCAAGTCCCACACACTGCTAGAAGGCCAAATATTTTTTCAGAGCTAGATGCAGACAAAAAATATTTTTAATTTGCAACCTGATGGAGGTCAGTATAGATGGACTAATAGAACAAGTCCCACACACTGCTAGAAGCCCAAATATTTTTTCAGAGCTAGATGCAGACAAAAAATTATTTTGAATTTGCAACCTGATGGAGGTCAGTATAGATGGACTAGTAGAACAAGTCCTACACACTGCTAGAAGGACAAATATTTTTTCAGAGCTAGATGCAGAAAAAATTCTATTCAATTTGCAACCTTATGGAGGTCAGTATAGATGGACTAATAGAATGATGCTACGCCCAAAAGGTTTTACTTCACTAGGTGCAGTAAAAAAATTGGTATTCTATACACAGGTGGTGTATCTTGCAACACAGATAGGCTACCCCACTGACTAACACACTCTGCAATAGGCCAAAAAGGATTAGCTTTGCTAGATTCAGCCAAATGCTGTTAAAAAAACTTGCACAGCACTGGCACAGACCTGCCTGGCAAAAACTGATAGGAACTGATGTAACTTAGTACTGAAAAGGACTGCAATTACAATTAGTCTTTACTCCCACAACCTATCTATTTAAGAGCACAGACCAGCCTGATAAAAGTCGTAGGAAATGCTGTAACCTAGTCCTTAAAAGGACTGCAATCACAACTATTCCCTACTCCCAAGCTTTCTGTAGATTTGTGCGAAAATTGGCTTGAAATTAACAAGGTATAGCGCACACAGCAACAGCGGTGCCGTCTAACACGCAGCTGCAGCAGTGAGAAAATGGTGGCGACGGGGAAAATGGCTGGGTCTTATAGGGCAAGGACATGTGACATACACTGCCAATGACACATGCCCTTGCTTGTGTGAAAAAAAGCACTTCGCTCCTTGTGTGCGCTGCTGATAGGCTGACAGATTGCACCTCCCCACTGTAAATGCGGGAAAGAGAAAAAAAAATGGAGATCTTCATCATTCCTGCAGAGATCCATCCCCTGCCCCTCCCCCCGCCTCGCTGTACACTCAAACTGCTTATTAACATTAATTTTCATCATTACTGAGAAAAAATCCAGTTATGATTTTGGTGCACGAACAGTTATCGAACATAACCTCGAACAGCTGAATTTTTCTCAAATCGTTCGTGTTCGCCGAACGGCTCGAACACCGCCCAAAACAGCTCGAATTTGAGATTGGCGAACAGTTCGAGTCGAACAACGCTCATCTCTAGTCCTCGCTCTTCCTGTAACAGTCGCCGACTTGTATTGTTCAAAATTTTTTGTAATTCTTTGTGCTATGTATACCCCTTTCACATGTAAAGCCCCATGGAATAAATGGCGCTATAATAATAAATAATAATAATTATAATAATGAACACCCATCCTCATAGCTCCAGAGAGGAAGAAATAATGCACTTGCTCCAAGCCGTCACAAGGGGTAATGTGAGTATTGCCGGCACCTCCCTCTAGCAGACAGCAGATATTTATACACCCAGGCCAGGGTGTTTATTAGCCAGAGGAAGGTAGCCGCTGGGTCCTAGAGAGACAGCCTCTAAGAAGGTGTCTGTAATGCCAAACTTAGAGATCTCCTGAAACCAACTGCAGGGCGACTGTCTGTCACTTGACACACCCATGACAGTACCCCCTCCTCTACGAGTGGCCTCCGGACACTCAAAATCGGGTTTCTCAGCATAAGAGGTATGGAATGAACAAACCAACCTAGGAGCGTTCACCTCTGAGGCTGAAACCCACATCCTCTCCTCTGGACCTTAACCCTTCCAGTGCACCAAGCGTTGTAGAGAACGATGGTGGAGATGAGAATCTACAATCCTTGAAATCTGGAACTCCAGATTACCATCAACCATTACTGGGGGCGGTGGTAGAGGATAGGGCTCAAGAGGTTCCACATACTTCTTGAGTAAGGACCTTTGAAACACGTTGTGGAAGTTCAAGATGAACCGCTGCTGGGTTAATGACGGCGGTTATTTTATAGGGACCAATAAGCCTAGGTCCCAGCTTCCAAGAAGGGACTTTCAATCTTATATTCCTGGTAGACAACCACACAAAGTCATTCACATTCAGGTCCGGACCTGGCAAGTGTTTTCTGTCAGCCATACGTATATACCTGTCTCCCATGATCTTTAAATTGCTCAGAACAACATGCCATACCGAGGAGAGAGACGAAGCAAGCTGTTCCTTCTCAGGAACTCCCGAAGCTCCTCCCCCACTAAAGGTACCAAACTGTGGATGATAACAGTATGCACCAAAGAACGGTGACCTGCCACTGGATTCTTGACAATGATTATTAATGGCAAATTCTGCCAGCAGTAAGTAGGATGCCCAATCCTCCTGATTTTCGGAGACGAAACACCTGAGGTAGGTCTCCAAATTCTGATTAACGCACTCGGTTTGTCCATAAGGATGGAAGGCAGAGGAAAAGAACAGCTGCATCCCCAGTCGAGAACAGAATGCCTTCCAGAACTTGGAAACAAACTGGGTTCCCTCATCTGACACCACATCGGAGGGAACCCCGTGAAGCTTCACGATCTCATTTATGAACAACTGAGCAAGTGTCTTGGCATTTGGAAGTGCAGGTAATGTGACGAAGTGAACCATTTTACTGAACATATCTACAACCACCAAAACCACCGTTTTGCCTGCAGAAACCGGTAGGTCAGTAATAAAATCCATGGACAAGTGTGTCTATGGCCTACTACTGATAGGTAGTGGAAGAAGAGGACCAGATAGACGGGTATGCGAAACCTTAGAACGCGTGCAAATACTACAGGTGGATACATGTTCAATCACATCCCGATGCAACCCCGGCCACCAAAAACGACGAGAGAGGAGGTCCGTGGTTGCCTTAACACCTGGATGCCCAGCAAGCACAGAGTTATGATGTTCCTTAATTACTTTGCGGCACAGATTAGATGATGCAAATAACCTTCCTGAAAGGCAGGAAGCAGGGGCGTCCCCCTGAGCCTCACAACATCTCACCCTTGAGTTCAGGATAGAGTGCCAAAATGACTACCCCTATCTGTAATATCGGGGCAGGGTTCTCATGGTCACCACCACCAGGGAAGCTCCGGGACAAAGCATCAGCCTTGACATTTTTGACCCCTGGACGAAAAGTGACAACAAAATTGAACCTACTAAAAATCAGGGACCATCTGGCTTGCCTAGGGTTGAGACATTTAGCTGACTGGAGATATGACAGTTTCTTATGGTCAGTAATAACAGTAATAGGATGGACAGCCCCCTCCAACCAATATCGCCATTGTTCAAACGCAAATTTGAGCGCCAAAAGTTCCCTATTACCCACGTCATAATTTCTCTCAGCCGAAGACAATTTTTTAGAAAATAAAGCGCATGGACGCCATTTACCAGGGGACGGACCCTGAGACAACACAGCCCCAACCCCGACATCCGACGCATGAATCTCCACAATAAAGGGTTGGGAAACATCGGGTTAACTGAGTACAGGTGCAGTGGGAAAATTATATCTTTAAGGAAGAAAAAAACAGGAGGGAGGTATCCGACCATTTGGAAAAATCAGACCCCTTCTTAGTCATGTCAGTAAGGGGTTTCACAATTACGTTCTGGGGACGTTCCCAATCAAGAACTGCGTGGATCTTCTCCGGATCCAATCCGAAAACCCAAAGATGACAACAAGTACCCCAAAAACTTCACCTCCTGAACAGCGAAAACACATTTTTCCAGTTTGGCATAAAGTTTGTTATCCCTTAATATCTGGAGCATCTGCTTAACATGCTCACCGATGTGTCTCAAAATTAGGTGAGTAAACCAAAATATCGTCCAGATAGACCACCACAAACCTCTCCACCAAATGATGGAAAATATCATTTATGAAATGCTGGAATAACGCAGGTGCATTGGTCAAACCAAAGGCATAACCAGACTCTCGAAGTGCCCTTCAGGGGTATTGAACTCTGTTTTCCAATCATCCCCTTCTCTGATTCTAACCAGATTGTAGGCTCCCCTTAAATCCAACTTGGAGAATACCTTAGCTCCTACAACCTGGATGAATAAATCAGGAATCAGAGGAAGAGGGTATGGATCATGGATGGTAATTTGATTTAATTCCTAGAAATCTAAACAGGGACGTAGACCGCCATCTTTTTTCTTCACAAACAAGAACCCTGCCACCACGGGCGAAGATGAGGGTGTTAAATGTCCCTTCTCCAGACTTTCCGCAATGAAATCCTTCATGACTTGTCTCTCAGGGCCAGAAAGATTATACAGTCTGGACTTCTGTAGTTTAGCTCCGGGGGTCAGGTTAATAGGACAGTCGTATGCACGATGAGGAGGCAAATCCTGACACCCCCTCTCAGAAAAAACATTCTCAAAACCAGACAGTAGCAAGGGAAATATCTAAACAGTTCTCATGGCAGTAATCTACCCGGTTTGCTAATCCACCAATGGATTATGTTTAACAAGCCAAGGAATACCCAAAACAATAGGTGTGGGAAGATTGTCCAGGACATAGCAAGGGGTTATTTCACAATGAACTGACCCCACCCTCAGTTTTACATTATGTACAATCTGAGTAAATGCTTTCCGTGCAAGTAGCACTGAGTCGATGGCGAAGATGGAAATACAGTACAGACCAAAAGTTTGGACACACCTTCTAATTTAGAGATTTTTCTGTATTTTCATAACTATGAAAATTGTACATTCACACTGAAGGCATCAAAACTATGAATCAACACATGTGGAATTATATACTTAACAAAAAATTGTGAAACAACTGAAAATATGTCTTATATTCTAGGTTCTTCAAAGTAGCCACCTTTTGCTTTGATGACTGCTTTGCACACTCTTGGCATTCTCTTGATGAGCTTCAAGAGGTAGTCACCGGAAATGGTTTTCACTTCACATGTGTGCCCTGTCAGGTTTTATAAGTGGGATTTCTTGCCTTATAAATGGGGTTGGGACCATCAGTTGTGTTGTGCAGAAGTTAGGTGGATACACAGCTGATAGTCCTACTGAAAAGACTGTTAGGATTTGTATTATGGCAAGAAAAAAATCAGCTAAGTAAAGAAAAACGAGTGGCCATCATTACTTTAAGAAATGAAGGTCAGTCAGTGCGAAAAATTGGGAAAACTTTGAAAGTGTCCCCAAGTGCAGTTGCAAAAACCATCAAGCGCTGCAAAGAAACTGGCTCACATGAGGAATGTCCCAGGAAAGGAAGACCAAGAGTCACCTCTGCTTCTGAGGATAAGTTTATCCGAGTCACCAGCCTCAGAAATCACAGGTTAACAGCAGCTCAGATTAGAGACCAGGTCAATACCACACAGAGTTCTAGCAGCAGGCACATCTCTACAACAACTGTTAAGAGGAGACTTTGTGCAGCAGGCCTTCATGGTAAAATAGCTGCTAGGAAACCACTGCTAAGGACAGGCAACAAGCAGAAGAGACTTGTTTGGGCTAAAGAACACAAGGAATGGACATTAGACCAGTGCAAATCTGTGCTTTGATCTGATGAGTCCAAATTTGAGATCTTTGGTTCCAACCACCGTGTCTTTGTGCGACGCAGAAAAGGTGAACGGATGGACTCTACATGCCTGGTTCCCACCGTGAAGCATGGAGGAGGAGGTGTGATGGTGTGGAGGTGCTTTGCTGGTGACACTGTTGGGGATTTATTCAAAATTGAAGGGGTAAGCTGGACCGCAGAGTGAAGGCAAAAGGGCCAACAAGTGCTAAGCATCTCTGGGAACTCCTTCAAGATTGTTGGAATACTATTTCCGGTGACTACCTCTTGAAGCTCATCAAGAGAATGCCAAGAGTGTGCAAAGCAGTCATTAAAGCAAAAGGTGGCTACTTTGAAGAACCTAAAATATAAGACATATTTTCAGCTGTTTTACACTTTTTTGTAAAGTATATAATTCCACATGTGTTAATTTATAGTTTTGATGCCTTCAGTGTGAATGTACAATTTTCATTGTCATGAAATTACAGAAAAATCTTTAAATGAGAAGGTGTGTCCAAACTTTTGGTCTGTACTGTAGGTTTAGCTAAAGTACAGCAAGCAAGACCATGAGTTTTCATAAACTCAGCATCAACCATGCTGACTCCGGCTCCACTGTCAACAAACACAGAAATCTTCTTGGTTTTGCTCTCTAGCACCACCTCTGCTGTCAGGACAAACCGGGAACTGCAGGTTAGCAACAAATGCACCCCTTGTTTATCCAACTACAGACTACCAAGAGTTAATTGAGTCTACTTTTGTTTAGGAATTGAAGGACAGGTCCCAACCCAATGTCCCTTTTTCCCACAAAAAAAAGATACGCCTTTTTTACATAGTTAATTACATACCACTAATGTTGTTTGCACCTTCGCAGCATCGGTAAGTGATGTCAGCAGCGTGATTACATGACCTGATCTCGCTGCTAACGTCGCCCTGACCCGGTTGTCAGAGCTTCAATTGTACTCGCGTCTGCAAGACGGCTGGCTGCGCCTTCTTTGAGCCGGCTGTCAGCTTGATAGCCGGCTCAGAGAATGGCCGACTCCCAGCCCGCAGGGTAGCAAAATGCAGCCGCTGGGGAGACACCTTGGAACGTCGCATCAGGCGGCCCGATGACGCCCCCCCTATTGGCTGTGCCCGGGGTAATTACCCCGTCTTCCCCCCTAGATACACCTCTGGAAAAACCTCTGGAAGAACATCACAATACACTTCAGCTGCTATCGTAGCATTAAATTGATAGAATGGCTTTTATTCCCACATTGAACCATTACATGGTGATCTGGAGATAGCAGTGACGTCATGTAACGTATGAGGATTTCAATGTTGTTTTGCCATAAGATAAGGGCCCTGACAACTGATTCCTACTGTATGACCCCTAGGCATGTTTTACTCTGATGCTGATTACATGCAAGTAATATCCGGCTGGGGGGCGATGCATCCAGAATTACTAGCTCAAGAGTCCAGTGCCCTGCGGCTTCTCCTAGCTTTGCTCCCCTAGGTTGACAGATGGCCCCTGCATTTGTACTTCTGAAAGTTGACATTGACATGCTGAATCCTAATGTAGGTGTGTAAAATACACTTTCCCTCTGCTTGCTGATTCGAGCGGTCATCACGTGATCGATGGCATGCGATTTGCAGATTTGCACATTTGATCATGTGCCGACTGATGTCTCCTCCTGGTTCTCTCAACTGAAAATTAGAATAATGAGAGAAGCAGGAAAAGACGTCAGACAGCACATGAACACATGTCTGCAAAGCGCATTTGTTCTTTTTGTGTTTCCCCCCCAAAATGAGGGTTTGGGTGCCAGTAGTGCCACAAAAATGTCGGGCATGCCGAACTACAGAATTACACATCACAAGCCATGCTGACTATGTACAAAATGCCCCAACCCCTCCACTTTTACGAGGGGGCGTGTTAAGGGTGTTTTTACCCCTTGGTGGCTTTTGAAAGGTAATCTGATGTACAGTGTCCATTTCAGGACATGATCAGATATCAAAAGCAAACATCAGAATGATATCAGTTTGAGGCTAAACACTCTGAGAACTGACTTTGACAACTGTTCGGTGGTGGGACCAGAACCCAAAACTCTGTGCCCCAAAGCCAGTGCACTAACCACTGAGCTATTAACTCAGTTAAAAAAATCTAGGAGTTCTATTTGGTTATATGATTTTTAGTGAAAACCTGGTTGAAACTCATTGGGACTTATGCATAGACTGCAAGCAAGCCAAATTCAAATGATGTTTGATTTTGATCTGTGAGTCTGATGTGTGACTTTCTTCATACATCAGAATCAGAATCACAATGACGTTTAGTCACCCTGAATATTTTCATGGTTCATCTCATAAGACAAGAAAAGCTGCTCACTGCTATCCCTTGACTGAATGGCTCAATGGTAAGGCATCAGCCTCTGAAGCTATAGTGTCACAGTCCAAATCCCATTAAGAATTTTATTATTATTTATTTTTTAATTATGCCTGTTTAGCACACAAACCACAGGTGTGTTTTACTTTTAATATCTGACATTCTGATTGTCATCCTGAAGTGTTAAGAGTTTCAGACACGCTGTCTATTTGGATGGTAAATTACATAGCCAAAGTAAATTGGGAGGCACTAATTTACTACATATCTATTTCCAAGTGACTGTACATTTGCATCATTTCTTAAAGGGGTCTAATGATAAAATTTCTTTATTGTCAATTTTTCTTTCCATCCACCCAAGAACTGGCTGCAAACTCCCAATTTACTTTTGCTATGTAATTATTATTATATATCACTACCTAAATAATCAAATAATGAAACTACAGTTTAATGGTAAGGCATCTGTGTCACATAGTTTTGGTTTGAAAGGATAATAATAATAATAATACATTATTAGTTATAATAATTAATAATAAAAAGTTGAGTGCCCCTACTGGGACTTGAAACCAAAATCATATGTTTCGCAGTCAGCACACTTGCCATTGAACTATTCACTCATTACAGAAAAGTGGGCATTTTACTTGGTTATGTTATTTCCAGTGCAATCATGACTTTCACACAGACATTGTCTAAGCCAAATTCAAATGATGTATGAGTTTCATGAATGAGTTTGATACCTGACTTTCATCACACATCAAAATCAGAAGGACTTCCAGACACCATGAATATTTGCATAGTAAATATCAAAAACCAAAAAAAACCATAAGGCAGCATCATTTGAGCTTATGGCAGAATGGTCACTCTCTTGCCTCACAGAGTGGATGTTCTGAGTTTAAATCCCTAATGCAGAAATAATAAACTTTTGTTTTTTAAATGATGCTGGCTAGCACACAAAATTCACTGATGCTTGGCTTTGATATCTGACTTTTCTCACACATCAGAATAAGAATCACAATTACGTTTAGACCCCCTATTATCATGGTTAATCTCATAAGCCAAGAAAAACCTGTAGGGACACTGACATTTTTATTATTATTATTATTACTATGATTATTATTATTATTATCCTTTCAAACCAAAACTATGTGACACAGATGCCTTACCATTAAACTATAGGTTCATTATTTGATTATTTAGGTAGTGATATATAATAATAATAATTACATAGCAAAAGTAAATTGGGAGTTTGCAGCCAGTTCTTGGGTGGATGGAAAGAAAAATTGACAATAAAATATTTTTATCATTAGACCCCTTTAAGAAATTATGGAAATGTACAGTCACTTGGAAATAGATATGTAGTAAATTAGTGCCTCTCAATTTACTTTGGCTATGTAATTTACAATGCAAATAGACAGCGTGTCTAAAACTCTTAACATGTCAGGATGACAATCAAAATGTCAGATATTAAAAGTAAAACACCCCTGCAGTTTGTGTGCTAAATAGGCATAATTAAAAAAATAAATAAGAATAATAATATTCCTAATGGGATTTAAACCATGCCACTTTAGCTTCAGAGGGTGATGCCTTTCCATTAAGCTATCCAATCAAGTAACAGTAACAAGTAGCTTTTTTTGTCTTGTGAGATCAACCATGAAAATACTCAGGGTGACTAAAAGTCATTGTGATTCTGATTTTGATGTTTGAAGAAAATCACACATCAGACTCACACATCAAAATCAAACATCATTTGAATTTCGCTTGCTTGCAGTCTGTACACAAGTCCCAATGAGTTTTAGACAAGTTTGCACTGAAAATCATATAACCAAATAGAACTCCTAGGCTTTCGCACCTGAGTTTATAGCTCAGTGGTTAGTGCACTGGCTTTGGAAAATGCATTTTGGGTTCAAGTCCCATCAGCAAACAGTTCCTTTTTTTTAATTATTATTACAGTTGTAAAAGTCACTTGTCAGAATCACTCGTCAAAATCACTTGTCAGGATCACTTGTCAGGATCACTGGTCAGAATCACTTGTCAAAATCACTTATCAAAATCAGTTCTCAGACAGGGTATTTAGCCTCAAACTGACATCATTCTGATGTTGATTTTGATATCTGATCATGTCCTAAAATGGACACTGTACTGATGATGTAAATTGGTTAGAATGATCAGTAGATGTGAGGAGTTGAACATAATGTTTGCCTCTTAGCATAACATGACGTTTTAGGGGGTAAATTCTAAGGGGTACACATGCAAAACCACTTAAAATGGGGATAAGCATTCCGATTTCTTGACAAGCTTCCAGACATTTTTGGGAGCCTTTGAAAGCATATTGATTCAGCCAAGGTTATCATTATCACCCCATTTTCAACCCTTTGGGGAGGGTTTGAGTTCAGGCGTGCACCAGTGGGGTAGTTTTTATCATAGGCGGTTGAACTTGACAGGAACACAAATGATAGGCAATCGATCATCACTGACAAGATTTTCAAAACAATCCATTCAACAGTTTCAGAGAAAAGTTGACTTCTTTGGAATTGTTCTAGCCACTTTCCAATTTGGGGTGTTTAGAGAGTTGCAGCCCCTAGAATTGAAAACAGCAAAACAATTTCCAAATCATGAAATTCAGGGTCTGGCCTACAGCCATGCAAAATTTAGTTTCAATCTGACCATTGTTTCCATTTCAAAATTAATTTGGAAATATTGATGCTTTAAGTTTTCATAGGAGTGTGTGTGTATATATATGTATATATATATATATATATATATATATATATATATATATATATATATATACACAGTACAGACCAAAAGTTTGGACACACCTTCTCATTTAAAGATTTTTCTGTATTTTTATTACTATGAAAATTGTACATTCACACTGAAGGCATCAAAACTATGAATTAACACATGTGGTATTATATAGTTAACAAAAAAGTGTGAAACAACTGAAAATATGTCTTATATTCTAGGTTCTTCAAGCTTGAAGCTCACCAAGAGAATGCCAAGAGTGTGCAAAGCAGTCATCAAAGCAAAAGGTGGCTACTTTGAAGAACCTAGAATATAAGACATATTTTCAGTTGTTTCACACTTTTTGTTAAGTATATAATTCCACATGTGTTAATTCATAGTTTTGATGCCTTCAGTGTGAATGTACAATTTTCATAGTCATGAAAATACAGAAAAATCTTTAGATGAGAAGGTGTGTCCAAACTTTTAGTCTGTACTGTATATATATACTAGCTATTGAACCCGTTTTATGCCCGGGTGGCGAGCATTTTTATTGGTATATGCTCCCCCACGTGCTGTCCCCATACTGTTATGTGCCGCCTCTGGCTCACCCCCTGGGCCATGGGGTACTTGGTAGCCGGGCCAGTCGATGCTGGGAGATGTCACAGTGGCAATCGAGAAACGCCTTACCGCGGCTGTCAGGTACACATGAATTGGCCAATTTATGCGCTAAGATTTCTCATTTATTTACAGCAGTAATGCTATTCATTTTCCATACTTCATATTTACATGCGCTAAAAAATTTTTCAAAATTTTTTTTTTTATTTATTTCTATTTTCTACAGCAGTTAAGCTATTCATATTTCATATCTATATACTCAGTGTTACAGTGTGCTACTTTATTTGTTCATTATATATGGAGGTAGCTGCTCTTAGTAAGCACCTGTTCACACCTAGTTTTTGCAGTGGAAGTGCCATCATTTTCTTTGTTACTAGATTTAGCGTTGACTGAGCACTCCACCCCCACCCCCATGCCGCAGGTGGTTTTAAATGCATCAGGATCTGTCTTTCCCACACATAAGCAGACGGAGGTCTCTTAGAGAGGTATTCACATTGATAGGTCCTGACATCGAGAAACGCCTTACCGCGGCTGTCAGGTACACATGAATTGGCCAATTTATGCGCTAAGATTTCTCATTTATTTACAGCAGTAATGCTGTTCATTTTCCATACTTCATATTTACATGCGCTAAAAAATTTTTCAAAAATTTTTTTTTTATTTATTTCTATTTTCTACAGCAGTTAAGCTATTCATATTTCATATCTATATACTCAGTGTTACAGTGTGCTACTTTATTTGTTCATTATATATGGAGGTAGCTGCTCTTAGTAAGCACCTGTTCACACCTAGTTTTTGCAGTGGAAGTGCCATCATTTTCTTTGTTACTAGATTTAGCGTTGACTGAGCACTCCACCCCCACCCCCATGCCGCAGGTGGTTTTAAATGCATCAGGATCTGTCTTTCCCACACATAAGCAGACGGAGGTCTCTTAGAGAGGTATTCACATTGATAGGTCCTGACATCGAGAAACGCCTTACCGCGGCTGTCAGGTACACATGAATTGGCCAATTTATGCGCTAAGATTTCTCATTTATTTACAGCAGTAATGCTGTTCATTTTCCATACTTCATATTTACATGCGCTAAAAAATTTTTCAAAAATTTTTTTTTTTATTTATTTCTATTTTCTACAGCAGTTAAGCTATTCATATTTCATATCTATATACTCAGTGTTACAGTGTGCTACTTTATTTGTTCATGTCACAGTGGCAATGACCCCGTCCATGACCCAGGGCAGTCAATAAAAGGGGATTAGTGAAAGGGGAATAAAGTTTTTATAAATAATGTTTGTGACGCCACCTGTGGTATGCGGCTATATGGAGCCGCCGCTGCGCTGCAGATCCTCTGGAGCTGATGGTGATGCAGCAGAGTTGGTTCAGCTCTCCACAGGCAGAGCTTAGCTCCAGGGCAGGATGTAGTGATACTATAGGGTAGATGTGGTTGATGCAGTGTAATGCAGGTGATGGTGCAGATAATGACCAGTCCACAACTTAATGGTAGTTTCCTCTTATCTTTACTTGCGGCTGTGAAGCAGACCGGGGCACGGGTACTAGCTGGTAGTAGAAGTCCGGGCGGCCTGGAAGCAAGTTGGGGATCCACCTCGCCAGATAAAGTTGTAGGCCTTCCCTCTGCGCTAATCTCTTTGGCCCTGCTCTTTGTAGCTATGCTGCGGCCCTCGTCCCTGAGTACAACGTCTTTTCCTCACCCATAAGGCAGGCAGCTCGTCCTGCACTCACCGTACCCCCTGGGATCCCTTCAGTTCCTTGAGCCTTCCTCCCTTGCTCCCACTCCTCTCTCAGTCGTGGGTATGACAGGCTGAGCCTGCCTTCCGAGCAGAGCTCCTGAAGAGCCTCTGCTCCCTTCACTTCTCCTCCTCTGACTCACTCTTCAACTCCCTAAAAAGATGGCTTCCATATATATATATATATATATATATATATATATATATATATATCTTCAAGTGCTCCCCTGTTCTACGTCCTCCACCCACACCCACTACATGGTTCCCCCTCGCCTTGGTTCTCCCCACTCCAGCCAGGGACGGGGCAGCAGAATACCATGCATAATGCCCTTCCAGCCGGCCTGGAGTAGTGTAGTGTTGAGTGCAGGTGTTAGGGTCCCGGGCAGTACGCCATCCTTACCTGAGAGGAGATGCCACACCTCTGGGTGAGGTGCAGTACCTCTGTGGCGACTGAACCCTCAGGGGCGCCACATTCCCCCCTGGTAAAACACAGCACATCCGCGGGCTGGAACAGAGTAAAACACGGTATATTACAGACATGCAATTTTTAGATGCATCACATATAAGATTATAAGCAAACGCTTTCTTCCCTTTATGGGAGGCACTTTTTCTTAAACGTTACTGGTTACTTTTATCAAAACATTATAAAACTTTCTTCAAGTATATAAAACATTTTTCATATAAGACATTCTTCTTAAAGTCACAGTGAGTCCTATAACCAGGTGTCCATCTCACTGGTGAAGGTGCAACATGAGTAGCATGAGGGACCCGTCTGAAAACCCTCAACGTAGGCCCTGGGCGTGGCTACAGGGCATAAGTGATCCAGGTGTTGGACCACGTCTTCTGCCACGCCAAACAGGTTTTTGTTCAGTGGTCTCTTAATATAAAACCAATAGGGGGCACTTTAATAAGTGCAACTATTTACAATGGACAGTTTTCGGCTGCTCACAGTCCTCAGCCTGCTAGTCTTTATACCCTCACGGGTAACTAAATGCACACTTTTAACTTTTTCAGTTCACACAAAAACAAATTTTCTTCTGTACCCTTACGGGTAACTATTTTACACAGTTCAGTTCCACTCACTTTTGCACAGTAGTGGTGTCCCCGCTGGGGGTGTTCTTGGTTTTTGCAGGCTGACCCAGCCCGGTCAGCCGCTTTTGACTGTGGGGGCATGTCCTCTTCCTCCTCAACCACGTGGTACACCTGGAGGGCATACCACCCGCGTTCCCTGTGGTGTCTGGTGTAAGTGACACGGTCACTGGGGTAAAGGTTCTTGTCGGGATGGCCCTGCTCGAGGTAGGGCTCAGCATCTCGCCGATTGACGAAAATATCCAGATCAAATTGAGGATCCCGGATAAAGCCCCATCCGGCCTCCAGGTCAAATTTAACTATTAGTCCCTCCACACGGGTACTGGGCCGGATGGATTCTGACTGGAGGATTTGAGCTTTGGTGGCTTTGTTCCGGGCCTCCATTTGCTCCCAGCGCACCCGCCGGGTTCCTTCGCCAGCTGCAGGAGTTCTTGTTTGCAGAATTCCTCCCTCTGAAGAGCTTGGGCCTGGGTCTCCTGCGGGAACCCCATGAGGTCCCCCTCCCGGTTGTCGCACCTAAATTCTTCACCTTCTTGGCGGGCAGCCGGGGGTGCTGGTGCAGGGATTAGAGGGGGTTCTTGCTGGTCCTTATATTTGGCGGACCAGTCAAAGGAGGGGGCTCCGTACACCCATTCGGGTACCGGGGCTGGCAGTTCTGGGAGGGAGCCGAGCAGCAGGTCCGTGGAGTCGGCGCCCGGGGTTAGAGGTTCAGGGCTCAGAAGCTGCTCTAGGGCGTACGCGCCCGGGGATGGAGGGTTCTGCAGGAGGTCCAGGAGCAGGTCAGCGCTTTCAGCGCCCGGGACAGGGGAACTTCTCCTACCTGCTCCTGTGCTGCACGCGGCCTCCTGGTGCTCATCAGGCTCCGCTGGGGATGGGGTGCCGCTGGTGACACGCAGCCGAGCTGCGATCTTCGCCAGCAGCTCCTCTTTCCACCTTGCAACTGCTGCCTGCTGGGCCTTCTCTACTAGCTGGCTCTGCTCCTGCACTTCGGCTTGGAGGAACTCGGCATCCTCCGGCGACAGTTTCGATATCACTCCCTCCAGGGTGAGGGGGGTCCCTTGTTGCTGCAGGCCAAGGGTGGAGGCTTGGTCCTGGCTTCCGTCCATGCTGGCTGCCTGGTGCGGTCTGTCTAGACTGGTTGAGACAACACCCTGTCTCCACTGCTTCTCTTCTCCTCCTCTCCCCTTTCTGGGGCGGTTCCATTGCAGCCTGTTGTCTGTCACTCCTAGGGGCGGCCTCCCCACTTTGATAGACACATCTACATACATGGTCACTGTAGCTCGGGGTGGGCCTCGCTTTTGGCGCCACTCTGGGACCCAGCCCACGATGGGAGGTGATTCCTTGTTGTCTTTGAGAACACACATAATGGCGCCCTTCTTCTGGGGCGGGCGCCACATTCAGTAAAGAAAAACAGTCTCTAGGCGCACAATACCCGTTTTTTTCTAATCCTGTTTGTGACGCCAGGAAGAGATGACTCACCCAGGGGGATATGGGGGACTCGGTACCCGGGCCTTTACCTTCTTGGGATGTCACAGCGGTCGGCTCCTGGGCCCGTACCCTGGGGTCACTCTTAAAAAGGGGGTTGTTACTTGAAGGGATGAATAACAGTTTTGTCTCATGACGGGACCTGTGGTTCCTGGTAATGAGTACCAGTGCTGCTGCAGACCTCTGGAGCAGATGTTAGGGCAGCTGGGTTGGTGCGGCTCTCCACAGGCAGAGCTCAGCTCCAGGGCAGAGTAGGTGCAGATGGTGATGCTGGACGTTGTAGTGCAGGAGCGATAACGTGGTAGAAATAACTGACAGAAACAGTGGGGTGCAGTCATCCGAGTTTACTCACAGTTATTTAGGTTCCTCAGTTGGCACTATACAGGTGACCGTCTCCCACGTTTACCACGCAGGTGTTCAGCACTCCCTCAAGTATCTCAAGAGCACTTAACGGGACCCCTCTCTGTTTGTTCCTTCCTTAGCTGACTTCCCGCGCTGAGTCTCTCCCTCCTACCCTGCGCCCGGCCACACAAAGTCCCGATCAGGTACCTTGAGATCCCTCTGGGCAACTTGGAGTTCCCAGACCTTGCTTGGTGCCCTTTTCGTCAGCTTAGGTGCAGATGTGGCAACTGCACCTTGAAAGTGTAAAAGCCTCCGGTTTTGTAGCTGAGACCTAAAGTAACTCGGCTAGTCCAGGGACTGGTTCCCTTCTTGCGGCCTGATCCCTCTACCACCTGGCAGATTCGGGTGTACGGGTGCCGTCCTGCACTCACCGTACCCCCTGGGATCCCTTCAGTTCCTTGAGCCTTCCTCCCTTGCTCCCACTCCTCTCTCAGTCGTGGACATGACAGGCCGAGCCTGCCTCCCGAGCAGAGCTCCTGAAGAGCCTCTGCTCCCTTCACTTCTCCTCCTCTGACTCACTCTTCAACTCCCTAAAAAGATGGCTTCCCTATATATATATATATATATATCTTCAAGTGCTCCCCTGTTCTACGTCCTCCACCCACACCCACTACATAGTTCCCCAGCACCTTGGTTCCCCCCACTCCAGCCATGGACGGGGCAGCAGAATACCGTGCATAATGCCCTTCCAGCCGGCCTGGAGTAGTGTAGTGTTGAGTGCAGGTGTTAGGGTCCCGGGCAGTACTCCATCCTTACCTGAGAGGAGATGCCACACCTCTGGGTGAGGTGCAGTACCTCTGTGGCGACTGAACCCTCAGGGGCGCCACAGGTTGGTGGAAACTGCTTCAACCCACTTTGTGTATCGTCCTTGGGCGTAGCTTCAGGGCACTCTGTCGGTGGGCCTGATTTTCGCCCACGCCTGTGGTTTATTTTCAAGGCCAATTATTAACTATATCCAACATTGTCCTGACCACACCTAGTCCTGTCGTCCAAATGTCCATAAGTTTAACAACTATATACTTTACATTTTTATTCTCTTACACTTTAATTTAGCGGGCAGGGAGCTGACCTCTAGTACTACGGGTTGATCTACGCAGTAGATTTGTTGTCACTGACCTATCCTGGTCCCTAGTGACTACCGCCGGTGTGGTGGGCTCAGTGTGGACTACACTACGGTTAGTCTGAGGTAATACCGGTAGGCTGGGTAGTCTTCTACGAATTCTTTGACAGGTTCACCGCTAGCAAAGGGTAGATTCTCCTGATCTGCTGCTGATGAAGCATCTGTTTCTGGGGCGGATTTGTCTTCCAGATGTTCTGGAGCCTCTGCAGCTTCCGGTGAGCCCGCTTGGAGAAAGGTCAGGACAGGTACCATGATTGCTTGGTTCACCTGCGTCCAAGACAGGGGGAATTCTCCGAGGATTGTTTGGACCATTTCTTCCACCTTTCCTGTGTGCTGGGGGCTGTCTTGGTCTTCTTCTTTGTGTTTCAACAGATCAGGGCATATCTTCAAGTGGTCTCTTGAGACTGCCGTTGAAGTTTCCACTCCATCTTTACTGATGAGGCACACCTTGGTGTTATCAAAATTTGAAGGTAAGATGGTGTATGGCTCAACCTCCCACTGGTCATCTAATTTGTGGACTCGTCTCTTCCTTTTGAGTACTTGTTCTCCAGGTGACAAGGGAACTGCAGGTGCATGCTGATTGTAAGTTTTCTCCTGCCTCTGTCTCGCCTGGGACAAACTTCTCTCCACACATTCTTGCACCTTGCGGTATTGTTGCTGCCGCTCCGTATCCCAGTCTGCATCTGATGATGTCTTCTCAGGTGTTAAAACTCCCATGTCTAAGTCAATAGGTAGCTTGCCAGATCTTGCTCTCATCAGGTAGGCAGGTGTACAGTTGGTGGAGTTCACCGGGATGTGGTTATATAGGTTCACCAAATCTGGTAACTTCTCTGGCCACAGGCTACGTTCTTCAAGGGGCAACGTCTTCAACAGGTCTATTACCACCTGGTTCATCTTCTCACACATCCTTTGGTCTGGGGATGATACGGCGTCATCCTTATTTTCTTGCAGCGGTACAAGTTACAGAATTCTTGAAACACTTCTGCTTCAAAGGCTGGACCTTGGTCGGTGAGCACTCGTTCAGGGTAACCGTGCAGGCGACAAAAGTGTTGTCAAAACGCTTTGGCTGCCGTCTGAGCAGTCTGATCTTTCACTGGCACTACTACCGCTGAGAGCGTAGACATAGCCTGACCGGCTTGGGGCTAGCTTCACGTGGTCCAAGGCTACCAGTTCAAGTGGTTGTTTGGTGATTATGGGTTGCAGGGGAGCCCTCTGGCTATCCCGGTCTTTACATCTCAGTTTGCATGGACCACATTCTCGACACCATCTCTCGATTGCTTTCCTTATGCCAGCCCAGTAGAATCGCTCACGTAGCAGGGCTTCCAACTTCTTCCACCCAAAGTGTCCTGCTCCATCGTGGTACGCTTCTAAGACCATTAGCGCATCCCGCCTCGGGACTACCACCTGCCAGACCCGTTCGTGTGTCTGGGAGATGATGCTTCTCCGACACAGCTTTCCCTCGTAGATGAACTGCTTGCCCATCTCCTTCCACAACTGTTGGGTCTCCGGTGGAGCATCTGGATCAGGGTGCGAGTCAGCTTGTGTCAGCAACTCCTTGACTAGGTTGACAGCCGGGTCACTATCCTGCGTCTCTGCCCATCCATGGTGGGGCAATGGGTTAAACGTGGCCTCTCTGTTGGCGGAGCACTTGTTCCTCACACAGTGGGAGCACTGGGTCACCCTGTGACGATGGAAAGCGGGTATCTCTATCTCATGCAGCTCTTCGGGGTCTCCTTCCCCATCTGGCAAGTTGGGCATCCTGGACAGTGCATCTGATGCGCCCCCTGGGCCGTGGGGTACCCGGAGCCGGGCCTGTAGATGCTGGGGGTTGTAGTCAATGTGGCGGTGACCCGGTCCGTGACCCAGGTGGTCAATCTAAGGGTAGTTTATATGTGTCTGTTATGTATAGTCCGACTACGCCACCTGTGGAATGAGGTTATTGGGAACTGCCGCTGCGGAGCAGTCCGCTGAAGCTGGTGGTATGTGCAGCAAGTTGATGTAACTCCCCACAGGAAGAGTGTATGGATGATGGTGGTGATGGTGCAAGGTGTCGCGGTGCAAGAATAATCACAGAGTCCAAACGTTGCAGTCCCAGATCCTTTACTCACGGTTAAAGCAGTTCCAGTTAAAGGGCCAGTATAAGAGCCCACGGCGTCCTGTGCTCACGCAGTGAGTGGCTCGGACGACCCTCAGATATCTCCAGAGTATTTATCAGGACCCCCTTCTGTGTGTCCTCTCTGGCCTTCTCCCTGCACCTCACACCTAGTGGCACTCCTGTCCGGTGTCCTCGGGCCTTGGTAGGCGACATGTGTTCCGTCCCCTGGGTCCTATGCGGCTACCTTTCTAGTACACTGGTGTGGACTTATGGTCTGCGGTATTTGAAATGCTGCAGCCTCCGGTTCTCTAGTTAGGCCTTGTAGCTCTTGGCTAGTTAAGGGACTGGTTCCCTTTCTCCGGCCTGACCCCCCTAACTCTTGGCAGCGGCGGGTGTACGGTTGGCTTGCTGCTCGGCCCGTACCCCTGGGGTCCCTTCTCTTCTCGTCCTGGAGCCTCTCCTGCTCCCCTCTCCTCTCTGACTTGTGCCTCAGAGCTAGGCCCGCCTCCGGAGCAGAGCTCATGCAGAGCCTCTGCTCCTGTCACTTCTGACTGAACTCTCTCCCTTCTCTGTCGAACCAAGATGGTTCCTTCCCCTTTTATATGCTCCTACTCCAGTGCTCCCAGGATCTACGTCCTTCACCCCATCCACTACATAGTTCCCCCTCTCTAAGTGGTTCCTCCCCACTCCAGCCAGGGATCAGGGACTGTGCTCTCCCGTAGGAGCAATCTCGCCCTGTCCCCCGGAAATGTGGTGTAGTGGATGTTGTGTTAGGGTCCTGAGCCATACTCCTTCCTTACCTGAGAGTGAGATACAACACCTCTGGGTGAGATGCAATACCTCTGTGGCGACCGAACCCTCAGGGGCGCCACACATCAGCATTAGTGGTTTTATGCCCAGTCCGATGCTTGATGGAAAACTCGTAGTTGGACAGTCGAGCTGTTCTAGGGCACCAAGCTTTGCAGTCTCCTGGTGCGTCAGCGGGTTGTTATCCGTGAAGACTGTAAATCTGGAGGAGGCGAGGTAATGTTTGAAGCGCTCTGTTACAGCCCAGACTATGGCTAAAAACTCCAACTTGAAGGAACTATAGTTGTCGGTGTTCCTTTCCGTGGGCCGGAGCTTCCTGCTGGCGTAGGCAATCACTCTCTCTCTGCCTTGCTGTACCTGGGACAGCACCGCTCCCATGTTGGCATATACAACAGATTAGGACTTATTATAAGTGAAAGGAGGACTTTATACTAACCAGACAGCAGATGGCGATAGTGTGTAAAGTTATATGCGTGCTGTGGTGTGGGAGGAAAGCTCTCAATTGTTGGTTGTTCTTACTTCCTGTGTTTTTCTTTCCTGAATGTGTTATGTCAGCAGCACACGGACTGTGTGACACTGAATTGTATCTCATGTTTAACCAGTATGAAGTAAATACTGTTAACTCAAGATATCTTGCTGATTGAAGCTCTCGTAAGTACAGTGGTGACTGTAAGAAGATGCACTCTGCGACATCCCAATCCCACGTTGCTGGCATCCGTATGGAGTATAAAGGGTTGGCCATAGTCGGGATAGGCCAGGACTTCGTCTCCCGTAAGAGCCATTTTCTTCTTCTGTTTTACTCCACTTGATCGGAGGATTCAGGTTTTTGGCCTTCTTGGACTGGCCCACTAGGAGGTCCTGCATGGGTGCCACTATCTTGGTGAAACCCTTGATGAATCTCCTGTAGCAGCCTACCAGCCCGAGGAACTGCCGTACTTCCTTGATAGTGGAGAGTCTTGACCAGTCCTCGATCACAGTGACTTTTTCAGGGTCTGGTGCTACACCTTTGGCGCTTACCACATGACCTAGGTACTGCACCTTGGACTTCAACAGGTGGCACTTGGACGGCTTTACTTTCAGGCCATAACCAGATAGGGCTTCGAACACCTCGGCCAAGTGCTCCAGGTGATCTTCATATGTCTTTGAGTAGACAATTACATCATCTAGGTACAGCAGGACAATTTCGAAGTTTTTGTGTCCTAGGCAACAATCCATTAACCGCTGGAAGGTTCCTGGGGCGTTGCAGATCCCGAATGGCATGCAGTTGAACTTGTTGGGGCCCATTGGCGTTGTAAACGCGGTCTTTTCTCTGTCCGCCTCTGCCACGGGAACCTGCCAATACCCACTGGTGAGATCCAAAGTGGAGAAATAGTTAGCTGATCTCAGTGCTGCTAATGACTCCTCAATTCTGGGTAATGGGTAGGTGTCCTTATGTGTAATGCGGTTAATCTGCCTGTAATCAACACGCATCCTCATTGTACCATCTTTATTTCTAACGAGGACTAATGGAGCTGCCCAGGGGCTACAACTATCTCTGATCACCCCAGCCTCCTTCATCTCCCGCAACATTCCTTTGGCACATTGATAGTGAGCTGGGGGTACAGGCCAGTACCTCTCTTTAATGGGCGGATGATTTCCTGCGGGGATATGATGTTGGACCCCTTTTACTTGCCCAAAGTCTAGTGGGTGTTTGCTGAAGACTCGCTCATATTCTTGGACCACCCGGTATACTCCATGCTTTTGGTGCAAAGGGGTGGAGTCAGTGCCCACTTCATTTTAATCTCTGTTGCTGTGCGGGTGTCAAAGGTATCCTTCAACTGGACCAGTATTTCCTTAACAGTGCCTTTGTCCCTGCCCGGCCAGGACTTCACCTCTCTCTGGGCTGCACCGATTAGCTGGCCTATGAGGATGCTGACTTTTTGCTCCTCAGACAGGGGTACACTTTAAACAAACTGCGCAGTCTCTCCTCAAAGTCGCTCAGGGTGTGTGACTCCTCTGAGTACTGGAGCAACCACGCCACCCCTGGTATATATGGCATTGATAACGGCATTTCAGTGGCGGCGGCCGCGCCCGCGGCTAAGTCCTCTCCCAAGTTGGGCATCTTCCTCCTCCCTAGTGAACCTCAGTCAGGTCCTGGGTTTCTGCAGACGTACCAGTATGCTGCTCTGCAGGCGGGAGGGATCGCTTACCCGGCGGTTCCGGATCAGGGCCTCTTGCTTCCTCTCGGCGGACGGCAAATGACGTGATCACACCATTCAGTAAAGTCTATGGCACACAGGACCCGGTTATACCGGGCTTCATGAATACTGTTCGTGATGCCAAGTTGACACGCCCCCTGGGCCGCGGGGTACTCGGCAGCCGGGCCGGTCGATGCTGGGAGATGTCACAGTGGCAGTGAGCCAGTCCGTGACCCAGGGTGGTCAATAAAAGGGGATTAGTGAAAGGGGAATAAAGTTTTTATATATAATGTTCATGACGCCACCTGTGGTATGCGCCTATATGGAGCCGCCGCTGCAGTGCAGATCCTCTGGAGCTGATGGTGACGCAGCAGAGTTGGTTCAGCTCTCCACAGGCAGAGCTTAGCTCCAGGGCAGGATGTAGTGATACTATAGGGTAGATGTGGTTGGTGCAGTTTAATGCAGGTGATGGAGCAGATAATGACCAGTCCACAACTTAATGGCGGTTTCCTCTTATCTTTACTTGCGGTTGTGAAGCAGACCGGGGCACAGCTACTAGCTGGTAGTAGAGGTCCGGGTGGCCTAGAAGCAAGTTGGGGATCCACCTCGCCAGGTAAAGTTGTAGGCCTTCCCTCTGCGCTAATCTCTTAGGCCCTGCTGCTTGTAGCTATGCTGCGGCCCTCGTCCCTGAGTACAACGTCTGTTCCTCACCCATATGGCAGGCAGCTCGGGCCTTCTTGGAGTGTCGCTCCCACGTGGCGGTGCTGGACCCTATGGTGCTGCTGAGCCTCCGGGCGTCTGATGGGGCCAGGAGACCTGCAGTCTCCTGCCCTCTGGTTTCTGCTGCTGGGCCTTCAGTGCCCCACAACCCCTCTGGGGTGACCTAACTCACAGCTTCACTCCCCAGGTCCTTCCTCATCGCTGTCCTGTCTTCAACTCCTCTCCACTCACTCTTACTAACCCCACGTCCAGATTCCAGTTGCTAAGGGGAGGAGCTCCCCTTTCTGGTCTGGAGCCAGGAAAGTGTTGTATGCTAGTAAACCTGATTAGGGGACCCCTCCTTGCTTCCATGCATGGCGTCACCCCTTGTGAGGGAGGCAATGCCACTGTGGCAACCGGACCCCTGGGGTGCCACACCCCCATCCTGTTATGTGCTGCCCCCATCCTGTTATGTGCAGCCCCCATCCTGTTATGTGCAGCCACCATCCTGTTATGTGCAGCCCCCATCCTGTTATGTGCAGCCTTCATCCTGTTATGTGCAGCCCCCATCCTGTTATGTGCAGCCACCATCCTGTTATGTGCAGCCCCCATCCTGTTTTGTGCAGCCCCCATCCTGTGCCCCATCCTGTTATGTGCAGCCCCCATCCTGCGCTCCATCCTGTTATGTGCAGCTACCATCCTGCGCCCCATCCTGCTATGTGCAGCCCCCATCCTGTGCCCCCATCCTCTTTTGTGCTGCCCCCATCCAGAGGACGGGGGAGGAGTGTAGTGCCGGAGTAAGTGTGTGCTCATACCGCGCTGTCCGACGCCAATGTGTCTTCACTAACATGGCGCCAGATAGCGCGGCATGTGCATGATGCCAGAGCTTACGGTATGCATTCAGTGTCTACGCATACCGCGATTAGTTTTGAGCGAATTTGTTCGGCATTTTAAATTCTTGTTTGGGGTTCCGACTTGTTCGCGCCAAAAAATCGGCTCCGCCCATGAACATCCCTGATTTGCCACCCTGTCACGCAGATCTGCTTGACAGCGTGGCAAATCAAGGATGTTCATGGGCGGAGCCAATTTTTTGACATGAACAAATCGGAACCCCGAACATGAACACGAATTTGAAATGCCGAACAAATTCGCTCAAAAATAACCGCGCTCTTTGTCGCTATATACTTTTCTTACCTGTAACGGCTGGATGCGTTCTTCTGTCTGGAGCCAGACTCCACAGTTTCGTTGCGCTATAGAGGCTTCAGACAGAAGGACACATCCCTGGTTATATTATAGATGTCCCCCAATACTGGTAACATCCCCCATCCTGGTATATATTGCCCCCCTTCCGGTTATACGTGGCCCCCATCCCCATCCCAGTATGTATGGCACCCCTCCATCCCGGTATGCATGGCACCCCCTGATCTCCATCCCGGTATGCATGGCACCACCTTATCTCCATCCCGGTATGCATGGCACCCCTCCATCCCGGTATGCATGGCACCCCTCCATCCCGGTATGCATGGCACCCCTTCATCCCTGTATGCATGGCACCCCTAATCCCCATCCTGGTATGCATGGCATTCCTCATCCTTATATGCAAGGCCCCCATAATCCTTATCCAGGTATGCATGGCACCCCTCATCTCTATCCTGGTATGCATGACACCCCTCATCCCTATCCTGGTATGCATGGCACCCCTATCCTGGTATGCATGGCACCCCTCATCCCTATCCTGGTATGCATGGCACCCCTCATCCCTATCCTGGTATGCATGGCACCCCTCATCCCTATCCTGGTATGCATGGCAGCCCTCATCCCTATCCTGGTATGCATGGCAGCCCTCATCCCTATCCAGGTATGCATGGCACCCCTCATTCCTATCCTAGTATGCATGGTACCCCTCATCCCCAATCCTGCTATACATGGTACTACTCATCCCCAATCCTGGTATGCATGGCACCCCTCATCCCTATCCTAGTATTCAAGGCCCCTCATCCCCAATCCTGGTATGCATGGCCCATCATCCCTATCCTGGTATGTATGGCACCCCTCATCCCTATCCTGGTATGCATGGCATCCCTCATCCCTATCCTGGTATGCATGGCACCCCTTATCCCTATCCTGGTATGCATGGCACCCCTAATATATATCCTGGTATGCATGGCGCCTCATCCCTATCCTGGTATGCATGGTACCCCCTCATCCCTATCCTGGTATGCATGGCCCCCTCATCCCTATCCTGGCATGCATGGCACCCCTCATCCCCAATCCTGGTATGCATGGCCCCTCATCCCTATCCTGGTATGTATGGCACCCCTCATCCCTATCCTGATATGCATGGCACCCCTTATCCCAATCCTGGTATGCATGGCACCCCTCATCCAAATCCTGGTATGCATGGCGCCTCATCCATATCCTGGTATGCATGGTTCCCCTCATCCCCAATCCTGGTATGTATGGTACCCCTCATCCCTAATCCTGGTATGCATGGCACCCCTCATTCCTATCCTGGTATGCATGGCCCCTCATCCCCAATCCTGGTATGCATGGCACCCCTCATCCCTATCCTAGTTATGCATGACCCCTCATCCCTATCCTGGTATGCATGGCACGCATCATCCCTATCCTGATATGTATGGCACCCTCATGCCTATCCTGGTATGCATGGCACCCCTCATCCCTATCCTGGTATGCATGGCACCCCTCATCCCTATCCTGGTAAGCATGGCACCCCTCATCCCTATCCTGGTATGCATGGCACCCATCATCCCTATCCTGGTATGTATGGCACCCCTCATCCCTATCCTGGTATGCATGGCACCCCTCATCCCTATCGTGGTATGCATGACACCCCTTATCTCTATCCTGGTATGCATGGCACCCCTAATACATATCCTGGTATGCATGGTGCCTCATCCCTATCCTGGTATGTATGGTACCCCCCCATCCCTATCCTGGTATGCATGGCCTCTCATCCCTATCCTGGTATGCATGGCTCCCTCATCCCTATCCTGGTATGCATGGTACCCCTCATCCCTAATCCTGGTATGCATGGCCCCTCATCCCCAATCCTGGTATGCATGGCATCCCTCATCCTTATCCTGGTATGCATGGCACCCCTCATCCCTATCCTGGTATGCATGGCACCCCTCATCCGTATCCTGGTATGTATGGCACCCCTCATCCCTATCCTGGTATGCATGGCACCCCTCATCCCTATCGTGGTATGCATGACACCCCTTATCTCTATCCTGGTATGCATGGCACCCCTAATACATATCCTGGTATGCATGGTGCCTCATCCCTATCCTGGTATGCATGGTACCCCCCCATCCCTATCCTGGTATGCATGGCCTCTCATCCCTATCCTGGTATGCATGGCTCCCTCATCCCTATCCTGGTATGCATGGTACCCCTCATTCCTATCCTGGTATGCATGGCCCCTCATCCCCAATCCTGGTATGCATGGCATCCCTCATCCTTATCCTGGTATGCATGGCACCCCTCATCCCTATCCTGGTATGCATGGCACCCCTCATCCGTATCCTGGTATGCATGGCGCCTCATCCCTATCCTGGTATGCATGGTACCCCCTCATCCCTATCCTGGTATGCATGGCCCCTCATCCCTATCCTGGTATGCATGTGTGGCACCCCAGGACTCCGGTTGCCACAGTGGCATTGCCTCCTTCACAAGGGGGTGATGCCATGCCTGGAAGCAAGGAGGGGTCCCCTAATCAGGTTTTGCTAGCATTCAACACTTCCTGACTCCAAACCAGCAAGGGGAGCTCCTCCCCTTAGCAACTGGGATCTGGAGGCGGGGTTAATTAGACTTAGTGAGAGGAGTTGAAGTCAGGACATTGAAGAGAAAAGACCTAGGGAGTGGAGCTGCCCGGCAGTTCACCCCTGAGGATAGGAGCACGGAAGGACCGGACACCGGAGTCCGAGGTTGTGGGGCACCGAAGGCCCAGCAGCAGAAACCGGAGGGCAGGAGATTGCAGGTCTCCTGGCCCCAGCATACGCCTGGAGGCTCAGCAGCACCGCATACCATAGGTGGCGTCACGAATTGCATACATAAAAACTATAAAAATTCCCCTTTTTACTGACCGCCCTGGGTCACGGACTGGGTCACCGCCACTGTGACATCTCGCCAAGCAACGACCGGCCCCCACCGAGTACCCCACGGCCCAGGGGGCGCGTCACATGGCCCCCTCATCCCTATCCTGGTATGCATGGTAACCCTCATCCCCAATCCTGGTATGCATGACCCCTTATTCCTATCCTGGTGTGCATCACCCCCTCATCCCTATTCTAGTATGTATGGCACAACTCATTCCTATCCTGGTATGTATGGCCCCCCTCATCCCTATACTGGAGTGTTTGTTACCCCTCACCCCTTTCCAGGTATACATAGTGCTCCCTCATCCCAAATCCTGGTATGCATGGCCCCTCATCTCTATCCTAGTATGTATGGCCCCCCTCATCCCTATCCTGGTATGTATGGCCCCCCATCCCTATCCTGGTATGTATGGCCCCACTCATCCCTATTATGGTATGTATGGCCCCCCTAATCCCTACTCTGGTATATATGGCACCCCTCATCCCCCAGTCCTGGTATGCATGGACCCCTCATCCCTATCCTGGTATGCATGATCCCCTCATCCCTATTCTGGTATGCATGGCCCCCTCATCCCCAATCCTGGTATGTATGACCCCCCTCATCCCTATCCTAGTATGTATGGCCCCCCTCATCCCTATCCTGGTATGTATGGCACCCCTCATCCTGGTATGTATGGCCCCTCATCCATATCCTGGTAAGCATGGTACCCCTCATCCCCCAATCCTGGTGTGCATGGCCCCTCATCCTCATCATGCTGCACACACACAAAAAAATAAACACTTCTACTCACCTTTTTTCCCTGTGCTCCAGCACTGCGTCCAGTTCTGCCAGAATAGTCCTCTGGAGGCCGGGGGAGGAGTGTGGCGCCGGAGTATGCACATGCCCATACCGCGCTTTACGGCGCCATTTTGTTGAAGACACACTGCAAATGTGTCTTCACTAAAATAGCGCTGGATAGCGCGCTATGCGCCGATTCCGACGCCGCAGTCCACTCCCGGCATCCGGCCAGAAAAGAGGCGCTGCAACAACACTCCTCCCAGTCAGGTAAGTAAGTCCTTATGGCGCCGGAGATCACGGAAAGCGTTCAG
The DNA here is from genome assembly GCF_046119375.1 of Phyllobates terribilis. NCBI lineage: Eukaryota > Metazoa > Chordata > Amphibia > Anura > Dendrobatidae > Phyllobates > Phyllobates terribilis. The sequence continues at coordinate 167,155,982 of NW_027362764.1, forward strand.
TACCTATGCATACCATGATCTCTGGCGCCATACACTCCTCTTACCTGTAACAGCTGGATGTGTTTGACGCGCCCCCTGGGCTGTGGGGTACTCGGTAGCCATGCCGGTCGATGCTGGGGGATGTCACGGTGGCAGTGACCCGGTCCGTGACCCAGGGCGGTCAATTAAAGGGAAAGTAAAAGGGGAATAAAGTTTTTAGAGATAATGTTCGTGACGCCACCTGTGGTATGTGGCTATATGGAGGCCGCCGCTGCGGTGCAGATCCTCTGGAGCTGATGGTGACGCAGCAAAGTTGGTACAGCTCTCCACAGGCAGTTCTTAGCTCCGGGGCAGTAAGTGGTGATTTTATAAGGTAGATGTTGCTGGTGCGGTGTAATGCAGGTGATGGCGCAGATAATGACCAGTCCACTTAATAGTGGTTTCCTCTTATCTTTACTTGCAGTTTGTTAAGCAGACCGGGGCACGGGTACTAGCTGGTAGTGGAGGTCCGGGCGGCCTGGAAGCAAGTTGGGGATCCACTTCGCCAGGTGAAGTTGTAGGCCTTCCCTCTGCGTTAATCTCTTTGGCCCTGCTGCTTGAAGCTATGCTGCGGCCCACGTCCCTGAGTAAAACGTCTTTTTCCTCACCCGTGTTGCAGGTAGCTTGGGCCTTCCTGGAATGACGCTCCCACGTGGCGGTGCTGGGCTCTATGTGCTGCTGTGCCACCTGGCGTCTGGTGGAGCCAGGAGACCTGCAGTCTCCTGCCCTCCGGATTTTGCTGCTGGGCCTTCAGTGCCCCACAACCACAGACTCCGGTGTCCGGTTCACTCACACTTCTCTCCTCTGGGGCGAGCTTGTACACAGCTCCCTTCCCTAGGTCCTTCCTCGTCGCTCTCCTGTCTCCAACTCCTTTCAACTGACTCTTGCTAACTGTTATGATCTGCAACATGAGCTAAGGAAAGATAGGGGAAAGCTGTCCCTCCAGTAAGACTAAGCTGAATCCCTACGATGTAGCGGGCTGCCTGTTCCTAGCGAACAGATCCGCCTTAGTCCTCGGCTAGTCTGAACGAAGACCTATAGCATTAAGGGAGGGGTCCCTAAAAGAACTAAGGACTGCGACAAAAATAGGACACCTCCTAAACAGAGAAGTTGTTGCAGAACACAAAAAGACAAACTGACAAAAAGGTACTAGAGGTCCCAGAAGGACCAAGCGAACTGACAGAGAAAGGCACAGAAGCACCAGGCTAGAGAAACAGTCAAACATTGAAGTCCAGCACAGCCGAAAGGGCGGAGATGGAATATAAAGGCAGATAGTCACGTGACCGCAAAGCACAAGATGGAAAAAACAAACAGGAGGGTTCTAACACTAACCCTGCCTCCAGATTCCAGTTTGAAGGGGAGGAGCTCTACTTTCTGGTCTTGAGCAAGGAAAGTGTTTTATGCTGGTAAACCTGATTAGGGGACCCCTCCTTGCTTCCAGGCATGGCATCACCCCATGTGAGGGAGGCAATGCCACTTTGGCAACCTGACCCCTGGGGTGCCACATGTTCTTCTGTCAGGCGCATCGCGATTGCGCACTCTATAGAGGCTTCAGACAGAAGGACACATCTCCCATTATACAGTATTATAGATATACAGTATATATATATATATATATATATATATATACAGTACAGACCAAAAGTTTGGACACACCTTCTCATTTAAAGATCTTTCAGTATTTTCATGACTTTGAAAATTGTACATTCACACTGAAGGCATCAAAACTATGAATTAACACATGTGGAATTATATACTTAACAAAAAAGTGTGAAACAACTGAAAATATCTCATATTCTAGGTTCTTCAAAGTAGCCACCTTTTGCTTTGATGACTGCTTTGCACACATTGGCATTCTCTTGATCAGCTTCAAGAGGTAGTCACCGGAAATGGTCTTCCAACAATCTTGAAGGAGTTCCCAGAGATGCTTAGCACTTGTTGGCCCTTTTGCCTTCACTCTGCTGTCCAGCTCACCCCAAACCATCTCGATTGGGTTCAGGTCTGGTGACTGTGGAGGCCAGGTCATCTGGCGTAGCACCCCATCACTCTCCTTCTTGGTCAAATAGCCCTTACACAGCTTGGAGGTATGTTTGGGGTCATTGTCCTGTTGAAAAATAAATGATGGTCCAACTAAATGCAAACCGGATGGAATAGCATGCTGCTGCAAGATGCTGTGGCAGCCATGCTGGTTCAGTATGCCTTCAATTTTGAATAAATCCCTAACAGTGTCACCAGCAAAGCACCCCCACACCATCACACCTCCTCCTCCGTGCTTCACGGTGGGAACCAGGCATGTAGAGTCCATCCGTTCACCTTTTCTGCGTCGCACAAAGACACGGTGGTTGGAACCAAAGATCTCAAATTTGGACTCATCAGACCAAAGCACAGATTTCCACTGGTCTAATGTCCATTCCTTTTGTTCTTTAGCCCAAACAAGTCTCTTCTGCTTGTTGCCTATCCTTAGCAGTAGTTTCCTAGTTTCCTATTTTACCATGAAGGCCTGCTGCACAAAGTCTCCTCTTAACAGTTGTTGAAGAGATGTGTCTGCTGCTAGAACTCTGTGAGGCATTGACCTGGTCTCTAATCTGAGCTGCTGTTAACCTGCGATTTCTGAGGCTGGTAACTCGGATAAACTTATCTTCAGAAGCAGAGGTGACTCTTGGTCTTCCTTTCCTGGGGCGGTCCTCATGTGACCCAGTTTCTTTGTAGCGCTTGATGTTTTTTGCAACTGCACTTGGGGACACATTCAAAGTTTTCCCAATTTTTTGCACTGACTGACCTTCATTTCTTAAAGTAATGATGGCCACTCGTTTTTCTTTACTAAGCTACTTTTTTCTTTCCATAATGCAAATTGTAACAGTCTATTCAGTAGGACTATCAGCTGTGTATTCACCTGACTTCTGCATAACACAACTGATGGTCCCAACCCCATTTATAAGGCAAGAAATCCCACTTATTAAACCTGACAGGGCACACCTGTGAAGTGAAAACCATTTCCGGTGACTACCTCTTGAAGCTCATCAAGAGAATGCCAAGAGTGTGCACAGCAGTCATCAAAGCAAAAGGTGGCTACTTTGAAGAACCTAGAATATAAGACATATTTTCAGTTGTTTCACACTTTTTTGTTAAGTATATAATTCCACAAGTGTTAATTCATAGATTTGATGCCTTCAGTGTGAATGTACAATTTTCAAAGTCATGAAAATACAGCAAAATCTTTAAATGAGAAGGTGTGTCCAAACTTTTGGTCTGTACTGTATATATATATATATATATATATATATATATATGCACACACAATGCAATTTGGGCTGACTGAATGTATTTGTCTTCTCTCAATGCACTTCTAATGAGAGAAGACAAGCACGTCTAGTTGGCACATGATCGGCCACTCAATCACTCAATCTGGGAATTCTGGGGAATTGTGACAGCATACACACCGCACGCTGCCACAATTCAGCCGTACTCAGTCACATAGAATGACTGCAGACTTTTATTTGAAGCCTGGACAACCCTTTTATTGCCCCCTTCCCTCCCTACATGTCCCCAATGTGTCTCCACAGTACTCTACTACTTTTTTTTTTTTTTTTATAAATAATCTCTCACTTGTCCCTGGCTTGTACCACTTCCTTCTTTTACTGGCTAACTCCCTGCCCTGCACTTACTAAACAGCCACAGGCCTATCCGAGCCTCCCCCATATTATGTATAGGAGATAGATGACAGAGAGATGTGTGTCATGGATGGGGAGTAATATATAATATTATACCCTATACATGAGACATACAAGTGCTTCTAACTAAATTAGAATATCATCAAAAAGTTAATTTATTTCAGTTCTTCAATACAAAAAGTGAAACTCATATATTATATAGTCATTACAAACAGAGTGATCTATTTCAAGTGTTTATTTCTGCTAATGTTGATGATTATGGCTTACAGCCAATGAAAACACAAAAGTCACTATTTCAGTAAATTAGAATAATTAACAAAAAAACACCTGCAAAGGCTTCTTAAGCATTTAAAAGGTCCCTTAGTCTGTTCAGTAGGCTCCACAATCATGGAGAAGACTGCTAACTTGACAGATGTCCAGAAGGCAGTCATTGACACACTCCACAAGGAGGGTAAGCCACAAAAGATCATTGCTAAAGAAGCTGGCTGTTCACAGAGTGCTTATCCAAGCATATTAATGGAAAGCTGAGTGGAAGGAAAAAGTGTGGTAGAAAAAAATGCACAAGCAACCGGGATAACCGCAGCCTTGAAAGGATTGTTAAGAAAAGGCCATTCAAAGATTTGGGGGAGATTCATAAGGAGTGGACAGCTGCAGGAGTCATTGCTTCAAGAGCCACCACACACAGACGTATCCAGGACATGGGCTACAAGTGTCGCATTCCTTGTGCCAAGCCATTCATGACCAATAGACAACGCCAGAAGCGTCTTACGTGGGCCAAGGAGAAAAAGACCTGGACTGTTGCTCAGTGGTCCAAGGTGTTGTTTTCAGATGAAAGTAAATTTTGCATTTCATTTGGAAATCAAGGTCCCAGAGTCTGGAGGAAGAGTGGAGAGGCACACAATCCAAGCTGCTTGAGGTCTAGTGTGAAGTTTCCACAATCAGTGATGGTTTGGGGAGCCATGTCATCTGCTGGTGTAGGTTCACTGTGTTTTATCAAGACCAAAGTCAGCGCAGCCTTCTACCAGGAAATTTTAGAGCACTTCATGCTTCCCTCTGCAGAAAAGCTTTTTGGAGATGGACATTTCATTCTCCATCAGGACTTGGCACCTGTCCACACTGCCAAAAGTACCAATACCTGGTTCAAAAACATCAGTATCACTGTGCTTGATTGGGCAGCAAACTCACCTGACCTTAACCCCATAGAGAATCTATGGGGTATTGTCAAGAGGAAGATGAGAGACACCAGACCCAACAATGCAGACGAGCTGAAGGCTGCTATCAAAGCAACCTTGGCTTCCATAACAACTCAGCAGTGCCACAGGCTGATCGCCTTCATGCCACGCCGCATTGATGCAGTAATTGATGCAAAAGGAGCCTCAACCAAGTATTGAGTGCATTTACTGAACATACATTTGACGCGCCCCCTGGGCCTGTGCTGCTGCTGCTGTGCAGGGGGAATACCCGGAGCCGGATCGCTGGGGGTTGTAGTTCTCCGTGGCGGTGACCCGGTCCGTGCCCAGGGCGGTCAAACCAGTGGCAGTCTAAATGTTGTAATAAGTGTCCGACTACGCCACCCGTGGATTGCGGTTAGTGGGGACCGCCGCTGCGCTGCCGACCGCTGAGGCTGATGTTGGTTGCGCAGCCGAGTATGGGATAACTCCCCATGGGAGGAGTAATTGCCTCAGGGCAGCTAATGTGAGAGATGATGGGAGTGATGGTGTGAGGGTCCCAGTGCTGATGGTGCTGGTGCGACAAGGAATCACAGAGACGTGTGGTGCAGTTCAGGGTCTTTACCGATGGTACAAGGCAGACCCTCCCGGGAGTACTGGCTAGTATAGGGGGCCTGGTCAGTCTGCGAGCAAGCAGGAGATCCCCTGGGCCAGGTGGAGTTGTAGGCCTCCCCGTTTATCTGCACTCTTCCTGGCTACCTTGCTGTCAGCGGTTACAAGTAGCCCACGTCCCTGAGTATACCGTGTGGTGCTCACCCGTATGGCTGGTGACCTGGGGCCTTCTGTTAGCCTCCGCTCCTGGATGGCGGCGCTGGTCCCTTCTCTGTGACTGAGCCTCCGGGCTTCTATGGCCAGAGGACCTGGAATCCCCTGCCGGCTGGTTTCTGCTGCTGGGTGTAGATCAGTCCCCACAGCCTCGGACTCCTGTGTCCGGTTTTAGTGTCTTCGTCCAGGGCGAACTCTGCTCAGCTCCAGCCCCTGGACTTCTGCTACTGCTCCTCCAGAGCTCCTGTTCTTGCTTTCCCTGTGTCTGGAACTGTCTGCAGCTCCACTCTGACTCTGACTGCTTTAATCCCGCCCCAGACCCAGTTTAAAAGGGCAGATTCCTCCCCTCCCAGGTCTGGGCGGACCGTGTTGCATGCTTAGGGATCCTGACCAGAGAAACCTCCCACTTGCTCTCAGACATAATATCTCTATTACTGCGGCAACCAGACCCCTGGGGTGTCGCATTCCCCCCTAGTAAATTTTAGTACTCCGGGATTAAACACATTTTTAAAGAAACATAAATACAAGGTATAACAATAACAAGACAACATATTTACAAGAAGCTTTAGTCTGTAGAGGTCACGGCGTTTCCGTGACCGGGTGTCCATATCACCCAACATGGCGAAGTCTTGGCACAGAATAGGGGACCTGTCCAAAGCAAACCCCTTGCGTTGTCCTTGGGCGTGGCTGCAAGGGTAGACTAACTACTTTGGGCCGCAAGGAGGCCACGCCAGACAGGTTTTCTCTTCCGCGGCCGTCTTCGCAAGAGGCACCAAGGTGCAACTATCTACAATACTGTTCCGGTCATCCAGTGTCCATAACCTGTTAGTCCAAATAAATCTGCAGGGTAACTGAGAAACATAATTAGTAACAGGCAACAAACATAAACCATAAACATTTTTCAGTAAACAGTCAACTCTACAGTGCACTGGTTTAGATTCTCCAGCGAACGGGCATCTGACCTCTAGTGACTCTAGTGGACCTACGGAGCTCACTAACTGGTTCTGCACTACAGGGTGTAGGAGGTGTTATGGGCAAGCTGGGCAGCTTTCTGCGCACTCTTTGGCTCACTAGGGGCACAGCAGGCTCACTACTAGCAGAGGGTTGATCCTCCTGTACTGCTGGTGTGGACTCTTCTGCCTCTTGGGCCGGCTGCTCTTCCAGCTCTACCGGTTCCTCTGTAGGCACTTGCGGGGCTGGCTGGAGAAAGGTGAGGACGGGTACCACGACAGCGCCGTTTACTTGTGTCCAAGACGGGGGGAAGTCTCCGAGTACGGTACTGATCATTTCTTCCCTTTCCTCTGCGGGTTGAGGGTTTTCTTGATCTTCTTCAGGGCTTTGCAGGTGCTCGGGACACTTCTTCAGGTGGTCTCTGGAGACAATGGCTGTGGCTTCTCCTCCATCCTTACTGATTACGCAGATTTTTGGGTTCTCATGGCTTGATGGCAGTACGGTGTACGGGTCCTTCTCCCACTGGTCGTCCAACTTGTGGAGCCGCCTCTTCCTCTTCAAGACCTGCTCTCCAGGTACCAGGGGAACAGTGGGAGCATACTGGTTATAAGCCTTCTCTTGCCTTTCTCTAGCTTGAGACAGACTTCGCTCGACGCTCTCCTGCACTTTCCGATACTGCTGCTGCCGTTCTGTATCCCAGTCTGCCTCTGGCGAGGTGTCCTCAGGCGTCAGGACTCCCATATCCAGGTCGATAGGCAGCTTACCAGGTCTTGCTCTCATTAGGTAAGCCGGGGTACAGTTGGTGGAACCTACAGGGATGTGGTTATACAGGTCCACCAGATCGGGCAGTTTCTCAGGCCACAGACTGCGTTCTTCCAGGGGCAGTGTTTTTAGCAGATCTATCATCACCTGGTTCATCTTCTCGCAGAGTCCATTGGTTTGAGGGTGATAGGGCGTTGTTCTTATCTTCTTGCAGCCATACAGGTTGCAGAACTCCTGGAAGACCTCTGCTTCAAAGGCTGGTCCTTGTTCTGTCAGCACTTGGTCCGGGTACCCGTGTGGACGGCAGAAGTGCTGCTGGAAGGCTCTAGCTGCTGTTTGAGCCGTTAAGTCCTTGACCGGGACCACCACCAGGAACCGGGAGTAATGATCTACGATTGTGAGGGCGTAGACATACCCAGATCTGCTTGGAGCCAGTTTCACATGGTCCAGGGCTACCAGTTCCAGTGGCTGTCTGGTGATGATGGGCTGCAGGGGAGTCTTCTGGCTGGCACGGTCTTTTCTTCTCAGGTGGCACGGGCCACAGTCTCTGCACCACCTTTCGATGGCTCCTCTCATGCCTACCCAGTAGAACCGTTCACGCAACAAGAACTCCAGCTTCTTCCATCCGAAATGTCCTGCTCCGTTGTGGTATGCCTCCAGAACCATAGCCGCATCTCGTCTTGGGACCACTACCTGCCAGGTCAACTCATGTGTTCGAGAGTTAACCATTCTCCGGCACAGCTTCTCCCTGTAGAGGAACAGCTTACTTTTCTCCTTCCACAGTTGCTTGGTCTCCTCCGGAGCATCTGGGTCAAGATGGGCATCGGCCTGGGTCAGCATTTCCTTCACCAAACGGACTGCGGGATCACTGTCTTGCGTCTCCGCCCAGTTGTAGTGGGGCAAGGGATTGAACGTCACCGAGCGCCTGTCCTTCACACGGTGGGAATACAGGGTAATCCCATGACGGTGGAATGCAGGGAGCTCGACTTCTTCCAGATCTTCTGGATCTTCCCCTACGTCCGGTAAGTTCGGCATTCTAGACAGGGCATCCGCGTTGGCATTTGAGCGTCCCGCCCGGTATTTGATGGTGAATTCAAAGTTGGACAGGCGAGCCATCCATCTCTGTTCCAGGGCACCGAGCCTTCCAGTGTCCAGGTGTGTCAACGGGTTGTTATCCGTGTACACGGTGAATTTGGAGGAGGCAAGGTAATGCTTGAAACGTTCGGTCACTGCCCACACTACTGCCAGGAACTCCAGCTTGAATGAGCTATAATTCTCAGGGTTCCTCTCAGTGGGCCGTAGCTTTTGGCTGGCGTAAGCGATTACCCGTTCTTTCCCTTGCTGGATCTGGGACAGTACGGCTCCTAGCCCGATGTTGCTTGCGTCCGTGTGGAGGATAAAGGGCTGGCTGTAGTCTGGATATGCCAGGATTTCATCCCCCGTGAGGGCCATCTTCAGCTGGCAAATGGACTCCTCTTCCAGCTTTTCCCACCTAAAGGGCGGCTTCTGGTTTTTGGCTTTCCGAGATTGACCTATCAGGAGGTCCTGCATAGGGGCTGCCATTTTGGTGAAACCGGGAATGAATCTTCGGTAGTAGCCTACCAACCCGAGGAACTGCCGCACTTCCTTTATGCTGGAGGGTCTTGGCCAGTCCTTAATCACAGTGATCTTATCAGGGTCGGGAGCCACTCCGTCAGCACTCACCACGTGTCCCAGGTACTGCACCTTTGGTTTCAGGAGGTGACACTTGGAGGGTTTCACCTTTAAGCCGTAGTTTGCCAGAGCTTCAAACACTTCTGCCAGGTGTTTCAGGTGGTCCTCGTAGGTCTTGGAATAGACGATGACATCGTCCAGGTATAACAGGACCGTCTCGAAGTTCCGGTGTCCCAGACAGCATTCCATCAACCGTTGGAAGGTTCCTGGTGCGTTGCAGAGCCCGAACGGCATACAGTTAAATTCACTGAGACCCATCGGGGTAGTGAATGCGGTCTTCTCCCGGTCCGCCTCTGCTACAGGAACCTGCCAGTACCCGCTAGTGAGATCCAAAGTAGAGAAGAAGTTAGCAGATTTTAATGCAGCTAAGGACTCTTCTATCCTTGGTAACGGGTACGCATCTTTGTGTGTGATACGGTTGACCTTCCTGTAGTCTACACACATTCTCATAGTGTTGTCTTTCTTTTTCACTAAGACTAGTGGAGCTGCCCAGGGGCTACAGCTGTCCCTGATTACCCCAGCCTCCTTCATGTCTCTAAGCATCCCCTTGGCGTGTTGGTAGTGTGCCGGGGGTACGGGTCGGTATCACTTCTTTATGGGAGGATGGTCTCCCGTGGGGATGTGGTGTTCTACCCCCTTTACTCGCCCGAAGTCTAACGGGTGTTTACTAAACACTCTCTCGTACTCTCGAACCACCCGATAGACTCCCTGTTTCTGGTGTGAGGGAGTGGAGTCAGTACCCAAATGCAGTTGCTGACACCAGTCCTCCATTGGTTTCTTAGAGCCGTTACCTTCCTCTGGTTGAGATGGAGGCAAGGGTTCCACGGCCTGTACAGAGTTCTGGTTGATGGTGAACAATTTGGCTAGCGTGGCATACCGGGGCAGGTGTACTTCTCTCTCCCCGATATTTATGATGCGAACGGGCACCCTCCCATGGCGTACATCGACCACCCCCCGTGCTGTCAAAATGGTGGGCCTACTGTCTGAGTAGACGGGTTCTACCATTGCTTGGTAGTCTCTACCTCTTAGACCAATAGCTGCCCGGCACCAAATCATCATCTCACTTTTTGGGGGCATGGCAATAGGGAACGGGTCACACATTCTCACGCTACCCATCTCACCACCAGATAGTTCCACCTGTTGCCGCTTCATCAGTGCCCGGATCTCTTTTTGGAGCACACGCTGCTGGCCGGAACTGGCGTTCTTGGCAACCTGCTGTAAAATGAGAATCACCTCTGCAAGACAATTTTCAATCACATTAGTTCCCAAGGTTATTCTAGGGTGACTCTCATGACGGTCTATGTCCACTATTATCAGTCCTTGTGCCGCCAGTTCGACTTTACCGATCTTAATGGTCACCTCCTTGAATCCCACCTGCGGCACGGGCTGACCATTGCTGGCGATGATACTCAGGTCGTCATCTGGGTAGCGGGTTATGTCCGAGTCATTCCAGTACTGCTTGAAGAGCACGTACGGGATGGTGGTGACCTGTGACCCGGTGTCTAGTAGGGCACTCATAGGAATGCCATCCAGTACCACAGGCAAGATTGGACGTCCCCCTACGTATTTATCACGCCAGTTTGATGGGCCTGATGGTCTTGTGCCTGGGGGTTGGCCCTCTACCCCAGGTTGTGCCCGTTTAAATGACAGTACCTTGCCACATGTCCGGGTTGATTGCAGCGGCGGCAGATGGGTCGTCCGTCTTCGTTGTATCTGTCGCTGGGTCTTCCTCTGGCCGGTGGGGTCCTCCTCAGTCGGCGCCACGGGACATCCTCCGGTCCGGATGCCAGCTGGATCTTTCCTGGAGAAGAGACCTGTAAAGACTGCACAGTTCTGGTTAGCGCGGCAACACTCTTAGTCAGCTCTTGGACCTGATGGTGCAGGTCTGTAGCCGGGTCACTGTTTAAAGCCTGCGCATCAGCTCCCACAGGCCCTGCAGACAAGGGCGCCGTCTCCTGGTGGTAAGTGATAGCAGGGCGCCTGTGGGTCACAGCGCCACCTGGTGCCAGTTCTCGGAGCACCCGGATGGCTCTGTCCTTGAACTGTGCAAAGTCCAGGTCAGGGTCCTGTAAGGCCATTGCCCGCAACTGGGTTCGGTGGGCATTGCACAGTAGACCCTCAATAAATTGTTCAGTCAACAGCTTATCTTCATTTCCCACGCTGTCAGGGTCTGCCTGCTTAATGGCTCTCAGGGCCTCTTGTAAGTTTAAAGCATAGTCTCTTATACTTTCATGAGCCCGTTGTTTGCACCCATAAAATCTTAGTTTTATTTCGGCTGAGGTGCGGGTATCAAATGTGTCTTTCAGCCGGGTTAGTATGTCTCTGACAGTCCTCTTCCTCCCAGGTGGCCAGGACTTTACCTCCCTTTGGGCTGCCCCGATTAATTGGGCCACCAGGATGCTCACTTTTTGCTCTTCTGTGAGGGGGTACACCTGGAAGAGGCTATCCAGTCTTTCTCTAAAGTCATTTAGAGTATATGACTCCCCTGAGTACTGGGGTAGCCAGGTTGCCCCCGGGATATAGGGCATGGTGAAGGGCATGACCGCAGCAGCGGTTGCGCTGGCGGTGGCTGTGGCAGTGGAGCTCTCCTCGGTATCCGGAATCCTCCTCCCCCCTAGTGGACCATAGCCTACCTTGCGATGCTCTTCTTCCGTAGGCTGCGGCTCCGCAGTCGATCGTCGGGGTTGAGGACCTGGCGTCGCGCTCCGATGACGTCAGCGTCGCTCTTCCTCCCTTCCAGGACCTTGCGCAGCGTCAGAGCGTGGGGCGGAGCGTGGGGTGGAGCTTCGGATCTCGCGCGCTTTCGGCGTCCACGCCCCTCTTCTTCCCGTGCGGCGTCCCGAAGATGGCGTCCGAAGGCGGGAAGCAGCCGCGGATGGCGGGAAGAAGGCAGAAGACGGCGGGAAACGGTCCAAGATGGCGTCCGATGGCGGGAATCGGCTCCGGATGGCGGGAAACGACTCTGGACGGCGGGAAACTTCACCACAGGTAAGTATAAAAGTCTCTTTTTCAGGTACGCAGTACCCGGTGGTTGTGGGCACGAAATCCTGCCGACTACGCCAAAGTTGACGCGCCCCCTGGGCCTGTGCTGCTGCTGCTGTGCAGGGGGAATACCCGGAGCCGGATCGCTGGGGGTTGTAGTTCTCCGTGGCGGTGACCCGGTCCGTGACCAGGGCGGTCAAACCAGTGGCAGTCTAAATGTTGTAATAAGTGTCCGACTACGCCACCCGTGGATTGCGGTTAGTGGGGACCGCCGCTGCGCTGCCGACCGCTGAGGCTGATGTTGGTTGCGCAGCCGAGTATGGGATAACTCCCCATGGGAGGAGTAATTGCCTCAGGGCAGCTAATGTGAGAGATGATGGGAGTGATGGTGTGAGGGTCCCAGTGCTGATGGTGCTGGTGCGACAAGGAATCACAGAGACGTGTGGTGCAGTTCAGGGTCTTTACTGATGGTACAAGGCAGACCCTCCCGGGAGTACTGGCTAGTATAGGGGGCCTGGTCAGTCTGCGAGCAAGCAGGAGATCCCCTGGCCAGGTGGAGTTGTAGGCCTCCCCGTTTATCTGCACTCTTCCTGGCTACCTTGCTGTCAGCGGTTACAAGTAGCCCACGTCCCTGAGTATACCGTGTGGTGCTCACCCGTATGGCTGGTGACCTGGGGCCTTCTGTTAGCCTCCGCTCCTGGATGGCGGCGCTGGTCCCTTCTCTGTGACTGAGCCTCCGGGCTTCTATGGCCAGAGGACCTGGAATCCCCTGCCGGCTGGTTTCTGCTGCTGGGTGTAGATCAGTCCCCACAGCCTCGGACTCCTGTGTCCGGTTTTAGTGTCTTCGTCCAGGGCGAACTCTGCTCAGCTCCAGCCCCTGGACTTCTGCTACTGCTCCTCCAGAGCTCCTGTTCTTGCTTTCCCTGTGTCTGGAACTGTCTGCAGCTCCACTCTGACTCTGACTGCTCTAATCCCGCCCCAGACCCAGTTTAAAAGGGCAGATTCCTCCCCTCCCAGGTCTGGGCGGACCGTGTTGCATGCTTAGGGATCCTGACCAGAGAAACCTCCCACTTGCTCTCAGACATAATATCTCTATTACTGCGGCAACCAGACCCCTGGGGTGTCGCACATTTCAATAGGCTAACATTTCAAATTTTAAAAACATTTTTCAAGCTGTTGTTATAAAGTATTCTAATTTACTGAGATAATGACTTTTGTGTTTTCATTGGCTGTAATCCATAATTATCAACATTAACAGAAATAAACACTTGAAGTAGATCACTCTGTTTGTAACGACTCTATATAATATAGGAGTTTCACTTTTTGTATTGAAGAACTGAAATAAATTAACTTTTTGATGATATTCTAATTTAGTGAGAAGCACTTGTACTGTATATACACACACATATATATGTATTTATTATATTAGAAAGTATAATATGCATAATGCATAATTTGTATATCATGTATAAGGCGTAATATTATATTAAACCGTGCACATGACATATAAAGATTACACATAATACATTACAAATAACACACATTACTCATTACATGCCGTAAATTATACTCACCTATGTATAAGTCTTTTTTCTTCCCGGGGCTCCAGGAAAGCACTGGATGCATTCGCCCTCCCCCTCTCTCCGGTGCAGAAAGCAGAGCACAGAGGGAGGGGGAAGTCCCTCTCCTCAGTCTGCCTGCCCAAGTCTGGAGCAGCAAATTAAGTTGATATGATGTTTCCCTGCAGCGCCACCTCTGCTCTTCAGCTCTTCCGACTCCCGCAGAGTGCAGGACCTGTGGTGACATCACGGTCACTTGATCGTGATTTCTACAAAGGTCTTAAAGTAAGTCCCGCGGAGTATAAGACTTGTGATGACATCATGGTCACATGATCACAATGTAACTAAAGGTCCTGAAGCAGTCTACACATTGGAAGCTTAACTTATAACGCTATTATCAGTGTAGCTCTGTAGACGCTGGGGGCATCTGAAAGAGTGGGGGCCCTGAGCAAGTGCTCAGTCTCCCTAACGCCGGCCCTGCCAGTGTCATATTGCGGCATCTGTTACTGATTCTCCCATTTTAAGGAATGTATATTTTGTGGACTTACTGGAATTTACTACTCAAATCCATAACTTTGTTTTTTGCAATATACTAATGTATATTGGCCAGAGAGAATCTCAAAAGACATTCCCTTGTCTTCTGCCGACTAATGCACTCTTTACAAATAGATAGATATTGATAGATACAGTGTATCTATTGTGTACATCAGGAACTTTTCAGCAAACATGCCAAATCCAAATAAAAAACAGAAACAAGCTCTTAGACGATGTTTACATTGTATGTTTGTCCTCCCAGCTCAGACTCCAACTTTGCCTGTTAATGTAAGATTTCATTCAGACGTCCGAGTTTGTTCACGTACGCAGAAAAACTGGTCTGCGTGTCATCAGTGTTTTTGATCAGAGTTTCATCCGAGTTTGGTCAGAGTCCATTATTGGATACATTAAATAAATTACAAAGTGTCTCCTATAGTTGCAATGTTAATTACGGCTACACAGATGCCATCCGTGGGTTCTCCTAGATTTTCAAGGACCCATTGCCTTGTATTGGTACTTTTCATCTGTGATACCGGTTAAAAGCAGACATGTCTCTGTGAGTTTTACATGGACACATGCTCTGCAAAAAAAAACATGAACATGTGGACAGCCCCATAGGCTATAACTGTTATATCTGTAAAAATCACGGATTGAAAATTTACAAAATCGAAAGGTGATATTATGATGAATTTTAGAATTCACCTACTGTTAAATCCTGCCCTAAACTCACCAGACAAGAAATATAAATCAATGATCCCATTAAAATGAATAAAAATACCAAATACAAGGAAAGAATAAAAGAGTCATGTTATAACAAAAAACCCACTGTCCGTTTTAAGTGCAAAGCAATCAGTACTATGTATTGTAATAAATACAAGTGATCCATATTTATCTAAGTCTCCTAGTCATAGTCCCACATTTGTCCTTTAAGTTTAGTCCCTTAAAGAAATACAATAGGGCACACATAGATTTCCATGGTGTCCAACTATACCTCTATCCACCTCTGATTTCCTGCTGGATTTTGATTAATGGTTTGTGCAGACGACCATTTTATTGTTCCGAGTGCAATCCGACAAAACATTGGATCGCACTCAGACCAAGGTTATGCCATGGGGCCAGGCACATATCCAACTTTTTCCTCGGACGGTCTCTATCTAAGGAAAAAAATTGCTGCATGCCCAAGTGTGATCTGATCTTAATTCTTTCAGTTCAGAAGTTAACGATGCACATGTCCAGGTGGACACTGTGGGGTAGTGCTACAATGCCGAGCCCCTGCTCGCAGAAAGGGGCAGGGAGGAGATGAGTTCAGTGGCTGATAATTCCACTTCTCATGCCAGGAGCTCGCTTACAACTGTGGTGATGTTCACATACTTCAAACTGATTGACATGTCATAAAAATATTTTAGCGGAAAACCTCTAAGTCCCTTTAATCTCCTGGACTAATATTCCATCAACCACAGCAGATATTTGTTATGGTATTATTATTATGGCTGTGAAACCTTTCCACAACAAGACTTTCTCTTAAATACAAATAAGAGAGCATTTAATGGGTAGGTTTGCTTTAAAAGTGACTTATAATAAATTCATAGTAAATCTAAAATAAACAAATCTATAATGTACCTTTCTTACTTTTTGAGCATGAAAAGATGTTGTGGAAAAGTTAGTTGGTTTAAAGAAGCCCCATCCTGAAATCGGAATTGTCCACTGAAGAGGATAAGGCAATGTGGTTAAGTCTGTGAGGAAAACTGCATTAACAAGGAAAAGTGACCAACCCCTTTAGGGCTCATGCAGACAACCGTTCAATTTGGTCCGAGCACGGACCGCTAATGCACGGACAGACTGCCGGTCTCCTGACCTGAGCATGACAGCTTCATATATGTCTATGAGGCTGTCTCACCACTCAGGTTGGGAGAGCTGCAGCCAGTCTGTGCACTAGTGGTCTGTGCTCGCACTGCTTTGCATGGATATCTGCATGAGCCCTTAACCAGTGGTGTAACTAAACTCCTATGGGCCAAAATATGGGCTTGGGCCCCCATCAGAATGTTGGTCATATGTACAGGTCCCTGAAAAAATGTCCTCTGTCCTTGCCCCCATCCTGTAATAATGTATCCCATCGTCACCGTCATCCTGTAATAATGTTCCCCATCCTGTAATAGTGTCCCTATCCTTGTCCCCATCCTGTAATAATGTTTCCTGTTATTGCCCCCATTCTGTAATAATGGCTCCCATCAGGGTCGAACTGGGATGTCTGGGGCCCACAGAGCGAATTGACTCTAGGGGCCCACCCTACAGCTATATGCAAAGACCTGTTAGCCGTTATCCCTGTTATAGTCGAGCTACAGGTGAGATGTCTGACCACAGAAACATTCATTCTCTTTGGGGCGTCCAGAAAAAAAACAAACGCAGCGCTTGCAGCCACCGAGGAAATGAATGGATCAATGGTTAAGTCTCACATGCCGCTCCAGTCTAAAGGGGAGAAAAGCTCCACATTCTGCCGATTGGGTCCCAGCAGTCGGACCTCCTCCAATCAATACGTTATCACTTATCTTGTGGAGAGGTGATTACTGTTTTTGCCCGGAGAACCCCTGTAAGTGCATCTCTGCCGCTGTATTCCAAGTATTTAATCTCTAATGGAAATAAAGAATCTTCTCCTAATTAATATCAGAGAGAACAAATGACCACCATACACAACACAATCCACTATACCAACACCAATAGCACCACATACAAGGGAGAAATACCGCCACACCATGACCAGACCACATATTACCACCACATAGTGACCGAAAAATACCACATACAAGGGACAAATGCTGCCACACCATGACCAGACCACATATTACCACCACATAGTGACCGAATAATACCACATACAAGGGACAAATACCGCCATACCATGACCAGACCACATATTACCACCACATAATGACCCAATAATAATACATACAAGCATTATACACAGGAGCTCTGTATATAGTGTTCAGGTAATACAGTGATCACCAGTGACATTATACACAAGAGCTCTGTATATAGTATCAGTGTATAGATAATACAGGGATCACCAGTGACATTATACACGGAGCTCTGTATATAGTTTAAGTGTACAGGTAATACAGGGATCACCAGTGACATTATACACAGGAGCTCTGTATATAGTGTATTGTGTGCGTGTACATGTAATACACTGACTCACCAGTGACGTCTCTAAGTGAATTCCTTCATCTTCGCTTTTCTTTTTCATTTGGTACAGACTGCCATTACTTCTTCCATCCAGGACTTGCCTCTGCAGAAAATAACACACAGTTTTCAATAGCTGATCGCTTCTAGAGCACATTCCCCTCTTTTTCCCCAACTTCTACACTACGTCAGATGAATAAAAAAAAAATGACGCAGTGCCGCCCTGCACAGTAACACGACCTCCCTTTTTGTCCCCCCCATGAAAAACAGTTTCCTAAAAAGTATATTATATTACAGTAGTAGCAATGTCCCTAATTGGACCCTAAAAAGTTATTATGTTCCCCACTTGCCACCATAAACTAATAATGTATGTTCCTCAATCTGGCCCCCAAACAGTAATTAAGTACCTCATCCTGGCCCCCTTTATTTAATAATGTGCCCTAGCCTGTCCTCCTATGTCTCTTGTCCAGCCTAGCCCCCATATTTGCATTCTGGCCCCCAGGTATCCATCCTGGCTCCCATATATCCCTTGTCCTGAACCCCATATGTCTCTTGTCCTGACCCACCCATATATCCATCCTGGCCCCCATATGTCCATCCTGGCCCCCATATCCCTTGTCCTGCCCCCATATGTCCCTTGTTCTGCCCCCCCATATATCCATCCTGGCCCCCATATGTCCATCCTGGCCCCCATATCCCTTGTCCTGCCCCCATTTGTCCCTTGTTCTGGCCCCCCATATATCCATCTTGGCCCCCATATGTTCATCCTAGCCCCCATATCCCTTGTCCTGCCCCCCATATAGCCATCCTGGCCACCATATGTCCACTGTCCTAGCCCCCCCATATATCCATCCTGGCCCCCATATGTCCCTTGTCCCCCCCCCATATATCCATCCTGGTTGCCGTATCCTTTGTCCTGATCCCCATATATCCATACTGGCCCCCATATGTCTATTGTCCTGGCCCCCCATATAGCCATCCTGGCCTCCATATCCATTGTCCTGCCGCCCCCCACCATATAGCCATCCTGGCCCCCCATATATCCATGCTGGTCCCCATATCCCTTGTCCTGCCCTCCACATATATCCATGCTGCCCTCCCTCATATATTCATGATGACCCCCTTGTCCTGCCCTCCACATATATCCATGCTGCCCCCCCTCATATATTCATGCTGACCCCCATATCCCTTGTCCTGCTCCAACATATAGCTATCCTGGCTCCCCCATATATCCATGCTAGCCCCCCATATATCCATGCTGGCCCCCATGTCCCTTGTTGTGCCCCCACATACAACTATCCTGGCCCCCCGATGTATCCATGCTGGCCCCCCATATATCAATGCTGTCCCCCATATCCTTTGTCCTGCCCCCACATATATCCATGCTGGCCCCCATATCCCTTGTCCTGCCTCTTCGTATAGCCATCCTGCCCCCCCCTTATATCCATGCTGGCCCCTATATCCCTTGTCCTGACCCTTCATATAGCCATCCTGCCCCTCATATAACCATGCTGGCCCCCATATCCCTTGTCCTGCCCCTTCATATAGCCATCCTGCCCCCCATATATCCATGCAGGCCCCCATATCCCTTGTCCTGCCTCCCCCATATATCCATGCTCGCCCTCATATCTCTTGTCCTGCCCCTTCATATAGCCATCCTGCCCCTCCCCCATATATCCATGCTGGCCCCCATATCCCTTGTCCTACCCCTTCATATAGCCATCCTGCCCTCCCATATATCCATGCTGGCCCCCATATCCCTTGTCCTGCCCCCCCATATATCCATGCTGGCCCTCATATCTCTTGTCCTGCCCCTTCATATAGTCATCCTGCCCCTCCCCCATATATCCATGCTGGCCCCCATATCCCTTGTCCTGCCCCTTCATATAACCATCCTGTTCCCCATATATCCATGCTGGCCCCCATATCCCTTGTCCTGCCCCCCCCATATATCCATGCTGGCCCTCATATCTCTTGTCCTGCCCCTTCATATAGTCATCCTGCCCCTCCCTGTTGGCATATGCAACAGATTAGGACTTATTATAAGTGAAAGGAGGACTTTATACTAACCAGACAGCAGATGGCGATAGTGTGTATAGTTATATGCTTGCTGTAATGTGGGGGAGGAAAGCTCTCAATTGTTGGTTGTTCTTACTTCCTGTGTTTTTTTTCTTTCTTTCCTGAATGTGTTATGTCAGCAGCACACGGACTGTGTGACACTGAATTGTATCTCATGTTTAACCAGTATGAAGTAAATACTGTTTACTCAAGATATCTTGCTGATTGAAGCTCTCATAAGTACAGTGGTGACTGTAAGAAGATGCACTCTGCGACAGGTTATGGGCCCAGACACTACAGGCCCGCACTACAAGAGGATCCTGGTTTATAACCCCAGATAACGGAGCACACAGATAAGCTCTGTAAACAGAAGGAAATAAATCCAGATACAGAGTGACAAAGGAATTCATGATCCCAGGAGCTGGATATAATTACAGAGAATTCAACACAGGCAGGACATACAGGAACTATCAAGAAGAAAAAAACAGGAGAATATCTTTAGTACAACTCTCTAAACAAGTAAGACTATATAAAGATGATGAGTAACACAGAACTGAAATTCACAGTAGCTAAACTGAATAGTGAAAATTATCAGTTATGGAAATTCAAAGTAGAGATGTTGTTATCTAAGGATGATTTATGGGAAGTAATTGTTACAGAAAGACCAGATCAAGATAATCAGGCATGGGATAAGAAGAATAGACAAGTGAGAGCCACCATTAGCTTATTAGTGGATGATGCTCAATTAATACATATAAGAAATGAAGAAACAGCTAAAGGAATGTGGGAACAATTAAGAAAACTGTATGAAAGACCTAGTTTGAATCACAAGTAATTTTTATTAAGAAAGCTTTACAGTATGAGATTGCGTGCAAATGACGACATGCAGAAGCACATATTCTCAATGATGGAAGTGATATCACAGCTAAGATCTATTGGTGAAGACATTAAAGAAAGTCATGTAGCAGCTATATTATTGTGCAGTTTACCAGATTCGTATACAGCCTTGATAAATGCCCTTGAGACGAGACAAGAAACTGACATTACATTAGATTTTGTGAAAACATGACTAATAGATGAATATCAGAGAAGAAAAGAACAAAGAAATGATTTTTCTACTGAAAAGGACAGTGAAAATGCTCTTAAAGCTACAGAATTTAAAAAACCCTATAATAAAGAGACACGAGAATGCTTCAGATGTAAGAAAAAAGGCCATTTAAAGAAAGACTGTACCATATGGAAAGCAGAACAACAAAAATTACAACATAAAAAGCATACACAGAAAGTAAAAAACACAAGTTCCGATTCATGTGAGAATAATTGGAATGGCACATTTAAAGTAACAGACAAGAAATCATCACTTGGTTGGTTTATTGATTCAAGAGCAACGAGTCATATGACAAGTGACAAGAATTTCTTTACTGATCTTGATTTAGATAAGAAAGAAGCCATTTATCTTGCAGATGGAAGCAAAATAACCGCAGAAGGTATCGGACAAGGTATGCTAAATTGTTCAAACAAGTTCGGACAAGATTCAAAGATACTTGTACAGGATGTATTGTATGTTCCAAAATTGGAAGGCGTATTATTATCTGTGAAACGTTTAACAGCAAAAGGACTTACAGTAAAATTCAAAGACAATGAGTGTGCAATTATTGCAGGAAACAAGGTGATAAACAAAGTCAAGGCAGATGAACAATTATATCATTTTGACACACCAAAGGAACAGATGAAGGTATGTACACATGATCACAAAAACTGTATTCACATGTGGCATAGACGTCTAGGACATAGACACCCTGACAGTGTAAGGGAACTACAGAGAAAAGAATTGACAAAAGATTTAAAGATATCAGATTGCTCAATTACCGTAAGATGTGAATGTTGTATAAAATACAAAGCCACAAGGATATCTATTCCAAAAGAAAGTGAGATGAAAAGCGAAAGACCACTTGATTTGGTGCATACTGACGTATGTGGACCCATGAAAGTGACTACATCAGGAGGCAATAGATACATGTTGACTTTTATAGATGACTACTCAAGATACACAGTCACATACTTAATTAAAAACAAAAGTGAAGTTTTTGATAAACTTGTAGACTATGTAACAAGATCAAGTAACAAATTTCAAAGGAAGCCAATTGTCATCAGAAGTGATAATGGAGGTGAATTTACAGGTCACAGAATAGAAGAATACTTAAGACAAAATGGAATAGAACACCAGAAAACTGTTCCATACACACCTGAACAAAATGGAGTAGCAGAAAGGAAAAACAGAACTCTAACAGAAATGATAAGATGTGTGCTGACGGATTCCAAACTACCAGAGAAATATTGGGGTGAGACAGCAATGACAGCTACATATCTACAGAACCGACTTTTTTTTCCAGAAAACTGACGAAACCTCCATATGAACTGTGGCAAGGTATGAAACCAAGTGTCAATCATTTAAAAGTTTTTGGATGTAAAGTTTTTATATTCATTCCAACAGAAAAACGTTCCAAACTTCAAAACAGATCCATGGAAGGAATATTCGTTGGATGTAGTGAAAATTGCAAAGGATATAGAATCCTAGATCCCAAAACAGACAGAGTTACGGTGAGTAACAGTGTGACATTCATTGAAGATTCAAATGAAGACATTATGATTTCAGTTGAAACAAAAAATGAGAAAAACAATAGTGACATAACTGAAGAAATATCTGATGAGAAAGAAGTAGAAATTAATGAAGAACAAAATACTGAAAGTGAAGAATCACAACTACAAACAGACACAGAACCAAGACGTTCAATGAGAGAGAACAAAGGAAAACCACCAAAACATCTCTCATACAAGACAAGCATAAGAAAAATCTATGAGCCTACCTCTTGGGAAGACATATCTAAACTTCCTGAAGAAGAAGCTAATAAATGGATAGAAGCAACAGAAACAGAAATTAAATCCATGCATGATTCAAATACATGGACACTAACAGATTTGCCTGAAGGAAGAAAAGCCATAGGATGTAAATGGCTTTTTAAAGTAAAATACCAAACAGATGGCACAGCTGAAAGATACCGAGCAAGACTCGTAGCTAAAGGGTATTCTCAAAAATATGGAGAAGACTATGATGAGACATTTGCTCCAGTTGTCAAACACACTACAATAAGAACTTTACTTACAGTTGCAGCAAGGAAACAGATGGAACTGAGACATCTGGATGTAAAGACAGCTTTTTTGAATGGAGATTTAACAGAAGACATTTACATGGAACAACCTCCAGGATTCAAAGATGAAAGAAATCCAAACAAAGTTTGCAAACTACAGAAAAGCATATATGGTTTAAAGCAAGCAGCTAAAACGTGGAATGACAAAATCACGGAAGTACTTACAAATGAAAAATTTCAAAGAAGCAAAGCTGATCCATGCTTGTACACAAAAAGGCTGACTAATAGATGGATTTATGTACTCATATATGTAGACGACATTTTGATTTGTTTTAAACAAGAAAAGGATAAAGAAAACATTCTAAAAATCCTGAAGCAACATTTCGAAATCAAAGACTTGGGAAATGTAAAACAGTACCTAGGAATACAGGTAGAAAGAGAAGAAGACGGAAGTTTCCTACTGAATCAAAATCACATGATTCGAGACATAACAGAAAAATTTGGATTAAATGATGCAAAAACAGTAAAGTCTCCAATGGAAACTAATTATCTCAAAGAGATGAACAGTGAAAAAATATGCTACCAAATAATGAAGAATACAGAACAGCAATAAGAAAACTACTGTATCTAGCGACTGTTACAAGACCAGACATCGCAGCAGCAGTAGGAATCCTGAGTAGAAAGGTATCAAAACCAAATAAAGCTGATTGGAATGCCGTGAAGAGAGTAATGCATTATTTGAAAGGAACTAGCAATGTTAAGCTGAAATTACCCACAAAAGATAATTGCATTTTAACAGGATATGTTGATGCAGATTGGGCTGGAGATCCAACTGACAGAAGATCTACCAGTGGACATACTTTTTTTCTCTTAGGTGGACCAATAAGTTGGACAAGTAAGAAACAGTCAATTGTGACACTGTCTTCAACAGAAGCAGAATATGTTGCTGCAGCACATACGAATCAAGAAGTACTGTGTTTAAGACAATTGTTGACAGAATTAGGACAACCACAGTTGGAACCAACAAAACTGAAAGAGGGCAATCAAGGTTGTCTTGTTCTTGCTCAGATGGAAAGAGTCAATCCAACAACCAAGCATATTGATGTGAAATATCATTTCTTGAGAGATCATCAGGAGCAAGGAGTCTTGAAGTTAGAGTATTGTCCTACTGAAGAAATGACAGCAGACATCTTCACGAAGGCGTTGAATGCTGATAAACACCAGAGACTAATAAAAAAGTTGGGTTTGATTGAATAAGTCTTTACTGTTGAGAAAGGGTGTTGACATATGCAACAGATTAGGACTTATTATAAGTGAAAGGGGGACTTTATACTAACCAGACAGCAGATGGCGATAGTGTGTATAGTTATATGCTTGCTGTAATGTGGGGGAGGAAAGCTCTCAATTGTTGGTTGTTCTTACTTCCTGTGTTTTTTTTTCCTGAATGTGTTATGTCAGCAGCACACGGACTGTGTGATACTGAATTGTATCTCATGTTTAACCAGTATGAAGTGAATACTGTTTACTCAAGATATCTTGCTGATTGAAGCTCTCGTAAGTACAGTGGTGACTGTAAGAAGATGCACTCTGCGACACTCCGCCATATATCCATGCTGGCCCCCATATCCCTTGTCCTGCCCCTTCATATAACCATCCTGTCCCCCATATATCCATGCTGGCCCCCATATCCCTTGTCCTGCCCCCCATATATCCATGCTGGCCCCCATATCCCTTGTCCTGCCCCTTCATATAGCCATCCAGCCCCCCCCATATATCCATGCTGGCCCCCATATCCCTTGTCCTGCCCCTTCATATAACCATCCTGTTCCCCATATATCCATGCTGCCCCCCATATCCCTTGTCCTGCCCCCCATATATCCATGCTGGCCCCCATATTCCTTGTCCTGCCCCTTCATACAGCCATCCTGCCCCCCCCATATATCCATGCTGGCCCCCATATCACTTGTCCTGCTCCTTCATATAGCCATCCTGCCCCCCTCCCATATATCTATGCTGGCCCTTTGTACTAGTCCCCGGAACCTGCCACATCCACAGAAGGAATAAAAAAAAAGATTCCTCTTACCGTTCTGCGCTCCTGGCACTGCGTGGAGTCCTCCTCTATAGATCCAGAGCGCTCATGTTAAATGGCTGTCGACCTTGCAGAGGCCGGCGGCTTACTTGAGTGTGCCTGTCGCAGCCAGCGCATAGCAGTGACGTAATACGCTGGTGACGCCAGATCGTCAGTATTCATCGGCACGTTCAGGTAATGAACGCTGCATGTGCGCGTGCCCCTGCAATACTTTGCCTGTGCTCTTAAAGGGCCCGTGCCCCTAAAAGCCACAGGCTTTTTTTTTCCCTTCTTTTTCTTCCCCCTCTCCTCTGCAGCAAGGGCCCACCAGGGATTTCCCCGATACCTCACCAGCCCAGTCCGACCCTGGCTCCCATACTGTAATAACGTCCCCCATCCTCGTCCTCATCCTA
Organism: Phyllobates terribilis; assembly: GCF_046119375.1. Classification (NCBI taxonomy): domain Eukaryota; kingdom Metazoa; phylum Chordata; class Amphibia; order Anura; family Dendrobatidae; genus Phyllobates; species Phyllobates terribilis. The sequence continues at coordinate 167,181,031 of NW_027362764.1, forward strand.
TAATAATGTCCCCCATCATCGACCTCATCCTGTAATAATGTCTCCCATCATAGCCTCCATCTTGTAATGATGTCCTCTGTCCTGGCCTCCATTGTGTAATAATGTCCCCCATCCTGGACCCTTTCTTCTACAACACATTAGAAAACACTCAGCAAAACACGATTGTTCTTACCTGTCCCCATTCCCATTGTGAGTAGCATCCACTTCCTCCTTTATAACTGGTGTAAGGGGTAGGCGCTGCATGACAGTGATGTTATGCCTTGCCGGTGATGAGCACGCCAACGTCAGCTGCCGGCATCTGATTGGCTGGTGGCCTGTATCGCTATTGTGGTGCAGGGAGCTGGTGGTTCTCTGCACTGTAATAAATTTCAGCTGAATGTGCATCCTTGGATATACATTCAGCTGAAAACGTCGCTGGCTTTGGTGTGCCCCCTGACTCCACAGGCCGTGATCGTACTCTCTGCAACCGTACTCGTTATGCCCCTGCCTTTAACAGAGATATCATGAGTAAGCTTTTTCTGACAAGCTAACAGGGAAGTTTGAACCATTTCTTGTTTGTTTTTTTCTGAGCTCCACTCAGCTGATTTATGGCCATAGACTACATTAAAATCAACTGTACAGGGAAACAAAGGGCCTGTAAAAGCAAAATGGTGCACAATTTGTAATGAAACCCAATTGCAAAAATTGTTTTTAGCCCCAAATACATGCATTTTTTTTAAACAGTAGGTCAAGCTGACCATGACCATGAGTGACTAGGTCTTCTGATGGGACCTGGCTCGAAACAACCAAATTTAAGGTAACTGCATAGCCAGTGGATTACCTCTATGGACCAGTCCTAGACAAATAGTAGATTACAAAACTAGTAGCTTTAGTTCACCATGCAATTTTCCTGCTAGACCCAAGATAGAAGTGATTTTTTTAACCATATATATACAGTTAGGTCCATATATATTTGGACAGAGACAACATTTTTCTAATTTTGGTTCTAGACATTACCACAATGAATTTTAATCAAAACAATTCAGATGCAGTTGAAGTTCAGACTTTCAGCTTTCATTTGAGGGTATCCACATTAAAATTGGATGAAGGGTTTAGGAGTTTCAGCTCCTTAACATGTGCCACCCTGTTTTTTAAGGGACCAAAAATAATTGGACAGATTAAATAATTGTAAATAAAATGTTCATTTCTAGTACTTGGTTGAAAACCCTTTGTTGGCAATGACTGCCTGAAGTTTTGAACTCATGGACATCACCAGACGCTGTGTTTCCTCCTTTTTGATGCTCTGCCAGGCCTTCACTGCAGTGGTTTTTAGTTGCTGTTTGTTTGTGGGCCTTTCTGTCTGAAGTTTAGTCTTTAACAAGTGAAATTGGGTTGAGATCAGGTGACTGACTTGGCCATTCAAGAATATTCCACTTCTTTGCTTTAATAAACTCCTGGGTTGCTTTGACTTTATGTTTTGGGTCATTGTCCATCTGTAGTATGAAACAACGACCAATCAGTTTGGCTGCATTTGGCTGGATCTGAGCACACAGTATGGCTCTGAATACATCAGAATTCATTCGGCTGCTTCTGTCCTGTGTCACATCATCAATAAACACTAGTGACCTATGGCCACTGGTAGCCATGCATACCCAAGCCATCAGACTGCCTCCCCCGTGTTTTACAGATGATGTGGTATGCTTTGGATCATTAGCTGTACCACACCTTCGCCATACTTTTCTCTGTCCATCATTCTGGTAGAGGTTGATCTTGGTTTCATCTGTCCAAAGAATGTTCTTCCAGAACTGTGCTGGCTTTTTTAGATGTTTTTTAGCAAAGTCCAGTCTAGCCTTTTTATTTTTGATGCTTATGAGTGGCTTGCACCCCCTGTATTTACTTTCATGCAGTCTTCTCTTTATAGTAGATTTGGATATTGATACACCTACCTCCTGGAGAGTGTAGTTCACTTGGTTGGCTGTTGTGAAGAGGTTTCTCTTCACCATGGAGATTATTCTGCGATCATCCACCACTGTTGTCTTCCGTGGGCGCCCAGGTCTTTTTGCATTGATGAGTTCACCAGTGCTTTCTTTCTTTCTCAGGATGTACCAAACTGTAGATTTTGCCACTCCTAATATTGTAGCAATTTCTCGGATGGGTTTTTTCTGTTTTTGCCGCTTAAGGATGGCTTGTTTCACCTGCATGGAGAGCTCCTTTGATTGCATGTTTACTTCACAGCAAAACCTTACAAATGCAAGCACCACACCTCAAATCAACTCTAGGCCTTTTATCTGCTTAATTGAGAATGACATAACGAAGGGATTGCCCACACCTCTCCATGAAATAGCTTTGCAGTCAATTGTCCAATTACTTTTGGTCCCTTTAAAAACAGGGTGGCACATGTTAAGGAGCTGAAACGCCTAAACCCTTCATCCAATTTTAATGTGGATACCCTCAAATGAAAGCTGAAAGTCTGAACTTCAACTGCATCTGAATTGTTTTGTTTAAAATTCATTGTGGTAATGTCTAGAACCAAAATTAGAAAAATGTTGTCTCTGTCCAAATATATATGGACCTAACTGTATATAGTGTGTAGTGTCAGTGTGTCAATATATTCACCTACCGCCACTTTCTTTGAGATCCAACGCCATTCTTGTCGCTTCTCAGTGACTTCGCTGCAATTCAGATAAGCCGGCTCGCTCTATGCTCTGTGCGTGAGCCAGAATTTTCTTTTACCATGAAAGCATATGGAGCCTCATCCTGACGCTCCATAGACTTACATTGTAAAGCCACTTCCGAGCCCCACTGTGCTCTGTCGAGCGGTGACTTCTCTGAGACGTGGAGCAGAACGGCACTGGACCCCAGATACAGTGGCGGTAAGTGAGTATATTAACCCTTACACATTACACTTAATGTATATATACACATATTAAATGAACAAAAAATATTAACCGGAGTGCATCTTTAATCCTCAAATGTTCGCGCATCTATGTTTTCTTCATCACCACTGTATAATAGTGAAATGTTTATTGGCAAAACATATAGGTCCCCAATTCATCAAGGAGTTTTTACCATATTTCTGACATAAAATTCCTAGAAATGTTACAAAATGTTGGTGTTTTTACGCTAGTCCTGACCATCTCCTCTAAAGTGGGCAGAGCTGGGGGTGGAACGGGGTATGATGAATATCTCCCGTCAAATTCGATATAACTTGTCCCACAAAAGTGGGGTAAATTATGCCAAAAATGTATGCCAGTCCCTGACTGGAGTAACATTTCAAGTGAGAATGAAATGGTATATGGGTGTGGTTAAGGGCATTGCCTAAAATGTTGCCGCCTTGTGCTACGAGAGCCGTATTTTCTATCCCACTTTCTCTTCCTCAAAGGTCGGGAGGTATGGTATAGCTGAGAGGTGGACTTTCAGAATCATTTTCTGTGACAGGAATAAGGAAACTGAGTTTTGCTAATGACAAGACAGGATTATTTCACAAAACAGTTGTGTGAAGTAGCAATTTAACTCTATTTAAGGCTACGTTCCCACGACGAGTATTTGGTGCGTGTTTGAAGTTGCTCTATTTATCACCCTCTCCTAAACGTGTGAACGTGGCCTAGGTAAAGTAGGTTACTTGCATTTTTTTACACGTGTTTTTATCGTGTTTTTGACGCTGTGTTTTTTGCCTCTTTTTGGTATGTCATGCTTAACATAAAGCAGGTTTGTTTTTCATACTTCTTGGAATTTGGCTTTAACAAAACTGTATTAATACAATCGTGTGTGTATTACATGCGGTTTTTCCGCATCTAATGCAATTCTACAGGAAAAATCTGCACATAAAACTGCAAGAGAAATTGACATGTTGCGGATTTCAAACAATGATTCATTTATAATATTACTTTATAAGGAGCGCTGACGCACAGATCCAAAGGTCCCAATTCCCTTCACACTGTCATAGAGCTGATCATCTTATCTACCAGGAGCAGCCACTAGGGGAGCTAGTGCTTACTGCACAGGGAACTATATATCATTTCACTGTATGAGTGTACATCAGGGGATCTGGAGCTTGGTAGCGGAAAAGCTAAACTCCAACTTTTATAAAGCATAGTGCATACAAATCTGTACTGAATTTTGGATTAAAAATGGAATTAGTGTCTGTAGCTAAAGGTATACTTTAGGAAACTGTGTTCTTCATGGTACAAGTAAAGTGTATGCAGCAGATATTTCTGCATCAAAAACCAAAGTGCTGGCAGAAAAAACTCAGCATAAAATGCTAGCTTTTTTTATGCATTTTTTATGTGTTTTTAATTGCGCTTTTCGCTCACTCATTTGAATGGGTGAATAATGCTGAAAAAATGCAGAAAGAACTGACATGCTGCAGAGTTGAAAAAAATGCTTCCATGGTTCAAATCTGCAAGAAAAATATAAGCAGCATGTGCATGAGATTTTGGAAATCTTATTCACTTTGCTGGTCCTGTAAAACACTGCATTTCTTCGGTGACAAAAATAAGTGACAGAAACGCTGCAAAAAAGTATGATGTGAATTTTAGTTTTCCAGCGGAGCTCCATTTATGGAAACCTGAATTCTTTGAAAGACAGAAAGTTAAACCATATTCCTAGGGAAACTCCATACACAAAATAAAAGAGCCAAAGAGATTGTGCCTGGATTCTGGTGACTGTGCTTGCAATAAAGCTGTAGTGAATTTGCTGTCCCCATTAAAGGGGTTGTCCGAGCAGTGGTTCAAGGTGCTTACCACACATCTAGATAAATTCATTGAGGGGTGTAGTTTCCAAAATGTGATCAGTTGTGGAGAGTTTCCACTGTTTAGTCACATCAGGGGCTCTCCAAATGCGACATGATGTCCGCTATCTATTCCAGAAAATTTTGCGCTCCAAAAGTCAAATAATGCTCCTTCCCTTCCGAGACATGCTGTGCGCCCAAACAATGGTTTTCCCCCACACATGGGGTATCAGTGTACTCAGGAGAAATATCACAACAAATTGTATGACCCATTTTCTCGTGTTATCCTTGTGGAAATGCAAAATTTTGGGCTTAAGTAACATTTTTGTGGGAAAAAGTGAAATTTTCAATTTTTCCTTCCATATTGCTTTAATTAATGAGAAGCATCTAAAGGGTTAATACATTTCTTGAATGTGGTTTTGAGCGCTTTGAGGGGTTCAGTTTTTAAAATGGTGTCACTTTTGTGTATTTTCTGTCACATAGGCCCCTCAAAGTCACTTCAAATGTGTCCCTAAAAAAATTGGTTTTGTTGAAAAAATGAGAAATGGCTGATAAACTTTTAACCCTTCTAACCTCCTAACAAAAATTATGTTTCAAAAATATTGCTGATGTAAAGTAGATATATAAATGTTATTTATTAACTATTTTTTGTGATATAACTATCTGGTTTAAGGGTGTAAAAATAAAAATTAGAAAATTGCTACATTTTCAAACTTTTCACCAAAATTCTAAATTTACCACTAACATGAAGTACAACATAGATAAATGTAACCTTCAGCACTCATAAAAATACAAAAGTTGATGCATAAAGTGAAAATTTTATTCACAGCCGACACAAAAGTAAACAGATCAAATCCAATGTTTCGGCATATTATTGCCTTTATCAAGGTTATCTGTGTCAATATAAGACATAACAAAAGATGTAATGACAGAATCTGAAAAGACAGATCAAAAAGAATAAAAATAACAAAACAAAAATACATGTATATAATATTATACATAAACATATAGACATATATGCATATACAGACTTTTATTGGTAATCATAAAATATATCTATTAGTCAAATGGAAAAATAGAAACATTAGCGGGTGTGAATGTATGTATAATCTAGAACAGCCATAGAGTAATGTACAAAAGATAAGACTGTAGCAAAAGGAGAAAGTGTCATAATGAATAAAAGGCTTGGATACCCATATAGGTAGTAATGAGATTCATCTGAAACTCTAACAGAGGTTGATATGAACCAGAGATAGTATATATATGTATGTAAGGAAAAGGAACCAATGCAAGACCAAAATGGCACCAAGAGCAGAAGGCAGAAAAGGCAATGTGAGTAGCCAAACAGAGGTTTACATACCTGGAGTTAAGGGGGTCGGCACAAAAGTATGAAAAGTGTGTCCGTATAAGGAGGATGTGCAGGAGTGACTGACCGCGGTCTTTAAATATGCCCGCCGTGCGTACCTCACTTCCGGGAACGCGCGTCAGTGAAAAACGGCAGTGCGCATGGCGAAGAACCCAGACTTGTCGGAAACATCCGAAAGAAGCCAAAAGAAGCCGATGCCTGGAGAGCGCACAGCGCAGAGGAACACAGTAGGTGCCGAAGACAACAGGTCATTACTAGGTGATCAAAGGGATTATAAGAGAATACAGGAAAAGTAGATAAAAGAATGGAATGGGAACGGGAAAGATGATAAAGAAAAAGGAAAAAAGGGGAGAAACAGGGAAAATAAGCAGGAAGAAAAGACAAAAATGAAAGAAGTAAAGAAGAACATAAGAAAAAGAGAAAAAGGAAAAAGAATTGATCCCAAACGGATCACATTGGTATCTAGAAAACACAAGAGAAAGGGGAAACAATTATTACAATACCATAGAACATATATATTAAAAAATTTTCTATATAAAAGAATTTTTCTACAAAAAAATTTTTCAATCGCTAAAGAAAATTAATAGCGGACTTCGTATTCCCTATTCATACCCCAGGGTTCAAGGGTCTGCAATGTATAGATCCAGAAGGCCTCCCTCATTTTAAGTATACCAATTCTATCTCCCCCACGTCTAGGCATGGGGACATTCTCAAGAACCTGGAACTTTAATTGGGCTACATTTTGCCCCGCAGAATTAAAATGGAAGGGGATGGGAGGCATAAGTCGTTTACACCGAACTGTAGATTTATGTTGAGAAATGCGGGCTCGGATATGTTGGGTGGTCTCATCAACATATCCGAGACCACACGGACATTTGATCAAATAAACGACATACGAGGAATCACACGTAAAGAATCCCTTATTGGGGAATCGTTTACCTGAACGGGGGGTGGGAGAAAGAGTCTCCTTTAATAATATTATGGCACTGTAAACAATGAAGACAGGGGAATGTCCTGTCTTTGTGAGGAAAAAGTTCTTTGAGTGCTATGTGACCTGTTAGAGCCTATGTCGGCTCTAACCAAAAGATTCCTTAAATTTTGTGGTCTTTTGTTGCATATCAGAGGAAGACTAGCAAATTCAGGAATAGAGGGGTATGCTTGTTCAAGGAGTCGCTAATGCTTTATAATACAATTTTTCACTTTGTACATAAAAGGATGAAATGTATTAACAAATGCAATTCTGGAGGCATTGCCATTACGGTTAGTGGAACTCTGGGAAGGTTTAAAGATCTCGGAGGGATAGCCTTGTTGTAAAAAATTGTCCTTCATCTCATCAAGCCGTAATACTTTCTTTTGGGCATCAGATACTATACGTTGCATGCGATGGAATTGAGATTTTGGTAAAGACCTTTTTATATGTGAGGGATGGCAACTAGAATAGTGCAACAGACTATTTCGGTCCGTAGGTTTAACGTATAGGTCTATGTCAAGTTCGCCATTATCTTTAATGGTGACCAAAGTGTCCAAAAAGTTAATAGATTGAAAGCTACTGTGTAGTGAAAAAGTGAGATTCGGTACGACTGAATTGAGATCATGAAAGAATTGTGACAATGTCGGTTCATCGCTCTTCCAAATCATGAACACATCATCGATGTATCTCTTCCAATAAATCGCATATTGCTTAAAAAGAAAATGGGTATAGACAAAAGATTCCTTGAATACTCCCATATAGATGTTAGCATATGGGGGTGCCATATTTGACCCCATAGCAGTCCCAATTTTTGGAATATAAAATTGATCAGCAAAGAGGAAAAAATTTTTTGCAAGAAATCTTTTTGCAGTTGAGAAAACATCGTATGTTCATTAAGAAACAGAAGTACAGCCTCCATCCCCTTCTGATGATCAATACAGGTATAAAAATTATTTACATCCATAGTGACCAAAAAGCTCCCCACCTTTAGTGGGCCAAATGAACGCAAATCTGCTAGAAAACTAGATGTGTCCTTCAAAAAGGAAGGGATTTTACATAACAAGGGTGTCAAAATCTTTTCCATAGTCATGGCAAGTGGTGAGAGAATAGAATTGGTATATGCCACAATCGGGCGGCCTGGAGGTTTTTGTAGGTTTTTGTGAATCTTTGGGAGAGTATAGAAGACGAGTGTAATGGGATGCTTATTGATTAGGTATTCTCCCAGTTTAGAATCAATTACCCCAAGTCTTCTATACTCCTCAACCAAACTTTTAATTTCACGTGCAATGTCAAAAGTAGGATCACGATTAACAGGCAGGTAGGTGGCTCCATTGCTCAGTTGTGACAAGATTTCAGAAACATAGTAAGATTTATCCATAATAACAATGGAGCCACCTTTATCTGCAGGTTTGATAACTATAGATCTATTGGTTCGGAGATCAGAGAGTGCCTTTCTTTCAAGTTGTGAGATATTACGGTGAATAGGAAAAAAAACCTCGATTAATCTGGTCCAATTGATAGGAAACATCTTTCTTAACAAGCTCTATGTACATTTCAACTGGATGATATACATGAGGTGGATTTAAGGTGCTTGGCACATGAAGGTGTAGGTCCTTAAGTTTAAAGGACTGTTCTTCCATAATAGAGGAAGTAGGCTCAACAAGAGAAGACTGTTTTTCCATACCATAAAGTGTACTTTCAGCCGTAATGTCCTAAAGAACCGCTGAAGTTCTTGGTCTAACAAGAATTTATTAAATGATGGGGTCAGGCAAAAGGAAAGGCCTTTCTGAAGCACACTCAGTTCTGGAGGAGAAAGACAATAAGATGAGATATTATAAACTATTTGATTCTCCCTACCTGGGTCCTTGTACGTATGCGTGAGATCTCGGTGTTGTCTGCCACCCCGTCTCGTCTGCCTCTGTATGGTTTCCCCTTTGTTTGTTCTAAAAAAGAAGAGGTGATGGGGACACTGTAATCGTTTTCTGAGCCAGAAGAGGTAGAAGAGTTGCCGCGTCTGTATGGACGCCTGTCCTTTGAAGAAAAAAAATTGTCCCGCCATTTATAGACCAAGTTTCGGTGGTAATCGTCAGTATTACGAAGAAATTTGGATCTTTTTTTCTCTTGAAGTTGTGACCTAAAATCCTCAATGGTCTTATTGATCCTCTGATTAATAGAATTCACTTTATCCACCGCTAGAGTACTTCTTAATTGTTGTTGTATGGAATCAATTTGTTTAACAACTTCAGTAATCTCTTTTTCCAAATAATCAATTGTCAGTAAGATAATGTCCATTGAACATTTGTTCAAAATACCTTCAAACTTGGAGCAGAAGTCAGGTTTTTCTTGAAAAAGGGTAGGTCATAGAGGAACACGAAGACCTCGGGTATACGTTTTACCTTATGATATTCAGCTAGGGTTACATAATGTAGCTCAAGTGCTGTTTTCCTTCTAAGTTCTCTTTCCAGGTATCGAGATCGGACCTCTTCCGATGGGATATGTAAAAATTCACCGGGTAGGGTTACTTTTGAAATAATTTCATCAGCCTCAGATTGTCCATACGATAAAGTGTTGAATGACATCTGGCTTTGTCATACAAGGTGCTTTAGACAATTTTTTCAATTCTGACCAGTGTCACTTTATGAGGCAATAACTCTGGAACGCTCCAGTGATTCTGAGACAGTTTTTTCATAACATGTTGTACTTCATATATATCAAGGGTCAAGAGTGTCAGCACTCAAAAACCGAAGAGGGTGCTATGAAGGAGCAGATAATACTTAGATAAATGAAACCTTCAGCACTCAAAAGTTGATGCATAAAGTGAAAATTTTATTCATAGCCGACACAAAAGTAAACAGATCAAATCCAACGTTTCGGCATATTATTGCCTTTATCAAGGTTATCTGTGTCAATATAAGACATAACAAAAGATGTAATGACAGAATCTGAAAAGACAGATCAAAAAGAATAAAAATAACAAAACAAAAATACATGTATATAATAGTATACATAAACATATAGACATATATGCATATACAGACTTTCATTGGTAATCATAAAATATATCTATTAGGGTATGTGCACACGATGCAGAAATGCTCAGGATTTTTTCCTGAGCGTTTCTGCATCTCTCTGGCTGGAAAAAACGCATGCGGATTGTACATGCGGTTTCCTGCCAGGGACATGCGGAAATGAAGCGGTCTTCACTTTCATCTCCGCATGCGGGTTGACAAGCACTTCCCAAGCGATTTTAGCATCACTTGGAAAGTGCTTGTCAACTTCACACTATATAAATCCATGCAGCCGGCATGGATTTATATAGTGTGTGATGTCAAAAAATAAAAAATAAATCTATACTTTAACCTCTGATGGCCCCCGGTGTCCTGCTTCATCGGTCCCGGCTGCCGGCAGTGAAGACTGTAGGACCTTCCGACGTCAGCGTCACGTGACCCGTCACATGACTCTGACGTCAGCGAAGGTCCTTCTTCATTCAACTGCGAAGTGCCCGGGAAGCCGGCAGGACGCAGCGCGGGCCGTCAGAAGGTGAGAATATATATATTTTTTATTTTATTCTTTTTTTTTTAATGGTACCTGGGTCTGGATGAGAGTCCTCTCATCCACACCCGGGTACCATCCGCACATTAGACTGCATGAAAAGCGCATCAACATATACAGTGATGCGGATTCCATGCGGTCTAATGCAAGTCAATGGCGGCAAAAGAGCAGCGTTTCCGCAAAATTAATTGACACGCTGCGGATTTTTGACCGCAGCGTTTACGCTGCGGAAAAATCCGCATCATGGGCACAGCACATGCGGATTTCCATTGGGGAACATTGCTGCCCTTCTACCATGCGTTTTTCATGCGTTTCCGCGGCGTTTACGCAACTGCAAAAACGCCGCGGAAACGCATGAAAAACGCATCGTGTGAACTCAGCCTTAGTCAAATGGAAAAATAGAAACATTAGCGGATGTGAATGTATGTATAATCTAGAACAGCCATAGAGTAATGTACAAAAGCTAAGACTGTAGCAAAAGGAGAAAGTGTCATAATGAATAAAAGGCTGGATCAGGAAGGTGAAAACAGGCTCTGGAGCGAAAGGGTTAAATTTGGCATGTGATGGCCTTCTATATGACAATACTATTAAACTTGAAGGTTGTATAGAGATATGTCCAAGGCTTTAGATTAATTTCTCAATATTGTGAAATATTGTCACCGGTATAACATGTATGTTTTTACACTAATGATACTGAATATCCAATAAATTTATGAACAGTATATTTATTAAGGTTTATGCAACATGAACTGTTTTAAAGGAAACATGACAACTTGTAAATGTTGTGTCACCTACAGTCAGCACGGTACAGAGAAGGCCAAGCAGAGAAGATTGATATACAGGTTTATGGGAAATGATTCAGTATAAGCCTTCATTCACACACCCATACAACACATCCTAGTACTGTCCATTTTTTTCTCGGACAGCACACTAACCCATAGAGTTTCATTGATTCATACATACATCAGTTGTAAAAACGGGATTGTGTCTCCAGTCTGTGAGATTTCAAGCGTGTCCTATTCTCATCCGTTTTTTGAGGTTCAGACTGAGCCATTAAAGTCTATGGGGATCCGTGGGGCATACTGAAGACATACTTTGTACTTCAGTGTTCATGCAGGTTTCAACGGTTTTTAACTGATACATTAAGAGTCTATCGATAAAAAAAGTCCAGTCCCCCTTATAGAGAACCTGTCCGCAAAATTTAGCCAGTTATAGTAAAGAGATGGCCGTAACGGGGCCAATATACAGATTGAATTGATACCTTTGATGAAGAAATCCACTTTGTTGTTCTTCTTATTTAATCACAATTTGAAGGTTTCTGCTAATTAGATTTCGGTGCTCAGGAGCCGGACTGTACAGGGGGTCTTCTCCTCCCTGTCTGTGATTCCCCAGCCCCTCTTCCTGCTTCCAGTCTGTGAATGACAGGTCACTGCTGAGATTTCATACAGAGGAGGCAGATCATTCACAGACTGGAGGCAGGCAGAGGGGCCGGGAATCACAGACAGGGAGAAGAAGACCACCTGTACAGTCCAGCCACTGTGCACCAAAATCTAACTAGCAGAAACCTACAAATGATGTTTAAAGAAGAACCACAAAATGAATTTTGGCACTAAAGGTATCAATTTAATCGGCATTACAGTGCCATTACAGCCATGTCTTTACTCTACATTACAAAATCGTGCTCACAGGGTCTTTTTAATAGTCATGCCCAGAATAAGAAGGCATTTTGATAAAGAGATGACAAGTTATACTGCATCTTTTTCCCTACAACAGGCGTTGACAGCCCCAACACATGCAGGGATTGCCTGTTTGTTAGGGAATCCTCACATGTGTTGAGCCTGTCTTACAGCTGTAAATCATACAGATGCAGGGACTGCAACATAATATACGAGCACGCCGAAGCTACTCGGTAAGCACCCGAGCATGCTCGGTGAAAGGGTTAATCGAGCACGCTCGCTGATCACTAGTGTTAATGTATTAAAACTCAAACAGAATCTAACCTTACCATAATGATGTTCTTTCCACACTACAATGTATTGGTGAAAACTAATGGTAATTTGCTAATCATAATTATAGGCTTCGTAGTGATGGGTGTTGTAAATTGGAGAAAGTTTTTTCCCAGTGAGCTTCTATGGGATCACATCTGATGGCACATGCTGTCATTCTTTTTGAGGAGTTTTAATTTAAAAACTGTTGAGATTTACGGTATGTGATAATGTAGTGACCTTTGAGACAATTTTGATACCAGCGAAAAGCACACTTCTTTGTTTTAGCAATATTTTTGTATTAATATGCTCCATGCATATATTCCCTATTTTGGGTAGGAGTGGGTGGGGGGAGAGAATATATTGTGTATTAACATAAGCATAAAGTGTCCATTTTCCCTGTACATATTCTATCCATGTTTTTATGGATAGAACATGTGCTCATTAGTCTATGGTGCCATTCACATTTCAGCGTTTTTTGTAGACAGTCTGTAAAAAAAGTCATTGCTGTTTTTGATCATGCGGATGCCATTGGTGTGCAGTATGTGTTCTGTCTGTTTTTAGCATTGTGATGGGTAGGAAACCCTATTTAACACAACATGTAAAACAAAACAAACAAAAAAATAAAATAAAATGCAATTATTGCCAAAAGAAAAAATTTAATTACCAGACGTTTTGGGTTTACATGATATAACCAAGTGTGGCACAACTTCCAGTTCACTGTAAGTACTTATCCAACATCCATAACCAGTCAAGGAAACTTGTCGTTCAAAGGCTTGGGAAAACAACTGGCATAAAAAGTAATGAATCTGGGCACAAACATGATAATAAATCACATATCAAGTGATATAAGTAATGTCAACAGTTTTACTTCAATTTTATTCAACTAACAAGAGGGGTAAAGAGTAGTGTTGAGCGAGCACTAAAATGCTCGGGTGCTCGAAGCTCGGGCCGAGCTCGCCATGATACTCGGGTGCTCGACCCGAGCAACGAGCCCAAAATGATAGTGACAGTGCTCAAATGACATGGGGACAGCATGGGGATCGCCCCAGGAAGCATTTCTGACCCCCAGGTCACTGCTGTCAACAACGTGGTCAGAGGTATTAAGCCACTTTTACAGGCTCACAATAAAACGAAAGTGAAACTTTTTTCCTGTGAAATATGTTAAGGAACATCCTTTCCAGGGAAAAGACTTGTGTATAAGTTAAAATAAATGACCAAAAACAAAAATACTCCTCCACACCTTCGGCTATGTTCACAAGTATCATTTTTTATGCGTTTTTGCACTTTTGTATTGCTTTCAACTATGACAAATGCATTCACCGGGAAATGTCATTTTAACATTTTACAACCTTATCTGGCCATGTGCTGTGTGACACATGCATAAAGTGCTGAAAAGACATGGGAACAGCATGGGGAAGACCCCTGGAAGCATCTCTGACTCCCAGGTCACTGTCTAAAAGTGTGCCCATCATAAGTGATCCTTGCCGCATCAGAAGATGCAGACTTGCAACTATCCCCATGCAAGTTCTAGTCCCAGGGCAGTGTTCAATTGTACCTCCCCCATTCCTTGCAATACAAGCGCAAGTATGCAGCCTGCCACCCACCCACCCCCAGGCTGCAATACCATACTGCTTGCTTGAACTTGAAATTGGGCCTTTTAGGCATGTGGAGGCGGAATCTGGCCACCACGTCATGGCTGTGTTGGCGGCCTGGAATCCATACTCAGTCCCCAGCCGCCCGGCGGCCGGGTGTCCATACTCAGTCCCCAGCCGCCCCGCGGCCGAGTGTCCACACGGTCCCCAGCCGCCTGGGGGTAGTCGGGTGTCCATAAACGGTCCCCAGCCGCCCCCATTTCTCCTTGGAACATCCCCCCACACACTTTTCTTAGCCCGGCCTGCTTTAGGCAGCATTGGACGAGCCCACCAGAGAGCCAGACTCCTCCGGTGGGCCCTGACTTCTCCATCGGTGGAGTTGAGAGTGCCAAGGTGAGGAGCATGATGATGATGACAGAAGTTAGCATCTGCTATGTTTTCTTTTAATGCAAGTGTAAGTGTGCAGCCTGCCACCCACCCACCCCCAGACTGCAATTCATACTGCTAGCTTGCACTTGAAATGGGGCCTTTTAGTTTAGAGGAGGCCGAAGCTGGCCACTACCTCATGGCTGCTTCGGCAGCGAGGTATCCATACTCAGTCCCCAGCTGCCCCTATTTGTCCTGGTGTGCCTTATACATAAGATTAAGCGCGTATACCAAAACATTACCTGTGCCCTCCCCAGTGCATTTAGTGGGAAGGAGAGCCTATTCCGCTGTAGTGTGTGCATGCCAAACCCCTGTTCATGGTACATGCGAAGATGCCTCCCACCTTGCACCTGTCGTTGCAGACTTGCAACTATCCCCATTCAAGTCCTTGTCCCAGGGCAGTGTTCAATTGTACCTCTCCCATTCCTTGCAATGCAAGCGCAAGTATGCAGCCTGCCACACACCCACCCCCAGGCTGCAATACCATACTGCTTGCTTGCTTGCACTTTAAATTGGGCCTTTTAGGCATGTGGAGGCGGAATCTGGCCACCACGCCATGGCTGTGTCGGCGGCCTGGTATCCATACTCAGTCCCCAGCCGCCTGGTGGCCGGGTGTCCCCGCTTGCTCCCCAGCCTCCAGGGGGTGGACGGGTGTCCATACTCGGTCCCCAGCCACCCCTATTTGTACCGGTAACCTTTCCCACACTTTTCTTAGCCTGGCCTGCTTTAGGGCAGCATTGGCCGACCCCACCGGACTATCAGACTCCTCCGGTGGGCCCTGGCTTCTCCATCAGGGGAGTTGAGAGTGCCAAGGTGAGGAGCATGATGAGGATGATAGAAGTTAGCATCTGCTTTGTTTTGTTGTAATGCAAGCGCATGTATGTAGTAGCGGCTAGGCCTGAGGAGGTCAGCGTTTTGGCGCATATCCTACCTCCTCCGAGGATTGCTGGATGTTTTCCTGCTACTATCCAAGTTCTATGACTCCCGTTAAAACAAAGCTTCAGGTGATAAATGATGGATGAGGTAGTGGCAAAGGAGAAAGAGCAGGAGGAACAGGGACCATTCACATCAATATCAGGCCAGTCAACCAGATATGTCTTGTAGGATATGTTTCTGTAACAAAAGGAGCGGTTCGGCTACACAGTTATAGGACATACAGTGAGTGCAATGCCTACCAAAAATTTCGAGGCACTCCAATGCCCCTTGGAAATGACATGGAGATCAGAGGGCGTTAACTAAACCTTTTTTTCCATTTATAGCAACTGGGTCTCCTGTGCACTGTTGGCCTAAGCAGTGAATGGAATGCTTTCCAAAAATTATGAGGTACTGCAATGCCCCTTACAAGAGCCATGTGTGGCACCCCAGGGGTCTGGTCACCACAGTAATAGAGATTACGTCGGAGAGCAAGTGGGAGGTTTCCTGGTCAGGATCCCTTAAACATGCAACATCCTCCTGCCCCAGTCCTGGGAGGGGAGAATTCTGCCCTTATAAACTGGATCTGGGGTGGGGTTGAGTGAGTCAGAGAACAGAGAACAGTCAGAGTCAGAGTGAGAGCAAGGGAAAGTAACAGCAAGGAGCTCTGTAGGAGCTAGGAGCTAAAGACGAGGGGCTGGAAGCTGAGCAGAGCTCGCCCTGGCAGAAGACAATAGGAACCGGACACAGGAGTCCGAAGCTGTGAGGACTTATATATCCAGCAGCAGAAATCAGCCGGCAGGGGATTTCAGGTCCTCTGGCCATAGAAGCCCGGAGGCTCAGTCACAAGCAAGGGACCAGCACCGCCGTCGTGGAGCGGAGGCTAACAGAAGGCCCCAAGTCACCAGTCATACGGGTGAGCACTACACGGTAAACTCAGGGACGTGGGCTACTTCTACCCGCTTACAGCAAGGTAGCCAGGAAGAGTGCAGACAGACGGGGAGGCCTACAACTCCACCTGGCCAGGGGAACTCCTGCTTGCTCACAGACTGACCAGGCCTCTAATGCTAGCCAGTACTCCCGGGAGGGTCTACCTTATAATCATCAGTAAAGACCCTGAACTGCACTGCAAAGACTCTGAGTCATTCCTGCTGCGCTCGTGCACCATCACCCCCATCATCCACACTCACTGCCCTGAGGCTATACTCCTCCCGAAGGGAGTTATCCCATTTTATGCTGCGCACACAACACCAGCCTCAGCGGTCTGCCTCGCAGCGGTGGTACTCCCTGACCGCAATCCACGGGTGGCGCAGTCGGACAATTAACCTCAAAACCTAAGAAAGATTGCCACTGGTTTGACCAGCCTGAGCCACGGGACCGGGTCACCGCCACGGAGACTACAGACCCCAGAGACCCGGCAACGGGTATCCCACACACGTGTACACACGGCTCAGGGGGCGCGTCACATGCAGTACAGCATATTACAAACATAAGTCCCATTATTGGGGAGTGGGTGTCCCATAGTATTTGCTTATGCCTTGCAAGCAAAAGCTGCCAAAAATTAGGACGGAGCAACTTGCAATGCCCCTTACAAGAGCCATGCAGTACAGCATATTGCAAACATAAGTCCCATTATTGGGGAGTGGGTCTCCCATAGTATTTGCTTATGCTTTCCCAGCAAAAGCTGCCAAAAATTAGGACGGAGCAACTTGCAATGCCCCTTACAAGAGCCATGCAGTACAGCATATTACAAACATAAGTCCCATTATTGGGGAGTGGGTCTCCCATAGTATTTGCTTATGCTTTCCCAGCAAAAGCTGCCAAAAATTAGGACGGAGCAACTTGCAATGCCCCTTACAAGAGCCATGCAGTACAGCATATTACAAACATAAGTCCCATTATTGGGGAGTGGGTCTCCCATAGTATTTGCTTATGCTTTCCCAGCAAAAGCTGCCAAAAATTAGGACGGAGCAACTTGCAATGCCCCTTACAAGAGCCATGCAGTACAGCATATTACAAACATAAGTCCCATTATTGGGGAGTGGGTCTCCCATAGTATTTGCTTATGCTTTCCCAGCAAAAGCTGCCAAAAATTAGGACGGAGCAACTTGCAATGCCCCTTACAAGAGCCATGCAGTACAGCATATTACAAACATAAGTCCCATTATTGGGGAGTGGGTGTCCCATGGTATTCGCTTATGCTTTCCCAGCAAAAGCTGCCAAAAATTAGGACGGAGGAACTTGCAATGCTGGCACCCTGGTGGTATAGTGGTGGTGGAGGCTGAGGATAAGGAGAAGAAGATTAAACAGCCGAAACGAGGAAGCGTATACCCATGTGTGGGTGTGAAGCGGTGCATGTGAATACACCTCCCGAAATAACACAGTGGATTTGACTTTATGTTACTCTGCTGTCATTTGGTGGTGATGAGAAGTCTGGCCCAATCCAGCCCTTGTTCATTTTGATAAGGGTTAGCTTGTCAGCATTGTCAGTTGACAGGCGAGTGCGCTTATCAGTTATAATTCCCCCAGCGGCACTAAAAACACGCTCCGATAACACGCTAGCGGCAGGGCAGGCCAGGACCTCCAAGGCGTACAGAGCGAGTTCATTCCAAGTGTCCAGCTTGGATACCCAATAATTAAAAGGCACAGAGGAATCACGGAGGATGCTGGTACGATCGGCAAGGTACTCCCTCACCATCTTTTGAAACTTTCCACTCCTTGTGAGAGTACCCCGCGCCTCAGGGCGTGTAAGCTGGGCGGGTGTCAGAAAACTGTCCCAGAACGTTGACAGTGTTCCCCTGCCTCTGCTGGATTGGAGTTGCATCTCTCTCGCCTGTACGCCTTGGTTGGGCAACGAACTGTGACCTCTGCCGCTAGCGTGTTCAGATGGGAATTTTTTTAAGAGTTCTGCAGCAAGGGCCTTCTGGTATTGCCCCATTTTTGTAGACCTCTCCACCTCAGGAATAAGAGAGTGAAAGTTCTCCTTGTAGCGAGGGTCTACAAGTGTCACCAACCAGTAATGACTTTCACCCAACATTTTGACAACGCGAGGGTCACAGTTAAGGCAGCGTAACATAAAGTCAGCCATGCGTGCCAGACTGGTAACGGGCAAGATTTCCATGTCCTCACCAAGATGACGACTGACCATGCTCTCCTCCTCCTCTTCCTTCTCCCCCCTGTCCTCAGGCCACCCACGCTGAACCGACGGTATGACACTTGTACAGGTACTACCGTCTACAACGCATAATAGCAGCTCCTGTTCTTCCTCCTCCTCCTCCTCTTCTCCCTCATTGTCCCCCAATGCACGTTGGGATGAGATGAGGCTGGGCTGTGTGTAATCGCCCGCTACGGCTTCTTGATCCATCTCATCATACTCTGGCTGCAATGCCTCTTCTTTAATTCTCTGCAGAGAGCGTTGCAAAAGACAGACAAGTGGGATGCTGACACTAATGATGGCATCATCGCCACTCACCATCTTGGTGGCCTCCTCAAAGTTTGTCAGGATGGTACATATGTCAGACATCTAGGTCCACTCCTGAGGTCTTATGTGTGGAGTCTGACCTGAATATCGACGGCCTTGTTGCAGCTGGTACTCCACAACTGCTCTCTTCTGCTCACAAATCCTTTGCAACATGTGGAGGGTAGAGTTCCAACGTGTGGGGACATCACACACCAGTCGGTGTGCCGGAAGCTGCAAACGCTGCTGCAACACAGCAAGGGCGGCGGAAGCTGTAGCCGACTTGCGAAAATGAGCAGACAGGCGGCGTACTTTCACGAGCAGATCTGGCAACTCGGGGTACGATTTAAGAAACCGCTGAACCACGAGGTTAAGCACATGAGCCAGGCATGGTACGTGTGTGATCTCACCTCGCCTCAGAGCCGCCACCAGGTTACGGCCATTGTCACACACGACCATGCCGGGATGTAGGTTCAGCGGTCTCAGCCACAGATCTGCCTGCTCTTTCACAGCTGTCCACAACTCACAAGCAGTGTGAGGTTTATCACCTAAGCTTATGAGTTTCAGCACAACCTGTTGCCGCTTGGCGGAGGCAGTACTGCAGTGCTTCCAGCTTGTAACTGATGTGGTGATATCTGAGATGGAGGCTGGACATGAGGAGGAGGAGGAGGATGCGCAGGAGCTGTACACTGTGGGGGCAACTCTGACTGACATAGGGCCCGCAATCCTCGGTGTGGGGAGGATGTGTTCCGTCCCAAGGTCCGACTGGGTCCCGGCTTCCACTATGTTTACCCAGTGTGCCGTCAGAGAGATGTACCATCCCTGGCCACAAGCACTTGTCCACGTGTCCGTTGTCAGGTGGACTCTCCAGGTAACTGCATTGTTGAGGGCACGGCAGATGCTTTGGGACACGTGCTTGTGTAGTGCGGGGATGGCACACCGGGCAAAATAGTGTCGGCTGGGGACCGAGTACCGAGGGACGGCCACCACTATAAGATTGCGGAAGGATTCCGTCTCCACCAGCCTAAAAGGCAGCATTTCCAATGCAAGCAGTCATGAAATGTGTGAATTTAGGACTGTGGCCTGTGGGGCGTTAGCTGCGAATTTCCGCTTTCGTTCAAAGGTCTGGGATATGGACAATTGAACGCTGCGGTGGGACGTGGACGTGGACGTTGATGTTGTTTCTTGAGAAACTGCCATAACAAGTGAAGACTGAGAGGAGGGGGCATCTTTACATGCAGTATGGACAGGGGATTGCTTTGCACACACAACAGGGGGTTCTATTGCACGCACAACAGTGGAAGAAGCAGTGGTGACACCCGCTGACACTGGTCGTGGACCCTGGGTTTCGCCCCACAAAGTCGGATGCTTTGCTGCCATGTGCCTGATCATGCTGGTGGTGGTCAGGCTGGTAGTTTTGTCACCCCTGCTGATGCTGGCATGGCAGGTGGAACATATGGCCTTTTTGGGGTTATCAGCAGAGTCTTTAAAAAAATTCCAGACTCTGGAAGACCTACCGCTTGTACTGGCAACGTCCCTCATGTTGGTGTTACGGGGAACGGTTGCCTGCCTTCTGTGTGCGGCCACCACACTGCTTCTTCCTGCCTGTTGGGGTACTCTCCCTCCCCCTGTGTGCTGCTGGCCTCACTCTGCATGTCCTCCTTCCACGTTGGGTCAGTTACTAGATCATCCACCACCTCCTCCTCTTCCACTTGCGCACCACGATCCTCCTCCTCACTTCCTGGCAATTGTGTCTCGTCATCGTCCACCTCTTGTGACAAATTGCCAACGTCGACTTCCTGTGGCCGTGGCTGTTCAAATATTTGGGCTTCGCAACATGGGATCTCCTCTTCCACCACTTCAAGCGTATCAGGCGAGGGGCCCAAATATGGAAATGGACCAGTGAACAGCTCTTCAGAGTGTCCAAGTGTGGGATCACTTGCTGTCTGACGACACTCGGCATGGTGGGAGGAAGGAGCATCAGGGTGAGGAGGAGTATGCGGTCGAGACTCACGGCTACTAAGAGTTGACCGTGTGGAAGACAGACCGGAGGTGGTGGTGCCCAGGTAACTGGAAGTATTGTCTGCTATCCAATTAATAACCTGTTCACACTGATCAGTTCTCAATACTGGTGTTGTTCTGTGCTTCCCTAGTAATTCGGTCAAGAAGTGGGAGCGAGAAGATGTGGCTGTTGGTTGTGGCACATTTTCACCTTGGCCACGGCCCCGTCCTCTGCACGAACCATCACCAGAACGTCCACTTCCACGTCCATTGCCACGCGCCTTGCCCATTGTAAATGAAGTAAAATAGCTTACACTTGCACTATCAATGGAAAAAGGGTAATAAAGAGTAGATTAGAACCGTGGAAGAGGAAAACCACAGTTATTGTTTACTGGGGTATACCACACTTTTTTAAATAGAGATATTTGCGGCTGAACAGTGAGCGACACACTCAAACTGCTTTTTTTTTAGATACCAAAGGCTCAAAACTGGATAGTACAGCGATTTGACCCGTGGAACTGCGAAACCACACTGGGATGTCGGGCCTACACAAGACTATTTTCAACAGATATATTTTTGTGTCACAACAGTCAGGAGACACTACTGTTTTTCTTTACGGAAAAAACTACCAAAACCTGAATAATAGAGATTTTTTACCGTGGAACAGCAAAACCACATAATTTACTGGTGTATACCAGGCTTTTTAACATATATATATATTTGCGGCTGAACAGTGAGCGACACACTCAAACTGTTTTTTTTAGATACAAATGGCCCAAAAGTGGATAATACAGAGGTTTGTACCGTGGAACTGCAAAACCACGCTTGTATTTCTCGGGCCTACACCAGACTATTTTCAACAGATATATTTGTGTCTGAAAAATCAGGGAGACACTATTTTTTTTTTTTTTACAGCAAAAAATGCAAAAAGCAGGATAATAGAGATTTTTTACCGTGGAACAGCAAAAGCACACTTCTGTCTCTCTGGCCTACACCAGACTATTTTCAACAGATATATTTGTGTCTGAAAAATCAGGGAGACACTTATTATTTCTATACAGCAAAAAATGCCAGAAACAGGATAATAGAGATGTTTTACCGTGGAACATCAAAACCACAGTAATAATTTACTGGTGTATACCAGGCTTTTTAAAATATATATATATTTGCGGCTGAACAGTAAGCGACACACTCAAATTGTTTTTTTTAGATACAAATGGCCCATAGAACTGCAAAACCACACTTCTATTTCTCTGGCCTACACCAGACTATTTTCAACAGATATATTTGTGTCTGAAAAATCAGAGGCACACTTTTTTTTTTTGGGGGGGGGGGGGCACCAAAAGGTTAATAAGATGGGTATTTGTACATTGTGAAGGAGGAAAAAAAAAATAGGATTTAGATAAAAAAAAAGGATTTTTCCTGGCCCCCGGGACCTGGAGCTAAGTCCAGCAATTTCAGCAACAGGAGCACACAGGACTGTAATGCAGCGTTTGCTGGTATAACCACTGCGTCTCCTATACAGCCTGCCTGCCTGCCTGATATACCTGGGATGGATATTAGTCCTGAGAAGGACTGTTTGTTTGATCTGGCAGCCTTTACAGACCCTACACTAACTATTTTGCAGGATATATCTCTCCCTAAATCAGCAGCGCTGTCCCTACACTGTCTGATCCGGAGCGACTGTGTCCAAGATGGCGGCGCCCGGTTTTAAATACTCGAGGTGACGCTGTGCGGCCAGCCAATCACTGTAATGCCCATAAACAACATGCCTGCGGCATTACAGTGACTGGCTGGCAATCCCTGCATGTTCATTGGCTCTGTAAAGAGCGCCAAACATGCAGGGCTGAGACCCAAGCTCCCGCCCGAGTAACCCGGAAATGCTCGGTGCTCGCCGAACATCCCGAGTAGCGTGATGCTCGGGCGAGTACCGAGCAGTGTCGAGCATGTTCGCTCAACACTAGTAAAGAGCATGATAACAATATACCGATTATGTATACTTATATGTGTGTGAATCAGTCTAAATTCAAGCAAAGTAGAGATTTGTTGTTAAATCTACTTCTTAACATTTAAGGGAAAGTGTTGCTCATAGGTGAAGCTCTACTTTAAATCCTTCATATTTTGAACTTTTAGGACAAAACATTGTTTTCTTTCATACACGTCCTGGCAAGATGAAATTAAAGAAAAACAAACTTATAGCCATTATACCTTTCACAAATTGTCTGATAGTCATTGAGACATATACTTAACATATATGGTGGGAAAAACTCCTGATGTATACATTAAACATATATATTCACCCTATTTGAACTCCATCAAAGTATAACATTTTTTTCTTCTGCATAAATTTCATTTTACTCTACAGTGGACCGCTACAAAAATTTA
This sequence comes from Phyllobates terribilis, assembly GCF_046119375.1. Lineage (NCBI taxonomy): Eukaryota > Metazoa > Chordata > Amphibia > Anura > Dendrobatidae > Phyllobates > Phyllobates terribilis. Next base: position 167,204,388 of record NW_027362764.1, read on the forward strand.
TGCTGTGTAATGTACTCTTTATATGATAGGACTTTATTGGTAATGTATGTCACTGTATGTCTGTACAGTGGTCTGAATAAGAACAGTCCATTGGCGGTATAAGTCTTGTATGCTGTGTATACAGAGCCTGAGTAGTACATTTAGGCAAATTATACTCTAGAAAAAGGTGCTCTAAAGACATGAATATAGTAAGAGAAACATTTTCTCTAGTTGCCATTTTCTTTAACTTTGATTTGATTTTCCTTGATTTGTGTTGATCTCCTTTAGACGCTTGACATTCCAATGTAACGATATATATTGTCAGGTTAACCAGACTTCCAGTGGTCTTGTAATAATGTGTGCATGTCTGGAATATGGAAAAAAGATTGTTAACTCCCGTGTGATCAGAACATGTCCCTATAGATAATACATAAAAAAATATCCAACTCACCTCTTGCTTTCATATCATGGCTACAAACTGCTATATTCCCATCGAATGTAAGAAGACTGAATGTCGTAAGTCATGAAGCAGGTATACTCTAAAAGCAGAAAGGTGAAAATCTTGAGCAAGACATGTGCACAGAAAGAGGGTACTAAGAGACAGCACTTCAAATTGCCCATACCAATTTCAAAGTCATATTTCATATAGAAACTTTTTTGGGTGGATTACCCCCCTAGATACTGTGACTAGAGATGATGGAATGTTTTGAAAGTTAAACTCAACAGGCTTGATAAAGTTTCTAAAAATTTGATTTACAGCTAATTATAATAATACAAAGCTTACAATTGCCCTGAAAATACATGTGTAACACTCTAAGGTTCCAAAGGACTGTACCCAAATATTTTCATAATTTTAACACAAACACAAATCTGCCATGATTGCTATTGCTTGTGTAGCTAACTTTTGAGAGTAGGGGGTACTGCTTCATCCAAACTACTTTTGAGTGTTTTATTATAATATATCTCAGATCTCAGCTAAATAAGGACAAGAGAAGGAGGAGACTGGGGACAACGAATGTAAATTCTTCATAATGTTAAATTCCCTCAAGATAAAAGTTTGTATATCACTGGATAGAAAGCGTGGAAGCCAGGTTCAAAATTATAAAGGAAATGGCGGGTTTGGCCCTGAGATTGATATACACAGGGAGAAGGGGTGAAAAAGTTTAATGTTGTGGACTTCAAAACAGGGTGAGTGAGGGTACTGTGGAATTGACCTTAAAGGTATGTTGTGAAGAAAGAAGCAGTTAAACAACTCCACTTTATCTGTTCTCAGTTCTGGGGGAATTAAAAAAATGTAGCCCACCATAGAAGAGTGCAGCAGTGAACGTGAGATCTAACTATTGAATTCAGGTTTTAATGAGAGCTCATAGGTTAAGATAATTTGAAAAAAAAAAAAAAAGTTGTGGATGAAAGTGAGTTTGTTACACACTGATTGGGAGTTGCAGAGGGCACAGGAGAAGACATGAAATAAATGTTAATAAAATGATCATGGTTCCTTGGTACAGTAATCAAGGCGATAAATTTAGCATTACAAAATATTTCTGCTTCTTCAGCAAAATGTCAAGATTGTGCTATCTAGCATTCTGTTCTGTACATTTCTCGGAACATTGATGTCTTTGTTTATATGTAGGGAGTCATCCCTTACTGGACATTGAATGACACTGTGGCTTTAAGAGACCATGGTCCCCTCTGATTATTGCTCTTGGACTAGTCGCTTCCATCCCTGTTGTTTTGGTGTGTGTTGTTGAAGGGAGAAGAACCAGGAAGTGAGAGAGATCTCGTGTGTGTCTGAGGTAACAGACAGGACATTCTCCTGTCTCCTGATTAGGAGAGATAATAAGAGGACCTGATGCTCTCTGGGGAAAAGATAAAGACTGGACTATTGCAAGATTGGCTGTCAGGACTGTGTCCAAAAGTAAAGAGCTGCATCGCTGCTCCGGAACAGCTTCCCTGAAGATTGGTGACCTGAGGTAACATATAACACAGTGTGTCAGCCATCCCTTGTCATTGAGAGGGGAATAAGACTTGCCTGACTGGAAGAGAAAAAGAGACCAAATCTACAGGAGAAAGAACTCAAGCATAACTCATCCGGCTCAGCAATAACAGAACCAAGCAGTAGCTGCCTGTCTATTCCTGAACTGCACAATTGTGAGTGAAACACCGGTACAGTACTGTGTGAGGGTGTAGATCAGTTTTCTCTTTAGTTAGCACTCTGTAGCAGCATGGCCTGATTAGCGGAAAAGACAGATAGTGAATTAGCTGAGAGTAGTTTGTAAACCTGATTTATACTGTTTATATTGTACTGTCATTGTCATAGCTGGAGCATAGTTTTGTGGTACAGTTCTGTGAGATTCCTGGGTCATCTTGCATGCACTGCTATTTTGTGGTCTAACCACAGATTTTCAATGATGATCAGATCAGATGACCGTGAGGGTCATTGTAAACCTTTCAGCTTGCGCCTTTTGAGGTAGTCTATTGTGGATTTTGACATGTGTTTAGGATCATTCATTATCCATTTGTATAAGCCATCCTCTTTTCAACTTCAGCTTTTTTACAGATGATGTTATGTTTGCATCAAGAATTTGTTGAAATTTCGTTGAATCCATTCTTTCCTCTACACATGAAATGTTCCCAGTGCCATTGGCTGCAACACAACCCCAAAGCATGATTGATCCACCCCCATGCTTAATGCCTGGCAAGATGTTATTTTCCTGAAATTCTGTGCCCTTTTTTCTCCACACATACCTTTGATAATTGTGGCCAAAGATTTCTATTTTATCCTCATCGTTCCACAGGACTTGTTCCAAAATGCATCAGGCTTGTTTAGATGTTCCACACCTCCAGAGTCTGCTAAATCTTTCTGAAGGTCTTTTGCAGTCAAGCGAGGGTCCTAATTTGCCTCTTTAGCAATCCTACAAGCAGCTCCGAGTGACATCCGAGTGCAGTCTGGTGTTTTACACACACCCATACACTTGTATCGGTGCATGCCATCCGGTATACGCTACCAATCGTAGCGTGCAGCGATTTTTTTTTCATGCCTACTCGGCATGAGAAAACAAAAGCTAGTCGACACTGCTCCATAGTATAACATTGGAGCTAGTGCTATCCGATGATAGCACTCATCTGCGTTATATGCTGGCTATACACCAGTCTGAGCGAGCCCTTAAGAAAGTTTTTTCAGAGAGTCTGTGTGCTAGCTCCAACTTTTAACAAATCCCAGGTCCCAAGGGAAGCTTTGATTTTCACCCTTTCACCTCTGTACAGGTATTATTATTTATTATTATAGAGCCATTTATTCCATGGCGCTTTACATGTAAAAAAGAGGTATAATTACATGAACTATTACAAAGATCTTTAACAAAACGTGATAACGACTGGTACAGGAGGAGCGAGGACCCTGCCCGCGAGGGCTCACAATCTACAAGGGATAGGTGAGGATACAGTAGGTGAGGGTAGAGCTGGTCGTGCAGCAGTATGGTGGAGCAATGGTTACTGCAGGTTGTAGGCTTGTCAGAAGAGGTGAGGTCAGAAGAGGTTCCTTTTAAAGGTTTCCATGGTAGGCCAGAGTCTGATGTGTTGGGGTAGAGAGTTCCAGAGTAGATACACGGGAGAAATCATGTATGCGATTGTGGGAAGAGAAGATAAGAGGGGAGTAGAGAAGGAGATCTTGTGAGGATCGGAGGTTGCGTGCAGGTATGTACCGGGAGACTAAGTCGGAGATACAGTGGTGGCCAAAAGTATTGGCACCCCTGCAATTCTGTCAGATAATACTCAGTTTCTTCCTGAAAATGATTGCAATCACAAATTCTTTGGTAGTATTATCTTCATTTAATTTGTCTTCAATGAAAAAACACAAAAAGAATTGTCCTAAAGCCAAATTTAATATAATTCCACACCAAACCTAAAAAAGAGGGTGGACAAAAGTATTGGCACTGTTTGAAAAATCATGTGATGCTTCTCTAATTCGTGTAATTAACAGCACCTGTAACTTACCTGTGGCACCTAACAGGTGTTGGCAATAACTAAATCACACTTGCAGCCAGTTAACATGGATTAAAGTTGACTCAACCTCTGTCCTGTGTCCTTGTGCGTATCACATTGAGTATGGAGAAAAGAAAGAAGACCAAAGAACTGTCTGAGGACTTGAGAAACCAAATTGTGAGGAAGCATGAACAATCTCAAGGCTACAAGTCCATCTCCAAAGACCTGAATGTTCCTGTGTCTTCCGTGCGCAGTGTCATCAAGAAGTTTAAAGCCCATGGCACTGTGGCTAACGTCCCTAGATGTGGATGGAAAAGAAAAATTGACGAGAGATTTCAACGCAAGATTGTGCGGATGGTGGATAAAGAACCTCGACTAACATCCAAACAAGTTCAAGCTGCCCTGCAGTCCGAGGGTACAACAGTGTCAACCCGTACTATCCGTCGGCGTCTGAATGAAAAGGGACTGTATGGTAGGATACCCAGGAAGACCCCACTTCTTACCCCGAGACATAAAAAAGCCAGTCTGGAGTTTGCCAAAACTTACCTGAGAAAGCCTAAAACGTTTTGGAAGAATGTTCTCTGGTCAGATGAGACAAAAGTAGAGCTTTTTGGGAAAAAGCATCAACATAGAGAGTACAGGAAAAAAAAGAGGCATTCAAAGAAAAGAACACGGTCCCTACAGTCAAGCATGGCGGAGGTTCCCTGATGTGTTGGGGTTGCGTTGCTGCCTCTGGCACTGGACTGCTTGACCGTGTGCATGGCATTATGAAATCTGAAGACTACCAACAAATTTTGCAGCATAATGTAGGGCCAAGTGTGAGAAAGCTGGGTCTCCCTCAGAGGTCATGGGTCTTCCAGCAGGACAATGACCCAAAACACACTTCCAAAAGCACTATAAAATGGTTTGAGAGAAAGCACTGGAGACTTCTAAGGTGGCCAGCAATGAGTCCAGACCTGAATCCCATAGAACACCTGTGGAGAGATCTCAAAATGGCAGTTTGGAGAAGGCACCCTTCAAATATCAGGGACCTGGAGGAGTTTGCCAAAGAAGAATGGTCTACAATTCCAGCAGAGCATTGTAAGAAACTCATTGATGGTTACAGGAAGCGGTTGTTCGCAGTTATTTTGGCTAAAGGTTGTACAACCAAGTATTAGGCTGAGGGTGCCAATACTTTTGTCTGGCCCATTTTTGGAGTTTTGTGTGAAATGATCAATGATTTGATTTTTGCTTCATTCTCTTTTGTGTTTTTTCCTTGCAAGCAAATTAAATGAAGATAATAATACCAAAGAATTTGTGATTGCAATCATTTTCTGGAAGAAACTGAGTATTATCTGACAGAATTGCAGGGGTGCCAATACTTTTGGCCACCACTTTATAAGGAGGAGACAGGTTGTGGATGGCTTTGTATGCCAGGGTTAGGGTTTTGAACTGGATTCTCTGTGCAATGGGGAGCCAGTGAAGGGATTGACAGAGGGGAAAGGCTGGGGAATAGCATGGAAACAGGTGGATTAGTTGGGTATCAGAGTTTAGGATAGATTGGAGGGGTGCGAGAGTGTTGGAGGGGAGGCCACAGAGCAGGAGGTTGCAATAGTCAAGACGGGAGAAGATGAGGGTTTGCACTAATGTTTTTGCAGATTCGTGGTTGAGGAATGTGCGGATCCGGGAGATATTTTTGAGTTGGAATCCGCAGGAAGTAAAAAAAGGCTTGGATATATGGTTTGAAGGAGAGATCAGAGTCCAGGGTTACCCCAAGGCAGCGAGCTTGAGGGACTGGGGAGAGTGGACAGCCACTGACGGTGATAGATAGGTTAGGTGGGGGGGATGAATGAGATGGTGGAAAGACGATGAATTCTGTTTTATCTATGTTAAGTTTTAGAAATCTGTCAGAGAAGAAGTATGAGATAGCGGACAGACATTGTGGGATTTTGGTTAGTAGGGAGGAGATATCGGGTCCAGAGAGGTAGATCTGTGTGTCATCAGCATAGAGGTGGTACTGAAAGCCATGAGACTCTATGAGTTGTCCCAGGCCAAAGGTGTAGATGGAGAAGAGCAGGGGTCCTTGGACTGAACCTTGGGGGATACCCACAGATAGGGGGTGAGATGAGGAGGTGATGTGTGAGTGGGATACACTGAATGTCCTGTCTGTTAATTATGAGGAGATCCAAGATAGGGCTAAGTCTTTGATGCCCAGTGATGAGAGAATCTGTAGTAAGAGGGATGGTCTACTGTGTCGAAGGCAGACGACAGGTCTAGGAGGAGGAGGACAGAGTAGTGTCGCTTGGATTTGTCGGTTATTAGGTCATTGGTGACTTTAGTTAAGGCAGTCTCAGTAGAATGGTGTGGTCGGAAGCCAGATTGGAGGCGGTCAAAGAGATCAGGAGGAGAGGTGGGAGGACAGTTCAAAATGGACGTGTTGTTCCAGTAATTTTGATGAATAAGGGACAAGTGATATGGGGCGATAGCTAGTCAGAGAGGATGGGTCAAGGAGGGCTTTTTCAGGATGGGTGTGACAGTTGTTAGTGACAGGTTGAAAAGGTGGGTAAGGGTTGGGATGAAGACTGTGGTAAGGTAGGGGATGAGATGGGACGGGATTGGGTCAAGTTCACAGGTGGTGAGGTGTGATTTGGAGAGTAAAGAGGAAAATTGGTTTTCCGTAATGGTGGAGAAGCTGGTTTTGGAGGAGGAGGATTGAGTAGGAGTGAGGAGGGGCTGGGGGGACTTTAGGCAAAAACTTTGTCTGATGGTGTCAATCTTCTGCTTGAAGAATGAGGCAAAGTCTTCCGCTGAGATGAGAGGAGAGGGGGGAGGCGCTGGGGGACGTAGGAGAGAATTGAAGGTGTTGAATAATTGTTTAGGGTTGTGAGACAGAGTGGAGATGAGAGATGAGAAGTATGTTTGTTTTGCAGCAGTGAGTGTGGATTTGAAAGTAATGAGGGACTGTTTGAATGCGATGAAGTGCTCATTGGAGTGGGACCTTTTCCATCTACGCTCAGCAACCCTGGAGGCGCATCGCAGCTGTTTGGTTAGGCCCAGTATGCAAGGGTTGCCTGTTGATTGTGCGAGCTTTAATATGTGTGAGGGGGGGGGGCAACCGTATTGAGAGCTGCAGCTGTTGTGGTGTTATATACAGCGGCAGCAACATCCGCATCATATAAGGAACTGATGTCTTTAAGAGGTTCCGGGGGACGGTAGATGGCAGCCAATTGGAGGTTGGAGGGGGAGTAGATGCGCACACAGTGCACCTCAAAAGTGGGGTCAGTAATGGAGGGTGGCAGTGGGATTTGGGTGAAGGAGCAGTTGTCTGACAGGAGAAAACCTACTCCTCCACCATGCTTGCCATTGGGGCGGGGGTGTGGGAAAGGTGGAATCCACTGTATGAAAGTGCAGCTGGAGAGATTGTGTCAGAGGGGGTGAGCCAGGTTTCAGTGATTCAGAGGAAAGAAAGTGTGTTATTGGTGAAAAGATGATGGACGTAGGAAAGTTTGTTACAAGCGGAGCGAGCATTCCATAGAGCTCCTGTTAGCTGTTAGTGGGGCTGAGGAAGGGGGGGCTGGGCGGATGTGTATGAGGTTAGAAGGGTTGTGAGAGTTTGTGATGGATCGTGGATAGGAGGTGGAAGTGACTGTGGGGATGTGATGAGGAGGGCCAGGATTAGGGGAGATGTCGCCAGCAGTGAGGAGGAGAAGAGAAAGTGTTAGTAGGTGGGAGCAGGAGAGACCATGAGGTGGCTGTCTGTGCTTAGAGACACAGGATTGAATGTTAAAAAACAGATATGAGGAGGAGGTCAGATGAATGGGGAGGATGGAAGAAGATATGAAGAGTTCATTGCTGGATGTAGGGATTAGGGGTGGTTGTAAAAAGTGAAGGATTATAGAAGAGAGAGTGAAAACAAAGACAATCATTGTTTACAGTGTCCAATTATCCAGCTACCTTCAGTTCCTTTCAGGTTCAATCCAGGGATAATTCATATCTCACACTTAAGCAATACACACGTAAGGCATCTTAAGGTATCTGGTCTTTTCTGTGATGGTCCCTGGGTTGCATACACAAATTAGCTGCTGGACAGTGGAGTGAGTTGGTAGTAGAGTAGTCGTATAGCTAGATTAGAACCAGAGGGGCTATGATGAGGATAAAATCAGCAGGCAGGAATATATTCAAGAGGATAGCCAGGGTAAGAACAAGGAGAATGGCATAAGAGTCAAAATTGACAGGCAATCAAAGTGTTAAATCAGTCAATGGTCAGCCACAAGTTGCGATAAAGGGTCAGACAAATTGAGTAGTGAATACAAGCAAGGTCAGTATCAGGAATAGGAAGCAGACACAGCGTACCAGAGTCAGTAGGAAAACCTGTGTCAGGCAGAGACTGAGTGTTAAGGGCAGATTTAAATAAGTTGCTGTGCTCAAGAATTGGTCTGCTAACTGGCTCTACAAATGGCCAATCAGCAAGTCCGGTTATACATAATTAAAACCATGATTAACTGGGCAGCAATATAGACTGGCCAGAAGAAGGAGCACAAACTATACAAACTATACTGATATCATGGCGTGTGACCTACCCAGCTGCAGAGTAGAATGCTCTGTTAACTAGAGATGAGCGTTGTTCGACTCGAACTGTTCGCCAATCTCAAATTCGAGCTGTTTAGGGCGGTGTTCGAGCCGTTCGGCGAACACGAACGATTTGAAAAAAATTCGGCTGTTCGAGGTTATGTTCGATAACTGTTCGTGCACCAAAATCATAACTGGATTTTTTCTCAGTAATGATGAAAATTAATGTTAATACGCAGTTTGAGTGTACAGCGGGGCGGGGGGAGGGGCAGGAGATGGATCTCTGCAGGAATAATGAAGATCTCCATTTTTGTTTTCTCTTTCCCGCATTTACAGTGGGGAGGTGCAATCTGTCAGCCTATCAGCACCGCACACACGGAGCGAAGTGCTTTTTTTCACACAAGCAAGGGCATGTGTCATTGGCAGTGTATGTCACATGTCCTTGCCCTATAAGACCCAGCCATTTTCACCGTCGCCACCATTTTCTCACTGCTGCAGCTGCATGTTAGACGGCACCGCTGTTGCTGTGTGCGCTATACCTTGTTAATTTCAAGCCAATTTTCGCACAAATCTACAGATAGCTTGGGAGTAGGGAATAGTTGTGATTGCAGTCCTTTTAAGGACTAGGTTACAGCATTTCCTACGACTTTTATCAGGCAGGTCTGTGCTCTTAAATAGATAGGTTGTGGGAGTAAAGACTAATTGTAATTGCAGTCCTTTTCAGGACTAAGTTACATCAGTTCCTATCAGTTTTTGCCAGGCAGGTCTGTGCCAGTGCTGTGCAAGTTTTTTTCACAGCATTTGGCTAAATCTAGCAAAGCTAATCCTTTTTGGCCTATTGCAGAGTGTGTTAGTCAGTGGAGTAGCCTATCTGTGTTGCAAGCTACACCACCTGTGTATAGAATACCAATTTTTTTACTGCACCTAGTGAAGTAAAACCTTTTGGGCATAGCATCATTCTATTAGTCCATCTATACTGACCTCCATAAGGTTGCAAATTGAATATAATTTTTTTCTGCATCTAGCTCTGAAAAAATATTTGGCCTGCTAGCTGTGTGTGGGACTTGTTCTATTAGTCCATCTATACTGACCTCCATCAGGTTGCAAACTGAATATAATTTTTTTCTGCATCTACCTCTGAAAAAATATTTGGGCTTCTAGCTGTGTGTGGGACTTGTTCTATTAGTCCATCTATACTGACCTCCATCAGGTTGCAAATTGAATATAATTTTTTTCTGCATCTAGCTCTGAAAAAATATTTGGCCTTCTAGCAGTGTGTGGGACTTGTTCTATTAGTCCATCTATACTGACCTCCATCAGGTTGCAAATTCAAAATAATTTTTTGTCTGCATCTAGCTCTGAAAAAATATTTGTCCTTCTAGCAGTGTGTGGGACTTGTTCTATTAGTCCATCTATACTGACCTCCATCAGGTTGCAAACTGAATATAATTTTTTTCAGCATCTAGCTCTGAAAAAATATTTGGCCTTCTAGCAGTGTGTGGGACTTGTTCTATTAGTCCATCTATACTGACCTCCATCAGGTTGCAAATTCAAAATAATTTTTTGTCTGCATCTAGCTCTGAAAAAATATTTGGCCTTCTAGCAGTGTGTGGGACTTGTTCTATTAGTCCATCTATACTGACCTCCATCAGGTTGCAAACTGAATATAATTTTTTTCTGCATCTATCTCTGAAAAAATATTTGGGCTTCAAGCTGTGTGTGGGACTTGTTCTATTAGTCCATCTATACTGACCTCCATCAGGTTGCAAATTGAATATAATATTTTTCTGCATCTACCTCTGAAAAAATATTTGGCCTTCTAGCAGTGTGTGGGACTCATTGTATAAGGCCATCTATACCAAGCTCCACCAGCTTTTAAATTAATAATAATTTTTAGCTGCATCTAGCCCTGAAAATAATTTTTCTTCCCAATAGTGGTAGCAATAGAAATATGGGGCACGCTCCTGGCTTACAAAAATATACGCTTCATAACAAAAAACACCAGCCTAGCGCACTGCATTAATAAGATGGCATCATCGTCTCTCCCAGTGCTAGGCCTACTACACAGGCTAGCATTCCTGTGCCTAAAACACAATGTATGGGTCCGCGCTAGCCACTATGCTGAGGGGTCTAAAGCTGCTGCTAACGCTTTATAACAATTCAATTGGCAGATTTTCACAGAGCTCTTCCACAACGCCCACCCAACGGGCAACAGTTGCCCACCTTCCCTATGGGATCTAGTGGCGAATAGTTGATGCCATTAATCAGAGCGTCAGTTGCCCCGTCGACATGGCAAGCATACGGTAAGGCATGGGAAGAGTGGACACGACTAGTAGCAGGCAGACGGGTTGACCAATGTGAACAAGCCAGATCACAAGTCACCATAGAATTTCTCCACCAGCTAATGATGAGGGGCATATCAGTGGCGTCATCGCAGCGGTGTCTGACCGGAGTAGCATTTCACTTCCAACTACTGAATTGGGGAGATGTGACAAAGATTCATCATCAGACAATCCATAAAAGGGTGGAAAAGGGGTCAGCCAAGTCAGGAGTGTAGACGTCCCGTCCCGTGTCACTAAAACTGATTTCTCACATCATATCCCTAACACCATTAACATGACACTCACAATTTGAAGCAACACTACTGTCTACTGCATTTGTGATCGCCTTCTTCGGGGCGCTATGCATAAGCGAATTAGTCCCTCAATCCAAAATTACCACCAGTGGAGGCTTATTACACCAGGACGTAGTTATAGCCAATAATGCAATACGTCTACGCATACACAAATCGAAAACGGTTCCAGCGGGCAGGGGCACTTGGGTACTTCTACAACCCACAAACGGTACACTGAGTCGGGTAACAATAGCAAAAACATATCTAACTATCAGATCACAAAGTAATTTCTTCCTATCACACATTGATGGAACGCCATTATCAAGATACCAGTTCCAAGCTATATTTAATAAATGCATAACATCGGCAGGGAACCACCCCAAAGATTACGGGACACACTCATTTCGCATAGGCGCGGCCACGGAAGCAGCAAGAGCAGGACTGTCAGAAACGGAAGTTCAGAGGATAGGGAGATGGCGATCCACGTGTTTGGCAAGATACATAAGACCGGATTTGTTATCCTAACGTGGTTTGTTTCTTTTACAGGTGACGCTAAGCCAACAGTGTGGGTGATAGGCCACTCGTATATATATTGGGCAGAAAAAAGGGCGAAAGTCCGCCCAGGCGGGAGGAAATTAGAGTTTCATAACACATATTTCAACTGGAGAGGTATTAGAGGCCTGCTATGGCCACAGGTACTAATGGAGGTAATCAAGGTAGGGAGAGAGGCAAGATGTCTGGTCATCTTAGTTATACAGGCCGGGGGAAACAACCTAGGTCATCACAAGAGCGCATAACTAATGGAAATAATGAAACTAGACACTGAGCGCTTCAGAGAATTTTTCACAAAACTAGCTATAGTATGGTCAGAGATTGTGCCGATAGCGGTATGGCAAGGTGCGCGAGACATCACGGCCATCGAACGGACAAGGCGGGTAATAAATATTCGGATGGCAAAATTTAGAAGAGACAGAGGCGGTGTAGTGGTACGACACCGACATCTGGAAGGAGATAAAGCAGGCCTCATACGGCCCGACGGTGTTCACTTAATGGATATTGGACTGGACATATTCCTGTCAGGACTCCAGGACGGAGTGGAACAAGCGTTAAGAGTGATGGGTGGGGGTCAGAGTCCTGCATACGAGTACGCAGGATCCTCCATGGCCTGGAAATCGAAAGGACATGTTGGAGAGTTACACTTGTTGACCAAGTTGCCGGAGTGGAGACCCAGGGCATGCTGCAACAAGCTGAATTATTTTAGAAATAAAATGCCTTTCTAATGGAATGAGTATAAAGAGTTAATAAAGCTGTGATCGATCCTCACC